>NW_019154085.1:66705868-67341317 GCF_002288905.1 Enhydra lutris kenyoni | reverse complement strand
TTGTTTTTTTGGTTTCTATTTCATTGATTTCTGCTCTGATCTTTATGATTTCTCTTCTCCTGCTGGGTTTAGGGTTTCTTTCTTGTTCTTTCTCTAGCTCTTTTAGGTGTAGGGTTAGGTTGTGTACCTGAGACCTTTCTTGTTTCTTGAGAAAGGCTTGTACTGCTATATATTTTCCTCTCAGGACTGCCTTTGTTGTGTCCCACAGATTTTGAACCGTTGTGTTTTCATTATCATTTGTTTCCATGAATTTTTTCAATTCTTCTTTAATTTCCTGGTTGACCCATTCATTCTTTAGAAGGATGCTGTTTAGTCTCCATGTATTTGGGTTCTTTCCAAATTTCCTCTTGTGATTGAGTTCTAGCTTCAGAGCATTGTGGTCTGAAAATATGCAGGGAATGATTCCAATCTTTTGATAACGGTTGAGACCTGATTTAGGACCAAGAATGTGATCTATTCTGGAGAATGTTCCATGTGCACTAGAGAAGAATGTGTATTCTGTTGCTTTGGGATGAAATGTTCTGAATATATCTGTGATGTCCATCTGGTCCAGTGTGTCATTTAAGGCCTTTATTTCCTTGTTGATCTTTTGCTTGGATGATCTGTCCATTTCAGTGAGGGGAGTGTTAAAGTCCCCTAAGATTATTGTATTATTGTCGATGTGTTTCTTTGATTTTGTTATTAATTGGTTTATATAGTTGGCTGCTCCCACGTTAGGAGCATAGATATTTAAAATTGTTAGATCTTCTTGTTGGACAGTTCCTTTGAGTATGATATAGTGTCCTTCCTCATGTCTTATTATAGTCTTTGGCTTAAAATCTAATTGATCTGATATAAGGATTGCCACTCCTGCTTTCTTCTGATGTCCATTAGCATGGTAAATTCTTTTCCACTCCCTCACTTTAAATCTGGAGGTGTCTTTGGGTTTAAAATGAGTTTCTTGTAGGCAACATATAGATGGGTTTTGCTTTTTTATCCATTCTGATACCCTGTGTCTTTTGATTGGGGCATTTAGCCCATTAACATTCAGGGTAAGTATTGAGAGATATGAATTTAGTGCCATTGTATTGCCTGTAAGGTGACTGTTATTGTATATTGTCTCTGTTTCTTTCTGATCTACTACTTTTAGGGTCTCTCTTTGCTTAGAGGACCCCTTTCAATATTTCCTGTAGAGCTGGTTTGGTATTTGCAAATTCTTTCAGTTTTTGTTTGTCCTGGAAGCTTTTAATCTCTCCTCCTATTTTCAATGATAGCCTAGCTGGATATAGTATTCTTGGCTGCATGTTTTTCTCGTTTAGTGCTCTGAATATATCATGCCAGCTCTTTCTGGCCTGCCAGGTCTCTGTGGATAAGTCTGCTGCCAATCTAATATTTTTACCATTGTACGTTACAGACTTCTTTTCCCGGGCTGCTTTCAGGATCTTCTCTTTGTCACTAAGACTTGTAAATTTTACTATTAGGTGACGGGGTGTGGACCTATTCTTATTGATTTTGAGGGGGGTTCTCTGAACCTCCTGGATTTTGATGCTTGTTCCCTTTGCCATATTGGGGAAATTCTCTCCAATAATTCTCTCCAATATACCTTCTGCTCCCCTCTCTGTTTCCTCTTCTTCTGGAATCCCAATTATTCTAATGTTGTTTCGTCTTATGGTGTCACTTATCTCTCGAATTCTCCCCTCGTGGTCCAGTAGCTGTTTGTCCCTCTTTTGCTCAGCTTCTTTATTCTCTGTCATTTGGTCTTCTACATCGCTAATTCTTTCTTCTGCCTTATTTATCCTAGCAGTGAGAGCCTCCATTTTTGATTGCACCTCATTAATAGCTTTTTTGATTTCAACTTGGTTAGATTTTAGTTCTTTTATTTCCCCAGAAAGGGCTTTTATATATCCCGAGAGGGTTTCTCTAATATCTTCCATGCCTTTTCGAGCCTGGCTAGAACCTTGAGAATCATCATTCTGAACTCTAGATCTGACATATTACCAATGTCTGTATTGATTAGGTCCCCAGCCTTCGGTACTGCCTCTTGTTCTTTTTTTTTGTGGTGAATTTTTCCGCCTTGTCATTTTGTCCTGATAAGAGTATATGAAGGAGCAAGTAAAATACTAAAAGGGTGGGAACAACCCCAGGAAAATATGCTTTAACCAAATCAGAAGAGATCCCAAATCGTGAGGGGGGCGAAAGGGGGTTAAAAGAGGTTCAAAAAGAAAAAAAAAAAAAAACAATTAAAAAAAGAAAACAAATAAAGAAAAAAATATAAAAAGGAAAAAATATATATATATTAGATAAATAGTTAAAAAACGTTAAAAAAGAAAAGGGTAAAAGTTAAAAAAATTTAGCAGAAAAAGAGAAAAAAATTGGAAAAGAAAAAACAATTAAATTAACTTCAAGGCTAAAGAATCATGTGGAGAAAGCCATGAGTTCCGTGCTTTGCTTTCTCCTCCTCTGGAATTCCGCTGCTCTCCTTGGTATTGAAAGTGCACTCCTTGGTCGGTGAACTTGGTCCTGGCTGGATTTCTTGTAGATCTTCTGGGGGAGGGGCCTGTTGTAGTGATTCTCAAGTGTCTTTGCCCCAGGCGGAATTGCACTGCCATTACCAGGGGCCGGGCTGAGTAATCCGCTCGGGTTTGCTTTTGGGAGCTTTTGTTCCCTGAGCGCTTTCCGTAGAGTTCTGGAGGATGGGAATGAAGATGGCGGCCTCCCAGTCTCCGGCCTGGAGGAGCCGAGAGCCCGGGGCCCCACTCCTCAGTGCGCCCTCAGAGAACAGCGCCCAATTACTCCCGTCACCCTGGCCTCTGGCTGCGCTCCGAGCTGACCGAGCCTGCCACCGGTTCAAGGTAACCCCGAGCTGAGAGCTCACTCCTCGTCTCTGTCTCTGTAGCCGGCTTCCCTGTTCTAATACCTGTAAGCTCTGCAACACTCAGACACCTCCGATCCTTCTGTGACCCTGCGGGACCTGAGGCCAAGCTGACCCCATGTGGGCTTCACCCCGGTTAAGCCTCTGGAGTGATGTCCCTCAGCGGAACAGACTTTTAAAAGTCCTGATTTGGGGCGCCTGGGTGGCTCAGTGGGTTAAGCCTCTGCCTTCGGCTCAGGTCATGATCCCGGGGTCCTGGGATCGAGCCCTGCATCGGGCTCTCTGCTCAGCAGGGAGCCTGCTTCCCTTCCTCTCTCTCTGACTTCCTCTCTCTCTGACTGCCTCTCTGCCTACTTGTGATCTCTCTCTGTCAAATAAATAAATAAAAATCTTTAAAAAAAATAAAAATAAAAGTCCTGATTTTGTGCTCCATTGCTCCGCCGCTTGCCGGGAGCTGGCCCCTCCCCCCGCGGTCTATCTTCCCGTCGCTTTGGATTCACTTCTCCGCCAGTCCTACCTTTCAGAAAGTGGTTGATTTTCTGTTTCTATAATTGCTGTTCTTCTTCTCTTTGATCTCCCGTTGGATTTGTAGGTGTTTGCAATCTTTAGATAAGCTATCTAGCTGATCTCCTGCTACCTGAAGTAGTCTCAGCCTGCTACTTCTCTGCCATCTTGACTCCTCCCTTCGAGGGAGAGAATTTTAAGCAGACTCCATGCCCAGTGTCTCACAACCCTGAGATTGTAACTTGAGCCAAAATCAAGGGTCAGAGGCTTGACTGACTGAGCTGCCCAGGGGAGCCCGGACTTCCTATTTTAAATACTAAGTCACAGAGATGAAAAGTGAAGCACAGGGAATACAGTCAAATATGTGGTATGGTGAGAGATGGGAACTACACTTAGAGTGGTGAGCACTGCGTGAGGCACAGAACTGTCGAATCACTATGTTGTACACCTATGCTATACTCCAAAACAAAAATACTTACCTTAAAATAATGTTAAAAAGCTACATATACTACATATTTTTTAAACAATGAAGTTCATTTATGTTTCTTCTGCTGTACTTGTATACCTTAATAAACATTATCTTTGGGGTGAATATGTGAGGAAAAAAAATCAAGGCTCACTTTTTTAAAAAGTAAAGTTTAACTATTGGATAATTGGCTTTTCCTATTTCTTTTTCTTTAAAAGTATAATTTCTGAGATCTTTAGATGCCTAGTTTCAGTATTTTATCTTTGTAAAATGTGTATTAAAATTGTCCCCTCTGTAACTCTGGTAACAATTTTTTCTATTTTTTCCACTTATTTTTCCCCCCAAATCTGGGTACTCCCACATGTATGATCTGCCAAGTATTTTAAAGCCAAAAAAAAAAAAAAAAAAGGAAAAAGAAAAAAAAATCTGAGAACATCTGTTCTAGAGAAAAGGTCTTGTAGGTTTTTTGTTTTTGTTTTTGTTTTTACATCATAAAGCAATCTCACACATTGTTTTGCATGGAGTAGTTGCTCAAAAGATGTTTGTTGTATTGAATTATATTGAGTATTATAATATATGGTATAACATTATTATAATAGGACTAGCCCAACCTGGAGTGAAAAATCAGAGCTTACGGTGTAAGAAAAGTGATTAATCATGAGGAACGCACAATTGACAGCTACTTCCCTGTCACATATGTAACTAAGTGAAGTCTCACCATTCACGTAAGGCCGTTTACTAGACGTCCATTCTGTGCCAGGCACTGTCCTAGGCTCTGCCCACAAAGACAGGCACAAGATAAGATCCTTTCCCAAAAATCATTCACAGCCTCGTGGACACCACTGACCAGAGAATGGGAATTTACTAAACCATGTGACATAGACTATGACAGATCCAAATTTTCTTTCCCTCTAAGTCCTTTGTTTTTACTGTGAAGATGATAGGAGTAAAGAGTCAAGTCTTTATCAGCATAATAACTAGCAGGAGAGGGGTTCATCAGCCTTAGATAAGGATTAGGCTTCTCCCCCTAAACACAAAAAATTATCCTGGCCTAGGAGACCTTGACTGGGGACACTCTCCAGTGGAATTCTGACTCTGGAGAGAGGCCTGAAGCATCTCTTGGAGGTGGGGAGTGCAGGGGAGAAGTGAGGTGGAAAGGGAGGCCTGGATTTTCACAGGGGCAGATTTTGCATGGACTGACGTGGCAGGAAAAATGAATATCATCAGCATTCACGATTGGCTTATTACCCTCTTAGACGCTGAGGGCACGAATGATGCTTATTGCTGTAGTCTAGAAGGATGTTCAGTGTCCCACAGGTACCCATGAGATGAGAAAAGGGAAAACTGCCCAGTTCAGGTTGCACTGCAGAGGAGTGGGGAGGGCAATGGAGATTTGAGAAAATGGTTAGGAATTTGAAAATTATTCAGTAAGGCTCAGACCCAGACTATGTGTCCAAAGAAGCTGGCCCCATCACACCTCTTTCTTATTAAATGATAGTCAATTACCATGATTGTTCTTACCCTGAACAGACTTGGGGGGGGGGGCAGAAAGTACACCTCAGAGCTGAGCAAAAGATGCTCCTTTTGAGGGTGAGGAAGAAAGGAAAGGGCAGGATGGGTTATCTTCCTCGGGAACAGAGTCCACAGGTGACAAAGATTTGTAATATTCGTCTTCTCCATCAAGCACTTTGACTTGGCTGCAACAAAGAAAAGAGTTTTCAGCAGAAAAAGAGGACAAAGGGTACAGTCATCACTGAAGCAGCTGAAGTTGCATATGAGAACAGGGTTGGGTCCCCCCAGTGGGAAGGAAGGACAGCTTAGGGTAGGTAGTTCAGGTTCTCCCAAAACACAGGAACTGAGGTCTGATTCACAAAGCATTTTACCTCATGGTCATAGGCCTATAATGGGCCCAATTTAGTGGGGTCTGGAAGTTGTGACCAAATTACAGTTTGTCTGCCTGAATTGACTTGTCCGTCTCTGTTTGGTTCCCTCTAGAAGAGAAAGTTCCCTCCTGTCCTCCTCCAGTTCTCAAACTGGTACCACTTACCTATGTCACTATATTCTCTATCGGGATACTAACAAACCAGATGAGTCCTCTAACCACTGGGGGAGATTTTCCTTTGTGTACCTTTAAGGCCCAGGGGTAGGGTGATGTGGAAGCAGCATATTTGCATTGCATGGAATGTTTTTATTTGTGGGAGAGTCTTATACAGTCTGCTACGTCTGCAATTATGAGGGAAACCATAATTTCCTGGGATAATTGTGAAAAATAACATTTGCCTTTAGGTGGCAATTTCAGCCTTTTTGGACAGAATAGATTCAAGTTTTATAAAGCTGCTACTGTGAAAAGTAGTTTCCAATGTCAATAATAGGAGTGATATCCCCATTTGCATATTTTTAGAAGCTTCTCTGGAAAGTTTTGCATTTTCTGTAATATCACAAAGGATCCCTTCTGTTTACAGTTGCTTAGAACTAAGAAGACAGATATTTACCCAAGTTTTCTTGGCTTCCTCTTGCTCCCTTGATATTCTAGAGTTCCCTGTGGAGAGGGCCAAGAACACACAGTCAAAGCAAAGCAGCAAGTCGTTAATTTTTAATTCAAAGTGATTTTGTGTTGAATGCAAGCAGATGCTGATAATATCAGAAGTCACAGCATAATTTTTTTGATCAAAGGGCTCAAGTGAGCCTGATGAAGCATGCATCTTGCTCGTCTTTGATAAACCACATCAATTATTCACCGTGAAGGCAGACATCCTGACATGAAAGCAACAGATAAAGAGCCTAAGCACATGTTCAAGAAGAGAGCATAAGAGAGTGGGGGTGGGGCTGGAGGGGCTGGAACAGGTATTAATAACAGAATTATTAACTGGAAACAAAGCCAGTGAAACAGCTTTATGACCACTTTGAACTCACATTTAACTGGTTATAGTACATGGTGTCCTCAGGGCTACTCAACATTTTGGGCTGCTGACATCTTCGGCGAGGTGTTCGCTGCTTCTGTATAAGACCGTTTTCTGAAACTGCAGCAAGACAGCAAAACTTCACTGTAAATCATCCGAGGTGTTGGGAAAATCAGGTAAAATACTGCTCTTCACATAGATGCACTTAGTGGAAACCGTGTCCTGTTTTAATGGGTATGTTGGAGTTCTGCTAATATTGGCAGAAATGTCATGCTAAGACACGTATGCACAACACTATACTTGTTGTGTTGAATCGTATTGAGTATTATAATATATGGTATAACATTATTATAATAGGACTCAGGGTAAACAAGGACCACTATAACTTTGCCTTCGTCGCTCTTATCCAAATCAGCCATCATGAGTGACAGAAAGCAAACTGGTTCGTCCATGCTGGTGAAGCAGAGGTTGGTGGTCAGCCTTTGTAGAGTGTGGAGTGGTAGCTTCGTGCGATAATTCAGGACAACGAAGGCAATCTGGGATAGTTTGCACCACATCCTACAGTGAGGGTTCAAAGACATCTGGAGCACACACACTCCTGGGTAGATGAGAAGCAAACCTTTCAGTGGGATACATTTTGGAGGGAAAATGGCTTGAACCAGTATTTACTGAAATGCTTTGAACAGTACTATTGATCCGTGCAATCTCTGGAAATACAGTGGAAAGGAGAAGGGGAAAAGATAATTGCATGGCTTTACAGAGGAGTCTATCTGTGTTAGCCCCGATTTCAGAACCCTGGACCAAGAGTGAACTGGAGATTAGGAACCAAGTGTCCAGGGGCACCTTGGTGGCTCAGTGGGTTAAGCCTCTGCCTTTTGGCTTGGGTCATGATCTCAGGATCCTGAGATCGAGCCCCACATCAGGCTCTCTGCTCAGCAGGGAGCCTGCTTCCTGGTCACCCTCTCCACCCTCCACCGCCCAGCCAGCCTGCCTCTCTGCCTACTTGTGATCTCTCTCTCTCTCTGTCAGATAAATGAATAAAATCTTTAAAAAAAAAAAGCAAACCACGTGTCTAATGAAGTCATGATTTATTTCCTTTCCAAGGAGATGATTTTCGTGGAATCTGCTGTCCTTTGGCACCGTATCTGAATCAGGATTTAGCAGTTCTAACTTCTCGCCAACATACGTGCACGCACACACACACACGCACGCCCCAGAGCTGCCACAGGATATTGTTCATGAATGTCACAGTTTAGAGAAGAGACATAACTTTCTTCTACCAAGTGTACATCATATTCATAAAGCCGAGTTGGAGATTTGTACTTGGAACTATAGCTTGACTTCACTAGAGGTTCCTACTATTTAGGGAAATTCTGGGGGAATTTTCCAAGTGAAGAATGACTCAGCAAGGGGCATTATGAAGAGCAAATCAGCAGTTTCCTAAGTATGAAGTTTTGCATCTGCACTTTTCTTGAACAGGAACATATCTATCTTGAACAAGGCGATTAGAACCATACAGGACTTTAGCAACCATTTATTCTAAACGCGCATTCTTTTTTTTTTTTGAAAAGAAAACTGAGGCCCACAAATGTTGAATGACTCATTCCAGATGAAGTGGTAGAGTGAGGACACAACCCTAGATTCTTATCTCCTGTTCTAGAAGTGTTCTTTTTAAAACTACAGCATATTGTTTTTCTTAACAAGAAACTTTTTTTGTAAGCTAAGGTGTAAGTAGAAGTAAGCTCTGTGAAAACATATTAATTAGCATAGCACAATGACGCATTGCTTGCAGAGGGCTCCAGTAGCCTTTAAAGGTATCCCTGTCCATATCTTCAGGAAGTCCGTGCAGAGGGCGGGACTCCAGCTCTCATGCTGCCGTTGTCCTCAGAGTATAAGGAATCCAGGATGGAAATCGGTTCTTTCTGATAGTTCCTACATACCTACCTCCTGCTTGCTTTGTGAAGTCCATAAACTGTGATATGGTAGGACACAAAGTCCCTTGTGTCACCTCCTCTGATTTATAGATTAATGAACAGAAGTGCCTGGAGTTACGATTGCTGGGGTGAACACACACTGGAGATCTGACATCTATTTTCCCTTAGACTTCCTAATATTATGGGAATTCCAACCTTGGAAACTCAAAAGGCTGATCTTAATAGTTTCTGAGTTCAGCTGGAGTTCAGCCCAGTTCAGCTGGACTTCATGTAGTGTTTACATTTGATCAGAAGCTTTTATTTATGTTCTCAATTGGGTATGCTTGATATAAGATGTGGTTTTCAACTTTTGCTCTCGATGAACTTGCTGTTCCATGGGTGGGTGTTTTTTTCATATTCTTAGAAGGAATTAAGTTATTGGGTAGAATTTTCTCAATTTTAACATTTCTCCCATGAATTAAAAAAAAAAAAGGTTGGTTTCTGATGGCATCTATACTATACTACAATCTAATGTAATTTGGTGTCTGATTTAGCATCAAGTTTTAATTTTCATTATTGTAGCTTAAATATCTCCATGTTTCATGATGTTTTACAGAATGCCATAACTTCGAAGCATTTTGCCACTGGAAGAAATATGAGTACCACTGATATGTGATCAATAATAAGCAACCAAATAAATACTTAGGAAATGAATCACTATTTAATAAATGCTGTTAGAACAATTTCATAGTAAGATGCAAAAAGTATGACTTGAATATAGACCTTATAAAATTTATCCTGTATGTAATATAAATATATAAATTTTATAATTTATAACATTACAAATATTTTTTATTGTGGAGAAAAAAGGAAAATAAGACAAGGTCCCTATCTTCAGTCTAGTAGAGGGCACAGGGTCTTAAGAGGTTGAGTGACTTGTCATGTTAGTGCTGCTGGACTCCAGTTAGTTTTAAAAAATTCTAAACTGTTTACTTTTCTCAATATGCTTTTTGATTCTCACAGGCCACAATAAATTCCAGATGTGTTATATAGTTAAACATTTTAAATATTCCTATAAAAACCTTAAAGGGAATGAAATGGATTATCTTAACTATGGAAGAAGATATTAATGACAACGATGGTCTCAATTATAATATAAACAAGAAAGTAAAATATTCTATATGATGGACAGTAACAAAACTAAGATGAAAGGAAGTACATTAGAAAGATTATAAACAAATTTAAAAATATATACACACAGAAGTCTACCAACCATAATGTGGAGAGGCTAAGGCAAGAGAAAGATGGAGATACATTCATACATATTGAAATACAATTAAATGAAATGAGATACTGAAATTGTTTAGCCATCCTGACAAACAGCTTCAACTAAAACAACTACTATGGCTTTTCTATTAATTAGGATAAATTAAAGACCAAAAGACAATGTGGAGTGGCCTCCCATACACAGATGAGCCCATAGGCTCCACCTTGCCTGAGAGAATAAATAACAACTTGACAACAAATAACACAAGCCAAGCAACTTGTTCCAAGAAACATGTCCCAGTGAAGGAGACCAGAAGGAGAGAAAAAGAATTTATATGAAGATGGATTATGATAACACTTTTGTAGTGGAAAAAAGCTAGAAACATGACAAATATTTAATAATTGGGGAGAAGATAACTCTGAGATATGAACATGATATTCCCATGTTCCCACGAGGGCACCAACAAAGATCAATTAAGGTATGCTGTTGAAAGATGAAAATTCAAAATTCAGAAAAAGAAGAAAAAGACAAAACAGCATATATCACATTGATTAAATCTAAATAGGTGTGCACATTGAGAAGTTTATCATGAATTTTTTCCTTTAAAAATTAAAAGAAAAAAATTAAAAGAAATCAATGAGGCATGTAGGGCAAAATTATTCTTTCTTTCTGTAGATGAAGAAAGCATAGCTAAGAAAGTTAAATCTCAAAGAGGCAGAGCGGAAGCTGGAACCCCTGTCTTTTGGCTTCGAAGGCAAAAGTTCGCTTCGAAGAGGTATGAAACAATAGGGCATGTGGCAATTTACCTAGTTCATTTGACTAGTTTATGTAGATAAATGGGTAATTCAAGTTTGAAGATAAACATTAGTATATGAGTCATTTGAAGACAATGATGTTCATAATCTGAAAGTGGCCTATTTCTAGCTCACACAAACGTGTGTAAGCCAAGCCAATGCTCCAGTTTGTAATCCTCTGGGGGCTACCTCCTCTTAACAGTTTTTGAAAGTATATTATATCATGGATACCATTTGACACATGTCTTTTCCCCTTTCAAGAATCCCTGCACCTTCTTTTCCCCTTGCGTCTTCTGATTTCATATTTGAGACCTGAGCACATCCTTCTCTTAGGAGTTTTGTCCCAGAACCTTATAATAAACTGCAGATAAATTCATTACAAAATGGAAGACTTGTAAACGGCATCTCAGTCAGGAGCACGGGGTCAGGCATGCTTCTGGATCCCCAACCCCAAATCATCACACCGTGTTTGCACAACGGGCTAAGCCCTTGGTGAAAGACAAACAGCTGAATTCGGTTGCTGGCTTCGTCGCAAAACTTCAAACAGCTGATTTGGAAATTTCGTATTTCAATTCTCTTTATTGAACATGCAGGTATCCCCACACTAGAGTTGCCAGATCAAATACAGAACACCCAATTAAATCTGAATTTCAGATAAACAACCAATACTTTTTTTTCATCTAATAAAACCCTGTGCAATACTCAGGACATACTTGTATTAAAAAGTGATCAGTTGTTCATTTGAAATTCAAATCTAGCTGGGTGTTCTGTATTTTTTTGTTGTTGTTAAATGGGGCAACCCTGATTCTAGCACCATTTCAAGTCACAAACAAGGCCTTTTGTTTCCTCCTAGGGTCTCAGAGATGAAGAAGGAAACTATTTCCTCACTCTGACTTGCTGAGTTACAGGTATTTTGGCTACAAATGCTCTTCCTCCAGACTGTCCCCTAATAGTTTGTCCCCTAGGGTTTCACTTTTTATCACCCATTACAGATGGTTCATTTTGATCTATTTCCTAACAGGATCATAATGAGGGAAGGACCACCACAAGGGAGGGCAGGATGGGGCATACAGTCCAAATATTCCCCTTCTTAGTGGGGCAGCATGGATTCTGGGCCCCTGAGGAATGGACAGGCAGTGGGCAGGGTTCCTGGGAGGAAAGGGAGAGAGCACACTGGGAGAACCATAGCCCCGTACACCCTCCCTGTGGGCCCTCCTCAGGCAGGAATATGTTCTGGGTGGTAAGACTGCTGATCTGATTGCCATTTGTGGATGAGGCATTCCCAGAGTTACTTGCCAAGTAAAACATCCCCATGAAGCAAACAGTGTTCAGTGTTCTAGATTTACAGATGGCAAATCCCATATGGGGTTACTAGATATATCCCTGGGGCACAAAACAGAATTAGAGTTATGCCATTAACTTACAGAGCTGTGTCAAGTCCGTGCATAAAGAGGGTACATCATTTCTATGACCAAAGTTCTCAGGGCGGATGGGGGTGACAGCACCCTAGCTGTCAGCTGGATAATCTTTCTCCTCCATGATTGCTGACCGTGCTGTGTGGTACTCCACTGGACACTTAATGAACTAGCCTCCAATGAGATGACTTGTCTTTTCTGGCCCTATGTCTCTTCCACTTACCATTTCATTTTTATGGATCAAGTCTTGTTTTACAAAGTAGCTTTTTCTTCATTTATTCTCATTTTTGGGAAGGACAACAAACTCCAAAGAGATGACAGAGGCATAGGAAGATCAAGAGATCACACAGCAAGTTAGAGGCAAAGGAGAATTTGGGGTTCCAAATGTCCCAAAGATCATTTTCTTTACGTTATACCAGTAGAAATACTGGTACCCAGATCAGGACCTAGGCCCTGATGTACCAAAAAAAAAAAAAGAAAACCTCCTTGGATTGTTCTAATGTACAGCCTGTATTAAATCTTTCCTTACAGATAAGAGCCACATCGGCAGAGTCTGCGATAATCTGCACTACCTTAAAAATGCTGTCTATGGAAGAAGTTTCTCAATGTGTTGTAAACCACTTGCTCCTGATATACCCTGAGGTTCAGGCTGTTTTGGGGATGCCCAGAGCCCTGACAGGGAACAGGAGGGAAGATATTATGCCCTGGGAGTTCAGATTTTCCAATTTAAGTCATGGCATGGAGGATGATAAATCTCTGTGGTTTGGTCCCTTCCTTTTATAGCTAAGGGGTCTAAGTCCAGGGAGCACGGGCCTCTCTCTGGTCTCCCTTCAGAGCCAGGGCTAGCTCAGGTCTTTTTGATTCAAAATCTCAAAGCCCAGGCCGTGGCCTTTACTATGATGCTTGTTCTTTTACAGAGACATTCTTAGAAGTTTTCACCTCGCCCTGTCTAACTTCAGGAGGGACTAAGGAATTCAGTGTGCTTTTGTAAAACACACACACAACCAGAAAGAGAGATTTTCTCCTGGGGTGCATGTAATTCAGATCTTCCTTTCTAAGATGAAAGGAAAGCTACAAATTTTCCCAGTTGCCATGTTATGTCATGACCAATCTTCCTCAAAATTGCAAAATTGCTACAAAGAAAACATCCCTGAGTTAAATTAGTGCCTGTGGAAGATGGTGGAGTTATAAACTGTCTACATGGAATTTTCTCCTTACTAGTTAGGGAAGTGGTAATAACTTCCCCTAAAACTATTTTATAGCTCAGGGCTTGGTACACACTTAACAAATAATGAATGAATGCACGGTGACCGCTCACTATTCTTGTTAAGATCTATTCCATCTATGTGGCTCACTCTTTGGTTCTGTCAGTCAGGATATTACTGCCAGGGCTTCCAATAGAAAAAGGGCCTTTCCTATGCTTGGACACCTCTGGGGAAACTAGCCTACCAAGGGTGGAGATGAAGTCAGCCTCTTAAAAACAAAGTTGATTGTCACTGTTGTATTTTTTTTTCTTAATATCCTTTCAAGATTTTTCTAGGACTATGAATTCATTTTTCTTCTTTTCTCTCCCCCCCCCTTATAAAGAATTAGTTTATTTATTTGGGGGAGAGAGAGAGCACACATTAGCGGGGGGAGGTGGGGGGAGGGGCAGAAACAGAGGGAGAAGCAGGGTCTGTGCTGAGCAGGGAGTCCAAGGCAGGGTTCAATCCCAGGACCCTGAGACCATGACTAAGCCAAAAGCAGATATTTAACCCACTGAGCCATCCAGGTGTCCCTGCGTTCACTTTTCTTAACAACAAAAAATTTACTTGTTATTGCTTTCCCCTCTATTTAACAACAAAGTCATATTTTCCATGATATTAACCTACTCGAAAAACAGTGTATTTCTTTGAGAGTTACATTTTTTTTTTAAAGATTTGATTTTTTAAGGAATCTCTACATGCCAACATGGGGCTCAAACTTACAACCCTGAGATCAAGAGTTGAATGCTCTACCAACGGAGCCAGCCAGGCGTCTGTAGAGTCACATTTTTAAAGTAATAAACGAACATGATGTTCAAATAAATTAAGCACAAGAGTCCATCTTTCTTCTCCCCTCTGTGATTCCATCCCCCAAACAGTAGTAAATCCTGGAACAAGTTACTTGTCTTCCAGATTGGTCTCAATGGCATCATTTCAAATGGATGTATGGTATTTCATTTAATGGATGATGCATGATTAACCAAAATAACCTCCTATATTCAGCATGAAAGTTGTTTCCAGTGTTTTTCTCTAAGTAGTGCTGTGAGGAACATCTCATAATTTGATCTTTGATAATAATCCACATTAGTTTCTTAAGATAAATTCCTAGAGGTTGAACAATTGGCTAAAAATTATACATATTTTTAAAAGTCATGATTTATCCCAATTGCCATCCAGAAAGTATGTAGCAGATATCCTTTTACCATCTGAACCTGAGATTTATCCATTTCTGAAGGCCCTCACCAGCATGGGACGGCATCCTTAAGATAAAATCTGATAACTGAATAGGTGAAAAATGGCACCTCATTTGTGTTTTGATTTTCATTTCATTGATTACTTGAGAGGACAGTGTCTGTTTTTCCCCCCTCCCTGTTTATTAGTCATTTGTGTTTCAGGATTGCTTGTGAGCTGAAAGCAGCAGCTAAGCTCCCGGCTGGACCTACCCTGGATGAAATGAGCTTTGCCTGCCTGTTGCGATGGGATGATGGAAGAGACTTCCCACTGGCTACCAGGTGTGGAGACGCCCCTTTTGAAAATGAGCATGTTGTTGGAAAGCATATCTCAACCTTCTGTCATCATCCACCACTTAAACATTTTTTGCTATATTCAAGACACCTGTACTATTCTTCATGTAGTATTTTTAAAATCAACTACTTTTTTTTTTTTTTTTTACTTAAACACATTTTTAAAAAAATGAATCCTTATTCATTGCTGTGCTTAGTGGAAAGCCAGTGCCATCTGCCATAAACAGAAGTAAATCATGAAGTAAATACAATGAAAACAAAAACAGTACTATCACACCTGAACTAGATTCTATTTCCCACAGAACGTTCTGGGCTTCTTTAAAAGGTTTGTTAAAAGGAGAGGTAAGTGTGAGAGGAATTTAAAACCTATTAATACAGTCACGATTTTCTCCTTAATATGAAGAATTTAAACCGAGAACTGAAAAAGGAGTAACTTTCTTTTACACAATCAGTGTTATTTAAGGTCACATTCAGACACCATCTAAAATCAACTTGCAGACCACTAGAGGACCGTGTCCCACACTTTGAGAACTATCAGTGTTGTGAAAGAAAAAAAACCCAGCAGGTTTAGAAAAACTAGAGCCTGAATTCCTCCTCTAGCACTTACTAGAGGTCTGACTTGGTGATGATGATCACCCAATTAAGGATGTGTTGAAGATGACAGATAACACATGAAAAGAGAAAACCTGGCACCCAAGGCCGAGCAGGTGCTCCTAAGGGGTTAGCCCAATTCTGGTTATATGGGGGTGGTTCTCTACCTTGGCTGCACGTTAGAATCCTCTGAAGAACTTATAAAAAGTACAGATGCCTTAGACTCACCCTGGACGTTAGTCAAGTTAGTCATTCAGTTAGTCAAAGGTAGAGCTCTGCTTTTAAACACAACGCCACCCCTCCCCCCATCCCCTTCCAGAAGATTTTAACTCGTAGCCAGCTTTGGAAAAACTAAGGACTTAAACCTCTCCTAAAAGCTTAGATTGATTTCACAGATCAGCTAGCCGTCATCTGTGGGGCACCAGGGGTGGGAGGGGTGGTTGAGAAGTTTCAGTTGGTCAGGAGAAATTGTGGGGAAGGGACAGCAGCTCCCAGAGGACTACTAGCACTGTGAGGTATTCACTTTGTGCTGGAAGCCACGTCAGATGGCTTGAGCTAAAGCTGTGGACACTGGGAAAATCATTTTTCATATCCCAAGAGAAAAGTTTTGCCGACCACGGAAACATTATCTCTGGTGTCCAGAGGGTATGATGCTGCTCAGCGTTCTCTGGCAGGTTTTGGTGTGAATGAATGACAAAG
This sequence comes from Enhydra lutris kenyoni, assembly GCF_002288905.1. NCBI lineage: Eukaryota > Metazoa > Chordata > Mammalia > Carnivora > Mustelidae > Enhydra > Enhydra lutris. The sequence continues at coordinate 67,325,150 of NW_019154085.1, read as the reverse complement.
CTGAAAAGCCATTCTGACCTACTAAACTTTTTTTTTTTATATATTTTATTTATTTATTTGACAGAGAGAGATCACAAGTAGACAGAGAGGCAGGCAGAGAGACAGAGAGAGGGGAGCAGGCTCCCTGCTGAGCAGAGAGCCCGATGCGGGACTCGATCCCAGGACCCTGAGATCATGACCTGAGCCGAAGGCAGAGGCTTAACCCACTGAGCCACCCAGGTGCCCCTGACCTACTAAACTTTTTAAGTCAAACATAAATGTAGGGCAAAAGCGCTGGAGCATCGGGAGGGTTGAAACAAGTAAAAAATGTTTAAAAGGCACAAGCTTAGAATCAGTAATATGGATTCAGCAATGGGTTGCTGTTGGTTTCTTTCTTTCTGCTTTACGTTGCCCAGTCTACTCAGAATGCTCGCATCATGTCCCATCTCTCTGCTTTTAGGAGTTTTTAAACTGCTTATTCTGAGCTCTCGCAATGTTCCCTTCCAGCCACGCGTCTTCCCTTGGGGATGACTGACTTCATCTGTTGCCCTTCCTGACCATGGCTATTCCCTAACTTTTGCCCTGTTGGGGATTGGGGGGCAGGAATTAAGGCCAAAATGGCCACCCAATCTCTGCCCAGTGAAAAGCAGCACTAATTCAGCTTTTTCAAAAATGTCAACGTGAAAAAAATCCAAGACCTGATCTGATGCTTAGCAGACCCGCAATGCTAGGCAGCAGGCTGGGAGATGCCATTTCTGGAACTCCTAATGAGATGCAAATCACCTAGTGAACTACTCGGGAGCTGGGAAACAATGTCTTGGGTAAAAGCAGATAAAAATGGAACGAAAGAATGTCTTTGAAGATTGGAACGACATTTTAAATGCTTGAGGATATGGGACACCAGATAGTGCTGGTTTTAGTAAACTAATTGTGACTGGGTCTTTGATTCCTCGTGGCAGGGGATCCTGGGGCATTCATCCCCAACTCTGCCTTGCTTTCTAGGTTGAGACCTAGTTCTGCTTCTTGCTATTAGTGTGCAAAGGGCAGGTCAGCTGTAGTGAAACCAACACTGGACTTGAGGTCAGAAGGCCTGGGCATAGTTCAATTTCTGGAACTTTCTGGTATGTGACCCAGGTGAACTGCTTACTTTTCTGGCTGCCACATTTTATCTGTGAAACCAGGGGTTGGACCGATGGAATGATTTTTCTACAAAGGGTGGTAGTGCAGCCCCACTGCACATTTTCTTGCCTGGAGATTTGAGGCTGTTATCCCTGAAGTCATGCTCCTTCCCTGTGAGTGTCTGTGCATAGTGAGAGATGTACCTGATGAGAGTTAGTTGTGTGAAAGCAGGAAGAGAGAGAACCATCAGCCAAGAGACTCTTTAAGGTCCCTTCCAACTTTAAGATGCTATAGTTGCCAAATTCCAGCCACTCATTTTCAAAATGGACATAAATCCTATGGACCCTAGAGGCCTTCTTGGAATTTAAAGAAGACCCATCAAACTGCAGTCAGGCTTCAGGACGGAAAGTTCTTGGTAACTGTACCAGAACGTCACTGTAATATGATTCATTCACTTCATGAGCAATGCTGCACAAGGGGGTGCTCACACAAACCCCTTTCTTGGTCATTTGGTTACTGATGGGCTAAAAGACCACACTTGAATCTCACCCACCCTTCCCAGCTGTGAGCAAAAACTGCAACGCACAGGTTAATACCGTACAGCTGTACAAACACCCACCCAGGTTTACAAATTGTAAAATATTTTTACATACAGAGAGCAGTCATTAGTATGATGGACTTGGTTTGGGGGAGATTATATGTACGAATGATTCAGAACTCTGTGTGTGTGTGTGTGTGTGTGTGTGTTGTGTGTGTATGTGAAATTGTAAAGAATGTGAATAATAGACCAAATGAAACCACAGTTGTGATTTTTGTTTTCATTATACTAATGAGATGCAAAAGTGGAATCAATGCAGTATTAATGGTGAAAAATGAGATCACTCTGGTTCTTTCCATTTTAATCTCCAAAAGCCAATAAATAGGAAGTATCTGGGGGAAATAAAGTTAAAAAGAAAATAATTACATTTGGGTTATTGTCCTATTTTTGTGCAGGTTGGAAAAAATTTCCTTGGTACACTGTAAATTAAATTTTGCCCAACTATCTAGTATATCTTTAAGATTTATAAAAATATTGGGGCACCTGGGTGGCTCAGTGGGTTAAAGCCTCTGCCTTCGGCTCAGGTCATGATCCCAGGGTCCTGGGATCGAGTCCCGCATCCGGCTCTCTGCTCAGCAGGGAGCCTGCTTCCTCCTCTCTCTCTGCCTGCCTCTCTGCCTACTTGCGATCTCTGTCTGTCAAATAAATAAAAAAAAATCTTAAAAAAAAAAGATTTATAAAAATATTGAGACACAGAGGTCTCAGTTCTCTGCTCCAAACAAGAATTTAGACTCTAGTTCTTCCAGGTCATACAGAACTACTAAACTTCTTTGCCCTGTTTTCTTATAATCTGATATGAGCTTAATCCATAATGGAAACAATATACAGACTAATAGCCTCTCATACCCTCCCTTTCCCTTTATTCTCATGGGAGGTTATCTTGTCATGAGAAGGTCATAAGAGACCTGAGTCTCTCCACAGGACTCAGGATCTCTCAACAAACTAATGTCATCAACCTTTTTTTCCCATTTAAATTGCACTTCTCTGAGTCACTTTATCAGTATAGCTATAAGCCCATTCCAGCATGTCACAAAAAAACAAGCCAAGCTTAACAAAGTAAAAACTTACGGTTGTTAGCAGCATATCTGAAAATGGATATCTCCTGTGTTATACAGTGATTTAGGCCTTGAAAAGGACATTAATTACCACTTTTACTCAAGCTTCTGTGCAGTGACTTTGTATACTGACACACTGTGCTCTGACCACTCGGTCTGACCAGGCTAAACAACAGGTTCAGTGCATTTAATTTTAAGTTTACAAACTAACATATTTTAGGGAGTCCATATCAGCAGTTCTCCACTCTTGGACCCTAAAGGAAACACTCTTTCAGGGACTCTGGTATCTTGGCTTAGTCAAATAAAATATTAACGATCAGAAACCTGGTAGCATTTATCTGACAATAAAGAAAATCATATTAACAGGAGCTCTCCACTGGAGGGATCTTGGACATCCGTGATGGCGCCGGGAAACGCGCCACTACCTCTGAAAGAGCAGGAGGTCCTGGCTGACTTGGCACCTTCCCACTTCCAGCTCTCACTGCCTCTCACCCTGCATGAGATGGGGACCCAGCAGAGTGGGGTTAAATGGGTTGGGGAGCCAGTCCAGCTGGGGGTCATTAGCAATCAAGGACCAGCATTAAAAGGCAGCAGGAGACTAAGGGTCTCTGACAGGCTTGGCTCCACGCACCATCTGGAAAGAAAGAGGCTGTAGAAGCTGGATTAAAAAAAAAAAGAAGAACAACAACAACAACAACAACAACAACAACAACAACTTCATGGAGATCCCTTCTCGGAGATTCAAACATAAACAGTGATGTTATTTTCAAAGGGGGTCCTTCATTTTTGAGAGTTGGGCCAGGTAGCCACATTTCCAGGTCAATCTCTGGTGATAATGACAATTCATTGGTGCCTGGGTTGGGACCAGCCCGGGAAACTCTGTCTAACGGTTTGATAATGGCTAGTAATCAGAACATCCATGCTGGCTAATGTGTGAAGCCTGAAGTATGGGGGGCAGGGCTCATACCAAATAACACATTTAGCTGTACTCTATACCCTATAGTATGATCTGTGATTAAGAGGAGAAAAGCAGAGAGCTTTACTTTGGATGTGCCCAAATTGATAATTTAAACTGTTAATTGTTCACACAATGATTATTTTTTTTTTTAAGATTTTATTTATTCGACAGACAGAGATCACAAGCAGGCAGAGAGGCAGGCAGAGAGAGGAGGAAACAGGCTCTCCTCTGAGCAGAGAGCCCAATGCGGGGCTTGATCCCAGGACCCTGAGATCATGACCTGAGCCACAGGCAGAGGCTTTAACCCACTGAGCCACCCAGGTGCCCCAACACAATGAAAATTTAAAAACAAGCTGGGACTCAATTTCTAAGGTCATTCTAAAATAATCTGTATAAAGAGGTGGCAGTCATAGATGCCACATAGAGCATATACATGATCACTAACTTTGGCTTACATTATTAAGTTGCTTCTCTCTTTTTTGCCTTTTAGATTTTTGGATGTCCCTCCTCCTTAATTGTAAATACATAAGAAAGAAAATATGTTTAAAGTACAGAATTTTATTTCTTTTGATCATAGATTGTTAGACTTACAGAACAAAGAAAACTTACAATGTGATCCTTAAGATCACATTAAGATTAGTATTACAATACTAATTTAGAATGAGCTGTTATTCTCACAGTAAGAATCACTAATATAATATTATAGTTGAATTCAAGAGAGGAATTTGCATTCCAGCTCATTACTGTGTGGTTCTAACATTAATCTTCAGAATACCTTTAGTTCTGATTACAAAGCAGCCAGTGCAAGGAAAAGGACTCAGGCTTGTATCTGTTTTTAGATGGTAAATGTACTTTCCTGATATTGTTAAGAATGAATAGTAGCTAAAATTATCCTCATGAAGCTTTTGGTAAGGTTCTAGATGCCCGGGCTAGGGAAAAAGTAATGGGAACAATCTAGGACTCTGTACTATCTCAGATTTAGGGTCATGTGATGGGGGGCTCAGATGACACTGGCTGCTGACTCACGGAGTAGACATCATGTAGAGAAGAAATCAAGGTGGTTACAGACCAGCAGAAATGTGCAGTTCTGATCATCAAATCTCAATCATTTTTTTGTCCTTAACTTTGGATAAATTTACATTCATTATTGGCCAGCCTATCAGAGATAGTGTTTTACTTAAAGCTCTAGTCACAAAGAACAGAGTTTATTTTATTTTTATTTTTTTTAAAGATTTTATTTATTTATTTTACAGAGATCACAAGTGGTCAGAGAGGCAGGCAGAGAGAGAGAGAGGGGGAAGCAGGCTTCCTGCTGAGCAGAGAGCCCGATGCAGGGCTCAATCCCAGGACCCTGAGATCATGACCTGAGCCACAGGCAGAGGCTTAACCACTGAGCCACCCAGGTGCCCCCAAAAGAACAGAGTTTAAAAAGAGACATACAGATCCCCAGAGGGAGAACACTGTGGTCATAAGACATGGACAAATCCTGTTCTTAAGGTTCTGTAGTTGGGCTCATGCTAATTTTGACAGTTCTCCTGAAAGCTTTTAGTTTTTTTTAGGTATATAAGGGTGACAATGTGAACGTGACTTTTAAATCATGGAAACCCAGTACTGATTAGAGTTATGGGTCTCTGAGAATGGATATGAAGGGTTTCTTTTAAATAGGTAAAAATACCCAAACTTGATGTCTACTGCCCAATCTCACACTAAAACTTCATAAAAGATTTGTACCTTGGTTTGGTATGGAAGATTGTTAGTACTAACTTACTCAAGTTCACTTATCTCTGAGAAGCAGAGAGTAGAACCCAGGATTCAATTGGCAACAAAGCCCATGCCCTTTTCGTTATGGCCTATTGCTCCCCTACACTTCACTGGTGAGAGAGGGGGACTGGTAAGGGGATTGAAGAGAGTGGGGAAAGCTTGAAATAGATGCAGAATGGAATGGGAGTGGGTCCTGGTCTGGGACTAGTATTTGGGGAGCATTATAGGTCCAGCCAGGATTGGAGATGATTATTTTGTGAAGGGCACAAAACTGCCCAGGTAGGATTTTCAACAACAATTCTTAGGAGTACAAGTGTAAAGCAGAGGAGGAAGGATTAATCTGGAGCTTGGATATTCCACATGGTGGATGGAAGGACCTAAAGTTTGTCAGAGTAACTGAATTCTAGTCTAGGCTGAAGGCAGGTAGAAGGCAAGCCAGCAGAGCTTGGAAGGCAATGGAAGAACAGCTGAGACTGGGGTGAGAGAGCTGGAAAGAGAGGCTGTGTTCCTATGGGGAGCAGCCCTTGATGGGTTAATGTAGCCATTGAGGTAGATGCCTGGGTGGAAAAGAGATGAAGGTCACTGGTGTGAAAGGGTAGAGAGCAGTAAAGTTTAGGAGTTGGACAGATTGTATGGCTGTGAAAAAATCTCTTTAGTTGGTGGTGAGATTTGGGAACAGAGAAGATGATAAATTAAATACCCAAATGCTCACTGAATGTGAAGTGACCAGGATAAGGTCAGCAAACAACAGGAACAGAGGGTGATCAAAGGAGATACAGATAGCAATGGCAAGTTAGCAGGATGTGAATTTTACCCCTGACCCCAAGGTCCTGCTGATGGGGCTCCACTCAAGACTTCATGGGAAATGGTGGCCAGTAGAAGCGGTAAGTCAGAGGAGAGGAAACCCAGAGAACAGTGGATAAGCGATGACACCATGGGGCGACTAGAGTGCCTTGAGTTTTGAGGAGTAGCCAGTGGTGACCAGCATTCAAGGCAGGCTGGAGAAAGTTAGCCTAAGGTCTCAAATGGAATAACCTTTGTTGGGAAGTTTCATCAGTGCCAGTGGGAACCGGTAGTCACGGAAGCTAAGCGCCAGCAGGCTGAATGGTTCAGGACTCCACACCACTGATTGGTGCAAGGTTATTTTCATGCTCCTGAAAGGCAAACCCTGAATATGGGAGAGAGATTAATAATGATTAATTTATTGTTGGTAGGCCAGTTTGTGGGAGTTTGAAAAAAAAAATGGGGGTGAGGGCAGAAGAAAAAGAGAGGAGAAGTACCAAAGTCCAGGTGGATGGAGAGAGGGGCTGGACAATGGCCCTCTCTTTCCCATTACCAGATTAATTTCTGGCCCCTGGTGTGAGGTGGGCCCCTGGTCCCGACTGCTCTGCGGGACCTTTTTTTTTGTAAAGTGAGAAGGAAGACATCAGGGGCTCATGTCATGCTCTGCTAAGAAAGGGTTGTTGGATGTCCTTAAGCATTATGGAATTGAACAAGACCTCTTGCTGATTTCATAAACACAGTGTCTTCCTTGTCAGCGGTGCCTGCCGCAAGCCTTGGCACAGTGGGATGAACCCAAATACCAATGGTCACGCTACATCAGAACCGTGACTCCCTGCTAACCCCTGGCACCGCTGGTGAGGGTAAACATGTCTTTTTCTCCCTGAAGGTGAAATCTGTCCCTTATTGCTTACTCAATTTTATTCAGGGTCTATTCTGTGCCAGGCCTTGGGGATGGGGCAGTGAACAAAGATCTCTGCCCTCAAAGAACTCACCAGTTGGTAGGGGAGAAACATAATAAAGAATAAGCGTAGGGGTGCCTGGGCAGCTCAGTGGGTTAATCCTCTGCCTTCGGCTCAGGTCATGATCTCAGGGTTCTGGGATCAAGCCCCGCATGGGGCTTTCTGCTCAGCGGGGAGCCTGTGCTTCCCGCTCTCTCTCTGCCTGCCTCTCTGCTTACTTGAGATCTCTCTCTCTGTGTCAAATAAATAAATAAAATCTTTAAAAGTAAAAAAGAATAAGTGTAATGAATCGTATGGTATATGCTAGAAAGTTATGAAGATTATTAACAAGAACAACAACAACAAGATAATAGGGGAGGGCACAATGAGTAGCCCATTGTCCTTAAGGTCCTGAGCACTGGTGCTGCTGGGCTTCCTTCCCCAAGGTCTGATGACACCCCCACAAACCCTCAGATGCAAATACCCACCACAGGTGACCCTTTCTCCACCAGGCTTCACCTGGCCAGTCATATGTTCCTCCTTGTAAAATTTTTGGTTCGTGGGGGGCTGGACTAAAGCGGTGGACCAGGTGACAGAGAAGAGGATGCCTTGGCATCTGGGCTACCTGGTAGAAGTGGAGCTTTGTAGGGAAGAGGTGGCTCAGTACAGGCTCTCTTTCATGTCCAAGTGTCCAGGGAAGGTTTCACCCAGGAACCCACTGCTGCTCCATGGGTGGGACTCAGTGCCCATGAGACCAGCCTGGGGATCCACTAGGTTGCTAATGACATCACGTTTTTCTGTTCTTCAAGGTCTCTTGAGCCAACGAGGAAATGAGATTCACAAAAATAAATTCATGAAATTTGAAATGTGTACATTTTGATGGAAGTCCACAGAGGAAGCAAAGAAAATACATAAGCCCCTCCCTGAAGCTACAGGGAAGGAGAATCTGACATTTCCTACAAACAAGGGAAGGTATATAGAAGTTAATCGTGCTATACCCAAGATTACTGTTTTCAAAGATTTATAAGAGATTATTGCTGTTCTCTTTAGTGTGCCTTTTTCTATTTATTTTATTGGATGCAATAGTAGGAGGCTTTTGAATTCTGCCTCCTCCTACCCCATCCCTAGGAATGGAGCTGAGCCTCAGAGAGGAAATATGAACTACTCTTTTTAAATTTATTATTATTTTTAAAAGATTTTATTTATCCATTTATTTGACAGAGAGAGAGAGAGAGAGGGAGAGAGAGAACAAGCAAGGGGAGCAACAGAGGTAAAGGGAGAAGCAGGCTCCCTTCTGAGCAAGGATCCCAATGCAGGACTTTATCCCGGGAGATTTCAGGACCCCGGGATCATGACCTGAGCAGAAGGCAGACACTTAACCAAGTGAGCCACCCAGGCATCCCTGAACTACTCCTGATTCCATTTCTAATCTGTAGTATTCTCATAGGTTTCAACGTCCTCGACACTCCCATTTTGTGCAAATATAGTTCTGCTCCAAAAAATGTTAGCCCCAGAGCTGGTTGTTGGAGATCCCATTTTGCTAAATGACTCTGGCCCTTCTCCTTAAAAAAAAAAAAAAAACAACAACAAATAAACAAACAAACAAAAAAGCATAATCACTTAAGACATACCACTTGTTGATAGAAGCTTCCCTGAAGTAAGAGTTCTCAAATGTGGGTAAAATGTCTATGTGGAGCTATGTAATTAATTTTGAGGCAGAATGTCTTTAGTCAGCCAAATTTCTGTTTCATAAGGACCTAGGTGGTGCCTCATCTAGTTGCCAACAGGGTCAACCTGCTAATTCTCTCCATTCCAGAACATGGTTGTTTGTAGTTCTGATGAATTTGCCATGCTGTTAGCTAGGGTTAATCTGCGATTCCTACATGAAGGTTAGGAAACTGCAAGCTAGGCTTATCCTCCTCCTAAAAGGCAAATAGACTCTTCGACACTTTCTGACCTCCCAGATCTGCAACTGCTTGCTTTGGAGACTTCAGTCTCTTTCCTGTGATAACACATCTTTGAAGAGTATATTTTCACCTCTGTATCCTTGTACTGAGAATTAGATAAGCTAGCTTCACAATATATAAATTGTTCAATAATTGGAGCAGGCATCTCACATCAAAATATGCAATTCAGATTTTATCTACTACCCAAATGCAAAATTCTCAAGGGTGCTGAGTTATGAAATTATTCAAACACAGAAATTAGCATTTTAAAAAGTTCTCAGCTGATAGAAAAGTACTGTTCTCTGATACTTTTCCCCGTGTGTAACTTAGCAAGTACTGGGTATTTAGAGCCAACACAACCCATGAAGCAGAACAATACTTCAGGATGTAGCAGCAAGTAAAAAGAACATTATTTTATTTGACAGAGCTACCATAGCTGGAAGAAGAAATGTATATAGGTATCTCATTTCTGTATTCAAGACTCCCAGAAGTTTCTGTTTAGAACTCAATGGAAAATTACTGACCACCTGATAGAAGGCAATAACTTTGCCAACAAAAGTCAGACTTGCTATAAGTTCCTAGAGATCTCTGCCTTGGTCTCCCTTCTGAGAATCAGCTACACTGAGGAACTGAGCACGATGAATATAATGGAAATAAAACTCTCCAGGTGGACATTGTTTTGCCCTCTGATTTGATTCGAGAGCCTCCTCTTTACTGTGGGGACCATATTTGACATATTTGCATGTGGCTGATCCCCCCTCCTTTCCCTCTTCCCCAAGTTCAGGTTGAACCTGTAGCCCAGGCCTAGCCCAGCAGAGTTTCCCTTTCCCATCCACAATGGTCCATTCGGGGGGTGGGCATGCAAGCCAGGCAGGGCTAAAGTTCCTCTAAGAGACCTGAGATAGGGCACTGGAAGAGAGAGAGCCTTTGTCCTTCGGGATCTTGAGACAGGATCAGTGGTCAATTTACCAACATTGAAAAATAACAGCCCAAAAGGGATAAGCAGCACTGAGAAAGGGAGATACAGGAGAGAGGGAGAGGCCTAATGCCATTGTTTGAATCCCAATAAATTACATTTCGAGCTAAGCTAGTTTGAGATGGGTTTCTTGTTCTCATATCTAAATGAGTCCTTCCATAGTTTTTACGAACACGTAACTTACATCGTATTGCCCTTCCTGATAATCATTAGCTTTGACACTCCGCACCTGCACCAGTGAGGAGCACCCTGGGGTCCTTTTCCTTAGCCTCTCGGACAGCTCTAATGCATCACGGATTAGGTCATTAGGTCTTTTTGAGCCACTAAAAATTAACATGTGGATGTCCCTGAAGGAAAACCCGCTTGTTTGGTGTGTGTGTCTGTGTGTGTGTGTGTATACGGCATTTCATTACTTTAATATTAGCTAGAGGTGAAACAAGCTCAGCATGCCAGTGTAATTTGTGAGACATCCATTTCTTATTAATGAAGTAAACAGAGGCATTTGTGAGGAAGCATGAGCAAGGAACTCAGCAAGCACGTGGGCGATTTCCCACCTACACCAGACGAAACATGAAAGAGCAACTCTTAATTACAACCAAATATTAGCTCTGGCTCCTGGGATCTCATCATCCCATCTCAAGGTCTATATTTATGAAAATTTAAGCAATGTCTTAAAACATGTTAATTTGTTCTTTGTTTATTTCTCTCCCTGACAGATTAATTTATTCCAAGGGACTTTGGTTCTCAAGCGCTAATGTATTGATTGGGCCCATGTACGACATAGCTAATAGCCTGGGGAGGAGATTTTGGTGGAAAACAAAAGTCTTTCTTGTACTTTTCCTTAGGTAATTAACTTTTATTTGTGGGCCCTGGAATGCTTCCAGTTTTCTCTGGATTTGCATCTCTGACTTTCAGATCAATGGTTGATTTCATGAGAAAGGGGCTGGAAGCCCTGAAAAAAAGAACTACACTTTAGGCTTGAATGAACCAGTCAGATCACATTGAGGCCAAGAGAAAAGTTATGAGTTTTTTCCTATGGGGTGATATCCTTCCAAGAGCTTCTATGTAAAGGACATTCAGATAGTCATAAGAATCCAAAGTATGAGAAATACTGTTTATCATTTATGGAAACTTCTCTTGGTGAGTTTTGGAACCTTTGGTCTTGTCTAGTCCCACTGGAAACTCAAAGCAATGCCCATAAAGTGCTGTCCTTTTAATGTCTATTCCTTGATTCTCAGTTCTTTTGTAGCTCGTGAATTGTCCTGAGAAGTCTGTGGAACTTATGCTATACCTATCTATCTATCTATCTATCTATCTATCTATCTATCTATCTATATCTTGCAGAAAGAGAACGTACATAGCAAGTAAGAAATGAAATTAGCCTAGAACCTATATGTTCCCAAACAACCTAATGTTTTTAACTATCTGTATCATTAGATGAAGTGGAATAGAAAGCCTCCAGAATTGCACCTGTTCTCAAAATTCAGGCGACTCCTTAAATAGTCTTGGATTTTAGTATTAAAGGTCTACAAGTTTAAAGCAGTACATGATGGGGCACATGGCGGGCTCAGTTGGTGGAGCAAGCGACTCTTGAGCTTGCGGTTGTGGGTCTGAACCCCATACAGGGTATAGAGATTACTTAAAAATAAAATCTTTAAAAAAAAAATAAAGCAGTACATCAGAAGTGAGTGACTCCTAATTATAATATTTCCCTTTCACAAACAAAATCTCTCTCTCTCTTTTAAAAGATTTTATTTATTTATTTGAGAGAGAGAGCATGAAAGGGGAGTGGTCAGAAGGAGAAGCAGACTCCCCGCTGAGCAGGGAGCCCAATGTGGGACTTGGTCTTGGGACTTCAGGACCATGACCCGAGCCAAAGGCAGTAAGTCGCCCAACCAACTGAGCCACCTAGGCACCGCCTTTTTTTTTTTTTTAAACTATCTTGAACTATATCTTTTTTAAAAATATATTTTATTTATTTAATTGACAGAGAGAGACACAGCTAAGAGAGGGAACACAAGTAGGGGAGAGGAAGAAGCAGGGTTTCTGCTGAGCTAGGAGGCCAATGTGGAGCTTGATTCTAGGACCCCAAGATCACGACCTGAGCTGAAGGCAGATGCTTAGCAGCTGAGCCACCCAGGCACCCCCCACAAACAAAATCTTTCTAGTTAGCAAGCCAACTAGAGAGATTTCTGTCACTCTTAGAATTCCAGAATTCTACATGCTTTATGCCTTGACCTAGAGTTTCTCACTAAATACAATAAACATACATTATTACTTATAAAGTGCTAAATACAAGTCAGAATGCTAATGTAGATATTTTTATTATGTAATATTACTTTTACAAATAGGCGAAATGGCATAAACCATGTGCTAGGATATATGCCTGAAATTCAGGTACCTACTATCAGATGAAAGCAAGAGTTTCTTGGAATGACTGTAGTAGACTATGTAACTTTTATACCAAATATTCCTGTTGCTACCACTCAAGTGGTCTCCCAGCAGGAAGATTTACGTCCCCACCCTGCTAAACTCAGGAGTGATCAGGTGGCTTCTCTTGGCCGGTGAAATATACATATCTCAAAAGGATGTGTGTGTTTCTATGTAGAAGCTAGGATATGATTGGCCAAGTCTCTGCCACAACTACCAGTAATGATCTAGATAGAAATCACTCCAGCAGCCTGGGTCCAGAAGTGAAGATGCCATAAAGCAGAGCCATGGCTACAGCAGGGAATCACGAGTGAGGAATAAGCCTTTGTGGTGACAAGCCCCTAAGATGTGGGGGGGTATTTGTTTCTGCAGCATAAACTAAGCTATTCTGACCAAGAGCTTAAATTAAATATGTATACTTTATTGATTTATTAGTTTGATCCTTATGACATTACCATTTGGTAGTAAAAACACGATCTAATAGCAGCAAACTCATATGATTCAATTTATTATAACTGAGAAAAACTGGAATATGAATTTCTACTCATGAAACTCTAAGTACGTAGAGTATGTACTTAGTATAAGTACCACTTATAAGTTGTACTTACGTACAACCGTAAGTACTTAGTAAGAGAAGGGCATATTTATTACTTTGATTATTTTTATTAAAAAGATCATATCAGAGCTAGAAAAAGGGTTCCAAAAAAATACACATTCCTAAATCCACCGTGTTAGCAATAATCAATGGACAGGTCATCTTCCAGGTGACAGTTCCTAGGGATGCACTGGTGAGCAAACATACATGATTCTGCCTTTATGGAGATTTTGTTCCTTCTAATGATGGTGTTCAATTCTGAACAGGTCAGTTACTACAAATCTTGGTGTTTTCAGTTGGACTTATGTAGGAAAGGGGACTAAAGAGGGAGACAGCCCCTCAGGAATGACAGAATGACAGAAGCTAGCCATGTGAAAAGCAGTAGAAGTGGGGGTCGGAGAGCATTCCAGGCTGAGGAACAGCATAGGCAAACGCCATACTCATGACCCTGAGAGAGATCAGATCTGACCAGTGGGGATGGACTGTAGTGAGAAAAGGGATAATAATATGTAATAAAGCTGGAAAAATGTCCTGTGGACAGGTCATGCAGGGCTTTGATGGCTATGGAGGGAATTTGAATTTTAAGTCAATGGGAAGTACTGAAAGAGAATGGGAAGGAAAAAAAGAGAGAATTTATTTCTTAGCAAAGACCACTGTCTCTAGTGGGAGTTCCATACAAGTAGAGAAGAAGAATGGAAACAAGGAGACCATTGAGGAGGCTACGGTGGGTCAAAGGCAATGCTTGTCTGGACCAGGTTGTGCTGAAGAGGGAGAGAGGGAGACAGAAGAGATGTGCAGGAAGTCAGAATTTGCTGATGGATTGGATGTGGAGGGTGAAGGAAAGGGAACAGTTACTAATGGCTTCCAGACTTCTGGTGTGGGTCATTGATTGGACGGCACACCATTTACTGAACTAGGGAACAGCAAGGGAAGATTAAGGTTCCGAGGTCATGAGGAAATCAAGAGTTCAGTTTTGGACATGTTAAATGTGGGATGCCTGAGAAACATCTGAGGGGAGAGATCAAGTGGGAAGCATTTCTGGAATCCAGAGAAACAATCTGGGCAGGACATAGGTACTACAGAGTCATCAACCACGAATCAATGGAATGTCAGGTTTGGGGAATAAATGTAGAGGGAGAAGAAAAAGGGTTCTTGGAGGCCCAAGGAACTCTAGCATTTTGAGGCTTTAGTAGGAAACAAAGAGCAGACATGAGGCTCAGGGACTGCTCTAGGGGTGAGTCAGGAACTGAGAAAAGAGAGTGTTTTACAAAGGGTGAGGTGGTCAGCTTTATCAGAGCTGCTGAGAGTTAGAGTAAGAAAAGGACAGAGAAGGTTCTCTGGATCTGGTGACCCGGAGGTGTTTAGTCACCCTGACAAGTGTGTCAGGAGAGTGATGGGCCCAGGGGATTCTGTAGGGGAGGGAATGTAGGCAATACGTCTAGTCAAAAATGTTTTAAAATTTGGCTAAGAAGAAGATAAGAAAGAAAGGTGAGGGAGGAGAGCCCAGAATTAACAGTATTTAATAAAGAGATATTACAACAAATCCTGGAAGTGATTGAGTTTACCTGGAAGCTACCAGACTATTTTCCACTATCAGCAAAAATGTAGGCTTGAGAACTAGCTAACTAGTTATAATCTTGCACATCTGTTTTATGTAGCCTCTTTCTGCAAAACCATGCTCTTCAAGTGTCATCTCCTCCACTTTCTTTTCCTAATATTTCTGGGAGGCATCTGTTTGGGTCACTTTAATTAATATAGCTTTTTCTAACCTTGCTTGATCTTATTTTGTCTTTTAAGCTCTGAAAAATATGCTGTCGTTGAAGAATGCTCTTCTGTTTAAGAGGGCTTTATTTTTTTCCCTCTAACTCCACAAATGCTGACCTAGCTGGTTTCTGTATCTCTTGGTACAGTTCACTTCCCTCTTAGCTTAAGCGTTGTTAAATGAAACAAAATTTCATTACAAATTTTAGTCAAAAATGTTTAATTAATATTTTTAATAAAAAATCCACACATTTTAGGTATAGGAAAAACGTCAAATAGCACAAAAGACGGTAGAATGGAAAATAAGTCCTTTCCAGAACCCTAGATTCGGCTCTAGAGGCAACCAGTGCCATTGCTGTATTGTGTGACACAGTCTATGCGGACATATTCCTGAGGCTCTATAGCGCTTGTCCCCAAAACAAAACCACAACTGATAAAATTTCAAATGTGAGCATACTTCTATACTCTGTGCCTTACTTTCCTTTTCTTTTTTTATTTTTCAAGATTTTATTTATTTATTTGTCAGGGAGAGAGAGCGAGCACAAGAAGGGGATGCCACAGGCAGAGGGAGAAGCAAGTTCTCAGCTGAGCAGGGAGCCTAATGCAGGGCTCCAACCTAGGCCTCTGGGATCATGATCTGAGCTGAAAGCAAACCCTTAACCAACTGAGTCACCCAGGCATCCCTGCCTTGCTTTTCTCACATTTTGATGTACTATGGAGGCTACTTGACGAGAATATATAGAAATATACCTCACTCCTTTCCATGGCTCCATTTTTATGGCTATACCACCATTTAACAAGGTTTCCACAGATGACCACTTAGGTTTTTCATGGCACTTTATTTTTATTTATTTATTTATTATTTATTTATTTATTTTTATCTTTTTAAAGATTTATTTATTTATTTTTATTTTTTAATTTTTATTTTTTTAATTTCTTTTCAGCATTCCCGCTTAAAGATTTATTTTTAAGTACTCTCCACACCCAGTGTGGGGCTTGAACTCATGATCCTGAGATCAAGAGTCACATGCTCTATCAACTGAGCCCGCCAGGTGCCTGGAAGTTTTTTGTTGTATTATAAAACCATAAAATGTTCTTAAGTGATTACACAAAACCTCCATCCAATATTAATTAAATAATTATTAGCCCAAATCCCAAAGCAAGTTAGATTGGGAATAAATGCAATTTTTATATAGTTTGTGATAAGGAAAGATGGCTGGTGTTTTTATGACTCATCTATGAAATTTGAGTATCAGCAATCATAACCTCTAGGAATAATATGCATGTCATAGGAGAGAATGAATATGAAAGTTTTAAGACATTCAGAAAAGTAATCCTTTAGAATAAAGAAGTATGAGTTATCAAATGGCTTACTCAGTAAGTGCTTGGTGTTTTGTTTTTTCTTGGATAAATGCTATTAGATTTTTCTTCCAAATGGCAGGTTTTTTTTTTTTAAAGATTTTATTTAGTTATTTGACAGAGATCACAAGTAAGCAGAGAGGCAGGCAGAGAGAGAGAGGAAGGGAAGCAGGCACCCTGCTGAGCAGAGAGCCCAATGCGGGGCTCGATCCCAGGACCCTGAGACCATGACCTGAGCCGAAGGCAGAGGCTTAACCCACTGAGCCACCCAGGCGCCCCTCAAATGGCAGTTTTCTAAAGATGTTTTCTTTCACACTTTATAGTACATGGACAATTAGTATTTGCAATTTCAAACAATACTACTACTTTTATTTGAGGGAGTTTTTCATGGACCTAATTAATGTAGTATGGAGGCAAAGTGCTTGTAGGCCTACCCCTAGAATTACCACTAATTAGGAAGGTGTGTTTCAGGGGCAGGGAACTGGAGACTTTATTTTGGAAATATATAAAATAAAGTTTGGTTGTGAAGGTTTGGAAGTCAGTTTTAAAGATTCTGTCTTTTATCTCGTGGGCCCTAGGGAGATGCTGAGGCTTCTGATCAGGAGAGCATCATATAGTACTAGCAGTGTTTGGATTGGAGGAGGGACAAAAGGAAGAATAAAAAAGGACATTGCAGTAGTCCGAGCTAAGGTGATGAAAACCTTGGCTGGAGTGAGAACAGCAGAAACAAAAATGAAAAGGACCTAAGAGTGACTCTTAACCCTCTTTCTTTGCCCCAGCACCGTAGTAAAGTAAGACAAATCCCATTGATTAACAGTTATTCACTCTGTATTCAAAATTTTGTTATAAATGCAGCAGAAAACCCAATTATAAGGCTAAGCCATTAAAGTGTGTCACAACAAATCATTAAATTATATATCAACGAGGAAGTGATTGTCTTCAGAATTTTCTATTGTGTATGCTGAGTGGGATGCTTTTAGCTTTTACCTCCTGTCACTGGTGCCTTCCATGAGCCATCACTGTCATAAAGTAGCAAGGCAGGACTTCCAAGAAGGGAAAATAGTCAACAATGATGACTGATTTACGAAGTAAATCATCTGTGCTAGATAAATTCTGATAGCTCAAAGGTAAACATTTCAAAGATATTTATATTAAATCTAAATATTAAAAACAGTGGTTAAAATGATAAAAGAAGATATGGGTGAATATATAATCACAGGGGTGGAAAAGATTTCTCTCGGCATAAGTAAGACCAAAAGCAGATAATCTAAAAGAAAATATTAGTTGACTACATTAAAATGAGAAAAAGAAGCAAGAAACAGCAAAACAAACAAAAATAGCTAAAACCCAAAAACAAATAAAAACTAAACCCAAACAAAACTGAAAGGCAAAAAATAAAGTAGAAAAATATTTGTAACATCTGTATTTAGCAACATGTAACTACGTCTAATAGATAAAAAGCTATTATAAATCTTTGTGAGCCATTGGTTTCCTATCTCGAGCTCCCTTTGGAAAATAAAGCAGACTGGATATACCTTCTGAAATGCCTTTTCTCTGATGTAAAGGCAGCCAGCCACAACGGCCCAGAGTATGGACAAACGGGTACCCCCAGGACTAACAGAATTATGCCTTGACTTGATATAGTCCTTTCTACTGGGTAGTAAGGGGATAGAGGGTGACTAAGGAATGTGCCACAGAGGTGTGGGGGGAAGGTCTTGCAGGGTGAAATAAAGTCAGGTAAAGACAAGATGGGTGGAGACACTGAAGAAAATGAGTAGTATACTAACTCTATTTTTCAAGCAACACAATACACCAAGAAGGATGTAAAAGCATCTAAAACATAGGACCCAGATTGTAGTAGCTTTAGTAAATTTATGTTTTGAATTTAATTAAGCAAAGGCATGACATGACTAGAAGCAAAGAGGCAGAGACAATAGATCCTGCCTTTAATAACAATGACAATAGTAGCTCATTATGTTATTATAGCTTACTAGGTACCTGATCTTTAGCTTAGATCTAGACATGGATTACTTTATTTAAATCCCACAATAACACTGTAAGATTAATACCATTATCACCATTTTATAGATCTAGAAACTGAAATGCTGTGCTCAAATTCACACGATGAGAAAATGGCCAGGTGATTCAAGTTTGATTGCCGAGCCCACGTTTTTACCACTATGCTCTACACTTCCTCACTGGCCGTCCTCACCATTAGGTTGACCACATGTGGTCCAATGGACCGGTGTCCTCGGTCGGCAGTTACAAATGTGATTCTTAGAACGCTGCAGTTCTGAATTTCCATACAGGATCGCTGAATTCCCCAAGTCCAGGAAGATTCAGGTTAAGCTAGTAGTCTGGGAGACTGAAACAGGAAGAGTTGCCATAAAATAAATGGTCTTTTGGGCATTCTTTCTAGTGACCAAACTGTACTTTGTTTGTTCAGATGGAGGTGGGCCCTGGTGCCAAGCACTGCACACGTTACAGGAGAATTTGTGAGGGCCTTTGATGTCACATGCATCCCAGGAACACCCAGCTAAAGCAGAGAGCTGCTTCGTGTTTACGCCTCTAAGCAGAACCATTTGAGTACACATACCGAAAGACCCTGATCTGGGAGCACTGTGTTTTCTCCAATAGAGTGATTCATTACTAATGTCTTCATTTTGGACACTGCAGTTGAATGTGAAGCCATATGCTTTAAATTAAAAGCACACTAAGCAAATCACAAGTTTCTCAAGATGGTGCTTAAAGTCTGCTTTGGCATCTGCTGGTTGCCAAAAGACCCACACGATCCTGTAATTAAACGACAAATATTTTCTGCAAAATCAATCATTTTTGCTGTCCCCAAATGCTAAGATTATGATGTTTAGATGCTATGTTGAGAAATAAGTTGCACAACTAGATCCTTGTCTGATTGTTTGTTCTCTACTCCAATATTGCTCTGCTCTCTCTAGCCATCTTATTACACTTGATTATATCAGAAGCAAAGCTTTTTAGTTGCAATGAGCAATAAACACCAGAGCCACAAAGCCAGAAATGTGGGCAGCAGAAGCACCACAAATAGGGACTATTGTATCTACTCCACCAGAAAATTCATTCACCATGAGGTAGATATAAGAATAAGTCAGGGGTTTTGGATATATAGTCATTAGAAACCAATTGAGACCATCTTAAGTGAAAAGAGAATTACTGGGAGGAAGTGAGGGATTCAGGAAGTTGATGGGGAGGCAGAGCCCAGGCTGGACAAGAGGCAGGATCAAGGGACACTCTGGAGAGTCAGAGAATGGAAAGAGGCATGGCTACTGCTGTGCTGGTGATTTGGCCTTGCCATGTCCTTGCTTGGTTGACTCTAGAGTATGGGGAGCACCAGCCTGCCAGGGCTTCTTTTAAGGTCCATTCTATGGCCACTCTGTAGTGGAAGAGAGAATGGTGTTCCCTACTTCCATTGAGACAGTGAGGAGATTCCCCAGTGAAGATGAGAATGCTGAGGGCAAGGCAAGGTCAACACCAGACAACTAAAAGTTCTGGTACCACATTCCTAAGATAGAGACCAATTTTCATTTTCCAGTCATGTTTTCCTCCTAAGCAGAAAAATGTGTGGCCAGAAAACCAATGGCATGAGGGTCACTCTGAGGCAAAGGTAGATCACAGTACCTAATGAGCAGGGGCTGGCAAGGGGAAGAGACTTATTTCTAAAGAAATTCAAACTTCTTTCATAGGCTTGTACCTGGTGAACATATGTTAAGAACAATGGCTTCCAGGCCCACCTCAGTTAGGAGATGGCCTTCGACAAAAGTCATTGTTTTTCCTTTCCTTTCTTTTCTTTTCTTTCCAGATTCTATTTATTTGGGAGAGAGTGAGCAAGAGCACAAGTTGGGGGGGAGAGGCAGAGGGAGAGGGAGAAGCAGACCCCCTGCTGAGCAGGAAGCTGGATGTGGGACTTGATTCCAGGACCCCAGGAACTTGACCGGAGCTGAAGACAGACAATTAAATGGCTGAGCCACCCAGGCGCCCCGTAAGGCATTGTTTCTTATCCCCTTCAAGGGCCTGCTCTGCCCTGGAGGGCAGGTTAGGTATGCAGTCCGGGTGGGTGGGGTGGGGCAGAGGAGAGAAAAAAGAGAACAGAGGAAGAGATACTCATTTTAAATGAATCATTCTTCCTCCTATGAATCTTTTGGGTGGGAGAAAACATATAGTCAGAATTAAGGAATTTCATGGCCAAATCAAGTCCAATTAGGAATGGGCGGTAATGCTTAGGTATGTGGAACAGCTAGAAACAGTGTTCTGCACGATTTACGTTGAGTTCTGAGGCCCAGCTGAATTTAGGTAAAAGTGAGCTAAATGAAGAGAAGGCAGAGGGAGCCCCAGGGGCTGGTAATGATCCACAGAGGGACCACCTAGGAGGAGAGACGTGAGGGGCTCAAGGACCAGCCCTCTTCCAGGCCTGGTACCAGAAATGACAGCTTTTCTGGGCAGGGTGGCCAAGGTGGGGATGGTTAAAATAGGGGCGCTGCTCAGCATGGTTGCATTGGGGCTTTTTAGATTATTTTCAATATTACAACAAACCCAGCCAAAATCATAGGCGAATCGGAATTCTAAATTTCTTTCCTTTGGGCCTGAAATGAACTCACTCAGTGTAGTAGCATTGACTGTATCACGCTGGTGAGTTAAGCCCTAACGGCAACCATTCCCATGATTAATAAAGTGAGAAAATTAATTTTGGTAAATAAATTACACCATTAGGAGAAGATATAAATTCAAAATATAGCACAAGAGAATAACAGGTGTTATAAATGGCAAAAATGTTGCCTGGATTCAGGCAATTTTACCACAAAGGATCCCCACTAAAATGCAACCATATTTGGGAAGAGTGGGTTCACTAGCAATAGTGACCACAGGAACCTCGATCATTCATTAGATGAGCAGAGAAAGGGGGAGGGGTTGGTTAGGGTCAAAGTGAGAAGGAAGACCTATGAAGGGGCAGACGGCACATTCTCTGGAACTAGGAGACCCAGGAATGCCCTTAGAGAGTAACAGTAAACAAGAAGGGGGCAACACAAGAGGGTTTGCAGAGATAGAGGGTGAAGAATGGTCTCAGAATGTAGTCTTGCCTGTCTAAAGCTGTGCTGGACAGTTTACCTTCCTAGTGGCCATGCTACTCCCACCGACCATCCGGCCATCTTCAGGTAAGACAGTAGTGCTTCATATTTTGAACACCTGCATGCGAGGGGCTGGACTGCGTGGTTGGCATAAATTCTCTTTTCCCTGCCCCACAACCCTGCAAGATGGTGGTTCTTGCTCCCATTTTAGATGAAACGTGTCTGAACTCGCAGCTAGTGAACGCTGAGGTGGCTGGGATTGGAGGTGTCAGAGCCTCTGTAACTCCTGCACAGGCATTCTGGAGCCCTGGGCATAACTCTGCCCTCAGGCTTCTCCACACCACCCTCTTAGCTGAGAAGTAGCCGATGGGGATTTAACAATCACCTTCTGTGCCCGTCACTGGGCTCCTTTTAGTAAAATAGATAGAAAAGTGACAGTGTGTCAATCCAGCTCAGCAATGATGGGTGTGGATGTGCTGGGAGAGAGTGTGTGCTTGGAGTGGCCATGAGCCACAGAGAAAGGCAAGTAAGAAAGGCTGCAAGGAGGAGGTGGGACTGAAACACAGGTGGGACCAGGGTTGGTGCAGGAGGTGCAGGTCTTAGCTGACAGGACAGCAGGGGGCTGCTTGGGACATACCATCCTCCTCAGGGTAATGATTTCATAGCACAAAGTTAGCTATTGTGTTCATTTCCCAAATACACAGGGTAAAATTCCCATTTGCTATTAGAAAATGTATTGGATGTCTGTTGGCTCAAGCGATAGAAACCATCTTAAATTAGTTTAGGTAACACACGGAACATTTGATGGAAGAGTCTGGGAGAAGAACTGGCTTCCAGGATTCCAGGGCTTTAAATCACGTAACCCGGGTTTTCTCTGTTCTTCTGTCCCTTGCATGTCTACAGCTCCCTTCCCTCCATCTCTTAGCTCTGCTCCTTCCTATGCATCGACAATGCTCTCTTTTACTTTATACAGATTTCTCTACTTGACAGTGGTGGTGGCAGTGGGAGGAGAAGGGTGAGAGGATGTGATCTAGGGGCTGGGAGGTAGCATAGACAAAATCTCAGGCCTAACTTGGAGCATATGTCCTCCCCTGGACCAATCACAGTGGCTGGGGGATAAGCAATTCTGATAGACCAGTCCCGGGGGCAGATACCCAGCATTTTGACCAGAAGTTAGCATAATTCACCAGAGAGCCTCATCACAACCACATGAAGTATGTGTGCTTGAGGACAATTTCCCGGAAGAAGTAGGTGATATCAGAGGAAGTGAAGGAGAAGGAAAGCTGGGCTAATGACACTAACAGTTGTTGGTTACAGTGTTATTATGAATATCACAATGTGCAAAATCAGTGAGCTCCATGAAATAATATGGATTTTCCATGAAAAATGGTTAGCCGTCCCATGACATAGGAAAATCTTACAGATGCTCCTGACTAATGACTACCAGGGTGCACATCAGAGAGAGCCGGAAACAAGACAGTGGACATCTAAGGCTGCATCATGTTCAAGTGTATGGAGCATTTATTTTAAGATGTGCAGTTCTCTTTTAATTATTCATGATACTTCACAGCATACTGTAAGTGGATCCCAGCATATTTTGTGAGAATAATGACATCATAGGACTAACAAACTTCTCTCAGATCTCTTGTGCTCCAGCTCTTGCTAAGACTTGGGAGAGAGGCAGGGAAATGTGATACTCAGATTTGTGTATCTGCTTGGAGATGTATGTTTTCTACACTGATGTGTGCAAGGAGTTGTGGGCTCTGGAGTCAGTGGGTAAACTCTGTGAATGTGAGTCACTGAACCTCAGTTTTCTTATTTGTAAATGGAGATGGTAAGTCTTTCCTTAAAACGGTGGAGAATTCATTCATTAATGTATTCAAACAGTGAGTGATATTTATTGAGCATCTATTATGGCGGTGTGAGGGGCACCAAGGTTAAATCACTAAAGAGGACAAATAGCATCCCTGCCCTCAATGAGGGAGACAGGAAAGGAAATGATATTCAAAAAGCACCTGGCATGGGAGCCTGGTACACAAAAAGTGCTCAGTAAATGTGAGTTGTCCTCTCTACCCTTTCCCTGCCAATTCACTCACTCATCTCATCCTAACCTAAAAATGGTATCAAGTCCTTAATTTCTCAAAGTCTCAGTTTTCTTTTGGATTTATTAACGGGGTAGAAAGACCTTCTGATGTTTCCTCTTGTTCTAAAACTTCTGCAACTCTTTGGTTCCCTTTCCTCTTCATCCAGGGCTCAGAGAGTGGGAATCTCACTGGGGACTACCACCTAAATCCTGTCTTTGAAGAGCAGCTTCATTATTGTTGCAAAGCTGGCTCTGAACCATCATCTTGAACCCAGTTTAAAGCTCATTAGGGATATTTCCACCCCATCCCACCTAAAAAGTCCTCAAAAAGTACCTGCATCAACAGAAAGGCTCATGTGAGAGTGATTTTACAATATACGTAGGAGGCAGTGTGGTTATGATAGGGCTTTGGTTTAGAGAGGCTTGGCTGAAATCTCAGCACTTAGCTATAGGATTTTGGATTTAACCTCTTCATGCATCAGTTTCCACCTGTATAGATGGGAATAAAAAAATTTATTTCAGCAGGGTTACTGTAAGATAATGTATGTGTGTGGAGGGTGTGGGGCCTGGTGTGGAGTAAGCATTAGAAAATGGAGTATAGGGGCGCCTGGGGTGGCTCAGTGGGTTAAGCTGCTGCCTTCAGCTCAGGTCATGATCTCAGGGTCCTGGGATAGAGTCCTGCATCAGGCTCTCTGCTCGGCAGGGAGCCTGCTTCCCTCTCTCTCTCTCTCTGCCTGCCTCTCCATCTACTCATGATCTCTCTGTCAAATAAATAAATAAAATCTTTAGGAAAAAAAAAAAAAGAAAATGGAGTATACTCTCCTGGGTTGAGAAGGGAGTGCATGTTAATTGCAATATGGTAGGTGTAAGAGACTTCTTGTTAGTCTTGTAAGAGACTTTATTTGTAAGAGACAAGTAAAGCTCTAAATTTATGCTATCAAGCTTAGTGCATTTTTAATGAGTTTAATACATAATATTTGTATATTCTGCATATACATTATTTTTTTAGCCAAAAGCTGGAGGAAGAGACATTTAGAAAGTATGGTGCTCACCTGTAAATCAAGAGGCCTGTACTAGATCTCCTCTAAGATCCTTTTTAATTCTAAAGCTCTATGATTACAGGCTTTGTTGAAAATCTGTGGGAAAATTTGTCAAAAAAGAAAAAAAAAAGTCTTTTGTCCTGCTCTGCTTCCCTCTCTCTTCCCACACTAGACCTGCCAACTCATGACTGTTAGCCATCCTTTGCATCACTGACCTCTGTTGTCATTAACCTCACGTTTTCATAGAAAATCTTTTTTGTCCACTGAAATGTGAAAAGGTGTGGTTTACAAACCAACACCTCTTTGATTTTTTATTTTTGGTCTCAGAGAATGGGGTTTGAACTCATTTGGCATCATCATGGGAAATAACAGAGGCCCTATGTACCTTTAACAGAGAGACCCAAGAGTTTTAGGCCTTCTGGGAATGAGATTAGCATTTCTGAAGGTCTAAAACTGCAGGCACATATCGACACTATTCAAGCTCTTAAATCCACAGGAATCCGCTGGTGCTCCAAGGAGAGCAATCAAAAACCTAAATTAAATAATTGTATCAATAGATTTCACTCAGGAAAGAAAAAATTATCATGCCTGAGGCTATTGGGAAAAAGTAAAAGTTCTAAGTAGGGAGGGAGAAATAATGAAGTATCCAAAGGCTCAGTTTGATGCTGTTCACACTTTTTACTGTTGAGAGCAAAGGTGGTAATATGACCTTTTTCCTCCACCAGCCCATTGTAGCAGGAATCTGCAGCCTCTGAATACTGAGACATATTCTCTCCAGGGCACCCTGGCAAAGTCAAAAGTCTTGAGGGACTGTGAGTGTGAAGAGAGCTGTTTGGCCAAGGGTTTTCCCCAGCACCATCCTGGTCCTAAAGGAAAGAAGCCACTTGGAATACTACAGCCCATATTCCAGAAAATTCTAAATTTGGTATCAAAAGTGTAATACCCCATCTACCCTCCCTGCCTGGGTTTAAAAGAGAGCAGCAGACTTTTTTTTTTTTTTTTTTTTTTTAAATTCCCTCCTTTTTTCTTCCACCCTTTAAGCTAGATTTTCTTAGCTCCATGACCTGTCCTTCATGGAGGAAAATGTATAGATAAAGAAAAAAAGATCTCTTAAATGATTGGATTTTGCTGATTCAGAGAGTTCAGAGCCCCCCCCCCCCAAAAATAGAGTACATTACTTCTGGTAATAGAAATGGAAATGTTTGGAACAAAGTTTAAAGAAAGTAGCTTTAGCTGGTGTAAGGACAGAAGAAGAGCGTTTGGTTGGTTGTGGTCTGCCTTGTGCCTGTCTCTCTCAATACAGGTAGCTTCAAAATGAAATAATGTGGGGATGTGGGCATAATGAAAAATTTCATTTGATGCAAAACAAAATACAGAAAAGTATTTCCAGTTGTTTCCAAACAGCTTGGGTAACAACTCTTACACTCAAAAGAGAAAAATTAAGATAGAACTTTTGAGGAAAAAACCTGAATTTTGAATCTTTGTCCTTTTATTCATAAGAAACATTCATTCTCCTACGCCTTTTGGCTGTTTTCAAAGAAAGTAACTCTATAAAGATTTTGTTCTGGACAGTAACGTCCTATTTCATATACATATATATATATGTTTATATATATATATGCACATATATATGCACATATAAATATATGCAAAAGGAAATGTATTATACATACAGACACAGAGATACGTGTATATACACCTTTTGCCTCTGATTTAATTTGGACAGTGGTTGTAGTAGAATATTAACTATAGAAAGTAAAAAGTTTGAGTCATATTTTGACCAAGCTAATAAAGACATAAATCCTTTAAATTTCTGTGTTTGGGAGTAGTTGTTTCTTTCCATTACCTGTGTAAGTGTGAATTCAACAAAACCACTTTAAAGACCCATGTCATGCACTGTTGTTTCGCAAAGGTAGTTATGAAATGCTACCTAAATGCGTTCTATTATAGTTAGTTGACATTACTTTTCTACATCACAAAGTGCACCTACAGCTAACATGCTGACATTCAACTTATTTGGCACTGGGCAGACTTGGTAAGACAGAGAACCAATATGCTGATTCATTTTTAAAAATCCAAATTGAGTTCCAAAACTTTTACTTAAGTGATGCTTACACAAACTGTTAAATATTTGGATAATCAAGTGTCAAAGTGGCAGCCTGGAAGAATTATGTTCCATGAAGCTAAAGCATCTCGTTTTTAAAAAAGATTATTATTATTATTGTTATAATTTAAAATTTTATTTTTAAGTAATCTCTACACCCAACGTGGGGCTCAAACTCACAACCTGAGATCAAGAGTCACACGCTCTACCCACTAAGCCAGCCTGGCATCCCCTGAAGTATCTGATTTTGACATAAAAATTAATTTCAAAAATTTTAGATTTAGTTTAAATCAAATTTAGATTTGATTCAGGGTCATAAGTAATTAAATTTTATGAGAACACAGCAGTATCTCTGGTGCCTGACAAAGTCTTCAGGGCAACTGAGACCAAAATTTCCACCATGTGACCTTTATTCAGGGGCAGCTCTGCTTTTAAATTAAGAACTTTTCATCTTACAGAAAATGGAAAATAATGAGCAATTTCTTTGGGTCACATATCTCTATTGCCAGAAAAATAAAAGACATCAAATTTTTCAGTAACATACATAACAGGCATCATTTTTGCTTTTATGTAAAGTATCAATTCCACATGTAATTGCTGAATATTTTCTAAATTAAGAGCCCATGTGGTGAGCGGGTGCACACAAAGAGATAATCAGAAAAATCTCGGCATTAAAATATAGTCTCCAAGTAAAAACACATAAATCACTTTGGTGAGGCCCAGACTGCTGTGAAAAGTACTGCTCTCAGCCGGTTATTTCTGTTGGGTCTAGTGCAGAGGAACTGAAAATCGACTGGGCCCAAGAACCTTAGGTCACGAACTAAAGGGGACAAAACAAATGGCTGCATACCAGAAAGTCAAAGGCCAAAGACATGCAGAGATCTATAAGTGGGTTATAACAGAAGAAGACCTCCTTTTATTTTCTAGTTTTCATTCCACTGCTTAGTAAAGTTTGGATCCCTTGGGTCTGTTTTATTGCCTACAAATGGTACCCCTAATGCTGGCTGGTCATCTCGCAAATGTCACAAGGGGGTGAGCCTGTGAGCCTGGCTGTACCAATGTACAGTGTTCGCTCCTGGAAAACCATGGAAGGGTATGCAAGTGAGAGTGGTTCTGTCAGAGTCAAGACTCAAATGCTGGGAGGTGGTACGGATGAGCAGACTGTTCATACTGGCTGCTCCTTCCTGTCCTGAGCTTTCCAGAGGTGACCTACGTATAAGAACAGATACTTTTTGCTCCTCCGTAAAAGAAAGACATGCTCAAGTGATTCCTGAAAGCCCTCTTGGCTGTTCACCTGGGATGTATTATTCAGGCTCACAGAAACATTTGCAACCTGAGGACATGCTGGAATGTACGTGTAAGACTTACTTATCAGGCTTCCTCTCTGTGCACGTCCCTAGAGCTATAATTTTCAGCCTTGGCTGCACAATAGAGTCATCTGGAGAAATCTGAAACACTCCCAATGGCCAGCCACACCCAGAACAATTCTATCAGAATCTCAGGAAGTGGGGCCCAGGCAGGTGGACATTTTTTCAAGTTTCCCTGGCAATTCCGATGTGCAGCCAAGGTTGAGAAGTACTGTATTAGAGGAGGAACAGTCAGAAGCATGGATCGGAGAAGGGTGGATGTGTTCTCAGGCTGACTTGTTGAAAGCATCCCAGATTTCCAGGGTAACTACCTAATGTCTACCGAAAACTGATTTCAGTTTTCCTCCTAAGGGTCAGAATCAAAGGCAGACAGCCTAAAAATAACTCATCAGCAGCCTGTTTGGCTGATGGCAATGCTGGAAATTCTAAGTTGCCTTTTAACTTCAGCTTATTGCCTTTTCCCTTTGAAATCCTTTAACTATTAAGAATCAAGTTACAGATCAATAAAAGGTCTTGTTAACCATGTTAACAAGTGTGAAAGGTCCAAATCAACACCCAGTTCCTGAGTAGGCCCTGGTACTTATGTACCCCTTTACCTAAAATTCAAGAGACTTATAGGGGAAAAGACAGCAAAGATAGCTGAAGAGAACTGTATTTGCTTAAAGGAATGACAAGTGATACATTTTCCACACTAATTTATATCCGCCCTTCATCTCCACAGGCTCAATTAATAAAAGCTATGCATAAATCATAGGAGAGATCGTTAAATCGGCCAGTTCATAGTGCTGACTAATTGGTAAATAAATACTTCATGAAAATGGTTGATGGGTGTACAGAGTCCGAGAAAAAACAAACCAGAAAAAAAAAAAAAACAAAAAACCTCATCTCTAGCTCTGGTAGAGTTGTCCATACCTCCTCCACTTCAATGTTATAATATTTTTCATGTTTTATGAGGGAGATATACCACAAAAATAGAACTCCACAGGGAGACCGCATCCTAGATGAGAAGTTTAAAATCAAATTTAAAAACCCAGATTCATTTAGTTTGTCAGCTGTCTGGTGGCAGGTACAGAAGACACCCTAAATCCGGGTGCTGCCACCTTTTAAGTACTAGTCCAGTTGTGTGCCGTTGTGTGACCGTGACTGTAGGTGGAGGACAAGGAGGGAAGACAGGCCCAGGAGAGGATGAAAATGGCTTTTGTTAGACTACGCTGAATATAAAACAGGTGCCTCAGAAGTCAGCTTGCTTTTTGAGGTTTAATTTTTTCAAACACTATTGCTCTCTATAAAAAATAACATCTTTAGAGAGAAATTTTTCCCTCCTCACCATGAAACCCGAGTGTAAGGTTAGGTGGTACTATTTGCCAGCTGTGGGACTTTGGGGTCTTATAAAGATGTTTTCTTATTTAAGATATAATGTGGAAAAACATTTAACCCAGGTGAGGGCATAGAGTAAAATCCTCATGAAATAGCGGTTACTGTTTTTGTCATTTACTACATGTAGATAAGCCAGTACCCATCTTGACTTTCCCAGAGAGCGAAATAGCGGTTACTGTTTTTGTCATTTACTACGTGTAGATAAGCCAGTACCCATCTTGACTTTCCCAGAGAGCAAAGCAACTCTTCAAAAATGGATTTCTAGAGCAAAGACCTGGATTCAGGGGTGAACAGAGACCAGTGATTCTAAATTGAAAATTCAGAAAAGGGATGCTCCAGGCTTGACCTATCGTTGCCGTTTCTCACAGAGACCCCTGAGTGTGGCCAGTGGAATGGTGAAGGCAAACTCAGAAGTGATGCGACGGTCCCAAGGCCCTGAGGGAGAAGAGTCTACAAGAAAGGAGCAGACGGCTCACTGAGGGTCGCTGCTGCATGACCACAGGTGAGGCCGAGACCTCTCTGGACTCAGCGGGGACCAGAGGTGGAATGAGACCATCCCCACTTTCAAGAATCTGTCAATCTGGTAGGGGACACAAGGGTTAGTCACCCACACAGATAAGCTCAAACACTGAAACGGGAGGCCATCCGCATTCTGTTCGGGCTCTGCGGTGTGCAGTCCAGGGGGAGGGCCTGACTCCCAATCCTCTGCCGGGGGCTAGTTCTGCAGCCACGGAGAGGGGTCATGTGCCCTCACCAAGTGCTGACTTTTATATCCTCTGAAGCAAGCTGCTGCTGAAAAGAGTCTGTCGACCTCCAGCGAGCAAGCTCAGGAAGGGATCCTGTGGGAGCGCGAAAGAGAAGGTCCTACTATGTCTCTCCCCTGGGCCCCGAGAGAGAACA
Organism: Enhydra lutris kenyoni; assembly: GCF_002288905.1. Classification (NCBI taxonomy): domain Eukaryota; kingdom Metazoa; phylum Chordata; class Mammalia; order Carnivora; family Mustelidae; genus Enhydra; species Enhydra lutris. The sequence goes on along the minus strand of NW_019154085.1, from coordinate 67,294,922 downwards.
ACACCAACTGTTTTTCTTGACAGAAGGTTTAAATATTGAAGGCCTATCGCAGGGTACTCACTGCACTTTTCTGGGGGACCTAAAGGTCACACCTCCTGCTGGATTTTTATTTTTTATAGAGAAAGATGAGGAGGAAGAAAAGAGGAGAAGAACGAAACAGGGGCAAAATGAGAGAAGGGGAATTGTGAGGAAAGGCGAAACACAAAGGGAAACTCTACAGTTGTCACTGGGTGCCTGTAGGTAGTCAGGCACTCCGGCTGGGCTATACCCTGGCATGGGTCAGAGCAGGCCGAACGAGGGATGTGTGGCTGAGCACAGTGATCCCCAGCTGTGACCAAAGGACTGGAGAAAAGGGCAGTGAGATGTCTTCCTTCAAAAACAATGTTCTTCCAAGGCTTGACTCCATCCCACACACAGTTGTCTCGAAGCCTATACTGTTCTGTTTTCTTTTTCGAAGAAAGGAAGCAGTAGATAATATACCAAACTTCACTTCCTCACCCTCAACTTTTCCCAAACTGCTTCTCTGAATGACATCTAACCCCAGTAGCCCCCTTCCTGTCCCTTTGCTTACTGGGAATCTTCCAGACCTACTGTTAGTGTCCGTGAACCTGATCACAGTCCTAGAACTTCACAAAGTTATGTTGTGTGAAACAGCCTTTGCCCCTACAAAGATTTTTTTTTTTTCTTCCTGAAAAGTGAGTAAAAGGTAACTTATAAATCAACAGTCTGCTTTAATGACCATCTGCCTAAGCCTGGGGTATCTCTTAGATTAAATATGAGCCTCGACTCTTTGGGTTGTTTTTACTTGTATAAGGACACACGTTTGTTGGCTCTTTTCCACTGCATATATGTATTTTTATAGCTTTGTTAAAATTGTCACAAAAGATCTTGCCTGAAAAGATAGTTCATTTACATATACTGCCACCATCAAAAGTACAATGTTATTATTATACATAAAGTATTAGCTTTTGTAATGAATCAGATAGAGGTTAAGTTGCTTCACTAAAAGTGTGTTGGTTGAGCAAGATCAAAATTTGCAGAGAAGGCTGCAGCCAATCACAGAGCCAAATGACAGTTTGGCACAGCTTTGGCACCCCTGCCCTCCCCCACCCCCCATAATCAGCCCCAGCATCCCTTCCACAGCCATCTTAGTAGATACACAATCTACATAGAAGCGGTGGGCCTACAACTTAATACAGCTCTCTAACCACCCTGCAGTCCCTATCGTCTGCCCATGTGGAGATTCTGGAGCCCCAGTGGCTATAGCTATTTGAGAAACAGTGCTTGGAATTTTCCATTTACCAAGGAGATGCATAGAGAGAAGGAAATCTAACTGACCTTTGTATTTAATCTTTTAACAAACATTAATTAATACCTACCATCAAGCAAGGAGCCCTATTAAGGGGTCACAGAAAATGCCTGTAGTGTAAGATCCCAAGTCCTTAGTCTGATTTCAAGCCCGTCCCTTGTCTATCCCTTGTCTATCCCTTAATGGTACATTATGTGCCAGGTGGACTGGACTTTTCCCAGTCCTTCCACTTCCTTGTTTATTCTCTCTCTATTTTTTTCCCCCCTGTGCTTCTGCATCATTCCCTCTGCCTGAAACACACTTCCTGCGATACTGCACGAGCCTAATTTCTACTCCTACTTTAAGCCTCAGCTGAGTTTTAGCCTTCCTAGGATAGTCTTCTCTGAGTCCGTGGACTAAGCTATGTTCCTTTGCTATATGCTCCCATTGAATCCTGGACTTTTCCTTTCACGTTTATAATTTTTAAATATCTTTCTTCCTTTCTGTAAATTTCATGAGGGCAGGGACTACCTTTGTCTTGTTTATAACTATGTCCCATTAGCCTAATACTACATGCCTAGCACATTAATAGTTACTTCCTGTTTACTGAGTTATTGAAATAAATAGAATGATCCCTGCCTACAAGTGTTCCTATGATAGGAAAGGTGAAAAAATTAGATAAGTGCCAGAGTGTATGTAAGTACCAAAAATTAAATCCTAACAGCAATAACTAAGAAAAAACCCTCCAAACCAACACTTGCCAATGTATGGTTCTCCCAATACGGAGCAATATCCTATGGGTCGGTTCTACTGTCGCAGATATTTGGCTACTGTTTATGAGAATGCCTAAAAAAGAACTCAGTCTCTGAGTACTAAATCGTATTCTCCTATAGAGCTCAAACTTACATATTTTCTTTTCCCCAAAGACAAGGGTTCAAGTTTGACTTCGCTTTTCCCGCATAGGCAAGTTGTGTGGAGTGTAATGACTAATCATGAGATGAGTACCTGTGCTCTGGCGCCCAGAAGCATCGCAGTGAGAGAGCCCTCGGTAGCTCTGTCAAGCAGGGCTCTGCTTAAAAACCTCTGCAAAACATTTGCTTAAGTCGTTGATTCCACAGAACTGTGCTGAGCTCCAAGGAGAAACTACACAACTGTAGCTCATGCTAGTAGGCATTAGCAAGTAAAACTTAGTAGTCTATATAAAATACACTATGAGCAAGTAGAATTCCAAGATTTCACGATTTAGAAAGTCTATTAATGTACAATACCAACATGCCACACTAATTAGAAAGTTAAAGTAGACTAAACTAGGGGCACCTGGGTGGCTCAGTCGGTCAAGCGTCTGCCTTCCGCTCAGGTCACCATCCCAGGGTCCTGGGATGGAGCCCCTCATCGGGCTCCCTGCTCAGTGGAGAGTCTGCTTCTCCCTCTGCCTCTGCCCCTTCCCCGGCTTGTGCTCTCTCTCCCTCAAATAAATATGTAAATGAAATCTTTAATTAAAATAAAGTAGACTAAACTATAGGCTCTAAAGTAGAACTTCACCTAAGTAGATGCAGAAATAGCTTTTAATGAAATGTAACACTCAAGTATTATCAAACTAGGAATAGAAAATAATGTACTTAACCTCATCAAATATATTAAACATTTACAGCAAAAATCACACTCAGTGGTGAAACCTTAGAGGCATTCTAAAGTCAAGAACTAGGCAGTCATGCTCATTAACTCTGCTTATATCCAATGTGGTACTGAAGTTTCTACACATTGTGATTAGGCAAGGAAAAAGGAGGGTATAATCAGAAATGAAGAGATAACATTTTCTTATTTGTTACAGTATGATAGATGTACAGGAAAACAGATAATCTACAAACTACTGAAACTAATAAGAGTTTAGCAAGATGATGTTCAAAATCAACATACAAAAATCAATAGTGTTTTCCATATCCCAGTAATGGCCAATTCAAAATATAATACAAAAAAAAATCCCATTTACAATAGCAACGGAAAATAGAAGTGTGGTAGCTTGCCTCTACAAGGGCCTCGAGGGTCTCTGCCCTCACTTTCCTGGAATTCTGTTTAGTCAATAGGATACCACAGAAGTAACAGTCTGTGATCTCCAGCCTTGGGTCACATAAGAATCAACCTATCTCTCAAGGCTCCTGAAAAGTGGAAATGGGAGACAGAAGGAGTCAGTGTCAGAGAGATGGCACTGTGGAAAGGACTTAAGTCTGGCAACTGTGAGTTTCGAAGATGGAGGAATGGGGCCATGAGCCAAGGAACGCAGAAACCATCCAGAAGCTAGAAAAAAACAGAAAACAAATACTCCCTAGGGCCTCTGCCTGGAATGCAGCCTAGCCAACACCTTGATTTTAGCCCAGCAGGATCCGTTTTGGACCTCTGACCTCAAGAACTGTAGGATAATAAATTTATGTTGTTTTAAGCTACTAAATTGGCAGTCATTTGTTATGAGAGCAATAGGAAAGGAATATGGTCTACCTTACAAATCACTGAGGAAGTGATGTACTATTCAACAAATGTGGCTGTCCCAACTTGTTATCCATATTCAAAGAAAGGAAACTAGATCCCTCTCTCATGTCATATGTAAAGATAAACCTGAGGTAGGGTGAGTACCTAACATGTAAAAAAGAAAGTATTAAAATAAAAATAAAATGTTTAATATCTTTATGAGCTTGGGGAGAGATTTCTTAAGGCACAGAAAAAAGCACAAGCTATAAAGAAAAGAAACTGATAAAACTATGTTAAAATTAAATTCATCTGTTCAATAAAAGTTACTATATATAAATACAGAAGACAGGACACAGACCAAGAGAATATATCTGCAGTGCATCTAACTCATAAAAATTAATATCCACAGTATAGAAATAATTGTGATAAATCAACGAAAGAAAGACAACCCAATAGAAAAATGGACAAAGGACAGGTTTTTTAGGCATTTCATAAGAAGAAATTCTAATGTCCATTAACATACGAGAAAGTGCTTATCTTTATTATTAATCCGAAACAAGCAAAGAAAGGGATACATTGTGTGTTTATGACTCAAAAAAAATTATTAAAATCTGAAAATCCTAAGGGTTGGTGAGGTTATGGAGAAAAGGAAGGCTCATAGTCTTCTGGTATGAGTACAAATTTGTATTTTAGTTTTGAAGAGCAATTTGGCAATATTCTGAACTATAGAAGATGCATATTTTGTGTGACTCAGTGATTTGTTTCTAGAGAAAGAGATAACCCAGGAAACATACGCTTATGCTTGTACATAAGGAGACCTACACATTTGTCACAGGTCATCTGTAATAGTGAAACTCATGAACAACCTAAATGTCAATAAAAAGGAGAATAGATATGATGCTGCATTCACAAAATTAATGAAACAGTGCTACATGTATCAACATGGATAAATAATGGAAACATTTAAAGGGAAAAATAGGGACACCTGGGTGGCTCAGTGGGTTAAGCCTCTGCCTTTGGCTCAAGCCATGATCTCAGGGTCCTGGGATCCAGCCCCACATTGGGCTCTCTGCTAAGCAGGGAGCCTGCTTCCCCCTCTCTCTCTGCCTGCCTCTCTGCAGACTTGTGATCTCAATCTCTCTGTCAAATAAATAAATAAAATCTTAAAAAAAATACTAAAAAAAGGGAAAAATAAACTTGCAGAATGATAAATATATTCTGTATTTACATAAAACTTAAAAACACATATTATTTATGTGTAAATAAATGTAAATGTAAACTTTGTTGGGGCCTGAAGCTTAAATAATTGTGTGTGTGTCTTTAGAAAAAGAATGTAAAATTATAAATGTAAACTAGGTCTAATATTAATTTTGATTATTAACTTTGAATAAGAAAAAAAATCACAACTATAAATCTTTAAAAGCTGACAAATACCACAAGAAAAATCCAAAAAATCAATGTAACGTTATTAACTATAGGACGCCTCTTTATAATACCATTCTCTTCGGCTCCAATTTTTTAATACATTAAAAAAAAAAAAACTAACAAGATAATTCCATCTTTTCTTTAGCATGGCTGGTCAACAAATTTAAGAAAAGAGATAGCTTAGCAAAGATTCTTTGAACATCACAATTCCGTCACTTCTGTCCTTCAGGGATAGCAGAGTGAAATGAATTCTCTAGTCAGGCAGGGCTTCCAGAGCAGCCTGGATCACAGCCCCTCAGCCAGAAGCAGATACTTCCCTCCGGGTTGAATATGATGAGGGCAGAGCATCTCTGGCTGCTGGGAGTTGTGAGGCTGTGGAGGTAGTCCTGGCAGCCCCAGAGTCATGCACTCCAGGGATGGGTGTTACTCCCGACTTCCAGCCCCTTGTTGGGGCTGCTTCTGTGACAATGGCCCTGACAACTTCTGGGCCTTGGGAGGAAGCAATGGCAGTGCCCCCGCTGTGCTCAAATAACTTGAAAAGGTCTTGTCCAAAAAGTGTATTGTTTGTAAATTACAAATCTTTAAATCTGGTGATGCTGATTCTACAGTTCTTTGCTGGTCATAGTTTCTCCATCTTACTACACAACCAAGAAATGTATCTTATTGCCTTTATATGAATAGTTAACTTCTATAGTGACAAGCTCTACAAATATGCTGAGTAATTACAATCAAACCATAAACTTTTAGTTTGCCCAGGATTTATGGACTCATTAGGATATGAATTTCTTAAAAACAATAACTTGTTCCCTATACTATATAGAATTTCTGCAATGAGGTCATTTTTCTAAGAAAATGCTAAGCTCTTTGGAGCCTACTACTAAAGATCCAAGCCTTCAGTAAGCTGTCTGGGCCTCCTTCAGTAATGCCACCACAACAGCACAATTCCTGGGGGGTGGAGGGGGCTGTTTACTGAGACCATACCATCTACTCTTTACAGCAAGATTTACAAGTGAACAGGTGAATATTTTCAGTTACTTCAGAGAAATGAGGCAATTTGTGGATAATGCAGTGAATATATTAACAGCTTAGGATATTTAATACATTTTTAGCAAAGCATAAATTACATACAATGCAAATTTTAGCAGTAATTAACAGTGTTTACTGTATTTACCTCTGGATGTTTTTGAAATCCTTTAACAGAAAATGTTCACTAAGTTTCCAATACCTCCTCACAGGGAACTACTTTCGATATTACTTATTTAAAACACAACTACGGGGCACGTGGGTGGCTCAGTGGGTTGAAGCCTCTGCCTTCGGCTCGGGTCGTGATCCCGGGTTGTGGGATCGAGCCCCACATCAGGCTCTCTGCTCAGCAGGGAGCCTGCTTCCTCCTCTCTCTCTCTCTGCCTGCCTCTCTGCCTATTTGTGATCTCTGTCTGTCAAACAAATAAATAAAATCTTAAAAAAAAAAAGACAATTTTAAAACACAACTATTTCACAGCAGCTCAGGAGAGGGTGAAATTTCAAATGCAGAACAGCTGTTCTGTTTTAAAGTCCAGACGAGCCCTTAAAACTGTGCTTTAGTAAAATCGAGCTAATTAAAATTAATCTGCTTGGTCGCCCCTTGTGTCCATGCATGGCTCCTCCCCTCAAACAACCCATGTTTGGTCTCTAGGCATTACAGTCCCAAGAGGGTATCGTGACCTTGGGTGTGTGAGAATCTACTTTTCCTCAGGCTGACAGCTTGGCTATGTTCTGGGGAGGCTGTATACTCCTCCTACTTCTTCCTAATGAACCCTTGATAATACCTCAGACAGGTATTGTTCATATGGCGATATTTAGAGAGTGTTTGGGCATAATATTAAATTTATGTCAGAAGTATTAAACAGGAAAAATACACATGCATATGTTCACACGCGTGCACACACACACTTTCACATACCCTGCAGTTGTAGAACAATTTGCAGTTAGAGCAAAGTCTTTCCTCTTCACATTTAATATTTGGAAATGCTTGAGGTTTAAGGAAAACATTTTAATTAAGCGTTTGATGTTGTGGAGGAGCTCCAGGCGATGGAAGACTACTTTGGTTCACATTTCAGGAGCTCCTCAGGAATTGGGAAGAGGAGCTAATGAAATGTTTCCCTGTTTAAAGTCACGTGCAAGAAAATGAATCTTCTAAAATGTAAGATATTCCATTTTAAAGTGCACAGTAATATTAAACACTACCCCAAAGCCATGACACTCTGAGGGGAATAGAGACCTCTCTCCTCTGAGGAACTCATGTACTTGTAATCTTCAACCCAATACCAATAAATGGGGTTGCTGAGTCAGATTACTAGAATTTATTCATGAATCCAAAGACTGAAGATTCCGAGCTTTCATGTGTGAGCTAGCAATATTAAAATGAAAACGAAAAGATTTTTAGTCCTTTGATACTACCCAGTTAGGCCATCTCTGCCTAACTATCGACCTACACATTCAACCAGCATTTACTGACTACTATCAGGATATAGGTGTTAGAAGAGGATCCCCTGACATACCTACACGAACCAGTCACAGACTTTGCCCTCCAGGATATTAAAGTTTGAGATAAAAATATATTTTCAAGGGAGCAATAAGTTAGAGATAATGGGTCTACTCTGGATTTTTTTTTATTACCTTCTAAATAATTAAAATAGTTTTATATAGAATTTTTGCTCTTGTCCCCACAACTTCGAGTTTTCCTGGTTCAAAGGTCTAGGTATGCAAGAAAGGCATGCTTCTACCAGGGCATGCCACAATGGTCCCACTGAATTAGAAGATGAGACCGCTCGCCACCTGGCATTCTGGACTCCTTATGCCACTGCACCATCAGGCAAAGAAAGAGACTACTCCGTGGGATGGACTGATCCTGATGATCAGGGAATTGCAGCTACACAATGAAGGGAAATGGGACTCTGTCTGGAAACCAGGATATTTTGGGGGTACCTCTCCCTACTTCCAGGTCCAACAGTAAAAGTTCATGGCAAAAAACAGTAAGTAGAAATATGAAGAACCCCTGAAAATTGAGACCCCTCAGGAATGAAGTGTGGGCTACCTTGCCAGGTAAAGAATCTCAACAAGGTGAGATCTTGACTGAGGGAAGTTAGAGTAAGAAATAAGGAAATGATAAGCATCTACTATCTGTTAATGAGCATTTCATTTACAGTAACAAGAATGACAGCAGCTACACACATTTTCTTCTTGCTTTTCTTGGTTCCTGTCATCATCACCACAGTGAGAGATTTTCACCCCAGCAGTGAGGGTTGGTTAAAACAGTTGCAGTTGGCTCCATTTTGCCATGTCTCCTGCTACCAGCAGCAGCCTCACTGCATTCCCTCAGACGCCAGCACCAGCTGGACATGACCCTGCTCAGAGGTCTGGGTTTCAGCTCCATGAGGCTCCTCCTCCAAGCCCAAGTTCTCATAGTCACAACATCTCTTTGCTCCTGAAGCTTTAAGAGTGGTAGCTTTAACGTTTTTTATCTCTGGGACACTGCAGTGCCCCCCTTTGTCCTTTTCAGTTCTTTAATGTTGGTTGACAACTGAAGAGTTGTTAAGTTCCATTAAAATAGTTGGTGGGGTCCCGTCTTCTGACTGGCCCATGACGGATATAATGAACACTGTTGTATCTTCTGAGTCTACTCCACACCTTCCAAAATGCACAGCAGTCATCATTTGGGAGGCACTGAGCCAACTCCCGGATCCAGGGATGGGCCCTAATAGGTCTACATCAGGGTAACACCATTCCCTTCCTTACCATAAATGGTGCATAGAACCCAGGTGCCAGCCACTCGTCTGGCCACAGGGATTGGTGAAGGGTAGTCTGGTCAAATTCTGGGCCATGGTTTTGTTTAGATGTAAAATCAACAACTGCAGCCAGCCTTTTTGCCATCTTAAGAGGAACCAAACTGAGGATAAAGTTTATCTATATAGAATGGTAGAGTTAAGGGAATTGCAAAGAACAGAGCCTGAGGTCCTGACCAAGTCATACCTCATGTACTCAGGACATTTCAGTTAAGTGAACCAATAAATCCTCTTTATTGTTTCAGCTAGTTTGAGTTAGGTGTGTGATTACCTGCCAGCAAAAGCCTTACAATGAAGTCATCTTGTAATTAAACATATGTGTGATCATAAAGGACCATGCAGTCTTCTTTAAAATGCAGTTTAATATATGTGTAATAGCCCCTCACAGGTATATAACCAGTATAAGTGAATATGGTAAAATATAAAGAGTGGTTAAATCCTTGATCTTTGTTTGACTTCAGCTAGAATTGTACTTTATAACCTGTCTCCCCTCTACACCCTAAAAAACCATAAAGCTTTACTTGAATAGGAAAAATTTTTCTAAATTTGTTCTTTTGGTTGTAAAGGCATAGGAACCTGTTTGTTTTTTAATTTTTGGGTTGCTATTTCTAATATCCTGAGGATATGAATTCAGAGCCATTAGAACACATACAGGTCTAAATTAATCATAACCTAGAAGTGACTTAACTTCCATCAGCTTTGCCTTCAGCTCTTTATGTTAGCATATTGGTAGGCCAGTAGGAGGAAAAGACCTGAGGACAGTTTATTGTTAAACCCAAGATCTTGAAACTCTATTAGGGCCTCCCTCTACCCTCCTTTATTGGTTAAACATTGTGAAAGCCTCAGCCTCTCGCCTTTGACTCTTTAGCAAGAAACAAAGACGCATAATAAAAATGGCCTCTTACATTTGCATCGTGTTTGAGTTTTCAAAATATTTCATATAGATAATTTAATTTGGATACCCAGCTCTCTGGGAAGTGGACAGGGGAGTTACTGCCACTTTGCTGACACTGAGATCAGAGCTGTGACTGACTTCTCCTTCTGCCCCCTGCCCAGCCTAGCAAAGTGACCTCCATATAATTCCAGGTGATCAAGAAATGTTGGCTAGTGAGTGAAAATGAAAGACAAGAGAGTATCAGCTGAGCTTTTTTCCATAAAACATTCCTGGGATTGTAGAGTGAAGAGGTAGAACTAGGACCAGAACCCAGGACCTCCAGCTCTAGTTTTCTGCCCTTTTTCTAGATAAGGCTGTAGTCAGAGAGTAGGCCAACTAGGAGAAGAAGGTCTAAAGACCTGGAAGGAACCCAGGGCAGCAGAGAAGCTCCTGTGGAGAGGGACTGGTCAGGGACATGTTCTCACAGACGAGGGCTCACAGTTATCCACCCCACCAAACCTTCATAAATTGACTCTTCTTTCATAACTACATGAATGTTTCCTCTTGTAGCTACATTGTTCCACATATAGGGTGCTTTTATACAAGGGCACCAACCTTCTGGTGTTTTCACATATTAGCCTACAGAATTGGTTGTGGCTATTTTTAAAAAAGGAGCCACAAAGGGAAGAGTACACACAAAATAAAATGATTTGGAGATTAAAACCAACCAACCAAACAACCCACCCACCTACCCCCTGATCTTGGCTTACATCCAATGGTGCCTATGGAGGAAGTCAAAAGAACACTGTACAAGGAGTCTGGAAGCATGGGGCCAACTGGGATTCTCACACTGACTGCCTTGCATCTAGAGCAAGCTGTTTTTGGAATCTTCACTTCCTTTTGTCATTTAAAGGGTTGAACTATTTGTAGATCTCTAAAGATCTTTCTGGCCACAAGAGTATAGGAGTCAATGGGCATACTAGAGAGGGGTTTTCTATTCAAACCTTGCCCGTACCACTTACTATTTGTTAAACCTGGACAAATTCTTTCTTTTAAAAAATAATGTGGCTCTTTTGTCTGGGCTGCCAACATGCCACACAGACAGAGGAAGACCAGGAAACTTCATGATTACATGAACCACAGCATCATCGGCTGGGGGAAGGCTGGTGGCTTGCATCTCACAGAATCAGCTTTGACACATACTTCCCAAGTTACTTGGGAAAAGTTGGTACAAGGCATTACCACTTTAACAGGAACAAGAGCTTCTGCCCAACTGTCAACCTTCATAAACTATGAACTTTGATCTGTGAGTAGACATGGGCAAACGCTGCCAAAAACAAGCCTGAAGCTTGCTCCCATCATTGATGTGGTGTGACTGGGCTACTAAAAAGTTTTGGGGAAGGGAAAGCTCCCCAAACAGACTGAAATGGTGAAGGCCAAATCCTTCAGGAAAAAGCTGAAGAAAAGATTAGTGTATCTGTGTGTGTGGGAGGGGGGGGCCTGTGTCCTGGTAGCATGAAGCCACATGCAGGGAGGTTCATGAAATGCTAATAAGTGTTTAAAAAATTATGTATATTCTTTGCTTCCTATTAATTAAAGTGTTATATATGCATTATAGAAAGTGTAGAGGGACACCTGGGCCCCTGGGTGGCTCAGTCGGTTAAGCATTCAACTCTTGATTTTGGCTCAGGTTGTGATCTCAGGGTTGTGAGATTAAGCCCCATGTCAGGCTCTGTGCTGAGCATGGATCCTGCTTAAGATTCTCTTTCTCCCTCTCCCTCTGTTCCTCTATCCCCTCTAAGAAAAAAAACAAAACAAAAAAACCCCCAAAAAACATGTAGAACACATAAATAATAATAATTAATAATATTAAGGTAGAAAATAAGGAACTCTTACAATTTTGTTACTCAGAGGTAATTGACTATTTTAAGTCATTAAAATAGAAAAGTTACTTCTTTCCATAACGTAAACTGTAACAACCCTTGGGCCAAACCTGTTGTTTTTGTATGGCTCATGAGCTAAGAATGGTTTTCACATTTTTAAAAGGCTGAAAAAATTCAAAAGAATAATAATATTTTGTGGCTCATGAAAATTATGTGAAATTAAAATTTCAGTGTCTCTAAATAAAGTTTTATTGGAACACAGCCATGATTATTTGACTATGTTCTGTCTATGTGGTTTTTACAACAGCAGAGCTAAGCAGGAGACCCTGTGACCCACAAAGTCTAAAATATTTACTATCTGGTTCTTTATAGAACTGCTGGCTTCTGATGCAGATAAAATAAATATAAATATATAGGTGTATAGAAATACATATGAAAAATTATACCATATATCTTACATTCTATTTTTTTCTTTTAACATTTAAAAACAAACACTGGTAACTGTAAATAGTCTTTGTAAACATGGTTTTAACAGCTTCCTAATATATCATGTAAGAGGTACTATAATTTAAACACTCTTCTTTTGTTGGACACTTGGTTTATTAAAAATTTTCACTTAAAATTGCCACAAACATCCTTAAGCATAAACATGTGACCGTATCTCTGAATAGTTCCTAAAATTAGCTTCCTAAAAGTGAGATGACTAGCATAAAGTATACAAACAGTTGTACAGATAATCTAAAAATGTACTGTGTACACACCCATTACTCTAGGTGACCGAAAGTGCTTATTTTCTTGTACCTTTCTTAGTAATCATCATTAGAGCAGAAGGGGGCTGGGAGGAGAGGGAGAGAAGAAGATTAAGATTAAGATTAAAATTGATGTTAGGTCCAGGGTCATGTGCCTCTATGAGCATATTTTCACTTCACTGAAATGGGGGTAAGAGTTCTAGGAACTAAAAGTTTTTCTTTGAGGAAAAAAGATGTAAGGGCACTTTGTAAACTGTTAAAGCACAATTATTGTCTCATAACTATTATCATGATTCTATGAATGCTATATATACACGAACCAGCCAGCCGTTCACCCTGAGGGGGAAAACCCAACTCACCATAACTGTCCTTTTTACAAAAGAATCAGGTCTTAACTTTACAAAGAATATTTCATCCCTGTGTTACATTCTTAAAATTAGATCCATGTGTTTCTTTTAATTAGTATTTGATATAGTATTAATATTCTTATTTATCTTCTGCACGCCATATGGATTAAATTCTCATTACCTTTGATCTTAAGACTTTTAAAATATGTAAATCAGCAGACACCGTCTTTAAAGCAGTGTTTGCATCCCTGTCTATTATTGCCTTGGGCAAAAGGAAAATATCTGCATTGCCAAAAATCCTCAAATTGTGTTGAAATCCTAAAAAATGTATATTACACTGGTCAATCTCAATAAATTAAATAATGGCCAACTGAAAATGAAGCCAATTACAATTAAGTATTGCTTAAACCTGACAAAGGTTAATGTGAGCCCACCATGCGTGCATATCATCAGGGTGGTCACATTTCAGAACAAAACTAGTTCAAGGCTTTATAATTTACTTAACTTCAGCAAAGAGAACACAAGAAAGCTTTTCTGTTTAGCAAACATATGCACGTATCTGAAGTGCTTTTGTGTTCCGGAAGTCTTTTTATTTATTTTGAACTGTAGCGAGTCATTTCACTTTCTTGGTCCTTAGTTTCTCCCACCATAAAATGGGGTGAAAGACATATTCCCCTCTAAGCACTAACAAGAAATAATTATAATTATAAGGCAGTTATTGAACACATTTTAAAGGAACTTTAAACTTAACTGGGACTATAGTTACTAATTAACTCAAGAAAAAATGGAGAGGGGAAAGGACAACTATCACTGATTGATGGAAATTAATCTTAAACAGGACCATTTATATACCTACTGACGGGCACACTTAGTCACTCAGATGTGTTTTCCCATTTCTTAAAATATATTGTGAAAAATATATTAGCATTATTTTCTTACCTCTTGACTTGAAATACTTTTCTAGCTTATGCTAGCACAGGCGTTCCCTCCCCTTAGAACTTATTCAATTAATGATACAAAATACTTCTAGGAGAATTTTGTGTCAAAGGTTTATAAGCTGTATGCCACTAAATGCCAGAAATTATTCCTACTTCTTTACAAGGTTAACTGCTTTTTGTCAACTGTTCATTTTACTTTAAAAAATAAACAGATTCCCAGACTCATAATGGAATTGATAGCCTTCTTGGACTATGGAAGGCTTATGTTCTTGAGCCCAGGTGTAGCTCTTTCTGGAAGAATGCAATCATGTGTTCACTTTGAATTAATCACTTCAGTTGCCGTCTATAGTTTCTGTACTCTGACAAGTATCCTACATTACTAGATAATGCAGTTTCATAATTCAGGCAAACTTTGCTCAGTATAACTTAGTCTATATGCGTAAAGTATTTCCTAGAAGCAGTCCAATCTCCAGGATAACAGTATCTTCTACTGAGAGTGGGTCTGCTTTAAAGAGTTTACAATCTAGCTTAGAAAATATAAAGCTTCCACTTGAGCCCTATCCCTGACTAGGACGACACATAGAGACCAACTGTGCAAGGCACAGCTGGGATATCAAATATGAAAGACCGGAAATTATATGGCAAATTACTAAGGGATAAAAGGGCCAGGAATATCTAAAGGAAAACTAGATGTGACATGAATTATTTCTTGTAATAGAATGGCCTAGAAAAATGAGAACCAGGCATAGATTCACCAACACATATTACATTGTTTGTTTCTTCAATTAAGCCATATGTTTATAGACATTTGTGTTTGTTGAAATTATTTCAAGAAATGCATTACCCAGGGGAGCCTGGGTGGCTCAGTCTGTTAAGCACTGACTCTTGATTTCAGCTCAGGTCGTGATATCAGGATTTGGGGATTGAGCCCCTCATCGGACTCCCCACTCAGAGGGGGTCTGCTTCTCTCCTTCTCCCTCTCCCTCTGCACCTCCCCCTGCTCGCGTTCATGCTCTCTCTTGCTCGCTCAAATAAATAAATAAATCTTTTTTTTTTTTTTTTTTTTTTTTAAAGCAAGTGCATCACCCAGTGGAAAATCTGCCATGTTGCCCAGGGGAGTTTATGTGTGAGCAGGTGCCAATCTTGGCCATGAGGGCAGGACCTGTGTTGCTGGTGGAAAGAGGAAATGCCAACCTGACCAGCAGTGTTTCATTTCCGTACCAAAAAACCTGACCCTTATTTTCACACTTATCTCTCTAGCATCATTTTATCATAATCTACAGCTGCCTTTGAGACTCAGTGCCTTAAAGAAATTGCTGAAAAGGCACCACTTTTCTATAATGTGTTCAGGAAGAGCACAATCCAGAAACAAAGGCATTTCATTCCAGACCCTTCCCTCTCCTAGTCCCACTGTACATCAGTCACCAGGACTTGCACACTCCACTTTTTTCCCCGCCGGGAGAATCATTCCATCTATCTCACTGCTTTAATTCACACCTTAACAACTCTCGTCTGGACCACAACGACGGCCTCTCTGCTGGTCTCCTGTCTGGTTTTTCCCCATCCTGTCTATTTTCCACATGGTAGCCAGAGGCAATTTTCTAAACGAGCATGTCATTCTTTGCACAGTATCTTCGATGTTTCCCCATAGCTTTCAGAACAAAGATGGCATTCTTCAGTTCAGCACACATGGCCTTTCCTGATCTAATACCTAACTTACCTTTCCGGCTCATCTCCAACTGTTCCTTCGAGTTCAGTCTCCACTCTAATACAACAACTCCATCTGCTCGCCTTGTAAGAACCAGTTCAGGCTCATCTACTTCTGACCTCTTCCCTAACTTCCAAGTCTATGTGAAATGCCCTAACACTGGGCTCCAATTTCATTCTGTGTATAATAACATACTAAGAATTATCCCACATGAAAGCAGGTACAATCATATTCATCTTTCTCCTTCTGTGGCCTGGATCACAGATGACGAATATATATTCAAGAAATGAACAAGTCTTTTATTTGTTCTTGCTCAAAAACATCTCCACCAACATCTCTAGTTCCTTCAGAAAGTCCACATTGCTAGGTGAAAGCCAGCTAACTAGTCTGATAAATGAACTCTAAGTGTTACCTGTCTTGAGAAACACAAGGTAATTTTAGCAGCAGACTTTTAAGGAGGTAATTCTAAGTCAGTAAAGGAGATGTTACTGGTGAGCCTTTCAGGATGACAGGACAAACATTTATGTCAAAAGGACTGCCTTTCAACTAGCAGCACATTAGGGAACAAGGGTGGCAATAGGTTTACAGATAAGGCTAAGGGAACCGCAAATTCCCCCCTACCATTTACAGATGGGTTGCTGGGTGCTGCTAATTTGTAGAATAAATATTTATACTGATATCTATGTAACATTTGAGAGCTGCAGAGAGCTGCAAAACAATTAAGAAAAATTGCAAATAAAGAATCCAAAATCTAAGCCAGAATAAAATATCAGTGGTTGTCTCTTTAAGGACAAATAATCAGAATGGTCACTTGCTGAATAAAATCAGCATAGTCAGCCATACAATGATTAAGAAAAACTACCCCAAAGCAGAGTTAGGTGTCTCCTATAGACTAAAAGTTTTTGTCCCTCAGCTCCCAAACTTTGTATGTTGAAATCGTAATCCCCAGTGTGATGATATTTGGAGATGGACCTTTGGGAGGTGATTAGAAATAGGATTAGTGGCCTTAGAAGAGATGTAGGAGAGCTCCCTTACCACTTCTGCCATGTGAGATCACAGCAGAAGGACCCTTGTCTGTGCACCAGGAAACAGGCCCTCACCAGACACTGAATGTGCCGGTACCTTGATCATGGACTTCTCAGCCTCCAGAACTGTTAGAAATAAATGTTTGTTGTTTAACCCATGCAGTCTGTGGTATTTTTGTCATAGCAGCCCAAATGACCTAAGATATATTTCACGACCTTGAGTAGAATAAAATACGTTTGCCAGGGAAGACAACAGAACATGGTGGCCCAGAGCCCAGCTTGGCAGTGAGAAAAGTCTATGTGAAATTTAGGCTCTGACACTTTCTGGCTGTGTGAGTGTGGACAAGGCACTTAACCTTTAGAAACAAGAGTTTCTGGGTGCCTGGGTGGCTCAGTGGGTTAAGTGACCGCCTTCGGCTCAGGTCATGATCCCAGAGTCCTGGGATCGAGTCCTGCATCGGGCTCCCTGCTCAGTGGGAGGCCTGCTTCTCCCTCTCTCTGCCTGCCTCTCTGCCTACTTATGCTCTCTGTCAAATAAATTAAAAGAAAAAAAAAAAAAAAAACAAAGAAACAGGAGTTTCCTTATCTGTGAAATGGGGGCATTTGGTTATTTTGTTCACAAAGATCTAATATAAAAAAGATTAATTTTATCTCTAGTAAAATACGGTTTTCTCACATAAGAGAAGAAGCTAAATAAAAAGACCAACAAACCAACTCAACTCCAACCCTTCAAACCGATAGAAACTTTTCCTTTAAACAACACAGCTCCTATTACAGCAGCTGGGAGAAGTTTGTTCTCTCTACAAATGGGAAAACCCTTTGTCTTTACCTGAGATCATATATGAGGTCTAAATCTGATTCCCAAACATTTGAAACAATAATTGTGTAGCTCAGTAGATTAATTTTGGCTCTTGCCCCACAATCATACCAGTGTCTGAGTCTCCTTAATCCTCTTCCAGGTTAGTTAAATTAAGCATTTAGTAAACACTCTCATGTTCAAATAATCCACATCTCTCTATAATGAGGACACTGTTAAAAGAACCAGATCTTGCAGGAAACAACAACAACAACAACAACAAAACAAACAACTGGCAAAGTCACCTGAATTCTAGGATTTAGGAAATAAAAGCGAACATTTCCACAGCTCCCAGTTTTCTATGGATCACCGTTCAAAACTTAATCTTGAGAAGATAATCAGTTTTACAGAGTCTTTTTTTCATAAGGTCCTGGGAAGGAAATGACTCTTTGGCTTATAGGTTAACACACAATTCAAGTCCAGCTTCGTGGATTCTGTTGCAAAATCCTTCAGGGGCTGGCTCTTGATGTAATGTGTTGATGTAAGGGGGTAACTTATCATACAATTGTTCTAACTCAAGATACCACACTAATGCGAAGAGAAAAACATATTTGAATATTACTGGAAGCTGCATTCCACCCCCCTCCCGGGGGGGTGGGGATGCAAAAGTGAGACACTGACTTTAGCTCACTCTTGGAAAGATGGGTGAAGAGCCATTAGGAAAAGCTGAATACAGACAAAAAGAAAGCAATATAAACAGGAAAGAAACCTAGCACTCCACCGTTTCCTGCAATAATATCCAGGCCCCAAGTCATCCAAAAGTGTAGGCATAATGATTAACAGACAAAAAAGGTAACATTCACAATTTTATGTATTTCTAGTATTGTAAGATTTTGTTTCTCTCTCTCTTTTTTTTTTCTCTCTCCTCCCATTTGTTGTCCCCAAGGTTAAAAGGGAAAAATGGAAGAGAGGATGTCTAAAAATATCTTTGGATATTAAACACCAACTTATATAATAGGACACATATGTCACTGAATTCATTTTTGTAGACCTTGTCCCTGGACATCCAACCTTTCAAAGAAATAGTTGGCTTCCTCAGCTCTAGTATCATGGCTAGATTCCTGCTATAGCAACTGCCCTCTCGAATCTAAAAATCTAAATATTTAAATCAACGATCCATGGAATTTCATGGCCTCCTTTTATGCCTTACCCCTAATATTCCAAGATCCAGATGAAACCACTGTTGAAAGTCTCTGTAATTTCACAAATGAAGGTATTTTAGGGACAAAAGCCCATACCTCTGCAACTGTGGTGAAGCAAACTATAGAAGACAAACCTGGAAGCTGGACATTTCAAAGAGCTATGGTTCTCATCTCTTTTTCTGAGCAAAAGAAGATCCAAACAAAGTCACACAACAGCTAAACCAATGCCATCTGTGTGGAAACCATATTTTAAACATAAACAAAATCAAACGCTCCATATGCCTTCACTCCCGAACATTTGCTAGAACATTTCTGAGTATTTATTGTTAGAAAGTCAGTGTGGTCAAGCAAAGGAAGCAAAAAAGCTCTTCGGGAAGTGCTTGGCTTTCCTGCACCGGCCTGCCCTCACTCTCTGCCCCGTTATCGCCGCACACCCTGTGCATTCTACCTGGGGATGCTACACTACCCTCTTTCTGCCTCTGTGTATTTACTACCCAAATAATTTAACATGCTTCTTTTTTTAGAATTCAGGGATTTTGCAAAGTATATTCGTAAAGCAGGTTTTTTAGCCTTTGCCATATCACGACACACATAGCAAGTCAGACTATCTGTACAGCACAGCCCGGCCGACAGGGGCGCCCCGATGGCCCAGTCCCGCCTGAATGCTGTAATATCTTGGTAGGACCACAATTTATCCAGGGCCCAGCAGAACGCCAGAGTGCCTCACTTGAAGATCTGCTGTAAAATGTATTTGTTTCCAGGAAACGTTAATGCTACTACTTCTTTAAAAAGTTGCTAAATGGAATATGAAATTTTAATTTTTTTTTTCTATTTATTTGACAGACGGAGATCCCAAGCAGGCAGACAGGCAGGCAGAGAGAGGGGAAGGGAAGCAGGCTCCCCGCTGAGCAGAGCAAGAGAGCACAGAGGGAGAAGTAGACTCAGAGAGCCTGACATGGACTTGGGATCATGACCTGAGCCGAAAGCAGAGGCTTTAACCCGCTGAGCCACCCAGGCGCCCCTGAAATTTTAATTTAAAAGCACATAAAAATGTATGTAACTCTTCATCCCATTTCTAAATCTCATCAAGTTTTTTACAACTTGGCTGTGTGAAGACTACTTAAGGCCCCATTTCCAAACACCTGAAGTTGTCTCTGTTCCCTGTAAGAAACAATAAAAGGTGGCTTTTCTACAGTGGCATTCCATTTGTGACTCTGGCTGTGTGTTATTTTTTTCACTGAGCTTTTTGCCTGGAGAACTTTCAGCATGAGAGTGGAGCCATTTAGCAGATCATTCCCTCACAATCTCAGCCACAAACAAAACAGCCTATGCTGATCAGAAGCAAAGCTCAGTGACTTGCTCTTTGTTGCTCCGTCTCTGTTAACTGTCTTAACCATTCCATTATTTGACTTTTTACATAAACAAAGGAATGTCATACTTGCAGGTCCAAAGAGAGCTTCAAACATTTCTCTAAGTCCTCTTTGAATCTCCCACATTCTTCACTAGAATCACCTAAGACCCACACTGGTAGGAGATATTAGGGGAGAAAAGTTACATTTTCAGTTGAGAAATTCAAATTCACAAAGATCTTATTGAAATTCTTGTTGATTTCATGAACAATCATCTAGTTATGATTTTGGTATTAGAATGACAGTTTCAGTAGAATATATTATAATTATTTTTTTAAATTTCTTTTCAGTGTACCAGAATTCATTGTTTATGCACCACACCCAGTGCTCCATGCAATACATGCCCTCCTTAATACCCACCACCTTATATTATAATTATTGTAGAGGCTGTCTTTAGGCAACAGGCCTGAGCAATGGAAAGCTGAGTAAGGTAAAATGGCCCACAGTGACCACCAGGCTAAATGCAAACAGGCCCTTTAGGTGATCCACCGCGAAAAACCAAAAGCCTTAGCTGACCAATGAGCTACTTTATAACCAGACACAGGCACCAAAAAAGGAAAATTCCATATGTTCCCATACCTCCTCATTTCCTCCTTTACAGCCCCCCACCACTGCCTCCTGGCTGACAGCCTCTCCTTTGCTGTCGTGCCCACTGCTCCCTTGCAGTATATTCACTAAGTTTCTGTCTCCTTTATTTGGCCTCTAGTGAATTCCCTCCTTGCCCGTGCTGCTGGCCTCCACCTGATTGGGTCGCCCTACACTTATTACAAATACAGTATTATTATAGCATGATAATCAGACTTATGTAACATCAAGCTTATAACCGGAATCACTCCCTCTCTTTCCTCTGTTGCATCATTTTATTTTTGCTCTTAGGAAACAGACTCCGAATGACAAGAAGATATCCCTTTCATGCCAATACATGCAAGAAACATGTTCAAATGGTTTTAACTGAAGGCTGCTTACAAAAAGTGTACAACCTGTTTCCCACATGCCATGGGCTAGGTGTCTTATTTAAAATTGTCACTATCAAAGGTTAGATGGTTGACAAACACCCAAGTTTAAGTCCTAAGGCTCGGAGTCTGACTCATGTATAGACTGCTGTAGTTCTTCAGCTGGGTTACTGCCCTGCTCCCAAACCTGGACTCAATCATGCCGAGATATGAGGAAATCACGCACACTACTAATCTTATTGCCTTCCAGGAGGTACCAATAAGACAGCAGGACACTAATCAGAAACATTTGAACTTCAGAATTATACAGAGAAGATTTACTTACTGAGAGGGAGACCCTTTCCAAAATGCCAAACCCATTCACACTTGGCGCATAATTTTTTAAAAATTGAGCTTTCTTTCACTACCATGATCTAATAACTCCATCGATTTCAATGTTCTAGTAAGTTTAGTGCAGATAACGGTAATAAATTAGTGGAAGATGTTGTCAAAGAAATAGAATTTTTCTTACTGGCCACTTAGAACTCCCTCCATAAGATGGATAATAATATTTAGTTAACGGGATAAGCAGAGCTTTAAAAAACTCAAGCGACAAAATTCTAGCTGTAATGTATATTTAAAAGGAGACTAAAATGTAAGCTTTAACATTATTGCTTATACAATTCACATGGTAAAAATTCTCAGGTGTTAGAGTCAACAAAATAATAATGCCCTAGCCATATTTTAAAATTCATTTTTTGAGGTGCTGGGGGGGTCAGTCAGTTAAGTATCTACTCTTGATTTCAGCTTGGGTTATGATCTCAGAGTCAGGAAATTGAGCCCCATGTCCGGTTCCAGGACAGGTGTGGAGCCTGTTTTAAGATACTTTCTCTCCCTCTTCCCTCTGCCCTGCCCCCTCCCCCAACATGTGTGTTCTCTCAAAAAAAAAAAAAAAAGATTAAATAAATAAAACTCATTTTTTTCTCAGTTACCATGTTATGTACCTAAATGGCATTTTCTATCCAGAGTCTTTCTAACTGAAAAACATTACTTCATCCTTCCCTTTGTAAGAGAAACAGTTAAGTCTTTTAACCTCTATTTTAGATGCTTTCTTGTATTAAGTGATTTGGACACATTCTGTTGGGAATTACTAAGAAAATAAACACTGAAACTTGCACAAGTTTCTAATTCAACATATTTTCATCATTAAAATCCAAGCATAGGGGCGGCTGGGTGGCTCAGTGGGTTAAAACCTCTGCCTTTGGCTCAGGTCATGATCCCAGAGTCCTGGGATCGAGCCCCACATCCGGCTCTCTGCTCTGCGGAAAGCCTGCTTCCTCCTCTGTCTCTGCCTGCCTCTCTGCCTACTTGTGATCCCTGTCTGTCAAATAAATAAATAAAATCTTTAAAAAAAAATCCAAGCATATTCTAATGTGCTGATATAAAGACCAATATTCCAAGTTGTCCTCACTGATTGTTATAGCTAAATTCTTTTGCAACAAAGGTTTGGGGATTTTTCAGGTGTATTGTGGGAAAAATATTTGATCAGAGGAGGAGAAAAGACATTAAAGGAAACTACACCCTCCTTTTAGTAGGGCCTCAGACCATCTCTCCAGACATGCTAATTTATCTAAAATGATCGTGCTTACCAATCAGATGACCCAGTTTAGTTTCCTGACATTCAAAGCATTGGATACAGCTAAATAAACCACAGAGCCACCTGCTTCAGTCTACCTTCCCCCCCTACAAACTTTTCCAAGGCCCACTACTAATCTCTTTCTCCAGTCTTATTTAGAGACTGCATTCATTTTCATAATGAATTTGACTGTATTAAAACACACACACACACACACACAGAAAGAAAGAAATCCCACTTCTTAAAGTCTCCCACTGTTCTAGACAGATGGCTGTGCCCCATTTCCTAAGCTCTAGTTCCATGGTTACAACTATTGGCCAGAAATATTTACAATATGTAACGAAAGTGCAAGATCCAAGATGCTTTTTGAAACAAAACTAATTTCCTCCAAAGAGACTCCTTTCTGAAATAATTTGTCACTCGATTAACATTTATTAAGTGCATCCTATGTCCTAGATACCATGTCCCATGTCAAGCACATCCATGTTTCTCTTTTCATCTACCATCATTTTCTGAGGAACTGAGAATTAACATCACTGAGTTGTGTTTATATGTCAATACAACCAGTCACAGAATAGAATGCACAGCTTCCAATATACTTACTCAATCCTGAAGAGACAATAAGAGTATAGAGCAGGTTTTGTTGGATCAAGTGATACACGAGCAAACTGCCCTCTGAAGAGGTTGTTGGCCCTGACACAAACAACATTATGAATGCTTGTTTCCTTGTATTACTGACAGCCTATGCATCATCTTTTTCTTCTAGTCTAACCTGTTTGAGAGGCAAAAAATAAATTTTCATTTCTCATATTAAATTTTGAGGTCAAAAATTTTGCATATAGTCATGAGTCATTTACATTTTCTCCTTTTATGAATTGCCTTTTAAGTTGTTTGGCAATTTCTCTCTAAAGGAGTGTTTGGGGGCAGCTGGCTGGCACAGGTGATTCTTGATCTTAGGGTTGTGAGTTCAAGCCCCATGTTGGGTATAGAGATTACTTAAAAATTACATCTTTAAAAAAATTTTTTTTAAAGATTGTATTTATTTATTTGAGAGAGAGATATGGGGAGACAGAGAGCGAGCACGCGCGCAGAAGCAGGGGCAAAGGGAGAAGGAGGGTCCCCAATGAGCAGGGAGCCTGATGAGGAGTTTGATCCCAAGACCCTGGGATCATGACCTGAGCCAAATGAAGATGCTTAACCAACTGAGCTAGGCACCCCAAAAATAAAATCTTAAAAGAAAGGAGTATTTGGGTTTTTTTTCTGACGTTCGAGGCGGTGACAGGCAGCAATGGAGTGGAACATTTAAGTCCTACTAGGATGGGGGCTACAGCCATTCCAGTTGGATATTAAAAGAAAGGGAGATGTAGAGGATTGGAATACTCAGGCAAAACCACAGCAGAACCTTAGGCTGTTTTGACAATAAAACCAATTCATGTTTACTATCTTACATGCTTTGTAAATGTAGTTTTTAATCATCATGTATTATTTCACAATAGAATTGTATCAAATTTACTCAATTGTTCTCCTAACTTTTTCTGGACATTTTAAAAAGACAAATTCTGAGTGAATTATTGGCATAAAGTATCTGAACAATTTTTTAAAGGTTCTTAATACACACTGCAAAATATTTTTGCACAAAAACTGTTCTTTTATACTTCCACCAACATGCTAACAAAATGTGTCTTTTCCATTTCTCTTACTTTTGGGCTCTATAAGAAATAGGTTCATTTGATTTGCACAAACTTTCTCCACAAGACACTTGAATATGTGCCTTGGAATTTGATACCATCTCTTGTAAGTGGCCTTTTTCTTACCTGCAGGCCTTGATATTCCATGAAACAGCTGAGGCTAAATCTCATCATTCAGGAGGGAATATCTGATTCATAAGACTTGAGAATTCCCAAGTTCAGAAACGAGCATGAAACAAAGTCCTGGGCATATGTGTAGAATTTAATATATGATTAAATATATTATTAAATATATGATTAAATCATATAAATATATGATTAAATATATGATTAAATTCTACCTAGGATAGATACTACGAGTTGTCTATTCAACTTCCATTTTTTCTTGTTTCTTTTCCAACAGAACCCTTACATCATATGGGGCACAATGTGACCAACTATGTTTTCCAGCTTCTTCTGTAGATAAAGGAGGCCCATGAGATGTAAAGAGGAGTCATTAGGTAGGGCTTCCAGGAAAATCCTTTTTGCTCTCCTGCAAAGAAAGTAGCCATGATGGCTGGATCTCCAGCAGTCTTCTTAGGATCGTGAAAGAAAGCCAGGAGAGTTGCACAGGCTTGGCTTTGCCTGACATTCTTGATTTCCTGAACCAATGCCAGAAACTGTACCCTCCCTGGATTTCTAGTGAAATAAAGAAAGTAAACATTTGTCTATCAAAGTCACTGTATTTCACTGTCTGTTTATTAAAGCAGGGAATGATTCCTAACTGATGCACTGTTAAAAAAAAATCTCCCAGATAAGTAGTTTTCATTTCTATGGGAGTTGCTGTGAATTTTATATTAGGAATTTAAGTTATATTGTGTCCTTTTTAAATTTTTTATGTTTTTGAGAGGGAATGCAGAGGAGCAGATGGGAGAGAGAGAGAGAATCTTAAGTAGGCTCCATGTCCAGCACGTGGAGCCCAAGGCAGGGCCGGATCTCACAACCCTGAGATCATGACCCGAGCCCAAATCACGAGTTAACGCTTAACTGACTGAACCATCCAGATACCCTTATATTGGGTCCTTTTAAGTGATGTAGCTTTCCTTCCTTACAGATCCATTTTCCATCCATTTCTACCATCTTCTCTGCCCCAGAAGCTGACCTATATGGACTACTCTGGCTTCCCAATGATCTGACCACTAGAGAGTCCTAGCAAGAAATCAGAGGGAAGGAACAGAGTGAGTAAAGAAAGAAAATACTCTCTTATTCCCCAGGTCCCTCTCTGTAGTGTTGTCTTGTGTTGAATGCGTCCTTTGCTGAAAGTCATCTCTCTTCTCAAGCTCATTTTTTCCCCTTTATTAATGAAGAAGAAAAAGACTATATAGTAACCAGCCTTGGCATTTCTAAGAAGCCACAGCTCCATCCTTTTTAGATGCAAATGCATCTTCTAGTCTAGTCCTAAGGCCTTAGATTCTGGAATAAAACTTGACTGAATGAAGTCATAGGTTTTAAAGGTCATTTGATGAATTGCAGAGCCAAAGAACTCAAAGAGAAGTCTAACTGAGAAAGCTATAGCAATCTACAAATATTTGAAGTACTGCCATATACTAAAAGAAGTAGCCTTGCTGTTCAGTTTTTGGGAAGAAAAAAGAAGCCCTTCTATTAAGCTTTCTAATCATGAAATTGATAGTCTTCAAAATTAGCCAATTCCTCTCACTAGAATAGGGATTCTTAACCTGGGATGAAGACACTGATAGGAACATGAAGGTATTCAAAGAGTCCTTGAAATTATATGCAACTTATTTCTAGGTTCAGAGTACATGGATTCCATTGGCTTCTCCAAGAGGCTCATGATGAAAAAGGTCTGCAAAAGAGTGTATGAAATCATCCTGGTTGACCATTTGTCAGAAGTACTGAAGAGAAGATAATCACTCTAAGGTCAATGTCTATAATTTGCTGGTTACAGATAATGTAAATGAAGCCTTTACACAGTGTGTGTTCCATCTTCTAATCTCTCAGCAGGTATTTACAGGCATCCCCTATGCTCATTTGGGTTGATTTGCTCAGAGTGGTAAGTTAAAGGGAGCACCTATTCTAACTCCCTGAGGGGAGAGACCAGGGATGTACTTTTTTCCGGTGAAGAAGAAATAGAAATTGCAACATGAAGTGTGGGTTCCATTAGTGGACTGATTAAGAGGATGTAGTCTAGAGCAAGGAATGACCAGCCTACCACAGATGAGATCTCTGGGCTCCAGGCAGCAACCCAAGTTGAAAATCAGAAGGCAGAGTACAAGCGTGATGCTGTGAGCTGAACTGCTCTGAGCATGGGTAAATAGGGCAGTGAAAGACAAATGGAATGGAAACTTTGTAATTTGATCCTTGGAGATCTGGAGTGAATCCTTGGATGTTCCATCCCCCACCCACACCCCAAACATTCAGGACCTTGTGTAATGAGTTAGCATATGAACTGTCCTTTGGAGGACAAATCAGTTAAGGACAGAAACAAACCTAGAGCTCTTGGCACTTATCTGATTTCCACACAAATACAGAGTTTGACATTTAAAGTTGGTGTGTGCCCACTGGGAGAGCTCCGCCATTGTGTTCAGGCATTAAAACTTCTCCTTTGAAATTAGGATAGTATGTAAACTCATCCCTTAAGAGCATTGTGGATCTCTTGCATTTGTTTCTTGGACCTGTTTGAATTTGTTCTTTTAAATAGGCTGCTTAGAGAAAAATACCTGGCACCGATTTAATGAAAAGGGATATCATTAATTTCTTCCTTTAAAAAGGAAGGGTCCCTTTGGGAACACTGAGTCTTCATGTATATGTCAGACAAAGCCAGCCTAATGTCTAGGTAGACTGGCTGTTGTAATTGCTCACTGCTAAGCAGCTGAACAGATCCTTTTGGATAGTGAAGAAAGGAAATGGAGATCAGAGTTTGTGGGAGGGGTATAGTCCTTATACTATTTAGGTGGATTAATGAAACAGAACTCCTCCCATTACACAAATTGCCAGACCCAGAAAATACTAACAAATTAGTCCCACTGTTCTTAAATGCAGTAAAGCTTCATGGTGATAAACTCTTGAGACTTGTGGTGACATCGAGGAAAAACCAAGAGCAGTTTATAAAAAATCTTAGCATACTCCACAAATCTTGACAATTTGAAAGGAAAGGAGGAACTGTTAACTTGGAAACTGCTCCTTTCAGAAGTGATTCTCACTTGAGGGGTAAGAAATCACAGCAGCAGCTAAATGTTTATTAAGTGCTTACCTTGTGCCAGGCTCTATTCTCATGCATTGAACTGATAATCTGGAGTCTTATTTTTGTTGTTGTGGTTTTGTTGTTGTTGTTATTTTAGATTTTTATTTATTTGAGAAAGAGAGAGAGCACAAACGGGGGGAGCAGCAGTCAGAGGGAGAGGGAGAAGCAGGCCCCCTGATGAGCAAGGAGCCTGACAAGAGGCTCCATCCTAGGACCCTGGGATCATAACCTGAGCCAAAGGCAGACGCTTAACCCACTGAGCCATCCAGGCTCCCCTGGAGTCTTATTTTTGAAGGACAAGTCCTTACCTGGAGTTCCCTCAAAGCTGCCAGAGCATCACACACATATAAACACACACACACACACACACACACACACACACACACACACACACACGTACACACATTCTTAGGAATGTGGAACAGAGACCAAGGAAGTTCAGGCTAGTCAAAGGGTTAAATACCAGCGAAGTCCTGGAAAGGCAGGCAAAATATGGGACTGGAAAGTTTTGGGGCTGGCGGTGGGCACTGCTCAAAAAAGTCTGGTTTAGCAAAGAATGCAGACTTGAAGCAGGGGAAGAGAAAGTCACTGTGAATTGTTCTTGCTTGGAAGTAAATTGTGGACTCATTTAATGTCAGTTGTTTACCTTGAATTGCTCCTTCCTGTCATTACCCCAACTTCATCTTTATAGTTCAAAAAGAAATATATTCCTTTAAAAAAAATAACAAGTAATTTTAATGCAAATCTGACAGCAGTCTAAGCTAAACAGAACACTTATACCTAATGTCAGTAATCCGTGAGGCATAGTTTTATGTCTCTTATTTTGCCTGCTTGCCTCTGAACCTAACCAGGGTGGAGCCCATCAAATCGTAAACTCTGGCCAACACACAGTCAAATAGCTTGCGCATAACGTAACAGATTCCACAGTCTACTGCTGCCCACAGAGCTAATTGATCAACCCTTTGGGCTTTCTGTTTTCCCCTTCCTTTGTAAAACAAAGAGGAAAATACATGTAAGAAGCTAAAGTGGCTGTCCAAAGAACCATCAAGAGCAGTCTGGGCCATGAGAGTGGTCTAGAGGCACCATTTCCTTGATTTCTCCCTAGAACCCAGCTCTGTGTTGACCTCCTGGGACTCCGTTTCCTCATCTGTAGAATAAGAGGGTTGAGGAGAATTATCTCAAAGCCTTCTATAATTCCAGATCCAGATAAGTGAGGCCATATAAACTTGGTAGAGAACTTACCCAAAGGAAAATGAGCTATTCCCATGAATAAGAAACAGAACCCCACGCAGGAGCAAACTTCTGTTGAATGCTTACTATATGCCAAGTAATGTGGGAAGTACTTTACATGCATATCCCAGGTTATAGTTATTTTTATTATTCCCAT
Source organism: Enhydra lutris kenyoni (assembly GCF_002288905.1). Taxonomy (NCBI): domain Eukaryota; kingdom Metazoa; phylum Chordata; class Mammalia; order Carnivora; family Mustelidae; genus Enhydra; species Enhydra lutris. Next base: position 67,266,107 of record NW_019154085.1, on the reverse strand, counting down.
TTTACAGATGAGAAGAAAGAGGCACAGAGAGGTTAAGTAACTTGCCCAAAGTCACAAAGCTGTAAGAGTGGCAGGGCTGAGATGTCCATTTAAGTCTTCCTGCTGTGCCATACTACTGAGGGTGTGGGACCATCATCCGTGGGCATTTTTTTTTTTTTTTTTTTTTGTAAGAGCTCTAAACTGGGAGCAACTCAGATGGCCAGTGACAGAAAACTGGATTCATAAAGTAGGATACTCTGTAGCAATGAAAATAAACAAGTTAATCTTAAAAAATGTAATGTTAAGGGGTGCCCTGGGTGGCTCAGTGGGTTAAGTCTCTGCCTTTGGCTCAGGTCAGGGTCTCAGGGTCCTGAGATCGAGGCCTGCATTGGGCTCTCTGCTCAGCAGGGAGTCTGCTTCCCCTCTCCCTCTCTGCCTGTCTCTCTGCCTACTTGTGATCTCTCTCTCTCTGTGTCAACTAAATAAATAAAACATTTTAAAAAATGTAATCTTAAGGGGAAAAAAGAAGAAAAAGCTAGAAACCAAAGAATATATGCTGTGTGGTTCTAGTTATGCAGTTTAAAAACAGGCAAAATGGAACTATGATATTTAGGATGCATACTTAGGAAGAAAAAGAGAGTCAAATCAGGAAAGGGTGTGCAGGACATTTCTGAGGTGTGGTAAGTTCTTTTGCAATCTCAGTTGTAGTTATGTGTGCACTTCCTTTATAATATTTCCTTACACTGCCCATCTCTGTTTTAAATTTTTTTTCTTTAGGCATGTTAAATTTCAGAATTAAAAAAAAATATATATAAAAAACAAGAACAACGAAAATCTCCTCTCTCTCCCATGTGAGCTTTTCCAGGTGTGGAAAGGGAACAGTTAGAGGACTGGAGACACCTTTCTCCCCTCTTTGCCTGGCAGATTCTTAACCCCCAACCTTTCAGTTCTCAGCTTTGGTTTAAGCCAACCTGGCCCTTCTCCACTCTCTGAGACCTGGTACCCTTGTTGGAGCTCAGATCAGTGCTCACTCTTATTGACACCTCAGTCAAAGGAGACTTGATTTTGGAGTTACTTGTCCATTTCCCTCTTGGAATGTAAACTTCACAAGGACAATCCTAGATCCTGCTGCCTTGTACACCACCAGCATCCAATATAGTGTCTGCCACTTAGTAGGTGCTCAACGAATATCTGCTGAATATCTAAATGAATGAGTAATAAGGATTCATTTCACTCTTCCAGCCTGCTCTGATTTAAGCCAATAATTTTTCCTCTGCTAATTACAGTTTTTACCAGAAGCTAACAACTGGAGTTTTCTTGGACATTTTAGGAATTCTAGTGAGTTAATCAGTACAAGTAGCAAGGAAACAGGAAACTTAAAGAAAAATGAAAACTGGAAAAAAATCTTAGCATGGTTCTGCATATAGTCATACTTTTTTTCTTATTAACCTTTGGACTGTGTCTGTCTTGCCTCCCTATGGCACTTAAAATTGATCATATTTAATTTGGGAAACAAATTTGTGTCAGGTTCTCATATGTTTAACATCTAAATGTCAGATTATCTCGTTCCTTTCAGACTACTAACTTTCTTGGGTGGGGAATGGGTGCTAAGCCAAGATGGGAGTCAGGTTGATTTGAAAACATTTTTTTTCCTGGTTATATACATATAAAAAAAATTACTTCCTGCTCTACTAAAGACACTACTTTAAAAATGAAAAGACAAGCCACAGACTGAGAGAAACATTTGTAAAACATATCTGGCAAAGGACTGGTATCCAAAATATATAGAGAACTCTTAAAACTTAACAATAAGAAAACAAACAACAATTTAAAAATGGGGAAAAGATCTAAACACATATTTCACCAAAGAAGACAAACAAGTGGCAAATAAGAATATGAAAAGTTGCTTCAAGTCATATGTCATCAGGGAAACAGAAATTAAAACAACAACGAGATACTACTACACACCTACTAAAACGGCCTAAATCTAAAACACTGACAACACCAAATGCTGGTGAGGATTTGGAGCAATAGGAACTCTTATTTGCTGCTGGTGGGAATGCAAAATAGTACAGCTATTTTGGAAGACAGTTTGGCAGCTTCTTACAAAGCTAAACATACCCTTACCATATAATCTAGCAATCATACTCTTTGGTATTTACCCCAAAGAGTTGAAAACGTATATTCGAACAAAAACCTGAACAAAAATGTTTACAGTAGCTTTATTCATAATTGCCAAAACTTGGAAGCAACCAAATGTCTTTAAGAGGTGAATGGATAAACAATCCATACAATGGATAAACAGCCACACAACAGAGTACTTTCAGCAATAAAAAGAAATGGACTATCACCTTACAGGCAATACAATGGCACTAAATTCATATCTCTCAATACTTACCCTGAATGTTAATGGGCTAAATGCCCCAATCAAAAGACACAGGGTATCAGAATGGATAAAAAAACAAAACCCATCTATATGTTGCCTACAAGAAACTCATCTTAAACCTGAAGACACCTCCAGATTTAAAGTGAGGGGGTGGAAAAGAATTTACCATGCTAATGGACAGCAGAAGAAAGCAGGAGTGGCAATCCTTATATCAGATCAATTAGATTTTAAGCCAAAGACTATAATAAGAGATGAGGAAGGACACTATATCATACTCAAAAAGAAATGGACTATCAAGCCGTGCAAAGACACAGAAGAGCTCAAATGCGTATTGGTAACTGAAAGAAGGCAATTTGAAGAAGCTATGTATATAATTCCACGTATATTTCCATTCTGGAAAAGGTGAAATTTGTAAACAGTAAAAGAACAGAATCAAACAAGCAAAAAACAACAACCCCCACCCTTACTCCTGAAATAGACGTTGCCCTGAGCTTAGGGGGAGGGACGGAGGGATAAAGAGATGGAGCCATAAGGGATTTTTAGGCAAGTGAAACTACTCTGTATGATCCTGCAGTAGTGGATACATGTCAAAACCCAGAGTGTACAACACAAAGAGTAAGCCCTACTGTGAATTCTTGACTTTAGTAAATAACATATCAATATTGGCTCATCATTATAACAACTGAGCCACAATAATGCCAGATGTTAACAACAGGGAAAACTTGGGGGAGGGGAAGACATAAGGGTTTATATGAGAATTCTGCACTTTGTTCAATTTTCTGAAAATCCCAAACTACTAGGAAAAAAAAAAAGTCATTAATTTAAAAAAAAATGTATTACTCCTAATCTTGGAAAACAAGCAAAAGTAAAAAGAAAAACCTCTCCACTCCTCATTCCTACCACTATACAACTGTATGTTTAATTTTAAAGTTGAAAAGAATCCTTTAAAATAAAACAAACTAGGCAGCCAAGGTTAACAGGGTAGTCTAGAGAGTATGTGCTGTTTCAAATATATCAAGTAAGAAAAGAATTTAAAAATAAAATTCCTATCAGCACGTTTTATGGCCATGCCATCAGCCTCCCATTCTAGGAAGCGAAGTACCCTAACTCACCTCATTCACCCCGCCTCGCATTGTCTGGCAGCTGCGCTCCTGATGTCCTGGGTCAATGCCAGAACTTCACTTGGCATCCGCAGAAAGTGCATCCTGACCTGACACGCTCAGGAAAGCACCGGAAAAGTTCCTGCTGAACTTGCCTCAGATACGTTTGCAGTCACAATCTAGGCAGAAATAATGACCCCAAACTATGCAACTTCATAACGTGCTTTAATGAGTTGCAGAAATGAGAGCAGACTGTCACAAGGCCTTCCCTGAGCCATGCGGCCTTGGGAATGGTGGCTGACCAGTGACCTCCTGGACTGTGGCCACCTCCCCTCCAGCTTCAACTCCTCAAGCAAGGTCGGGATCTTGCCGCCTCAGCTGGCGGTGATGCTGACCTCTGTGGACTGCGTCCCTTCTCCTTATCATCCAGATCCCCAAATTTCAGGGGGAAAATTGTGTGCCAAAATGAATGTTCTCTTCTTCGTAGTCAACCTACAAATTCCTCCTAAAAGTCATAGTTTTGGACAGAAGCCTCATTTGGGGTAACCAGCCAGCACTCCGTTCACATTCTCCAAAATTACAAAATAAAGCCAAACAAAAGCAAAACAACCCCAAATCCAGATCTGGGAAGAAAAAAAAAAGTCTTTTAAGCAAAAGAAGAAAGGTATATGATTAACATAAATCAGGCTAAATGAGAAATGAACTATGGGATTAGGAGGGCTATAATCTCCTCTCTTCTTTGTCCTTCCATCCTTTACCCTTATGCCCACAAGCCTCAAACCGTGCAATCCTTATGCTGGCCTTGCCTCAATTCTTTTGCAAAAAACCAGAACACAAACATTCTGGTGATGACATACATATAAGAGATCTGTGCAAATATTCAGATCTGGTGGGGTTTAGAGCAATTTTGCCTTAAGGGAAGCTGGCAAAGCCTGGCAGAGTTTACAAAACAGAAATATCCTTTAAAAGCGGTAATTCCCAATAATTTTAGAAATTGAGACACTTTATAAAAATCTGGAACACTCCCCTCCTCCTCCTCTACAGCAAAGTTATAAGTAAATGTAACTTTGTTCTTGACAACTTCCTGAGAATTTAATGAGACCACTTGAGATAAATAAGGACACTTGTGTATTCCCAAACCTGCTTTGGAAAATAACAGCTGCAAAGACCAATATATTAGAAATACATTACACTCGCTAAATATCTTATTTCACTTCTGGGCCCGTGGCTGATATACAGTGAGTGCTCAATAAGTGTTTGTTGAATGAATAGAAAATCATACACATACGGTTCACTTTTTCTCATTCAATGTAGTATCGCAGAGATAGGGGTTATCTAGAGCAGTGGTTCTCAAACGGTAGTCCCCAGACCAGCAGTATGATGTCTCCTAGGAATCTGATAAAAGCACAAATCCCTCTTCCATCCCGACCCAGGGATTATAGAGTGGGCCCAGTGATTTTGATGCACATTGAAGTTTAAGCACCACTCATCAAAAAAGATCCTTTAACAAGGAGGTGTTTTTTTTCCACTTCCCATGCTAACAGAGTAAGAATTCTATGCCTCTAATTCCTTTACTATCTCACTGAGAAAAGTCCTGAGACAGGATTTACCAGTTTCACTGATGAGGGTTTATGGTGAATTCTGTGGCATCTGGGCAAGAAGAAAAGATGTCTCAGCTCAATGGAAACCAAAGGAGGAGACATTCAGAGTACTGAAGACTACCCATACATGAGGGCATAAGAGAGGCCTTGAAGTCTCATGTGTGACATTGCATAATGGCATTGGATGCAGGCCACAGAGGCCCAGCAGCCTTCCCTCCACATAGGGTTTGGTTTCCATGTGCTTTCCCAATAGGGATTATATTGCCTTTGAGACTCCACTGCAGAAACATGCTCTTTTGGTCAAATGGGTGACATCTGAGCCCTTCATGGTCACAGTGCTTGCTGTTTGGTAAGCTGCTTGTAACCCCTTCTAAACACAGGCAGGCAGTTCGAGGCAATTCTGTCCCATGGATCTAAGGCTTTGTCTTGCCTGGAGGAGTGATGTAATTAAAAAAAAAAAAAAAGTTCCTCCCCAAATCAAGTTCAACTTCTAGTATTGTAATAGGCTGACCAACTCGTCTCTATTTGCCTGGAGCTGTCCTGGTGTTCGCACTGAAAATCTCACATCGAGGAAAACTTTTCAGTTCTATGCAGAACTACCTCACTTAGGTGAGGTATCACAGGAAAGGGTAGGTGGTCTCATTTCACAGTGATCTCTAGGACCCTCTCTGCTTTATGGCCCCATGTGATAACTGTTGTTAATGATCATGTTCTGAGACACTACAGAATTGTATTCATTACACTTAGAATGAAAGGGAGTGATCGGTTTTAGAAAGTTGCAGCTGTCTGGAAAATGAAACTTACCCAGAATAACTCATTCACCGATGAGGTCTGTAGTCTATCCTTAACCAAGGGGCTAGAGTAATCATTTTAAAACACAACTCAGGTCAAGTCACTCCTGGGCTGAAAATGCTCAGCACTCTGCATTTCACTGGGTTTATACCCTCACTGTTGTGGGCCTCAGCACGACAACACCGGCAACTGCCTGGAAGTTTATAAGTATTGCAGAATCTTTGGAGCCACCCAGACCTACTGAATCAGAATCTTCATTTGGACTAGATCCCTGGGGTGCTTGTTAAGTCATTAAGAAGTACTGACCTGGGTACCAGACTGCCTCGGTTGGTAGAGCATGCGACTCTTTTTATTTTATTTTTTTATTTTTTATTTCTTTAAAACACGCCCCATGCCTAGCACAGAGCCCAACATGGGGCTTGAACTCAAGACCCTGAGATCAAGACCTGAGCTGAGATCAAGAGTCAGACACTCAATGACTGAGTCACCCAGGTGCCCCGAGCATGGAATTCTTGATCTCGGGGTTGTGAGTTTAAGCCCCATATTGGGGGTAGAGATTATTTAATAAATAAAAGTTAGAAGAAGTAGAAGTAGAAGAAGAAGGAGGAGGAGGAGGAATGGGGGAAGAGAAGGAGGGGAAGGAAGGAGGGGGAAGAGGAGAGGAGGAGAGCGAGGAGGAGAAGAGGAGGGGAAGGAGGAGCAAGAAGAAGGAAGAAGAATAATAAGTGCTGATGTGGCTCCTCACCTTCTACCATTCCTCTGGCTCTCCCAGCTCCCACCACAGGGCTTCTTTCCACCCTTCCCCTATTTCATGCAGGCTCTTCCCTCAGGGCCTTTGCCCTGGTATTCCTTTTGCCTGGAATGCTCTTCTCCCAAATACTGCATGGCTAATTTGCTCACCACTTTCAAGCCTTCTCAGTGAAACCAACCCTATCCACCCCATTTAAAAGTGCAATCATCCCCAACCCCCTCTTGCATACTTTGGCTACTCCGAAAGTCTCCCTCACAGTATTTTCTCCCTCATAACACTTGAACCCTTCTAACATCCCATACCACTGACTTTTGTACTATGCTTACTATTTATTGTCATCTCCCTCTGCTGGAACGTAGCACTGTGAGGACAGGAATTTTTTACTGTTGTTCCCTGATTTATCACACATGCCTAGAACAGTGTTAGTGCTGTATGTGGTGTGTGGGCTGACTCCTGCTACTTGTCCCAACAAGATTAGTAAAGAAATTTAGAATAATTTAGAGTAAGAAATTTAGAAAAGTTTAGATCATTTTGATATCTATACAACATCTAAGTATGCAATTATGTAACTAGTAGGTAACCTTTGAAAAACACGGGTTTGAATTGTGTGGGTTCACTTATACATGATTTTCCCCCAAAAGATAATTGGAAATTGTTTTTAGATTTGCAACAATTTGGAAAAGCTCTTAGATGAACTGCACAGTTTAGAAATACTGAAAAAATTTAAGAAAAAGGTATTACTATAAGAGTACAGTATATAATACATATAACACACAATATAGTGTTAATCAACTACTTATGTTATCAGTAAGGTCAACAGTATGTTATGAGTAGTTAAATTTTTGATGCACCAAAAGTTAGACATGGATTTTTGACTGTGTAGTGGTCAGCAATCCTAACCCCTGTGTTGTTGAAGGGTCAACTATAATTCTTTTCTATTGTATTCACAAAGTATCTGTGCAAATTGGAAATTAACCAACCCAAAACTGATCTTTTAAAACTAAGAAGTTTTCTTTTAAAAATAAGAAGTCCGAGAACAGGACAGTTCCTGGCACTTAGTAAGTATTAATAATTGCTGAGTAAATAGATGAATAATAAATATAAGGAAAATGTCTAAAGAATACATTTTTAAAGAGTAAAATCAGACCAAGTCTGTCTATATGCCCATCAGGTCTAATTAAATAATTTCACTGCTTGAATTAGTTGCAAAGTGATTCTTACTATGTACTTCCTGGATATACTGTGCTTTCCTCTTCTATGTGAAGATGAGTCAGGCTCAGATGGACAAATTAAGGACTACTTCTGAGACTCTCTGCCTAAGGGGCTGAAGACAGCCTTTGTACAAGCCCCACATCTGTATACTTCTTTGCATGCCTGCCCTGAACAGAGCTGGCCTGACAGGATCTTTAGATTTATTCCCCACTTCCCTCCATCCCCCACCCCACCAGACCACTCCATACAAGAGTGAAGTTATTAGAAGTCACTGAAAGTTACAAGGCTAACTTGTTGGATGTTAGTGGGTTTTTTTTATACTGAAAGATCACAATATTCTCGTTCAGTCTTTCATAGAAATATAGGTTGAAATAATGGGTAATTCAAGGTAAAAAATTAAATGCAAAAGTATAACTTGCTGAAATGTTTCTTACAGAATATACTCTTGTTTCTGCAGCTGATAACCTTGAAAACATATAATTGGAAAGCTTTTGCTCTTTGATCCATCTTTGCTACTTTCTACATAATGCGTTTTCCTGCCTAAACCTTTTTCTTTCCCCCACTCAAAACAACAGCAACAAAATAAAACAGGTTGGATCACTTTAACCTGCTCTAGTGGTATGCTATCCTATTTGGGGGTGACTAAGAGACATTTATTTTATTTCAGGATTATTAGAAACACATTTTAAAACTTTTCTCTGTCTCATTCAAGAGCTTCATTACATTCTTGCTTCCATTATATTTCATCACGGCTTTGGATGCTCAAGAATTCAGTTAGAAGATGTAGGCTAGGCTGTGAGGAGAGAATACAGAAATGAAAAGATACAATCCCAGAGAGTTTAAAATCTAGTAGATGAATGAAAATATAATGTAAGGCAGGATGTGGTAAGTACTAAAAGAAGAGTCAAGGGGCACAGAAGAGGGAACCATGGGGAATCAAGAATGGAGAGGACCAGGGAGCATGAGTGGCTCAGTCAGTTAAGCATCCAAATCCAACTCTTGATTTTGGCTCAGGTCATGATCTCAGGGTTGTGAGATGGAGCTCTGCATCGGGCTGTGTGCTGGGCATGGAGCATGCTTAAGATTCTCTCTCTCCCTCTTCCTCTGTCTCTCTCCCCCTACCCTCAGGCCCTCATCCCCTCAACTCACGTTCTTTAAAAAAAAAAAAAAAAAAAAAAGGATGGAAAGCACTGAAAGTGAACAGGAAGAAGGATAGATGGGGCAGAGGGCACTGTGTGAGCAATGTCACAGGGGAGAGGACATACTAGGTATGCTTGGAGAACAGAGAACAGTTTGGATATTCTGAAGCAAAGAATGAGGAAGAGAGATCAGTGGAAGATACAGCTAGAAAGGAAGATTAAGACCATAACAGAGATAGCCTTGAATGTCACACCAAGAAATTTAGAGCTGATGCTGAAGCAGTGGGGAGCCATGGAGGAATATGGAGGAAGGGAATGTTAGTATCAGAGTATGCTTTAGAAAATCTCCTCAGGGGGCACCTGGGTGGCTCAGTGGGTTAAGCCTCTGCCTTCAACTCAGGTCACGGTCTCAGGGTCCTGGGATCAAGCCCTGCATTTGGCTCTCTGTGCAGTGGGGAGCCTGCTTCCTCTTCTCTCTCTGCCTGCCTCTCTGCCTATGTGTGATCTCTGTCTGTCAAGTAAATAAAAGAAAAAAAAATCTCCTCAGATATCTGTGCAGAAGATAAGTTGAAGGAGGAAAAGAATGGAAGCAGGAAGACTACTTTGGATGCTATTTACAAGAGTGTAAGGAGAAGTAATGGTGATAGTGGCAAACCCAAGAGAAAACCATCCAGATTGGAGGGAAAAAACAAGTGTGACAGGAAAGTGCATCTGAGCCACTTATAGCAAGTCAGATGTGTAGCTTATTAGTGAGCTTGACTTTGGAAATACTTTCCTAAAGACCAAGAAAGATGATTATAATCCAACAAATCTCTTTAATAGTTAATTCAAAATACAATATATTTTTACTCCCTATAAACTCCTACCAAAATTTAGTGCCTTACAATAAGAACTTTATTTCTCTGTTTTTCATACTTATAGATTAAATTTGCATTTATATAATATCAATAGCAATGAGTACAACAGCAACAGCTGAAATAATGTACCCTTGTCATGAACCAGACACCATGCTGTGCTCTTTGCTTGTACTACCAGCTCATTGGATCCTGAGGATAACCCCTCAGCTATGAATTACCATTTCCTCATTTGACATGTGTAAGTACTGAGATAGGGAGTTGTTTCATAACTCAGTTAACACTACACAGGAGAACAGAGATGTGAATCCAGGCAGGTCTCATTCTAGAATCTGTGCCTTTGGCTACTCAATCATACTTAAAATTTTTCTTTTTACATATATTTTAAAGTAGAATGTCAAAAGTGAACAAAGATCAGATGAGAGAAATTGAAAACAAACAGCAAGATGGTAGATTTAAGCCAAAATACATCAATAATCACATTAAATATAAATGGTCTAAACAGCACAATTAAAAGGTAGAGATTGTCTGTTTGGATAGAGACAAATGCCAACCAAATTCTTGCATAATGGATTCTGCTCTACCACCTTGTCTTTTCCCTAAATTTCCCTCTTTTTTTTTGCACCACTCCTATCCCTACCTCATTGTGGCCTTATTCCTGAACACTATCTGGCTGTGTGGGAACACTGAACACCATGGGGAAAATATTCCCTTTGACAGATTTATCATTTTCTGCATACCCATTTAAAAGGCTCTGCTATAGTACACTCATCCTCTCTTGTCTCTCTCCAACAGCCTAAGTTCCATATAGACTGAAGGTCCTAACACACTTATTGTACATTCTTCACTTCATATTGTACTACTTTGTTACTGAAAAACAGGCTAAGAAGAAATTTGGAGAGACCTGAGAATTTATTGCATATTCCAGAAAAACAGATGAAGTCAATACTGAGTGTAATGTCAGTATTTTAAGCTGAAAAAGTTTCTTTCTTTGGAAGGTCCACACTGCTCTTTGTATCTTCTGGTTCTTAAGTATTTCTTACAATCATGCTTCTATTTTATCTTCCAGAAGTACACATAAACCACACATTATAGCCACACATAAGCCCCAAACTAACTTTCACCATATTCTGTAGCAAAAAATTTAGAAAGGGGGCCATAAATTGCTATTTCTCAAAGGAGTGTGGCAAGATGTGTGTACTCTTGCTGAAAGAATTGCCAAATGTATTGCCAAAAGAGCAGAACTACTCTCTAAATCCATATTCTTTACAAGTCCTAGATTTTGACCCAAAATGATCTGTTCCACTGGAAGCTGACCAGTTGTCTGTCTTTCCTTTGACAAAATGAAATTGTGAGGCAGTTTCCTAATTTGAGGTTCTTAACAGGTTAAGGGAAATAATGGTCTTTGATATTCACTTTCTTCCCTCAGAGAAGTAAACTTGAATGGCATGAGGAGGCAGTAAATGGGTACCTTTATTTTTATTTTTTAAAAGATTTTATTTATTTATTTGACAGAGAGAGGGAGAGCACAAGCAGATGGGGTGGAAGGCAGAGGGAGAAGAAGATTCCCTGCTCGCTCAGCAGGGAGCCTGATGCAGGGCTTGATTCCAGAACTCTGGGTTCATGACCTAGGCCGAAGGCAATCTCCCAACTGAGCCATCCAGGCTCTCTATGGCTATTTTTTTTTTTAATAGATTTTACTTATTTATTTGACAGAGAGAGAGAAATCACAAGTTGGCAGAGAGGCAGGCGGGGGCGAGGGGGAAGCAGGCTCCCCACTGAGCAGAGAGCCTGATGCGGGGCTCAACTCCAGGTCATGAGATCATGAGATCATGACCTGAGCTGAAGGCAGAGGCCCAATCCACTGAGCCACCCAGGCACCCCATGGCTACTTTTAATACATATTTTGCTTCCAGCCTTAATGGCTGCACAAACGTGAATTTTTTGTGAACATTAAGTCATATTACTGAGTCCTACTTTTTAGATAGTCCTGCCTAACCAACTCATCAAAAAGTACACAAGCATGCAAAAGGTAGAAGCAGCACGCAATTCAAAATGTTCTTACCAAGTTTTGTAGGGGCTCCTTTTGAGGGACTTGGTCCTGGGCAACCTGGGGCAGCATGGCATGTCCGAGAAGATAGCAGATCAGTCCCAGAAATGGAGTGCTTCGCAAAGACCCAATAAGAGAAACATTACTTTTATCTTTGGAAGAAGCAGCGTCAAGGACATAGCTTCCATTTAACTAAGGGACCTTTAACCCTGATGATATGGGGAAGAAGCTAAGTATATTTGGGTCATGTGAGTTGCCCCTGTCTTGCATGAGAATTGAGTGGAGGTCCTCTCCTTGGGGCAATTAGTAGCAGAGTCTCAGCACCTTTTGCTTAATTCATTTATTTCTTCCTCTAAACAAGGCAACTTAGCCCTCTCTTAAATTAATTATAGTCCAGAATATAAAAAACAACTATGTGCTGATTTTCTCCTATACTTAATTTTTATCCCTAAGAAAGAAAAAAGAAAACCTATAGGAAGGTATTAATCTACTTAACATTTCTAAGTACATCATCCAAAGGATTTTGTTTTTTTAATCTTACATATGCTCAGCAGAGTTACTGGCAAAAACTGTACATTTTCTTCATTTCATCCTTTCAACATCAAATAGTAGGCAGCAAAAATTGGATCAGACTTCAAAGCCTGCTGTGGGCTCCAAGTCACAGAGAGACGCCTCCATTTCACATATTGAATTCGAGCAGGATATCAAAGTGCTACCAAAGAACCTCGGGTCCTTACTCAAAAAGAGGCTCTAACATCTGTAGAGAGTGGAGTGCACAGACAAATCACCTCGGGGAGCAGCTAGCATTTATTCTCAGCAGCAAATTTCCAGGCTTTTGATTCTCTCTTCACTGTACCTCCCTGTCTCTCTGCTGAACCAAAGTTCTTTAGCAAGCTGGGCTTTTGTCTCAAAGACTTCAAAATATCACTAACAGTTTCATGTTTGGATGACCTGACCAAGCAGCCACAGACAGGCTTCACAACCATTGACTTGGACAAGTCTGAAATAAAGATACATAGTCACTTTGGAATCAAAGTGTCCAGCTACCTTATTTGAATGTCCTGCGGAGACATCACACCCTTTTGGAGAACACTGGGTTTGTGGATGCCTAAAAAGAAAAATAATCATTTTTAAAAGGCCTGAAATCATGTTTAAGAACTTAAAGAGGATTGCTTTCCTCCAAAGAGGTATCAGAACATACTATGTTCCCATTGTTTTCCATTCTGGTCCTCAGTTAAAAGGACATGGTCAACTGAAGAAAATGCATCCTACTAAGTGTTACAGCTATAGTCTTAGTCAGCCTGAGGTTCTAAGACTGTAGTAGCCGCCCTTTTTAAAGTTGTATGATACAATTTAGTTCACTATTGGGCTTTCACAGACTTTACCAAGAAGCCAACAAAACTGATGCTAAGTTTGTACTTCCCAGCCAGCACACTGTAATCACATTGTTAGATAATTCAAAATAGATTCTGTAGTCAAATAAGTATGGGAAATACTGAGTTGTACAGTTAAGAGGCTTCCTCAGTTCAGGAATGATCTTTTACTATCACAACGTTCATTTATGGATTCCTAAAGGCAGGGTTGGAGGGTGGGTGTAGTTTCTCAAACTAATTTGATCAAGCAACTTAAAAAATGATAATCTACAAACACCTATTAAAATACTAATGTTTTATGGAGTAAAGTTTGGAAAAATCAATTGTACTGTGTCCCTAATTTCTAGTAATTGAAACCCATTGTATAAAAAGTGTGGTAATTATTACTCACTGTTAAAATACGAGCTGGACCTTTCAGAGAGAACACAGCAGAGTGCAAAGCACTGACTAGGGGAAAAGAAATCTGGGTTCTAATTCCTGTGTCAAGATCCCTGGTCTCTCTCTCTCTCTCTCTCACACACACTCACACACACACACACACAGACTGGGGATATTTCTACAGTATTCTGATTTCTAATTTTCCTCATCTGTAAAACGAAGGGATTGAGATAAACCATTCCTAAGGTATCTTCTAGTTCTATATTAAAAATTGTATTCTTTATTTAAACTGATAAATTCATTTTCTGTGAACAGTTCATGGATAATACCTTCAAAATACATCTATATGGAGAGTATAAGCAATATCTCATTTAAAAAATGTCACATCAGTACCTGGAGACAGGAGACTATAATGATACACTTATTTGTGTGCATATTTGTTTATCATATGTCTCCCACTATGGAATGTGCATTCCAAGAAGGCAGGGATCGTAGCTGCTTTATTCTATACTCTCCATCAGCACCTAACCCTGGGAGCTGGTATGTTGCAAAGTGCTCAATAAGTATTTGACAAGTTGAATGAATAAAAGAATAACTAGTAGATCCTCAAATATGAAGATCAGCAAGAATACCATTAATATTAACATTAAATTAATGAGCTTTTATTTATTTATTTATCCCCCTACTTTCTAAAAAAAATTGACATATAACGTATTGTTTCAGGGGTACAGGTCTGTGAATCATCAGTCTTACACAATTCATAGCACTCACCATAGCACATAATGAGCTTTTAAATAACACTTCATATTTTAAAAAATGCTTTTATAATTTAATGAGAATTTCACAACCATTTGAGCTAAGTGCTTTAATTGTCCCTATTATATAGATGAAGAACCTGTAGTTCAGGTAAGGGACTTGGCCAGGGACCAGGTGACTACCTGGCAGAGCTAAAACACTGACCCCTTTTGGTCTGAGTTCAAATCCTTTGTCCTCCTCTGAAGCTTGACACCCTCTATACCCTTTGGTTTCTGTGCATCAGGCCAAGGAACTCATTCCTGTCAGCCTAGGCAAGTCCCAGCGGTTCTGGGATACCTAAATGACAGATGGACTCTGAGGTCCTTGAGGAGTGAGTCCTGGAAAGGTTTGAAGACAATCGAAGGAAGAGAGTTTAGCTGTCACATTACTATGGGCTTTCTAATTTCTACCCTACAAGCTCCAACATGGGAATGAAACCTCTTAAGAAATCTGCTCACTTGCATGGCGTTGTAGGATCCAAAAGTCAGGGGCAGACATCTTCCAGCTCTCCGCTGAGGTTCAGCTCAGCAGTCTGAGCCCCTCCTCGTTCAAGCCCTTGGGAGAATCTAAGGCAGCTCAATACAATGTTTATATGTATTACTTGGTTTTATAAAAGCAAGGGTGGGATGGGTAGTATCCATAGGCAAATAGATTAGAAAACACCTGATTAAGCAAATACTTGACTAAAGCAGATTTCTTTCTCAAGAGGCTTTCCAGAACCTTTAGCTTAATGCCATGCACAATGAAACTCCACTAGTAGAAAACAACACACAGCATTTCCCAGATGTAATTTTAGAATGGCACCCTTCTCCCAGGGAATATGTTGGAGGCCTACTGGTTCCTATAACATGCCTTAGGAAATTCTAATCTGAGCAGCCCTTATTTGAAACAAATCCCAATCTGCTATTATGGGCCATCGAGGTAGCTAAGCCTGTTGTGTCTGCCTTGGCTCAGATCGTGATCCTAGGGTCCTGGGATCGAGCCCCTCATGAGGCTCCCTGCTCAGAGAGAGTCTATTTCTCCCTCTCCCTCTGCACCTCCCCCTGCTCGTGCATGTACTCTCTCTCTCAAATAAATAAAATCTTTTTAAAAAATAAAATAAAAAATGGTATAGTTTTCTTCAAAAGTCTAACTGCCTCAACTCTTTTGCAGCAATTTATCTGATATTTTGTCATCTGCTTCAAGGACTTGAGACTGGCAGTCAATGATAATGCTCCATAAGCTGTCACTTAATGAAATAAGTAACAAGCACAATAATAAGGAAAATCACAATAATAAAAAATAACCAATGCTTATTGTATGCATATATCTCACCAGGCATCGGTCAAAGAATGGATACATGGACATTTCATATAACACTTCTAACAGCCATGTGAATTGGTTATATTTTTATACCCATTTTACAGGTGAGGGAATCGAGGATCAAGAAACTAATGACTTGGCTCATCTCATAACTAGTGCATAAATAGTGCACCATAATTTGACAAAGTACAACATCCATTCATAATAAAAACCTCAACAAATTAGGTTGAGAGGGAACATACCTCAACATAATACAGGTTATACATATGAAGAACCCACAGCTAGTACCATCCTCAATGGGGAAAAACTGAGAGCTTTCACCTAAGGTCAGGAACAAGACATGGATGTTCACTCTCACCACTTGAATTCAACATACTACTAGAAATCCTAGCCATTGCAGTCAGACAACAAAGAAATAAAAGGTATCCAAATTGGAAAGGAAGAAGTAAAACTTTTCATTATTTGCAGATTACATGATACTACATATAGAAAACCTGAAAGATTCTAAAAAAAAACAACAAAAAAAAAAAACAACAAAAACAAACCCCTGCTAGAACTGATAAACTCAGTAAAGTCACAGGATACAAAATCAATGTTCAGAAATCTGTGACACCTCTATACACCACTAATGATGCAGCAGAAAGAGAAATTAAGAAACCAATCCCATTTACAATTGTACCAAAAATAATGATACCTAGGAATAAACTTAACCAAAGAGGTAAAAGACCTATACTCTGAAAACTATAAAACACTGATGAAAGAAAGTGAAGATGACAAAAGAAATGGAAAGACATTTCTATGCTCATGGATTGGAAGAGCAAATATTGTTAAAGTCTCTATACTACACAAAACAACTATACATTTAATGTAATTCCTATCAAAATGCCAACAACATTTTCCACAGAACTAGACCAAATAACCTAAAATTTATATGGAACCCCAAAAGACCCTGAATAGCCAAAGCAATCTTGAACAAGAAAAGCGAAGGTGGAGACATCACAATTCTGGATTTCGAGTTATATTACAAAGCTATAGTGATCGAAACAGTATGGTACAGGTATAAAAACAGACATGGAGACCAATGGAACAGAGTAGAAAACCCAGAAATGAACCCATAACTATCTGATCAATTAATCTTTGACAAAGCAGGAAAGAGTATCCAACAGGAAAAGGACAATTTCTTCAACAAATGGTGTTGAGAAAACTGGACAGTAACATGTGGAAAAGAAACTGGACCACTTTCTTACACCATACACAAAAATAAATTCAAAGTGGGTTAAAGACCTAATTGTAAGACTTGAAACCATAAAAATCCTGGAAGAGAACACAGGCAGTAACCTTTTTTGACACTGGACATAGCAACTTTTTTCTAGATATGTCTCCTGAGGCAAAAGAAATGAAATAAAAAATAAACTACTGCGACTACTTCAAAATAAAAAGCTTCTGCCCAGCAAAGGAAACAATCAATAAATCTAAAAGACAATTTACGGAACAGGAGACTATATCTGCAAATGACATATCCAATAAAGGGTTAGTATCCAAAATATACAAAGAATTTACACAACTCAACACTCAAAAAACAAATAATCCAATTAAAAATGGGCAAAAAACATGAACTGACATTTCTCCAAAGAAGACATCCAGATAGCCAATAGACACATGGAAAGATGTTCATTATCACTTACCATCAGGGAAATGCAAATCAAAACTACAATGAGATATCATCTCACACCTGTCAGAATGGCTAAAATCAAAAACACAAGAAATAGCAAGTGTTGGCAAGGATGTGGAGAAAGAGGATCCCTCCTGTACTGTTGGTGGGAAAGCAACCTGGTACAGCCACAGTGGAAAACAGTATGGAGGCTCCTCAGAAAGTTAAAAATAGAACTACTCTACAATCTAGCAATTGCACTACTGGGTATTTGCCCCCAAAATACATAAACAACAATTCAAAGGGATACGTGCATCCCTATGTTTATCGCGACTTTATTTATAATAGTGAAATTATGGATGCACTTGTTCATCAACATATAAATGGATAAAGACAATTTGGTGTCTATACATAATGGGATATTACTCAGCCATAAAGAAAAATGAAACTTTGCCATTTGCAATTACATGGATGGAACTAAAGAGTATATACTAAGCAACCTAAGTCAGAGAAAGAAATACCATATGATTTCACTCACATGTAGAATTTAAGAAATAAAATAAATGAGCAAAGGGAAAAAAAAGAGGGAGAGAGAGAAGAAACAGACTCTTAACTATAGAGAACAAACTGATAGTTACCAGAGGGGAGGTGGGTGGGGGGATGGGTTAAAGAGGTGATGGGATTAAGGAGAGCACTTGTCCTAATGAGCATGGGTGATGTATGGAATTGTTGAATTAAAATATTGTACACCTGAAACTAAAACAACACTGTATTTTAACTAACCAGAATTAAAATAAAAACGTTAAAAAACAGCACAGCATAAAACCTGCTGACATAGAAAAAGAGATTCCAAAGGGAAATTATTGAATTAGGCAAGGATTTTCAAGAGCTCATTAGACCTTCTGAGAAATGCTTGATAGTTAATGGGACAGTCCTATGCTGCCAAAGCACCTCCACACTGAGTCCTTCACACTGAGTCCGAAGATTAATTGGTCAGGAGAGCAAGGTAATGGTACATCTTAATCCAGCACTAGTCTTAGCACCACTAATGCCTAGACAACATTGTTTTGTGATGTGAGGCAATGTGAAGTATTTGACATTTATATTTTTTGTTTCAGTCAAAAACATTTAACTTGAAAGTAATCAAAGCTTTCAATCTTCCAGTTTACCTAGAACACAGGGTATCTAGGGATACGCTAAGACCACAAAGAATCAAGCAAACAAATAGAGAAGGTGAGCTATAATTAGCTCAATCTCTTAAAAAGTCAATGTCATGAGAAAGTGAGTATTCTCCATTAAATGAGATTTAGGGACATAACAACTCAATGCAAGGTAATGACCTGAACAGGATCCCGGCCTGGACAAAGAGGTGTAGGGGACATTTTTAGGACAGCTGGAAATTTGACAATGAATGGGCATTAGATGATATTAAGGAATTATTCATTTTTATTTATTTCATTTTTTTTAAGGAGGCTCCATGCCCAATGTGGGGCTTGAACTCACAACCCACAAGAACAAGAGTTGCGTGTTCTACTGACTGAGCCAGCCAGGTGCCCCAGGACTTATTCATTTTTAAAGTGTGAGATTATTTTGAATCTGTAGGAAAACTAAAAAATATAATACTGTCCTCAGCCTCCATTAGGAATCACATGCTAAACAGCAGAATTAGTGACTATGTCTATCTATCTATCTATATGTAGAATCTATCTACATATGATTCTCTGCATATTCCAAGGGCTCCTCTAGCCTCTCAGAATCCATGACTAATGTCTTAAGCAGATTGCCTCCAGGGCTCAGCCCCTCTGCTGCTTTGCTGCCCTCAGTTCACTCAGCTGTGCGTTCTCGGGGAGACAGAAAAAATCTCACTCCTCACTGACAGTACTTCCGCTGGACATCTGCCCTGGAAAAGTCCCCCCAAACAAAACTCACATAAATTCTTTCTTAAACCCTGATCCCAATGTGACTGGATGAGAGGCTGGGTGCCGGCTGGCTCAAGGGAGTGGGGCTGCTGAGAACGCCCCAGCATCTCTCTTCTACAGCAAGGATGCATGAGGCCAGCTGGCTTTGTCATGCTGGGCTGGCAGCACTCAGTGAAGTCACCACGCTCCCAAACTGGGTCTCCGTTTTAATAGGCTCCAAAATTCAGTCTGCCAGTTCTCTGAGAGGTGATGATTTTTTTAGAGTGGAGTTGTATTAACCAAACTCAGAAGAGTCATGTTTGAAAAGTAGAATGCCAGTGTGTGATTTTACAGTGTGTGGTATAATCTGGACCATACTCTCCCCTTCACTAGTTGGCTGAAATAATCTGGAGACAGATTTATGCATTAGAATTAAAACAAAGGAAGCAGAGTACTCTTTGAGCACTGATCAATCAATCTAGTCTTGTAACTGACCTTTTTTCTACTTTAGGGTTAGAATCAGTAACTTTTTTCCTGGATGGGAGTAGAGACACATTAGTCACACTCTGACCTTCTATTTTATAAACTTCATTTAAATTTCTTTTCGCAGTTTTTATTAACGTTGACGAAATCTGCAAGATTATGTCTTACTTTTATCAATTATAATTTAGAATGGCTGGTAGACAAATGAAGAAATCCATTAGTCGTTCATACTTGAAAGCACATTCTAATTTCAAAACAAGATAGGTCGCTGCTAATTCATTGTGGGTTGATTTCTGTTAGCTTCCCGCTGTCTCTAGATTTGGGAGTAGTTCTCATTGTAAATTTGTGTCGTCCATGACAGCCCTGGGAGAAAGGCTAATCAGCATAACCAAGCAAATTTGTTCCTGCTTCTTTGATAGCCCTGAAAAAAGAATCTGTTGTATATGGAGCTCTTAATAACAAGAGGCCAATTTTTTGTTCCCAAGCAGCAGCAGCCAATCCACCCTCCAGAATAAACGCTCAGACCAAGATATTTTAATATTATCAGATCCACGTGAATCTTGAGGGAGGCACATGTCAGACAAATAAGTCATACCACTTTCCTCGTGGAAATCACCATGAAGGATAATAGAAAACATAAACATCTTTGCAAATGGTTTCAATTAACTTCAAGGTAAGGTAAATAAAGACATTTAAAACATGACATCAGAGCAAAGGACACTGGCCTTTGTAAAAGATCCTGTGCTGACCTGAGTGTTAACAGGACTTCCATACAAACTGGCCACAGATCGAACCTCAACTGGCCACTGAAGCATTCTTATTTAGTTCTTATATGGCACCTGAACATAGTGAGGGCTGCGGGTGTACCAGATCCAAATCTCCCCGTATTGTCACTGTGCATCTACTCCTCCCAAATCTGCGTCAGCTAGATAGTCACTGCATATTCTCCTTACTGCTTGTATTTATTTAAACAGCTCTGAAGACACAGAGGATTGGAAGACAAAATGTTCTACAAAGAACACAAATTATCACATTAAGTTTAAAGGTATCCAGAATGTGTAAGATAATGCATATTGTATTATAAAACTTAAAAAGCTAGGATTTCTAGAATGCTTTTGTGTTGTTTAAGATTTATTTACCTAGTTGAGAGACATAGAGGAGGGGAGGGGCAGAAGGAGAGAGAAACATTAGCAGACTCTGTGCTGAATGCAGAGCCTGATGTGGGGCTCCATCCCACAACCCTGAGATCACAACCTGAGCTGAAACCCAGAGTCAGATGCTCAACAGACTGAGCAACCCAGGAGCCCCTACAATGCTTTTGTTTGCTCTTTACCACCATCACAACACATCAGCATTTGCCAAGCCCCACTGAAACTCCTCAGGGCTGTAGTCATACTTCTGTGCTTTTACCTGGAATGTCGTCTCCTGTCTGGCCATTGCACCTTCACACTTTAGCTTGGGTGTCCGCTCCTGAGAAGAGCCTTTTCTGCCCACCCTGGCCACTTCTTCCACTCTGGGTCGAATTGGAGCCTCCCGGTACATTCTACAATCTACTGAGCACAACCACACTGAAAACTTGGTGCAGTAACTAACCCATCTGCTGCCACATCCTGACCAATGAAAAGGGTCTGCAGATCAACTACTGAAGGTCAGCTTTATCACATTCTGATTAAGGGAGGGAGAGCAAAGAACAAGCCACTTGGTTTTTGAGATAGCAGAGGTGTTCCTATTGCTGTGTTCATCAGTTTTGTCTTTTCTTCTTTATATTTTAGTACTGAAAATGCTCCAAATTCCCAAAAGGTCTGAATATTCACCCATCACTAATCAATGAAAGTGGAGTAATCTTTGACTTTCTCCCCAAAGTAAACGACTAAAAGGACTGATGGCAAAATGTTTCCTTTTTCTTTCTCTGATTTAAAAAGGTTTTTTTTCTGATTAAAAAAAGTTATGTATTCATTTTTATACTATCTAAAATAGATACTCAAGGAGAAGAAAATAAAGCTCAGGGATGTTTTCCATACACAGGTATAACTCCTGTTAATATCTTGCTACATATCTTTTCAGTTGTTTTTCTATGCATATAATATACATTTTAAAAAACAAAGGCTTATGATATGTTTGCCATTTTAACTTCCATTTGGTAGTTACAAGCATCTTTTGATATCTTTTGTGTAATATGCACATATGTAAATATGCATGTAAGTCACATTTATGGCTTTAAAGTATTATATTGGGCAATTATCATAAATGATTTAATCTCTTATTTTTAGAAATTTGTTTCCAATTTTATGATATTATCAATAATGGATCATGAATTATTCCGTGCATATAATTATGAATACTCATGTAATTATGTTCTTGGATGAATCTTAATTGATGCAGTTGGGTCAAAGGGTAAACAAATTCTTTACCTGTTTGTTTGTTTTTAAAGATTTTGTTCATTTATTTGACAGAGATCATAAGTAGGCAGAGAGGCAAGCAGAGAGAGAGAGGAGGAAGCAGGCTCCCCACGGAGCAGAGAGCCCGATGTGGGGCTCCATCCCAGGACCCGGGGATCATGACCTGAGCCGAAAGCAGAGGCTCTAACCCACTGAGCCACCCAGGTGCCCCTTCTTTACCTGTTTTAAAGCTTTGGAATTATACCACCAAAATCTTCTCTAAAAGGCAACAAAAGCTAACATTCATACTTGAAAACTATGAAAGGACCCACTTCCCATATATCATCAATACTGGGGATTATCCAGTCTTTTTAATCTTTGCTTACCTCTTTAGCCAAAAAAATCGGGAGGTGTACCTCATTATCAGTTTAACTGGGATACTTTAGGAATTTGTTGATTCTTAAAGAAGGAAAACATTATTCTTGGGCTTTGGTATATAACATGAAGGAAACACAAAGAATACAGAAGAAGTGAAAACAAAGAACAATCATACAAAATAAGATCACCAGTATTGCAGGGAAAAAGGGAAACAAGAAAGAATGATCACAGCTTTTGTATTGTTTTTCATTAGGTTTGGCCGCTTGGTAGCTTTCATAAAGATTCTGAAGGCATGCCCTGTATCTCAGTATCCCAATCGGTATCACCGCTGAATAAGTTGAATATGTAAGTTACTTAAATAGATCGGTATTTGTTTGTTCTTGGACACAAAATTATGTTAAGTTTTAGAATATGGCTCAAGGACAAATTCATCAAAAGGACTGAAAAAACCTGATGCATGTTTCATAATGCCGCTGCTCGAAGTTAGCACTACTAGTTAGATGTATGTACTTATGCTAATTTCCCAAGTCCCACTGAGTCCTTTAAATTTGATATGTTTGCCTCATTGCTTTTCCCCAACCATAAGCCCAGACAGCCTTAATTTGCCAGTTCTTGTATTCTTATTTCTTTTTTTTCTCCTTTACTACTTTATGGCAGACAGCTGTCATGCCTTTTTTCATTCTGCTGAGAATGCTTCCCTTATTGGAAAAAACGACATTGAACTAAGAGCCCTTAAAATAACCCACACTTAAAGTAACCCATAAAACTTACTTCAGTTCTTTGTCAGCAACCAAGGGAGCTAAGAGAAAACTGGCCTCAGACCCAGGGATGAGATTCAGATGCTGTAGTGAGGAGGAACACTGTGACCTGAAGAAGTGCACAGCCGTGGGCCAAACACACTTTACCGTGCTGAGACTCTGACCGGATCATCTTGTTTAATCCTCGTGTCAGGGCCAGCAGCCTAGGTCCTACTAGGGTCCCCTCTTCACAGAGGAAGCTTGGGTTGATTGAATAATCTGCACAGGTGGCATCCAGACATCCTGTTCCAAACTCAAATCAGCATCCTCCAGCACCTATTTTTTTTTTTTTAATTGGAGTCTTTCAGATAGTCACACAATCATATTTGGGATCTCAAATGTTGCTTAGAGTGACTAATATTTAATTCTAGAAAACTTGCCAGGGAGTA
This sequence comes from Enhydra lutris kenyoni, assembly GCF_002288905.1. Lineage (NCBI taxonomy): Eukaryota > Metazoa > Chordata > Mammalia > Carnivora > Mustelidae > Enhydra > Enhydra lutris. Next base: position 67,242,421 of record NW_019154085.1, on the reverse strand, counting down.
GATTAAATTAAGTCCAACTCCATCTAGAGATACCCCTTGATCCCTGACCTGCTGACCTTTTATTTACCTTGTATCCATGGATTAACGTTAAGATAATGTACACTGTACCACAGTCAAGATTCTAATTTGGTGGAAAGACTTCTTAAGATTTTGTATAATTATAAATACAACATACATTACATGGGCAATAAAAGGTTCTCAATGACCTCCCAGACATCACTCGTTCGTTCCACAAATATTTTTTGAGTACCTTTGTCTCTTGCTATTACTGGGGCTACTGCAGTAACAAGGAAATCTAAGATTCCTATCCTCTTAAGAATCTACGTTCTCGTGGGGGAAGCAGACAATGAACGAAAGAAAGAAGTAAATATGCCAGCACATTAAACAGAAATGCCAAAGAAAATTGAAGCAAGAAAGGGGCATAAGAAGTGCTGGAGGCAGGGTCTGCAATTTTAGATTGAATGGCTACAGCAGATGATATCTGAGTAAAGCCCTTAATAAATAAATAGGAATTGATGTCTTTGGATATGTTTTCAAGCGAAAGCTCCTATAGGCTAAAAAAATTACATGTTACAGCATGTAGAGGCCAGAAGGCTACTGTAAACACTAGTAAAATTTAGCAACATACTTTATGATATATATTTATGGATATACATGTACATATTCATGACATATTAGTTCCAGAGCACTTGGGCTGGTGCTAAAACACACCCACCTGATGGTCTATTTTGAATTCTAAGTATATAATAAATTATTTTTTTGGTATAAGTTTTTTCAAATACTTCATGGGGCATACACTAAAAAAAATTTTATATAAAATTCAGATTTAAGTGAGTATCCTGCATTTTTATTTGCTAAATATGGCAACTCTAACTCAGGCAAATCAGTACCTCAGATTCTTCATCAGGAAAATATGAATAAAAATTCTTGCCAAACTGAAGGTGTTTTTAGGCAGAATGAAATGTAAATATAAGACAAAAGGATTTTAGAAGAATTGGGAGATATATGCATGGTCAGAATTTAGAAACACACACATAGCAAGGTGTTATATTAGTCTTTATAATTCTGTACTTTTGAGAGACAAGTCCCTCAATGGGGAAACTTCAGGCTTGACAGAAGGGAGAAGGATAATGACAGGTATCTGGGGTGGCTTCCTTTCTGGAACTCTGTCTCTACTTTGGGTGGGGTCATAAGGTGACTTGTGGGTTGAGTTAATTTTGAGTTACAGTTCTAGCACTTTGAAGACTGAATTAGGCCAGGGCACAGACTCATGGAGACAAAGGAAACTTCACACTGTTTTCATGCTGTACGTGGCAAAACTGAGGCCTGAAAGGCTGACGTGACTTATCTAATTCAAGTCAGAGGAAGAGACAAGTCTAACATCCACATCCTTTGCTTGATGCTCTCATCACCAGTACACCCCCAAAAGAGAATATTTAACCCAGTTTTCCTCTTTGAATTCTGGAAGCAAGGCTCGGCTCAGAGAATGAGAAGCAAAAAATCCTGAAATAAAGTGCATGATAAGCATGGTCTTAATGATAGGCCCAAAGACAGTTGAGGGAGGGGGCAGGAGGGTGGGGAGGAACAGTTCAGGGAATTAAAAAAAAAATAGGTGAAAAAGCCTCAATAAGAGTGTGGCAGTCAGCAGTGTCACAGTGGGGAAGCTCAAGGACAGACAGCATGCAGGGCAATGCTGACGTGAAGACACATTTCAGTCTGGATTGAGAGGAAGTGGGATCTAAAGAGAAAGTGGCTGATGAAGTGCCCAGCCAAAGAGCAGGAAGCAGCCCTGACTTGATTTTTTTTAATTTTAACTTTTTATTTTGACTTAATTTCATATTTATAGTAAAAATGAAAGAACAGCAGAAGGGATTCTGTATATTCCCTAGCAGATTCTCCAAATATTAGCAATGTACACATTTGCCTTATCCTCTCTCCTCTCTTTCTCTTGGTACATGTATACTAATATCCCATATACACAAAAAAATACATATTTTTTTCTGAACTATTTCAGAGTCAGTTGGATCTGATGTTATTTTATCCCTAAATACTTCAGTGCGTGCTTCTTAAAAGCAAGGGCACTCTCACATATGACCATAGTACAGTAACCAAAAAAATCAAGAAATTAACATTAATACATTCTATCATCCAGTGTATAGAACATTCAGACTTTGTCAGCTGTCCCAACAACATCTTCCTCTACAGAAAAGAAAAATTCTGGACCCTACACTGTATTCAGTTGTCATGTTTCTCTAGTCTCCTTTCATCTGGAACAGTTCCTCATCGTCCTTTGTCTTTCATTTGGAAGCCTACAGGTTAGTAATTTTGGAAGAGGTCTGTTTGGTTTGTCTGCTGTTTCTTCATGAGATTCAGGTTATGCACATTTGTCAGGAAGTCCACAGGAGTGAGGTTGTGTTCTCCTCAGTGCATTGTATCAGGAGGAACATGCTGTCAATTTGTCCAGTTGTAGGCGATGCTAACTTTCACCATTTGGCTAAAGCACTGTCTACCAGATCCCCCCAACCCCTACTGTAATTGCTAAGTATCTCATGGAGATTTCCTCAGGGAGTATGTGAAAAGCTTGTTATTCCTTAAACTTTCATCTACTGGTTTTAGCGCCCACTGATGATTCTTGTCTGAAACAATGATTATTTTGGTAGTTGCCAAACAATTATTTTCTGTTTTCATCATTCCTTTTACATTTACTGTTTCACATTTTATTGCAAAGAAAAGCTTACACTGTTACTTTCTTTCATCCTCCTCCTTTCTCTCCTTTCCTTCCTTCCTTTTTTTCTATCAGTGTGGATTAATGGATTCTTATTTTATTCAATGGATTATAGTCTTTTATTATCATTATTTACTTTGATACTGAAAGTGTCCTCAATTTGGCATTGGCTTAATGAATTAATTTAATTTATTTTTTAGAGCGGGAGAGAGCGAGGTAGGGAGGATCAGAAAGAGAATCTTATGCACACTCCATGCCGAGCATGGAGCCAGACATGGCGCTCGATCTCATAACCCTGACATCATGACATAAACTGAAACCAAGATTCAGATGCTTAACCAACTGAGACACCCAAACACCCTGGCACTGGCTTATTTTTAAAGAGTTAAGAATCACAGGCTTCAAAATGAAGGCCCAGGAAAAAATGTAGAACACTAAAAAGTACACAGAGAAAGGTGAATGCTTCAGAGAGAGTGACAATAACTCCCTCTTTACTATTTGAGTGCTTTTTATGTGTCAGATGAGATGCCACATACTTTATATATATTATCTCATTGAACTTTCTCGACCTGGTTAGGTAGACATTGTACCATTTTGTCTTCTATTTAAAGATGAGGAAGTGGAGAAAATAAGTTCATCAAGATCTTTCCCTTAGTAGAAGCAGGTTTAGTAGACTGTAGAGAGCCCTTCCTCTCAAGTGCCAGGCAGCCCTACAAAGTGTGGAAATCTTCAGGAAAGGACATAGTCTTAGAAGCAAGTCTGCACTGTTACTGAGGGTAGCTGGACATTTGTTCCAGCATTTATAAAGTCATCTAAACTTTCTGCATTTTTACAAATGGGGCATTTGGAACCTGTCTACAAGTCTGTCATCAGTCTAGGAACTTCCCTAACCTGCCCTGTGGCAACCGTCCAACCCTGCCCTCAATCCAGTGAGGAAAGCATAAAGAAAGAGTTCATTTGTGCCAGTGTCAACTGACACAGATCCAGAAAAACACGAGTTGGCCTAGTCACCCAGGTAAGCATTCCCATGGGTCAAGACAAGTGAAAGCCAAATTTAGGAAGAGAGGAGAAAATGAAGGGACCAGCAGAGCAGGGATTCTTAAGAAAGCTGCGTTCATTCCAGTCTTTAGATCCCACGTGAAGACAGGGCTGTAGTGTTGCCCTCCTGGCAGGCTAACATACCAGATCCTTCTCCCTACAACAATACCATCCCCTCCACCGCCACCACACCACCACTTTTAATATTAAATTCCACATCCTATGAAAACGCACTTAGGTGAAAGAAGTATGCGGCATGCGAGTGAAACGAATGGAGACAATGGCCGTGCCCGAGACGGAAAAGCACAATTGGATCTGAGAATAACATCCTTATGCTCCCAGGAGGAACAAATTAAAAATAAAAGATAACAAGGTGCTTCCTGTCAGTCAGTAAATCCAATAAGCAAAGGAGATGCCTCAACCTGGCGCGGGGTAGTTACCCGTCAGCCTGCCTCCCTCCACCCGAGAGCAGCCGTGTGGTTCTCAGAGCTAACAGCTGCCAAGCAGAGCTCCTCAGACTGACCCACTGGTGGTGTTGAACCACTTCCCATTAAGATATTTGCAAAGCAAACAAAAATGATAGCCCCACTCTGAGCGCTGGGAGCCAGCCAGGAGCGCTGGCTGTTCTTGTTGACACAAAGAGCTCTCTGGGGAAGGTCTGGGCCAGAGCGAGGAAGGCCATTCCTGCCTGTGTCTCCAGACTGTGTTGATTTTAGGCCATTAGAATCTTGGTAACAGGGTCTGTTTATTATCTAATTTCTCAATCACAGCAGTCGCTAGAGCCCTGTTTCACCAAAGCTCTCTCTATTCCTGTCTTCCTGACCTACACCATTCAGATGAAAAGAAGAAAATTCATCCCTCCTTCTGTTTTGTCTACTCATCGAGGATACAAGTCTGAGAAGTCACTGAGATACACACAGAAAAAGTGTGGCATTACTACTGTCAACAGCTTCTGTGGTGAACACTTGCTTAGGTTTCTTCTTAGTTTAAAGTGACTGGGGCAATGCTAACGGGAAATAGAGTGGAATTATTTGCGCCCTACAGGTAGAAGCCAACTGCCCCGGAATTCACAAAACACACTTGAAGCAGAAACGCTGATTATTTTTTCCTTTCAACCCGAAGAAGAAAATGAAATAAAATTAATAAGGTTATGGAAATGTACAATGTTAATCCTCCTTCTACCTGCAGGATTATGGTATAGGTTTCCTTAACTGTTGATGATAAAATACTTTTTTTTTTTAAATGTTGTTTTTTTTAATATTTTATTTATTTATTTGACAGAGAGAGAGAGAGAGATCACAAGTAGTCAGAGAGGCAGACAGAGAGAAAGGGGGGAAGCAGGCTCCCTGCTGAGCAGAGAGCCCCATGCGGGGCTCGATCCCAGGACCCTGAAATCATGACCTGAGCCGAAGGCAGTGGCTTAACCCACTGAGCCACCCAGGCGCCCCGATGATAAAACACTTTTATGCAGAATTCATTTTTACACAAATTTTGTTTCCTGCAGTATTTTCAACTTGAGCAAGTTTTCTTTTCTCAAGTTTTTTTTTTCTTTATTTCAAAGTAAGTTCAACATGAAAGGGTATTTTTGCCAAAAACTCATTCTGAGCCTGAATTATAAGGGTATGGTTTAGGATATAAGCAAAGTAAATATCAGAGATATACTGAATTTCTAGAAATTCCTACACTCACAAAATGGATAATGTAGAATGGGAACAAAGGTAATGAAATGGTCAGAAGAATCTGCCTGATTTTGTCATTACTTGAAATTGTCCTTTAGGTGAGAAGCCAGGACTTTAGAGGTGTAGGTATCAACTGTATAAGGAGAGAGACAGAGATATTGAGAGAGAGGGAGACAGAGAGAGAAATCGATTTTTTATAAAGACCTATTTGACATTTAAAGTACAAAGTTAAAGAGTAACATTTTAGAACCTTAATACATGATTCAGTTTTAAATGATATTTATCCAAATAAAATTAAATGTCATTGGACCAAAGTTCTCTATAAATGTTCAAGTTTTCCAGAGAAAAAGTGAATCCAACTTTGCAGGTCAACTCTGCAGAGCTCATGCCATCATTTGCTGACAGCATCATTTGCTGATGGCAAATGTGTTCGTGTCCTCAGGTGACATATTAGAGGCCTTGGTGGGATGGTGTTTCAACTTCAGCTATATGTAGGATATGGTAAACATACCAAATACTGGTTTTCATGCCAAACTGTACATATCATTTCTGAAGATGCTTTATGTTTGTCTAAGATATCAGGCGTAAAACATTGCCTTGAAGTGTGGATCTCATGTATGTGGGGAGGGTGGTCAGAGAACCCAAGTCAAAAATGTGTTCTAATATCATTTCTGCTTAAGTTTACTACATCTGGTTCCTAGCAACCAACCCTAATTTAAAAAAAAATATTATTTATTTACTTATTTGAGAGAGAGCACCAGTGGGGAGGGGTGGGAAGAAGGAGAAAAAGGCTCCCTGCTGAGCAGGGAGCCCAACTTGGGGCTCAATCCCAGGACCCTGGGATCATGAGCTGAGTTGAAGGCAGACACTTAACCAACTGAGCTAACCAGCTGCCCCTGAACCAACCCTAAATTAACATATTAACCATAGACAGTTACCTGCCAATAAATGAGCTTCATAAAGAAAACACATAATTAAGCATCTTCCTAGACCTGGATCTTATTTTGAGTTAGGCAGTTAGATCCATCATAAAAAATGAGACAATATTAACATTTCCCTTCACTTATTTTGTTAGCTCTGTTAGGTTTCTGAGAAAGACAGATCCCTAATTTATCAAAAATCAATTATTATGTTCAAGTCAAACTCAACATAAACAAGAAGCTTTTCTTGAGGTCAAACTAATTAAGTTTACCTCTGGTTCCGACAGAAATAAAAACTCAAAGAGGACATATTCACTCATCAATTACCTTTATGCTTATGATGGCCCATGATTCTAGATCCAGATTTAGTGGAATCACTCAGAAGCGAGTGACAGTTTCAACTCTGGAGTTTATTATCTCATGTAGAATACAGTAATAGCAGTTAACATTTTTGTGCATTTACTACATGCTAGGCAGTCTTCTAAACATTCCGTATAGTTTATTCTCACAACAGCCATAGGAGATGGGTGCCATGACTAGACATATGCTCTAACTTGTTCAAGGTCGTGGAGCTAGCTGGACGCACAGACCTGAGCCTAGACAGAAGCAATCTGGCTGCAGAGTCTGTGACCTGAACTGCTTCCTCTGCCTACAAGGTGCCTCTGCACACACTGGGCAGGAATCAGACTCAGATGCTCGTGGGACCAGGCCATGAATTAAGCAGACCATGAGTAGGTATCAATGAAAGCTTCTACACGGTTCTGGTAGGCTGCTGCTAGATACCCCAATTTTTCAAAAGCCATCAGAAATCTGAATTGTTCCAAGAAATCTATTTTTATATGTTGGAAACTAATTAAGACTTTCAAAAACATTGTGTGGGCCAAACAAAATATGTCTGCAGACCACATTCTATCCAATGGCTGTATGTGTACATCTTTCAGCTTATAGAACACAGTCCAAAATATTCCGCGCATCTTTTAAGCCTCCCACGTCTTGGCTCCCATCTGCCTTACTGTCTGTTACAGTACTCTCTGCATTACCCCACCCCCCACCCTGTCCCCTTCAGCCTTCATCCCGCTGGACCCCTCACCTTCGAGAGTGTTCCGACATCCTGCCTCTGGAACATGGCTCACACTTTTTCCCTCCTGGAATGCTCTTCTCCTAGCTCTAGTCTGTTTCAAGGCCTTCCAGGAGGTGCTACCTACATGATACCTTGAAGGATGGGTAATATAGCAACAGGTAAAGAAGGAACTGTCAAGGAAATTCTGTTCAGAGGGAACAGCATGAACAGATATACAGAAACAGGAAAACAAAAGACATATTGAAAAGCACCAAACAGCTCCAAATAATTTTAAAGGAGGCCTCCAATCTCTGGAATCTGGTCCTATAAAGAGAACTTGGACTGCTGACATTCTTTACATCCACAATCCTTCTAAAAGGCTCCTTTGCATAAGGATCGCTGATGATTTAAGGTTTGTTGAAATAGTTCAGATAAATATTTATGTACAGCCATAGGCAAATCCACAAGGAAAAATATAACTCAAAACAGATTTTTTTCCCTGCAGCTCCTTTCAGCTGGTGATAAGGTTTCTGGCTTCAAAAAGGTTTTGAAAATAAATGTGACCAATTAATATTTTTAAAATCAAGAAACACAGAGAAGAACCTAATAATTGAGTAAGCTCTGAAAGTTATCATTTAAGGGTGTGCCGGTGGAATCCCGGCCATACTGGCAAGGGTGAGTCAGGCCCAAAGTCAACCTCAGATTTATCCCTGAGATAACAGCCAGGAATACAAAAAAATAAAATTTGGCTCTCAAATTAAAGCAGAGAGTAAGCATTGTTCAAAGTTTCTAAAGTGTTGGAATCCTCAATGTTTATTTTAATCTAAAGCCCTAGACCAAAGCCAGAGGGGTTTTGACCCTTCATATCAGGTTAGCTTTACAGTGACCCTTTATTTATTTTTGGAAGATTTTATTTATTTATATTAGAGAGGGAACATAAGAAGGGCGAGTGGCAGAGGGAGAGAGAGAGAGAAGCAGGCTCCCCGCTGAGCAGGGAGTCCAACACGGGGCTCCAACCCAGGACCCCGGGGTCATGACCTGACCCAAAGGCAGATGCTTAACTGACTGAGGCACCCAAGTGTCCCTACAGTAACCTTTTAAATACCATTACTACCATTATTGCTACCACTTCCATCACCACAAACAACAGCAGCTAGTCTTTATCCCTTGAGCATTTATTGTATGTCTAGAACTACACTAGTTCTCTTGCATAGATCATCTCTAATCCACACTCATTGCCGTTTTGCAGCCCAGCATATTGAAGTTCAGAAAGGTGAAAGAATTTGCCTAGTGACTCACAGCTTATAAGGCATTGAACTAAGGTTTAAACCCAGGACTGTCACCAAGACCCATCTGCTTTCCACCCAGATGAGATAACACACAGACTATCTTTCACATCACCAGAGCTTCATCGAAGAAGGCCACCGCCTCCACCACTGCTCCCACGCCTGCTGCCTATCTCCTTCAGGGTCCTCATAAGGTCCTCTAATGCCTTAGTGCATTGACTTGGCCACAGCAGTAGAAAGTTTGCTGGAGGGCACTAGCCTCCTGAGGTGGTGAAATGGAAGTGGAAGGAAAACCGAGCGTGGGGACTGAAGGGTGGGAGCGGAAAGGTCCTCCTGATACGTAAGAAAAGATCTGTTTCGTTTCATCTTCTTCACGATGCCACATATTTCTGCTATAACCCCCCACGCACACTGTGTGTCAAGAGATGTGGCAATCTGTACTTTCACAGCCCACATGAAAATCTGGTCCACAGTCGGCCCTGACTGGGAGGCTGTTCCTCTGGCTCATCGATTCTGAGGTCAGCCCAATTGGCTCCAAGCCTCAGAGCTGCAAGGATGACACACGGGAGAAATATGTGCTCATTTTCCCCTCTCACGAGGTGCCAGCACTGTTTGAGCTGCCTGAGTCATGAAGATTCCCATCACTCTGAGTCTGAATCCTCACTCAAGCGGCCCCCACGAAGCAGCTTCTCGGGAGGTGTGTTACAAGCTGCCTGGCAGAAACGCGTGCGCCAGCATTACAATCTCCTGCCTCCCTTATAGGATAGGGGCTTCTTTTTATACTACAACAGGCTGGCTGTGCTAAAGAATGTCCAATAAAAGCCTAGCGAGAGCTTTGCCATATGTGGGCCAAATTAAATTAAGGAGCATAATGCTCACTATTGTACTTATCAGCATTAAAATAGAGGATCACCATCAGGGGAACAAAGCCCCAGGACATAAAAGACTATTTCCTTTCTGTCATTTGCTATACACAGTTACAGGCTCACGGAGGAAGTGGGGCAGAGGAGCGACACCCCAGCCACTGATTTCTACTTTCAACCTGGAGTTGCCTTCTCCTTAGCCACATTAGCTCCCACCCCACTGTACACAAAGGGGAGCACCTATCTTCTCCATGAGGCTTTGTCCCCAGACTTCAGTGCTGGCATTTTTTCCAACCATCACAGGACGACAGTTTTACGCCAATCAGAGTTTATTCCTTAGCTGGCTGCGATTTACGATTTGTTACAATGACAGTGATAAAGAACACAGAGCAGGAAAAAGCCATGGGCTAAGCATTTGGAGCCTGGAACCTAGATTGGCAGCAGAATGTAACAGTATCTCAAAAGGGTCAGCTCTGGAGTCAGAAGGCCTGCATCCAAATCCCGACTCTGTCACTTGACTAAGCCACGCTGGCAAATTACTTTTTTTTTTTTAAGCTTCCACAAAGGCAACTGATTAACAGAAAACAATACTTTGAGGAATCCTGTTCATAGACAGCGACCACGGCAACCCCGTTTCCTGCAAGTGTTGTGGGGGGATGGGGTGGGGCGGTGAGATTGACATTCTCAACCCACCTGACCTTCACTCCTGAGCAAGCAAGGGCTCTGAGGACTGACTGGGACCCGGGTCCTGGGGTTTGGGTTCTGTTTCTTCCTGTGACCTGGAGTTTGATGTGGAGGGCAGTGATGCCCAGAGATGTGACCCTCTGGGTTACACCCTGGGCAGCCAACATGGCAGCCTAGGGAGAGGACACATCTGGGTTAGCCTTCATCTTCATCCCACCAGTCACATGGCAGATGGTTTCCTTGTCAGAAAGATCAGTGACATGGACAAAAGTGTCACTGAAGGACACAAAGATGTGGCAGATACCACACACATTTTCTCTGTTAGCTACCTGAGGTCCAAGGCTGAGGACCTGTTCTTCCTTCTTTTCTTTCCCCTTGAAGGGGCCATTTCTGCAGGGCTTCTCCAGACTCTGCCACCAGAGAGCAAATGACTCGTCATAACTTAATGTCAGAAATTATAAAATGTGGACCTCTTTCATCAGGTAGTTACATGAGGATTAAATAAGGTAATATATGTAGAACACTTAGTACAATGCCCAGGAATTTGTTAATAAGTATCAAATGTTAGTTGTTTTTAGTGTTGGAGAGAGGAGTTCTGATTTCAAACCCAGACCTGCCATTTATTCTCTGTGTGACACTGGGTGACCCTCCCGATGAGCTGATTAGGGGCAGAAGTAGGTAAATCTGATACGTACAACTCAGCACTGGTCTCTGGACCAGCATGTGGAACCTACTCATCTTAGCCCTCCTTGTTTGGTTTACTTATCAGTAACATGGAGTCAGTGATACCATCAGAGAGGTAAGAATGAGAATCACATGAGATCACTGTGGGAAAAGATCTGGACTCACAACAAATGTTGAGTGAATCTGAATGATTATATTGTTTTTATTCCCGGCAATATTTCTTGTCATGTTTGGGTCTTCCTTATGAACTCCTCCCTCTGATTCTGCCTGCTCTTTATCTTTCCCTGGTACCTATCTGCTCCCTACACTACCCCTCCAGGACTCTTCTGGCATGTTCTCTTATAAAGCTGCAAACGCCCATCCTCACATTCCCAGCTTGCCCTGCAGCTCCCTGGCAGGGCCACCCCAGCAAACTGCCAATTGCTGGCCAGTGAGATGCAAGTGGTGTCCTAGGGACTTCTGGGAAACAGAGACAGACTCCTGAAGAGAGCCCCCTTCCCATCCAGCCCTTCCTTCCTCTTTGGACATTGCCAGGTGAGGAGGTAATGCTTAGTGCTGCTTCAGCCACCTTGTGACCCTAAGTGGGGGCACTGCTGATACACTGAAAGTAGCCGAGAGATGAAGAGGGCCCATGTCTTAAATGACATCCCCGAGCAACTGAACCAGCACTGGAAGTTCTGTGTTTAGACCTCTATCCTGAGGGATTCTTAAATATACTGGTTGGAGGGTCTGTTAATTGCTGCTAAGAACATCAACATTGGCATGATTTAGCTTTCTTCTTACTCTGCCCATTCCTTTCCCTGGCATCTCCTTCCCCTTGGCTTCCTTCCTGTCAACCGCTGGGTTGATCCACAGGATTCAGGTGATCAGCAAGCACAGAGGGCAAAATGAGACTTCTAGCTCCCTGGGGCAGGCATGTCCTAGCTGATGAGTTATTCGGTATCCTATTGTTGCTGCCACCACCCAAAGATGGAGCAAGAAGAACACTTCTTTCATAAAAATCTGAGCCTTAAGAGGGGTGTTGGAAGTCAAGTCAAGAGACTTACTGAGTACCTACTGCACATCCTGGAAACAGGGAGAAGTAAGATTCAGCCCTCACCTTTGAGAAGTTGACCTGCTAGCATACAGTCAACCACAACACCAGGCAATACGTGAAAAGCGACAGAGATCGATAAACCAAAGCATGGTCTGTTTATCACCAGAGCCCTGACTGTGAGCTATTATTGCTCACAACGTCCTAAGGAGCTTGTGCCAGAATGTAAATCAACTTATCACCAAGTACATTATTTAGCTGAACCGATATTTTTTACATAGCAAACTTTCTTGATGAGGAAAGCTGTGGGTTGATTTACATTCTGATAAAAGTTCACTATTTTGTCTCGAACCAGGATTTTGAGTAGTTCTGTTAAAATGGACTACAAAGGTTCAAGGAGCGTTGATGAGCACTGAGGTCATCATGGAGGAAAGGGCTACGACAATGTATCTTGATGAGATCGCTAAGAGCTGAAAAGAAAGGCATGAGCAGAGAGAACAGAGGTAGATGCATTGGTCAAGCAGTAAGTCTGACCGCACAGGGTGCATATTGGGACAAGGTGGAGGTGAGTCTGGAAGACAAAGTCCAGCAAGACAGAAAGAGGCTGGATACGGCACACTGAGAAGTCTGAACCTCTTTTGGTCTAAAATGGGAAGCCATTAAAGTTCTTTGAAAAGTCAGAATATGCTAAGGACAATTGATCAGGTGTCAGAAATAAAAGCTGGTCTATAAAGACAAGAAACAAGAGACAGAGGGGATGAGATAATGGCAGGCCCAGACCAGGGAAGGACTCTAAGAAAATGACTGGAGGTGGGGATGCATGAGAGGCAGGGATCAAAAATGACTGCCAGAAAGAAAAACTGACTGCCAGTTTTTCAAACTGACTGCTAGTCCGCTGAGAGTGTCTGTGCAACTCACCACAGTGGGAGGGTCAGGCACAAAAGGTGCTTTGCTGGGGACTTTTCTGCCAAGGCCCTGGTATGTAAGTCAGAAACACATGGCCAGCAGGGTTGGGCATGGGAGTAAGGGGTTCAGAACAGAGACCGGAGAACTATGCTCACTGAGCTGAGAGTTGATATCAGAACACACCAGTGAGAGAGGATATCACCCAGGTGAAGAGCAGAGAAGAAAGTCAAGGACCTGGAGAACTGCCTCATTTAATGGTGGGTGGAGGAGGAGAATGGAGCCAGAGAAGACAGAGACCAGGGTATCCTAGAGGAAGAGCCTGAAGTCCACAGGTCCACAGACACCCAAGGAAGAGGACAACCTGAAGCCAGCATGGCTCATGGAATGGATGCTGCTGAGTCTGATGAAGATGAGGTTCTAGCCATTGGGAGCTAAAATTCCCAAGAGCAGTTGTAGAGACATGGGGAGGGCAAAGATCAGATTTTAGGATAAAAAAGGGAGGGGTAGGTGATGGAATGAAGTAGATGACCTGGATATCAGTCTAAGACAGTCTGATAGTAAAAGTAAGAGGGAGGCCAGGGCTAAGAGTAGCCTCTTTTGTAGGATGTGGAAAGGTATAAGCAAAAGGGAAAGAGACAGCAGAGAATGAAAGCTGTGGAAGCGAGTGTGTCCTCCAGGGCCTGGAGGGCAGGACCACAAATGAAGGCATTAGTTAGCCTGTTCAAGGAAAATACCTGTAGTCTTTTGACAACAGCAAAGGAAGGAAGAACAGCTGAAGAGAAAGAGAGATTCTGAGATTCAGGAAGCCAAGTTGAAGTTGCTCACAGCACTACCCTGATATGTGCAAAGTCAGCCACCAGCTGAGGTTGAGGGGGTCAGGCTTGGGCTGGAGCCAGAGCCATTTACCAAACTGGGTCACTGAGTCGTCCAAGGTCAAAGCACTGGAAAATGGCACTAGGACCAGAACCCAAGTCTTCCACCTGCCAAGGTCAGTGGTCTTCCTGCTGCATCAGAAATTCTAAACTTTGTTATTCTAGTATGAGATGACAGGCCTATAATATTTCCTCAAGTGCCCTTGAATGAGCTGTTTTATTGGGAAACTAGTCTACTTTATAAGCAGTCCAACAACAGTTTGAGACCACTAGAGAAGTACTGATAATGTAATTCGTCAAGTCTCAAAAATATTAATAAGAAATCTCAGAAAACTAAGAAATATTTTTTAAAATTACATATCAAAACCACTTCTTTTTCCAAGTGAAAAGATGTACAGAAGTTTCTAATGATCTGCTTCTTTCTCCAAATCCTGGAGTAAATTTTTAATGAACAAGTCCCTACAACTGATTTAGAGGAAAATATGAAAGGCAAGCTTCATCCTAGTTAGACCGTCCCTTTGCCACAGTCTGCTCTTTCCTATACTTGCAGCCTCTTCTTGGTGACACATATGACAGAACCTAAAAACATTTTCTGGGAAAAGGTAGGTTATGGAGATATCCCTGAAGAACTGGAAGCCTGGGTGTTCCTTGAGTCTCCCGTGCTTGATGTCCTGGCCTGGCCTGGGCTGATTTAAAGTGACCTAAGCCTACATTTAGCCACAGGCATTGTCCTCTGCAGACCCGAGCAGCTCCTGTGTACCATGAAGATGAGCTATAATGCTCTACTTATTTTGAGTTATATTTAACTAGAAACTGTGGGTAAACGGGCAATTATATTCCCTTTTTGCTTTATCTTAAACACAAGGTTTTCCCCCCTTGGACTACTTTGGGCTGGACAATTCTTAGTTGTGAGGGGGCTGTGGTGTGCAGGGTGGGATGTTCAGCAGTACCCCTGGCCTCTGCTCACCAGATGATATCAGCACAACTCCTCCCTCTGAGGCTGTGACAACAAAAATATCTCCAGACACTGCCAAATGTCCCAGAGGAAAGAGGGGCAAAACTGTCCCCAGTTGAGAAAAATCACTTTAACTGAATAAGGCCAAGTACCTGCTTTACTATGAAGAGAACCCAAAAAGCAGGATTGTGTCCAGGTTGCCCTGCAGAATAAAGACTTTTTGCCCACAGAGGAATGACCTCTGACCTGGGAGAGTCTGATAAAAAACACTTTTTGGCTCTACTCTCTCCAACTCTTCAATATAACACATTGTCAGAAATACTTCTGTTTCAGTGTCCTTGGGCACAGAGCACCTGAGTGTAAGACCAAGAACAGTATGGATATGACTCACCAACTTTTCTCAGTGACAACAGGAGAGTTGCTTGAAGTCTCTGCATGGCCACTGTTGAATTCTGTTTGTGGACTTCTTGTATGATCTATGGGAGCCCCTCAGAATGGGCAGAAAACAAACAAGAAAACAGACAAAAACTTAGAGATCTATGGCTAGGTTCAGAGGCAGGGTTAGGCTTTAGCGCCTACCCATACTCCACAGCACCTCTCTCCCTGCCCTCTTGCTGTTCTACAGCCTTTGTCTACACACATCATCAAGACTGACCTGCTCTGTGATCCCAGCCAGCAAACTCGGTAAAATAATTCACAGGTACGAGAAAACAAGCTACCTTTCTTCAAGAGATAGAGATGGTGGACAGAGATTAGAAGCCCCCAGGAGAGCTCAACTGCCAGGGTGGTGTGTAGGAGTTGGAATGGCAGTGTGCTAGACAGCAGGCCAGTTTCCAGTTCCAGCTAGGCAGGGCGGGGCTGGTGCTGATGCAGAATGTACATCGGGGAATGGACTGTCCCAATGTGGATAGGACAGACTGTAACTAGGGAATCACTTCTGGAGTCATCCATTTCTACACTGTAAAGGAGGGCAATTCACTGATAAGTTTCTCAAGAGTGGGAGTAACAAATACAGTTTCTCCTTTCTGTGACCATGGGTGCCTAGCCATATCTAATCAATCATGCCCCTCTTTTCCACTAAATCTTAATTCAGGTTCAAGTTCCTTTTTTTTTTTTTTTAAGATTTATTTATTTATTTGAGTGAGAGTAAGCTTACTCGAGTAAGGGGAGAGACAGGGAGAGAGAAAGAGAGAGAGTCCCAAGCAGCCTCCCCACTGAGTGCAGAGCTCATGGGAGGGGGTGGGCTTGACATCCGGCTTGATCTCACAACCCATGAGATCATGATCAGAGCCAAAATCCCGAGTTGGATGCTCAAATAACTGAGCCACCCAGGCTCTCCAACTTCAAATCCCTTCTCCTCCTCCTTCTTCTGTTTTGTTTTGTTTTTTTAAAGATTTTATTTATTTATTTGACAGAGAGAGAGAGAGCATACGCACATAAGTAGGGAGAATGGCAGGCGGAGGGGAGGGAAAATCAGGATCCCCACTGAGCAGAGACCTGGATCAGGACCCCGCATCATGACCTTAGCTGAAGACAGACACTTAACCGACTGAGCCACCCGGGTGCCCCTCAAGTTCCTTCTTAACATGCTTTACATCAGAGGTTCCCCTGGTGCAGGTGCCACATGGTCATGACTTCATGAGGACAACAAAGAAAGCATCAACATCACTTAGAAACTTATTAGAAATGCACATTCTTGGGCCCCACCCAAGACCTAGTGAATTAGAATGTCCAGTGGTGGCAGCTGGCAACCTGTTGTTGTTTTTTTTTTTTAATTTTATTAAATTTTTTAATTTTTTAATAAACATATAATGTATTTTTATCCCCAGGGGTGCAGGTCTGTGAATCGCCAGGTTTACACACTTCACAGAACTCACCATAGCACATACCCTCCCCAATGTCCATAACCCCAACCCCCTCTCCCAGTCCCCCTCCCCCCAGCAATCCTCAGTTTGTTTTGTGAGATTAGGAGTCACTTACGGTTTGTCTCCCTCCCAATCCCATCTTGCTTCATTTATTCTTTTCCTACCCCCCAAAACCCCCACGTTGCATCTCCACTTCCTCATATCAGGGAGATCATATGATAGTTGTCTTTCTCTGACTGACTTACTTCGCTAAGCATAATACCCTCTAGTTCCACCCAAGTCATTGCAAATGGCAAGATTTCATTTCTTTTGATGGCTGCATAGTATTCCATTGTGTATATATACCACAACTTCTTTATCCATTCATCTGTTGATGGACATCTAGGTTCTTTCCATAGTTTGGCTATTGTGGACATTGCTGCTATAAACATTCAGGTGCACATGCCCCTTCGGATCACTACATTTGTATCTTTAGGGTAAATACCCAGTAGTGCAATTGCTAGGTCATAGGGTAGCTCTATTTTCAACTTTTTGAGGAACCTCCATGCTGTTTTCCAGAGTGGCTGCACCAGCTTGCATTCCCACCAACAGTGTAGGAGGGTTCCCCTTTCTCCACATCCTCACCAGCATCTGTCATTTCCTGACTTGTTAATTTTAGCCATTCTGACTGGTGTGAGGTGATATCTCATTGTGGTTTTGATTTGTATTTCCCTGATGCCGAGTGATGTGGAGCATTTTTTCACGTGTCTGTTGGCCATCTGGATGTCTTCTTTGCAGAAATGTCTGTTCATGTCCTCTGCCCATTTCTTGATTGGATTATTTGTTCTTTGGGTGTTGAGTTTGCTAAGCTCTTTATAGATTTTGGATACTAGCCCTTTATCTGATATGTTGTTTGCAAATATCTTCTCCCATTCTTTCAGTTGTCTTTTGGTTTTGTTAACTGTTTCCTTTGCTGTGCAAAAGCTTTTGATCTTGATGAAATCCCAATAGTTCATTTTTGCCCTTGCTTCCCTTGCCTTTGGCGATGTTCCCAGGAAGAAGCTGCTGTGGCTGAGGTCAAAGAGGTTGCTGTCTGTGTTCTCCTCAAGGATTTTGATGGATTCCTTTCTCACATTGAGGTCCTTCATCCATTTTGAGTCTATTTTCATGTGTAGTGTAAGGAAATGGTCCAATTTCATTTTTCTGCATGTGGCCGTCCAATTTTCCCAACACCATTTATTGAAGAGGCTGTCTTTTTTCCACCGGACATTTTTTCCTGCTTTGTTGAAGATTAGTTAACCATAGAGTTGAGGGTCTATTTCTGGGCTCTCTATTCTGTTCCATTGATCTATGTGTCTGTTTTTGTGCCAGTACCATACTGTCTTGATGATGACAGCTTTGTAATAGAGCTTGATGTCCGGAATTGAGATGCCACCAACTTTGGCTTCCTTTTTCAGTATTCCTTTGGCTATTCGAGGTCTTTTCTGGTTCCGTATAAATTTTAGGATTATTTGTTCCATTTCTTTGGAAAAATGGATAGGATTTTGATAGGGATTGCATTAAAAGTATAGATTGCTTTAGGTAGCATAGACATTTTCACAATATTTATTCTTCCAATCCAGGAGCATGGAACATTTTTCCATTTCCTTGTGTCTTCCTCAATTTCTTTCATGAGTACTTTATAGTTTTCTGAGTATAGATTCTTTGCCTCTTTGGTTAGGTTTATTCCTAGGTATCTTCTGGTTTTGGGTGCAACTGTAAATGGGATTGACTCCTTAATTTCTCTTTCTTCTGTCTTCTTGTTATAGAGAAATGCCACTGATTTCTGTGCATTGATTTTATATCCTGACACTTGACTGAATTCCTGTACAAGTTCTAGCAGTTTTGGAGTGGAGCCTTTTGGGTTTTCCACATACAGTATCATATCATCTGCGAAGAGTGATAGTTTGACTTCTTCTTTGCCGATTTGGATGCCTTTAATTTCTTTTTGTTGTCTGATTGCTGAGGCTAGGACTTCTAGTACTATGTTGAATAGCAGTGGTGGTAATGGACATCCCTGCCATGTTCCTGACCTTAGCGAAAAAGCTTTCAGTTTTTTTCCATTGAGAATGTTATTTGCGGTGGGTTTTTCATAGATGGCTTTGATGATATTAAGGTATGTGCCCTCTATCCCTACACTTTGAAGAGTTTTGATCAGGAAGGGATGCTGTACTTTGTCAAATGCTTTTTCAGCATCTATGGAGAGTATCATATGGTTCTTGTTCTTTCTTTTATTAATGTGTTGTATCACATTGATTGATTTGCGGATGTTGAACCAACCTTGCAGCCCTGGAATAAATCCCACTTGGTCGTGGTGAATAATCCTTTTAATGTACTGTTTTTGTTGGATCCTATTGGCTAGTATTTTAGTGAGAATTTTTGCATCTGTGTTCATCAAGGATATTGGTCTGTAATTCTCATTTTTGATGGGATCCTTGTCTGGTTTTGGGATCAAGGTGATGCTGGCCTCATAAAATGAGTTTGGAAGTTTTCCTTCCATTTCTATTTTTTGGAACAGTTTCAGGAGAATAGGTATTAATTCTTCTTTAAATGTTTGGTAGAATTCCCCTGGGAGGCCATCTGGCCCTGGGCTTTTGTTTGTTTGGAGATTTTTGATGACTGTTTCAATCTCCTTACTGGTTATAGTTCTGTTCAGATTTTCTATTTCTTCCTGGTTCAGTTGTGGTAGTTTATATGTCTCCAGGAATGCATCCATTTCTTCCAGATTGTCAAATTTGTTGCCATAGAGTTGTTCATAATATGTTCTTATAATTATTTGTATTTCTTTGGTGTTGGTTGTGATCTGTCCTCTTTCATTCATGATTTTATTTATTTGGGTCCTTTCTTTTTGATAAGTCTGGCCAGGGGTTTATCAATCTTATTAATTCTTTCAAAGAACGAGCTCCTAGTTTCGTTGATTTGTTCTATTGTTTTTTTGGTTTCTATTTCATTGATTTCTGCTCTGATCTTTATGATTTCTCTTCTCCTGCTGGGTTTAGGCTTTCTTTGTTGTTCTTTCTCTAGCTCCTTTAGGTGTAGGGTTAAGTTGTGTATTTGAGACCTTTCTTGTTTTTGAGAAAGGTTTGTACCACTATATATTTTCCTCTCAGGACTGCCTTTGCTGTGTCCCACAGATTTTGAACAGTTGTGTTTTCATTATCATCTGTTTCTATGAATTTTTTCAATTCTTCCTTAATTTCTTGGTTGACTCATCATTTTTTAGAAGGATGCTGTTTAGTCTCCATTTATTTGGGTTCTTTCCAAATTTCCTCTTGTGATTGAGTTCTAGCTTCAGAGCATTGTGGTCTGAAAATATGCAGGGAATGATCCCAATCTTTTGATACCGGTTGAGACCTGATTTATGACCCAGGATGTGATCAATTCTGGAGAATGTTCCATGTGCACTAGAGAAGAATGTGTATTCTGTTGCTTTGGGATGAAATGTTCTGAATATATCTGTGATGTTCATCTGGTCCAGTGTGTCATTTAAGGCCTTTATTTCCTTGTTGATCTTTTGCTTGGATGATCTGTCCATTTCAGTGAGGGGAGTGTTAAAGTCCCCTACGATTATTGTATTATTGTCGATGTGTTTCTTTGATTTTGTTATTAATTGGTTTATATAGTTGGCTGCTCCCATGTTAGGAGCATAGATATTTAAAATTGTTAGATCTTCTTGTTGGACAGAGCCTTTGAGTATGATATAGTGTCCTTCCTCATCTCTTGTTATAGTCTTTGGCTTAAAGTCTAATTGATCTGATATAAGGATTGCCAGCTCAGCCTTCTTCTGATGTCCATTAGCATGGTAAATTGTTTTCCACTTCCTCACTTTAAATCTGGAGGGGTCTTCGGGTCTAAAATGAGTTTCTTGTAGGCAGCATACTGATGGGTTTTGTTTTTTTATCCATTCTGATACCCTGTGTCTTTTGATTGGGGCATTTAGCCCATTAACATTCAGGGTAACTATTGAGAGATGAATTTAGTGCCATTGTATTGCCTGTAAGGTGACTGTTACTGTATATTGTCTGTTCCTTTCTGACATACTAGTTTTAGGGTCTCTCTTTGCTTAGAGGACCCCTTTCAATATTTCCTGTAGAGCTGGTTTGGTGTTTGCAAATTCTTTCAGTTTTTGTTTGTCCTGGAAGCTTTTTATCTCTCCTTCTATTTTCAATGATAGCCTAGCTGGACATAGTATTCTTGGCTGCATGTTTTTCTCATTTAGTGCTCTGAATATATCATGCCAGTTCTCTCTGGCCTGCCAGGTCTCTGTAAATAAGTCTGCTGCCAATCTCATATTTTTACCATTGTATGTTACAGACTTCTTTTCCCAGGCTGCTTTCAGGATTTTCTCTTTGTCACTAAGACTTGTAAATTTTACTATTAGGTGATGTGGTGTGGACCTATTCTTATTGATTTTGAGGGGGGTTCTCTGCACCTCCTGGATTTTGATGCTTGTTCCCTTTGCCATATTAGGGAAATTCTCTACGATAATTCTCTCCAATATACCTTCTGCTCCCCTCTCTCTTTCTTCTTCTTCTGGAATCCCAATTATTCTAATGTTGTTTCGTATTATGGTGTCACTTATCTCTCAAATTCTCCCCTCGTGGTCCAGTATTTTTTGTCTCTCTTTTGCTCAGCTTCTTTATGCTCTGTCATTTGGTCTTCTATATCACTAATTCTTTCTTCTGCCTCATTTATCCTAGCAATAAGAGCCTCCCTTTTTGATTGCACCTCATTAATAGCTTTTTTTATTTCAACTTGGTTAGATTTTAGTTCTTTTATTTCTCCAGAAAGGGCTTTTATCTCTCCAGAGAGGGTCTCTCTAATATCTTCCATGCCTTTTTCGAGCCCGGCTAGAACCTTGAGAATCATCATTCTGAACTTTAGATCTGACATATTACCAATGTCTGTATTGATTAGGTCCCTAGCCTTTGGTATTGCCTCTTGTTCTTTTTTTTGTGGTGAGTTTTTCTGCCTTGTCATTTTGTCTAGATAAGAATATATGAAGGAGCAAATAAAATACTAAAAGGGTGGCAAAGACCCCAGGAAAATGCACTTTAGACAAATCAGAAGAGACCCCAAATCATGGGGGGGGAGAAGGGGATAAAAAGAAGTTCAGAAAAAAAGATTAAAGAAAAAAAGAAAACAAATTTAAAAAATATAAAAAAGAAAATATATATATTAGACTGGTGACTAGAACAGGGTCACCCACTTAATTTTGGGAGTATTTTAGTCTCTTAGAAGAAACTACCTCCCAAAATTTTAAAGAATGAAAAACATATATAAGGGTAAACACATTGAAGGGATGGAATATGTCTATAAAGATGAAAAAAAAAATTTTTTTTAATTTCTAAAAAAGGAGTTGATAAAGTAAGTTGGTTGGGAGAATAAAGAAAAAGAAAGTGGAGAGATTTTGCTCAGGTTGGAGACTAGAACAAGCCCAGAGCTAGATTTATGGCATATTTTGATCTATTAGAAGAAGTTGTACTCCAGATTTTTTAGAAGAAAAAACCCTATGTGTATACAAAAAATAAAGTTAGATACAATGAAGGATAAAATATGACTATAATAATGAAGGTTCAAAAAAGATTAGTATTTTTTTTTTTATGAAAAGTATTGTTAAGATAAACTAGTTAAAAAACATTAAAAGAGGAAAGGGTAAAAGTTTTTAAAAAATTTAGAAGAAGAAAAAAAATAAAGTTAAAAAATTTTAAATTAACTGCAAGACTAAGGAATCATGGGGAGAAAACCATGAATTCCATGCTTTGCTTTCTCCTCCTCTGAAATCCTGCTGTTCTCCTTGGTACGTGAACTTGGTCTTGGTTGGATTTCTTGTTGATCTTCTGGAAGAGGGGCCTGTTGTAGTGATTCTCCAGTGTCTTTGCCCCAGGCAGAATCGCACTGCCCTAACCAGGGGCCGGGCTAAGTAATCCTTTCGGGTTCACTTTCGGGAGCTTTTGTTCCCTGAATGCTTTCCGTAGAGTTCCGGAGGATGGGAATGAAAATGGCGGCCTCCCAGTCTCCGGCCTGGAGGAGCCGAGAGCTCGGGGCCCCACTCCTCAGTGCACCCTCAGAGACAATTCAATCACTCCCGTGTCCCTGGCCTCTGGCTGCACTCCAAGGTCACCCAGCCTGTGACCAGTTCAAGGTGACCCTGAGCTGAGAGCTGACTCCTCGGCTCTGTCTCTGTAGCTGGCTTCCCTGCTGTAATACCTGCGAGCTCTGCGACACTCAGACACCCCCGATCCTTCTGTGACCCCACGGGACCTGGGGCCACACTGACCCCGCATGGGCTTCACCCCAGTTTAGCCTCTGGAGCAATATCCCTCAATGGAGCAGACTTTTAAAAGTCCTGATTTTGTGCTCCATCACTCTGCTGCTTGCGGGAGCTGGCCCCTCCCCCTGCAGTCTATCTTCCCGTCGCTTTGGATTCACTTCTCCACCGGTCCTACCGTTCAGAAGGTGGTTGCTTTTCTGTTTCCAGAATTGTTGCTGTTCTTCTCTTTGGTCTCCTGTTGGATTTTTTTTTTTTTTAAGATTTTATTTATTTATTTGACAGACAGAGATCACAGTAGGCAGAGAAGCAGGCAGAGAGAGAGGAAGGGAAGCAGGCTCCCTGCTGAGCAGAGAGCCCGATGCAGGGCTCGATCCCAGGACCCTGGGATCATAACCTGAGCCAAAGGCAGAGGCTTTAATCCACTGAGCCACTCAGGTTCCCCTCTCCTGTTGGATTTGTAGGTATTCACAATGGATTGATAAGCTATCTAGCTGATCTCCTGCTACCTGATGTAGTCTCAGCCTGCTACTTCTCTGCCATCTTGACCCCAAACCTCTGGCAACCTGTTTTTAATAGGCCCTCAAGGTGATCTGGATTCATGCTGAAGTTTGACAGACACTGCTCCAGATCAATGATTCTTAATCTGCGCTGTATATTCAAATCACCTGGGAAGATTTTAAATGTGCCTAAACCCAGCTCCTAGAGATTCTGAAATTGTCCTGGGGTAGGATTGCGTTAATTTTAAGAAGCTCTCTGGATGATTTTACCGTTTGGCCAGGGCTAAGAATTAGTTTCACATAGTCACTACTAATCAGTTGGGATAGGGGAGAGAGTGCATCTATTTGCTATCCTTATTTCAGGTCATCTAAAAGCAGCCAAGCCAAAATATAAACATGAAGATATCTGTAAACTTGGCAACTGTGACATACTACAGAAGATGCATAAAATGTATAAGGTTGGGGGTGCCTGGGTGGTGCAGTTGGTTAAGCATTCAACTCTCGGTTTCAGCTCAGGTCATGATCTCAGGCTTGTGAGATGGAGCCCCACCTCGAGCTCTGTGCTCAGTGGGGAGTCTGTTTAAGACTCTTCTCTCCTTTTCCCTCTACTCTTCCCCTCCCCCATCCTGGGGCTCTTTCTCTCTCTCGCTCTCTCTAATAAATAAATCTTTAAAAAACTTATAAGGTTGAAGTTATGATGATTGAACATATAGCATGACAAAGAGTACAGAAAAAGAAATATATAAATCAATTGTTTTATGTTGTCTATTCTGGGAAGGGTAAGCTCTGATTCTGTGTTATTAGTTTGGTCCCTTAAACATAAATATCTCATGTGTAAAAGAAATGTAATTCTTTGAGCTATCAGTGATAGATAAGACCATCTGTTATTGTTATTATTATTGCCATAAACACCAAAAGAATAAAGATAAAATTTTAAGTGGAACATTATTATATTTTTATTATTACACACAAAAACATTACGACCAAACAGTGAAACAACGTTGAAAGAAGAAGCAAAAGAAATCAAGAAAAATAGCTGCAGCCTTCCAGAATTTCATTAACTGATTCCCATCCTTCCCTTCCCTGCCATCCCTTGACTGACCAACTCCTCTAGTGAGAGGATCAGGCAGGTTTCCCCCTCCTGGAGATTCTAAAACACTGTTTGGCCTAAGCTCACTTATAATACTGTGACAAGCAACATAAAAGCAAGAACTGACTTTAAAAGGAGAAAGAGGAGCCTACTTCAGGGGCATAAATAACTCTGCTTCCTTATTAAGAAGGAACGTTGACAGGAATAATCTTTACCCCTGTGCTCTGGCCCAATTTGGCAGAACCAATAGCTACCACACACTGATCAAAGCCCAGATGGTGTCACCCAGGTGGAAAGCTGAGATTGCTGTTGTCTCCACCTATCTGAGATCTTCGGAATAAAGAGAAGGAGTAACAGCCTAACAGTAATTCAGAGAGGAAAGAGCAAAGCCAGAAAAGATCACCAAGCCCCTTTTGGTTTGGGACTCTCAAGAGAAAAGTGCTACGTCTGCCTCCTGAGAAGAAGCTTCACCATCTTTCCCTGGAACTTAGCAAATGTTCCCAGTTACTTTGCCTGGGTTCCCAATAAAAACCCACAGAATTTCTGTTCATGTAATTGAAGGGAAAACTTACTCCATGTTTCTTATTCATTTACACTTCAGTCATCAAAATATTGATTTTTAGGAGTTATTTGAAATATAAAAATCAAACAGAAAACTTTCAGAATATTCTTAATAAAGATTAGATGAAGTCTGTTCCTCCATCCCCCAGCTTTGCCTGAAGAGCAGGGAGAAGGATTTGAGTCAGAGTAAAAACATAAACTTAAATAAGAAGGAGGCCAAACTATTGAGTTGAAAGCAAACCCAAAATTGTGAAATATTTTTAAGTATGTCCTGGTGACAGTTGGAATCATCTGGCATATCTTTGGCAAATTAATTACTGAACAAGGAGATTGGAGAAACGAAGATACAGAGAGAACCAGAAAGGTAAAATAGGGTGGTCACTCAAAGTGGAGAGAGTAAGTGAAGGAATAAGAGCAGTGAGATGGCAGTAAAAATTCAATGATGAGCTTGCATAGCTGACCTGAGGTCCATACAGGTGGGGCAACAGAGGCTTCTCCAGATGGGGCTCTTTTCCTTAGAGGTACATCCCTAAGTGTTTCGGTTCAATGAAATGAATCAGTTCGAGGAGAGACTTCTCTGAAGGAGTTGAATCCTTCCAAAGTTGGATTGAACTCAATGAGCCATTCATATTTCCCAGGAAAGTCAAGCCAATTCTCCACTGGACCATTTTGGAATAAGATGGAAAGGCATTTGGCTGAAAACATGGGAGCAGGCAGTGTAAACTCAAATGCCTTTGGGGCATCCCAGGTAACATAAATGTGTGCACTGTCAGGCAAAGAGGGTGGGAAGTGGTGGGGTTTGTGTGAACCAGAGAATGTACACCCCACATGAAGACGTTTGGGTTCAAAGTTTTGTTAAACTGTGTCTGCCCAAACAAAACACACCTTCATGGTGATTACAACTGGAAGACCTCCTATTTGTGACTTCTACTAAGTAGAAAGTGTCAAGGCCATGAGTCAGTAACAGCTAGGCATCCTGTTTCTGAAAATGGAAAGTGTGTGGTTATTTCCATCCCCAAGTCTCCTCAAATTCAGGAAACCCTGTTGCTCCCTGGGCTCCCCCTCTTACCACTCCCTAACTTCCCTGCTCCAAGGTAAAGTCCCAGTTCTGTATTTCCTAAACAGAGGCTGGGTGGCAGGTTCCAAAGGAGTGGGAAGTGCCCAGAAATTCTTCACTGGGCCTGGCAGATAAAATGCAAACTCTACTGTGAAATTCAGAGCAACTCATCTTTATGTTTCAGAAAATGCTGGCATTAGCATTAAAGGCCATATTTTCGAAAATCACAGCTTCTTTCAGCAGAAGTCCAAAAACTTCAAACTGCAAAAAGGAAAGATTCTGGTATTTTTTAAATGTTTAAAAAAAACTGGTTTAGTCCATCAAATGCTCTCATTTTACAATGGTGTTAACTAATGGAGGGAGGCTTAGACCAGGTACTCAAGTTTTAATTTCTTGTCCATGGTGCTCCTCCCCACCATAAATGTTCTGCATTTATAGTTTGAGATCCATGTATCAATGTGACAGTCATAGAAAGACCTTCTTGAGAAGCCGAACCAAGGTAGATCAGACAGAAATGTGTCCACGTCCACTCCAAGAGGGGGGAGTTGAGGAGAGGCAATAGGTAAGGAGAGCCACAACTAGACCAGTTTCCCCAGTAAACAGGTCAGTGGGCAGAGGGGGAAGCTGCAGGGAAGCTGAGAGTATCTCTGTCTACTCTTTCCCTTTTGTGAAATCACCGGTTGGGATCCTCTGTAAGGCTGCCCCTGAATTTAACCAGCTGTCTCCTATAGAAAAACAGAGGGTCCATATCAGGTGGTCATTTCCATTTCTGGAACCATCTCTGGAACCTTCTCTGGAATGTCTCTGAATACAAGACACCCATCCCCAAACTCTAATGACCTCACCTGTGTGGTCACTAGGTTCACAGTGGTCTTGATCCTGGACACCTCCCTTGCTTTCCCCTGTGACAGTGGGCTGCAGATCACTGCTTTGGTCTGAAGGGTGCCCTGTGGAATGAAACAAAGGAGGAACTTATCAAACTTATGCGCCCACACCTGGATTCACTACCCAAGTGGGTGACACAGTGTGGCTAGGGAAACCCACACTTGTCTCACGGTTCAAGGCACCAACACGATAAACCTCAGCAACAGATCCAGGGCTTATTTTTAAGATTTAATACAGTGTGGCTGGAGAGGGCCTAATTGTAGAAAATAGGGGAAGTGGTTAACTGTCCTGACTGGACTCCCTACTAGTTTGGTGACTTGATAATTCGGATAAGCTCTGTCTCAATGATTGTGTTAGTCAAACAGGGAGCTTAAGTGTACCAGGATAGGGCTTCTGGTTGGACAACTGCATGGTTTTCCTATTTCCTTTTCAGTTGTACCACCAGGGAAGTAAAAGGAGGGATAAGGTCTACTCCTTTCTTCCACATCTCTGCCCCTTACTCATGTCTGTCCTTTCATTTCATCCTGTAGTCCTGTTCACTGATGTTTGTGGGTCGATAACCAATAATGCTGTCATGGAAAAGATCGACTACATGTTCCACTAGGTTGAGGACTCTCATAATCGCAGCTTTTCATTGTCCAGTCAGTTTAGCTCATGTTGATAAATACCTAAATACTTCTCTACCAAACAGCTCATGACTTGAGTGGAAAAATACTGAAGGGTCTGTCCTGGTGGTCACATCTCTTCTTCCACTCTCCATGACCCTCAAGGGCATGATGGGTTGAAGATGTTCTACCACCTCAGACTACCTCAGGTATCTGAAGAGGGCTGGTTCTTTCCAGTTGGATCCCTTGGCTCTAGAAGAAACCACACTGGTAGCAGGGGCCCTAATCCCCGCAGAGGAGATATGCTGCAGGCTTTGCCCTGAGGAAGCCCCATCTCCTTTTCCTCTGACCTGTGATATAAACCTTGTTCTCTCTCATCCCGCACCTTCTTTCTGACTCTGGCTGTTTCATATTTGTTGGTAGTACTTCCAGATATACCATATTACAATATTTGGGATCTCTGACCTTTTTCTGTTTTTATTTCTTTGGATGGGATTTTTTTTTTTCCATCCTGTCCTTCTCTCTCCTTCTGAGTGACTCTCCTACCTCAAATATCACCTTCCCACACCCAGCCTGATGGCACCATGTCTCTCCAGTCCCTTGAGGTGGCCTAGCAAACCCATTAAGCAATGCCGGCTGCCTCAGACTATACTTAAAAAGATACTGTCCCTACTCTCATGGAGCTTACATACTAACACAGAGAGTAAGAATAAAAAGAGATAACAGATGTAAAAACACCCTAAAACTTTTAAGAGGGTGAGCTGGGTAGACTAGAGTCCCCTCAATATTCCTATCTATTTAGAACCTCAGAATGTGACCTTACTTGGAAATAAGATCTTTTTAGATGTAATTAGTTTAAGATGAGGTCACACTGGAATAAGGTGGGTCTTAAGTTCAACGATTAGTATCCTTATAAGAAGGCCATGTGAAGACACAGACACAGGCAGAATGCAGTGATAATGAAAGCTAAGGATGGAGTGATGGGTCTACAAGCCAAGGAATGCCAAACATTGTCAGGAACTACCGAAAGCTAGGAGAGAGGTATGAAAAGAATTCTCCCTCAGAGTGTCCAACACAAACCAAACTTGCTGATTTTGGACTTCCAGCCTCCTGAACTGTGAGAGAATAAGTTTCTGTTGTTTTATGCTACAAAGTTAGGGTAATTTGTTATGGCAGCCCTAGGAAACTGACATGAAGAGGTAAAGCTGACAGATGTTAAGAAAAAAGAGACAGAAGGAAAAGATTAGGTACATGTATTCAGCTTGATTTTGTTGGGGGGTGGGGGAATGTCAAGAACAGGAGTTAGGGAAATGTCCATTATTTTCATTTAACAAACACAGATGTATAGGTTATTATGTTCCATGCAGTGTTCTAAGCCCTTTATAAAAATTAACTCATTAATCCTCATGGCAACTCTAAAAGGTAGAGGCCACTATTTTCCCCATTTTACGGTTAAGGAAACTGAGGCCCAGAGCAGTTAAATGACTTGCCAAGAGTCACTTACAGCTGGAGAGTGGCAGAGCCAGTGTTCAAATCCAAGCAGTTTTGCCCTAAAGCCTGAATTCCTAAATATTACATGGTACAGCCCCATTTATGTAGCCATTTTAAAAATCATTAAACTCTA
This sequence comes from Enhydra lutris kenyoni, assembly GCF_002288905.1. Lineage (NCBI taxonomy): Eukaryota > Metazoa > Chordata > Mammalia > Carnivora > Mustelidae > Enhydra > Enhydra lutris. The sequence goes on along the minus strand of NW_019154085.1, from coordinate 67,213,240 downwards.
CTCTTATTTTTTCCTTTATAAGTGGCAGTAAGAATTCAGCCTTTCTTTCTTTCACGTGCCTGGGCCTCTAAGGTCCCACAGATCAGGTGCTATGGGAGGAGGCTCTGGGCTGGAATGGCATTTGATGACCTGCTTGGAGGACAGACCCAGAGGCAAAGTTTCCAGCAAGGGCACTGTCTAGGTAGATTTCTCGGTTGGAGATCTAGGCTGGGTAAGCTTTTCTGGCCTCATAATGGGTTTGGCAAACAGTGCCTACTATATCTGGCAGAGGAGGCGCATACAGATGAGGCACAAAAGCCCAACCTTCCCCTCCTCACCACTGCTGGCCAATTGCAGCAGGAGCCCATGTCGTTTCTGGCTGGAGTGACAGCTGGTCAACAGCCATCTTATCAGAACAGAAAGAGGCCAACTTGTGGGAGGTCTGACAGGCAAATGCCACCAAAAGCAGCACTGAGAAAGTAAAATTATTTTTTTGAAGAACAGAATCTCATTGACAGATTTTTTTTTTTTTTTCAAGAGCCACATCAGAAACGCTGGTCTCAACATAAAACAATTCTGGTAATTCCAGGCCTACGAGAACATTCTCCACTTTTATTCTCCCGTGCTTAATGCCAGTCATTATCCTGGTCAAATTTTGACGGAGTTCAAAGAAAGTCTTGCCTGGTAATTGTTTTCTCTAACTTGGGAACTAAGGAGGAAGGTTTTCCCTTATCCTAAAGATCAGTTTCTTGTCTTCTCTGGAACATCACTGTTTGGGGAATTCCCCTTGCCTTCAAGCACCCAGGGATTGTCACTGTTCTCTTCTGACTCCCAGCAGCCTTGGGTGGGATTTACTTCTTATAACTTATGCCCCGTCTGCTTCCGAAAAGGACCAGAGCAAGCCTCATAGATTGTTTGTTTCTTGTGCTTGTGTTAGTTGTCTCTAGCTTAGCATTCCTCTTAAGCCTGGGGCAGATGTGTCCGTCCTGGTTCCATTTGAGACTGTTTCTCCCACCTCCTTTCTAAAAGATTTTATTTTAAGTGCAGTTTTAGATTCTCAGCAAAACTGAGAGGGAGTTACAGAGATTTCCCATATATTCCCTGCTCCCGCATATGCAGACACTGCCAATACCTCCCACCAGAGCGGCATATTTGCTACAATCGATGAACCTACACTGACACTTCTTAATTACCCAAAACCCATAGTTTACATTATGGTTCACTCTTGATGTCGTACATGACATGGGTCTAGACACATTATAATGACATATATCCATCATCCTGGTGTCATACAGTAATTTCACTGCTGTAAAAAATCCTCTGGGCTCTGCCTACTAACCCCCTCCCACATCGTGGCAACCATTGATCTCTGTACCGTCTCCACAGTTTTGCTTTTCCTAGAATGTCACATAGTTGGAATCATACAGTTCGTAGTCTCTTCAGACTGGCTCTCTCCTCGTAAGATGCATTTATGTTTCCTGCATGCCTCTTCGTGGCTTGAGAGCTCATTTCTTTTTAGCACTGAATACTATTCCATCGTCTGGATGTACTACAGTTTATTTATCCATTTACCCACTGAAGCACATTCCGGTCGCTTCCAAGTTCTAGCAATTACGAATAAAGCTGCCTCACACATCTGCGTGGAGGTTTTTGTGTGGACATAAGTTTTCAACTCCTCTGGGTAAATACCAAAGAGCATGAAGACTGGATCATATGGTAAGAGTATGTTTAGTTTTGTAAGAAACTGCCACACTGTCTTCCAAAGTAGCGCCACCATTCGGTATTCTCATCAGTGATGAATGAGGTTCCTGCTATTCCACGACCTCACCAGCATTTGATGCTGTCAGTGTTACAGATTTTGGCCCTTCTAATAGGTGTGTAACAGTATATTGTTGTTTTAATTTACATTTACCTGCTGACATGATGTGGAGCATCAGACTGTCCCCTCTTGATGGGGAAAAAATAAATTTTATGTTGCTTTTGTGACCACCCCAAAAGCATTTAGCAGACTGTTCTGCACAGAGAGGATGTTCAGAGAATGTTTGGGGGAAGGACACCAGATCAAGAGTTAGGCAGTCTGTACTGCAGGGAGGTTTCTCAGTCACCATCTGTAAAATGGGGTAAGATTCCCAATCTATTTCTCAGGGTTACTGAGATAATTACAAAAATAAGGTGAGTGAAACTGCCTTGTATAAACTAGGAATTTCTATGCAAAAATATAGCATGTTAGGAAAATAAGTATTTCTCCTTGTTAATTAAGAAGGAAATAACTCCCACCTCTATGATCATTCCAGCTTATACAGTTCTGGTTTCCCATAAATCAAAGTTATTTACTTTCCTATAAATCTTTCCTAAAAAGATAAAGTTCTAGATGTATATAGCAGCTTTATTCAAAGTCACCCAGAACTAGAAACGAAGGTCATTCAGCTAGTAATTGGCAAAACTGTGGTATACCCATACTCTAGAAACCTGCTCAGCAATTAAAAAGAACAAATTACTCTTAAATGCATCAACACTGATGAATCATAAAAGTATTATACCAAGTGAAAGAAGCCAGATGCAGTTTACATACTGTATTACTCCATTTCTATGACATTTTGGGAAAGGCATAATTATAGGGACAGAAACTCCATTAGTGGTCCCCGGGAGCTAAGGGTGGGGGGAGATGGTCACAGAACGGGCAGAAGAGAGCTTTTTGGAAATTTTCTTTTTTCTTGATTGTGAAGGGGATGACCTGATTGTGTTCAACCAATTTTATCAAACCATTTGAGTTTTACTGTATATAAATTATACCTCAATAAATACGACTTTTTAAAAATCACCAGAACATAAAAAAATTAAAAGATAAAGTCTCCTCAAACTGACTGTCCCCAGAAAGCATGATCCAATCATTTCTAACCCACGAGGAGGGAAGTGTCTGGTGGGGAGAGCCTTGCTGTTGACGAGGGACCCTTCACAGCCATTTGTATCATTGACCATAGCTGGTTTTGACACTAAGTACTTGGCTCAAAGTCTACGAAATTAGCAGGCTCTGGTTGCTTGTACCTCTCAACCGTCACAACTTTATTGACGAGAATGGCTACCAGCTGTCACCTCTGCCTCCACCTCTGTGCTTGGTGATTTAGACTTCATGGCCACAGCAAATCAAGCCATGATCCTGCTATGGCTCTTCGTGTTGGGGTTTGAACTTCTAGCCAAATGGCTGTCGCTCAGCTGTTAGGCTGCCAATCACCCGTCACTGTGGGTTAAGCATGATATGCACACTGAGATCTTCCAACTCCTTAGACATCTGAAAGGCAACTTGCTTTCCACACCAGCAGGCAGCAAATCTGGGTGATATTTATCTCCTGGATTTTAGAATTTCTGACTTTATGGAAGGGGGTGAGGGGGGGACTTGGAATTTTACATTACAAGTTGCAGAAGGGCCTCAAACCAGTGGACGGGAAAAATGATGTCATTAGCCTACCACCTAAATCTTAACACATTTGAGGTCAGTGAAAAATTTATCTACATAAATGAATCAAGCTCTTGGCACGATGGAGCACAGTTTTTTTTACAAAAACAAAAACAAAACCACCTCAAATCTTTCATATGATATTATTGTATTTTAGTTTTCCTCTGTTAGATAAGCAAGACTTAAGATTCAGAAAATTCTCTTTTATAAAGGCTTTATGGTAACTGTATTTAAAATTTGACAGGTACTACTTTTTTTCTCCAAAAGTAAGAGAAATGGTTTCATCTGTTTGAAGTTATATTATTATTATGCTCATCCATGAAGAGTACTATACAGACAGATTTATTTCCCAGTGAAGTTCATATTTAGGAAGGGGGTGCAGAGAGGGAACTAACAATTACTGACTATCTACCACAGGACAGGTTCCATGCTTTGCACGTAATATCTGTAATCACCTTCACAATGGTCCTGAAAACTAGGCCTTTAGGAGTTCCAATTTATAGGTGAGGAAACTAAAACTCAGAAGTTAAGTAATTTTCCCTCAAACCATATGACAAATTATGGCACAGCAGAAATTTCAAGTTGATTGCTTTTTGTTTGTTGTTCTTTCCTTTTTCTTAAAATTTAAGTATAGTTGACACACATTACATAAGTTTCAGGTGTACAACACAGTGATTCAACATCTCTGTACATTACACTATACTCACTACAAGTGTAGCTGCAATCTGTTACCATACAAGGCTATTACAACACCACTGACTATATGCCCTGTGCTGTACCTTTTATTCTCATGACTTATACATTCCATAACTGAAGCCTTTATCTCCCACTCCCCTTCAGCCATTTTGTCCATCTTCCTGCCCCGCTTTGCTCTGGCAACCATCAGTTTGTTCTCTGTATTTATACATTTGATTCTACTTTTTGTTTATTCATTTGTTTTGTTTTTTTAGATTCCATATATAAGTGAAATTATATGGTCTTTGTCTTTCTCAGTCTGACTTGTTTCACTTAGTGTAATGACCTCTAGGTCCATCCATGTTGTTGCAAATGGCAGAAATCTCATCCTTCTTTATGGCTGTAAGACATTCCATTGTGTATGTGAACTGCTTCTTCTTTAACTGATCATCTATCAAGGGACACTTAGGTTGCTTCCATATCTTGACTATTGAAAATAATGTTGCAGTAAACACAGCGGTACATATATCTTTTTGAGTTTGAAGAAAATGAAAACATTTTCTTCAGGAAAATATCAATAGTGGAGTTACTGGATCATACGGTATTTCTATTTTTAATTTTTTGAGAAAGTTCCATACTGTTTTCAATGGTGGCTGCAATAATTATATTCCCACCAGCACTGGACCTGGGTTCCTTTTTCTCCATGTATTTCACCAATACTTGTTATTTTTTATCTTCTTGATTTTAGCCATTCTGACAGATGTATAGTGACATCTCATTGTGGTTTTGATTTCTATTTCCCTGACGATGAGTGATGCTGAACATCTTTTCATGTGTTTGTTGGCTATTAGTATGTCAAGTCCTCTGCCCATTTTTTGATCAGAGTTTTTTGGGGTTTTTTGGTTAAAGTAAAATTTTTTGATTCCAAAGTCCACTTGCTTAGATTGGTATATGAAACTCTTTTCAAAGCTTTGGCTGGTACCCTATGTCCATGTGCCATATCCAAGACAGAAACAAATGACAGATTGTGGTCTACAGGAAAGAGCATTGGGTGAAGACTGAGAAGACTGAGAAGAGGGCTTTGACACCAATTCTTCTTCTTCTTCTTCTTCTTCTTCTCCTTCTTCTTCTTCTTCTCCTTCTCCTTCTCCTTCTCCTCCTTCTCCTTCTTCTTCTTTTTTTTTAAAGATTTATTGTAGAGAGAAAGAGAGAGAGCACCAGAGTGAGCACACACAGGAGGAGGGAAAGAAGGAGAGAATCTTCAAGCCGGCTCCCCACTGAGCATGGGGCTCGATCCCACAACCCATGAGATCATGACCTCAGCCAAAACCAAGAGTCAGACACTCATCCAACTGAGCCACTGAGGAGCCCAGACAATTCTTAAGCTCACATAACACATTACAAGAGACAACTTACTTAAATTCTCTGTGCTTCTGTTTCATCTGTTAAGGGGGAAAACAAAATCTGTCTTTACACGCACAGGAGTCTTTCGAGGAAAAGAAGTCCAATCACTCTTGCCAGAGCAGTTAATTTTGTCCCTAAATGTTTCTTTATTATTATGTGGATATAGCCTAAATAACCATGATTCCATATGAAAAAAAGAAACGTGAAAAAAATTTCAAGATCCAGAATAAAGGCAACTTGAGTGCATTATTGATCACAGTCATGTTGAGTATAGTTGACAGGCTGAGGTGGTAAAGATGCCACTTTGGGCAGCACCTCTTTGTAGCCAGATTCTGGAGCTCTGTATGAGGTCCAGAAAGGAGAAGCGGATTCAAAGTTGAAGTACTCCTGGACTTCCTCTGAAAATTTAATCTTGGGTCTTGGGGGTGTAGACTGCTGCACCAAAGTTTCATCTTAAGCACAGCTCTGTGCCGTCAATATATCAGTCACAATCTTCAAGCCCATGTTGGCTCTTCACAGCTTCCTCTCTGCGAATTAGGTGAATAGCACTCTGGGCATTTCATTCTAACATGGAAAATAATTTGATTTCATAGCAAAGGACATTCCTTTGCATTCCAAGTCTTTCATGGCAAGAATTCCATTGTTTGTGCCCAAGTGAGGTTTGGCAGGGCCCATTTCTTGAAGAAACCCTGAAGCACAGGCCAGGCCTTCTCGCTGTTATATATTGTTTCCTTTAAACCAAGCTTCAGGAGCTCTGTATGTCTTACATGTGTCTGCATGTATCCTGTCACAAACAGGGCACATTTTCCCAAAGTAAAGGACAACACTTGTCCCTACAAACATTTCCCCCCTCCAAAATGTTAAGTCTATAACTGTCAGAAATCAGCCCCAACTTTTCACTTACAGAGAGCTAGAGAAATCCAGGCAGTGTGCAGGTAGACTGGGCCAGACTCCTTGCACAAACCTGAAGGTACTCTGTCTTCTATTAAACAAAGATTTAGAAGGCAGTGGAGCTAGTGTGTATCTCATAGTTCATCTCAAGCGTCGATACACCAGCTAACGCTTTCCCCTAGATGTTACTTTACTCTTATATGATACGACTTAAAACAATAAGAAAGAGAGGAAGCTGGTTCCTGGCCAATGGCCAAGAATAGTTTGGAACCTGTCTTCTCTCACATTTTGGGGAGGTAAGCGTTTGTGTGAAGTGACCAGGAATCTTTCTAAGAGGCAGAAGTGGAGTGTGTGAAGAAACAATAGAATAGAGGCAGAATGGCAAATAGAGATAAAAGGAGAGGAGTGATCAAAAGTGTACTTGATTTCCTTCTATTAATTCAAAGTGGACCTTTGCCTTCAATGGTACATTCACTTGACTTTCCTCTACTGTTTGGCTTGCAGTCAACAATCTGCTTATGCACAGCTTTGTCAGAATGAAAACTATCTTCTGTAATCATCTTCACCTTCAAGAAACATGGGTTATTTCACTGTATATCCTCAGCCATATTTTAGAATGATTTTGACTCTTTGTATTACACTAGAGTTTTCTAGAACTCCCTCCCAGTATGTGTTGACATTACACAGAGTATCTGATTTATACAAATAGCATCTCTCTGAGGAAGAGCATGTTTCATTGCCCTCTCTATTGGAGATGGGAAATCTGATGCCCCAAATTAAATCCCATCCTCACCATGGTCACTTCAGCATACAGTAGATACTAAAAAAATATTGAATGAAGAGAGACACTTCCAAATTTAAAATATAGCTGTCCTGTAAACCTGGAGCTACTTCTGGAAATCTAGTTCCAGGAAATGACTGCAACCACCCAGTCAGTGCCAACTCACTAACAGTGCTAAAGGAACCAACCTTTTGAAGTTAGAAAAGACCCGAATGAGGCTTTACCTGAAACAGATTTAAAAGTTCAGGCAGTTTAAAAAAACAAAAAAAAAAAGATTTATTTATTTGAGTGAGAGAGAGAGAGAGAGACAAAGATAGCGACAGAGAGCATGAGCGAGAAAAGCTAGCATGACTGGGGAGCACAGGGGGAAACACGCTTCCTGCTCTGCAGGGAGCCAAATGCAGGGCTCAATCCATGGACCCTCGGATCATGACCTAGCTGAAGGCAGATGCTTAACTGACTGAGCCACCCAGGTGCCCCAAGTTCAGGCAGTTTTAAACACAAAAATCTGGTTTTGTTATGAAGTAGGGTCAAGTTTCTAAAAGAAGTTTAAATAGCCTCTGATAGGTTCCCATCTGAAACTGTATCCGAGTATGCTGGAACCTATCTGGGCATGATGCTTGCTTTCCCCTCTGGAAGCAGCATTTAAAGTAACTCTCATTGCCCAGTGTCACATGACACGCCCGGCAGTTCCAGCTGAATCTGGTTTAAAATGCCTGTTCACAGGCTCAAGGAAGCCTAAGTCTTAGCACAGTCATGGCTGAGGCTCCAGAAAGCACTCTCCCCAAAAGGCATTGGAAGGAGAAATGGCCATCGTTTATCTGGGTTGTTGGAAAGGCCAAGGAGGGGACGTAAGTGGGACGTTGATGGAGGACAGAGAGGGAAAACATTTTCCACTGCACTGAAGCAATTAGATGACAATGTGCTGTAAACCAATGGGCTCTTCCTGCACCCAGGCGTCTGGAGAGAATGGGAAAGGGGGACTGGAAGAGCCTACTCCTTCCTGTAGACACTCTGAAATTCTGGTCCCAGCCCCTAAGGCTCCACTGTCACCTACTTGAGGCATTTTCCCTCTGAGATGGGGAAGCCCACCACTTTGCTCTCATTGAAAGAACAGATCTTGAATTAGGGGGGCAGTTTTCAAGACAGTGCTTTCAAAAACTTAAAGAATGAGATATTGTAGACCTTTTAAAAATTCCCTGCAGGTTATGTGTTTTGATAGTATTTACTAAGGAATAGATGTACTTTTATTTGAATAAATCTAGTTATATCCAGTTTGTGATAGTAAAGAGTTCATTAAAAGGGAATGACATATAACTGTTACTTTTTACTTAGAATACCCCATCTATCTGAAAACTAGTATGTGTCATCTTATCTTTCTAATTAAAAAAGTATGCAATTTTAAATTCTTTGGTGTTTAAAAGAGTATGTTTTCCTTTGGCAAGAGCCTATTTTTAGCATTAACAAATAATAAAAACATACAAAACATGTCACTTCTCACCAAGATGACATTCAAAGCTGTTCCCCTGGCAAAGAAAAAAAAAAAAGTTTTTTGCCGATAAACTAGGCTTTTGCTTGGGATCCCTAGCTCTCTCTCCCGGAGATTCCTCACATCTCAGAGGCCCTTCATTGCCGGTACAATGTTATACACGTAGGAAATGGATGCATAGTTACCTAGGGTATTTTTTTTCCGTTTGTTTTCTCTTCCAGCATTTGATCACTGGCTGGTGAACTGTTTGGGCCCACAGAGATCTCTAGACCACCAGCTCATGTATTTGAAAGGCATCTGTTTATTTTGAAAATGCAAATGTGGCCTACCTCAAAGACTGACAGGCAAGAAATGACCCACTGAGCAAGGGGAGAGGTTTCCAATCTGGAGCCCTGTCCCTCCCTCTATCAAACCGAGATCACTCGCTGTCAAAACAACTTAAACAAGCTCCAGGAATCTGAGTGAAGGGCCCACAATTAAAATGAACAGGCCTGTGTGTGTGCTCGTGCGCACACCTGTGTATGTGTGTGTGTGTGTGTGTGTGTGTGTGTGTGTGTGTAACTCCTTCCCTCTCTATTTCAGGAATTAACCAGGCAGATCATTTCTCACCTAGTTTAAAGTAATGATGAGATCAGTTACCAAAGGACTCTGCACCTTTGAAATGGTGGATCTCCATGGAGGGCTGCCTGGAGGAGGGCCCTATAACAGGGACACTGGCCTCTTACCAGCCGCAGCCCAGTCCTGGGGACAGATTCCCGGAGAAAGCCCAGGAAGGTTAATACCCTGACTTTGATCTCTGTCAAGGCATACCAGCAAGAATTAATTTACATTTCAGATGAAAAAGGTTGACAGCATGAAAAGGCATCTTGTTTCTGGTATGTGAACGTGCTGTAATAGATCGGGAATTCTGAAAGGAAGTTCTGAGGAAGCTAAAGGGATAAGCTGTGCGGCTGCTTTTATTGGGAAGGAGATGAAAGGAAAACAAATTTCCATATGCACTGCTCTGTAGCAACATGTAGGCCAAATGCTTCCTAAATTTCAAGGGCCGCTCTTTTAAAAATATATAACATATCTTAGCAACACCACTAAAGAAAAAGAAAGGCAATGGGCCAGAACTTGAAATACAAAGAAATGCATTCCATAGAATCTAAATTTCAAGTGAAATGATTTGTTGAAAAAAAAAAACATAAATGAAAGAGTAAGTTTTGAAAACAATCAGAAACAGTCCTACTCGGATAACCTCCTTAAGCCACTTCCTGTAGGGTTCCCAAGTAAGGGAACTGCTAGGTCTGGGGCTTGTTCTACTCAGAAACATCCTAGTGGTGGTAAGAAGAGCTTGTAATGAGAGGATTATGCTCTGGGAAGAACACCCCCCACACCCCTGCCCAAACAGAGAAGTTGGAATGAACTGCTTTGCTTTTTAGATCAACAGAACCATGCTTTCCAATATAAAGATAAGGAGAACATTCCCACGCAAAAGTAAACGGCCCATAAAATTGCAAATGCTGTTACCCTATCCAGGCATCTTTTCTGCTAGCCCGATACCCAGCACCTCAACTCACATCTGTGGTGTTGGGCTGAAGAGCAAAGAGACTGTCTGCTGTCGCTCTGGCTGCCACACTACTTCCAAGAGGGAGGGGTGGCATTAGTCCCACCCTCAATGTCCTCCTCTCCGCCCAAGCCCCTATGGACTCGGTTAATGGAAGTTCCCTATGCCACTTGATAAGTGGGAACACAAGCTGCTGGAGTAAAAAGAAAAGGGAGGGAGGAGGTGCTTGCAAAGCTTAAAAAAAAAAAAGAAGCACCTTGAAGACATGTGTTCTCTCCAGTTTCACAAAGCAAGATTATCTTTCCATGGTACCTACCGCAAAGGTGCTCTACTGAAAAGATGCCATCACGGCTGGCCTGATATGATGGCGAAGGAAACCTGTCTCTGTTTTCATGCAGCTCTCACTTGGCAACAACAGAGTGCAAACAGGGAACCCTTTAAAGATCATTTTCAGAGAGGGAAAAGGAGATTTATAATCCTATATACTGGACTCAGTGGATCAACAATATATAACCCAAAGTTTATATTTTAAAACATATGTTGGGCTTTGGGCCAAACTGCAAGATCAGAAATCAGTCCAGGAGACTGTGGGGAGAGGGGTGTGTGCGTGCGTGTGCGTGCGCCGTGTGGTGTGATGTGTGGAGGTGGGCAAGGAAGGATCAAATGCACTTTGAGTACTCTTTCTTAAGCTGCAACCAGAAGTAGATCCTTCTTCCATTGAACTCTTTGAAGTTGTAGAGCTTAGAATTCCTAGGGGATGGTGTTAAAACTTACACATTTGCATCTAAATGACATCCCTTCCTTCCAAATATTTTGGTCCTGAATGAAGATGTCAGGTCTCTACAGTGGCCAGAAGAGAGTTTTGAGAAGTGTTTCTGGAGCCAAGTTCTGGACAGGGACTGCCTCAAAAAGGTTGCAGCTGTTTTATTTGAGAGTTTGCTTCAAAGCAGCAGTTTCTGGAACCCTACCCCTCTTCAGGCTTGCAGAGTCACTGGACTGGCAAATGCTCTCTCGCTCCGTCTCTACATTCTGGACTCTCTGAGCTCCAGGCACGCTCTGGGGACTACTTCTTCCCAGGGCCTCACTAGGCATATCTAGCTTCCAATGATGATGGGAACCCAGGCTGGCAGGCACCACAGATACTGCCATTTGCAGAAGAGCAGAGCCACGAGGAACCAGGAACAGGTCGGGTGAGGCAGGACCAGACCTTGAAGCACTCAGGCAGCCAGGCCCAAGCTGAGCCCAGCTCAACTCCATGGGGCCCAGAGGACCACCTTAGCCACATACAGGTCGGTGTGTGGGGAATCCCATTTGCCTGGAAAGTTCCGGAGCTATTCTTATCTCTCTGATGCTGAACGATGAGTGCTGCGCATAATCGGAGAATTCCAACCTTCCAGACTTAACCAGACTTGGGCCTGCACTCTCCATTTCACAGATAACGGATATGTGACAAAAAGGAAAGGGATTTGTTCCATTGGCAGGATACGAAGTTGACTTTATCTGACTTGCCTGTGTTCAGATGCTGAGTCTGCTACTGACCAGCTGTGTGACTGTGGACAAGTTACTGTGCTTCTCTGTGCCGCAGTTGCCCTCTCTATAAACTCAGGGATATTAGAGCACTTACTGAGAGGCTCCTTACACAAGGATGGCAAGCAGCAAATGCACACTGTCAGCCTTATCATCATCACACCCAGGGTGTATTAGAACAAGCCCAAGAACCCCCACTAGAACTCACAACTCCAATTCCAGGGCTCCTGAATTATTCACCTCTCAGCTTTCTAAAATTGTATAAACTCAATCACAGAATATTTTCAAGTGGATGCTATGAAAATGATGTTTTAATTACCTGCTTGAATAGGAACCACAGACTCACTCCTTCTGTTGCTTATTTTCTTAAATTTCTTCCGAGCATCATATCCTCTCCAGGCTAAAAATATAAAACCATGTGCTAGGAATGACATTAATTTAAGAATGTGCCAGTGAATTGATATAAGCTGTTTTCCCTCCAATCTATTACCCTTCTTGTCCTCCCTCTTGCTTTCTCACTGAACAAAATAAGCAGCGAAACGTGAGCAATGATGGGGAAAAGGGGCCTCTCTGTACTCTTGGCTGGGTCTCCAAGATGCTTCTGAGAAGGAGTTATTTTTGTTCTGGCAGTGAGTTTCCAGAACACTCTGGATGCAACTTATGAATCACTAGGGACCTCTATCCCAGGTGAGGCAGTTCCCTGTCATTCTAATCCCTGGAGGAAGCTCTGTGTTCAGGACTTGGGAGAAGGGTGGTTTGTCGGGATGGTAGGAAAGAATGGAATAGCCTGACCAGTTTGATTGTTCTTGTTTGGGAGGAAGGTATGAACATGAAATTTGAAGGAGTGAAAAATGAAGAACGGAGTCAGAGCCTGGGGTGGCTCAGTAGGTAAACCGTGTGCCTTTGGCTTGATCCCAGTATCCTGGAATCAAGCCCCGCATCGGACTCCCTGCTTAGCAGACAGTCTGCTTCTCCCTCTCCCTCACACTCCTCCTGCTTGTGCTGTTAGATAAATAAATAAATAAACAAATAAATAAGAAGGGGGTCAAAGGGAATAATTAGTAGCACAACACCTGCATTTGGGAAGGTGAACCATGTCCCAAGAACTGTGCTTCGGGAGAAGAAACTATGCAACAGTAAGGCATAAGGCAAGGAAAATGGATAAGGAGGAGAGAAGAAATCTCTGGGTGTGTTCTGAGTCCTATAGACAGAGGACTGGGGCCTTAAGCTGCCCACCAGGAGCATGACCACCTTATCTTTCTGTCCCTCCCATTAGCATCACAGCTTTCCAATTGCTGAGTGCGGTCATGAAGTCCAGAGTGGACAATGGGAGTCTGGGTTATGAGAGTATGAAGGAAATTGTCCACTATGTTCAAAATCTGACGCTTTCCTAACCATTCATCAACAGCACAGAAGCTCAGATGCTGTTTGTAACACAAATGACGCCCACATGAGCAAAGAGACACTGAATGGGCTGGGCATATGAGAGAGCCTGGTAATTTGTTCCCTTGGTTTATAAGCTCTGTCTGTGCTAGAAAGCCATTGGGAAAGGGCATTATAATCTGATGCTGAGAACTTGGTGATGGGCCTGAAATGTATATTACATCAGTCATCTGGAAGAAGGGGCACAGGTCTGTGTGCTTTGGGTTTTCCCTCTGCCCACTTCACACTACTTCTACCGAGCCACTGACCACAGTGTGTTATGATGGCTTGTTTGCTCATGTGGAGGTCAGAGGGACTGAGGTCGTCTTGCTCATGGCTATATTCCCAGCATCTACCATAGGGCCTGTGATAGGCACTCGATAAATATTTGCTAGAGCAAGGAAGAAAGGAAGGAAGAAGGAAAGGAAGGGGAGGAAAAAGAGAAGAAGCCACTGAGAAAAGCAACAGGTGAGTGGCCCTAGCACTTGATGAAATGCCAAGATTCAGGACTATTTACCTGACTGGATGGCAATGGCCCCCTTCTTTCTCTTCTCTCTGATTCTTTTGTATCTCCTGGCTCCAAGCCACCCCTTGGCATACGCCTGCAGCACAACCACTCTGCCTATGACTTCTCGCAGCAGCAAATTTAACTGCTCAACATGATAGTATTTGAGAAAAACCTGAAATGAGATATTAGTTTCAGCATTATATATGGGTCTACTGCATAGTATTCTTATTCAAATTTAGTCTACTGCAGAGTATTCTTAGTAAAAATATTAAAACCATTATCTACACAAAGTTTACAGCGATTTCTTTTATGCTAACATTACTGACTTCTTGGGAGCAAACACAATACCCCTTCTAAGGTTGAGCCAATCCTTGATTATTGATATAAATAGATGATGAGGTTAATGGGATTGAGGAGATCCCAAATGCTCTCCAAGTCTGCTTATATCTGCCAGGAGTTCTGTTTTCTCAGTTTGATTTCTATTATCTCCACAGCCTTTGATGGAGGCACTAACCAACAGAACTGATCCGTGGCCAGCAATGGACGTTCAGAAGGAGAATGACCTAAATGACCCACAGTGATGTAATTCCTGCTGAGGAACAACCGTGTTGCTATCCACACACAGGCTAAGATTGGCTTTGTACGGCAATTCAGAGCAGATCGTAAAAATCTGGGACACGGATGGGATGTTCCCCAAATGAAAAGCTACACACAACGAGACAACTAACCAGGGTGCACAGTAAAAAACACAACATGAGTCTAATGAAAAATGGACAAAACTGTAAAAGATACTCATTACTGTCATTAGTAAGGTTTGTGTATTTCCATGAGGTGCTGGAATAAGCAACATTTAAAAAGGACATTTTTAAAAGAATCAAAGTTCTCATTCTAGAAATGCTAAGTGGTTCTCTCAAACTACATGCTGAACAGGAAACAAACCCTCCTCCTCTTGTCCAGAGGTCCGAGGACTCCTGACCCAAGACCAGCAAAGATCAGTGTCAGGTTGGGGTGTTGTCTGCTAAGCGACACAACTTACAAAGCCATTCATATCACTGACAAGAGACAAAGATACACCGTAGAGCATCACAGGTGGTAATCTGAACAAAAAAGAAAGAACTACCTTTGTTTTTCCCAGCACCCAGTGATCTAATCTGGATTTTTCCAAGATAGCAACACAGCTCTCTTTGCTAGCAAGAGGCATTTCATGTGCTTTGAATGCCAAGTAATAATACCTAAGAAATAAAAGAGTAAAATAAAACATTTTTAGTTATCATTTGATTCTGTATAGTAGATATTCTCTGGACCCACTGCCATGCCTTGTTTTTTAATAGCAAATATTTCTTGAGCACCAATATTAGCATACTAGGTAGTGAAAGGTATACAATTTATGCTTATTAACTTGGATCTTACTTACTTTTATATTTTCTGTTATGGGTATTTCCCTTTTAATACCGCTTTATAATTCATGTTCAATGAATATTTGGCATCTCATGCAAAATCAAAATATCAAAATCCTTTAAGAAAACTGAAATTTAGACAGCCCTTCTAGTGAAAGTTATCATTTTATGTGTTAGCATTGTTATAAAATAATTTGTAATCCCATTGTATAAATTTTGGCTCTGCTCTGAAAAGTCTCCTCTAGAGGAATCTGTAGATAGCAAAAGTGATCATAGTCTAATACCACTGAATCAGTCTGCTGAGCTACATGTCGATTTCAAGGTACAGAGTACGTATGGGTTTTTTGTCTTGTTTTTTTTTTTTTTTTTGAAGATTTTATTTATTTATTTGAGAGAGAAAGAGAACACAAGTAGGGAGGAGGCAGCAGATCCCCCCTCCACCCCACTGTGAGCAGGGAGCCCAATGGGGGACTCCATCCCAAAACCCTGGGATCAAGACCCAAGCTGAAGGCAGATGCTTAACTGACTGAGCCACCCAGGTGCCTGGTATGTTTTTTTCATAAAGATTTTATTTATTCCAGAGGTGGGAGGAGAGTGGGGGATAGGGGATGGGGAGCAGAGGGAGAGAGACAAGCAGACTCCACACTGAGCATGGAGCCCAATGTGGAGCTCAATCTCAGGACCCTGAGATCCTGACCAGAGCTGAAACCAAGAGTCAGATACTTAACCAACTGAGCCACCCACGCACCCCTGGAGTAGGTATGTAGGTATGTTTTTTGATATAATCACCAAAACCACATTTGTTTTCCTAAATTACTCATTTTAATGAATTTCCATACTTTCTGTATAGATTGAAAGACCACCACAAAAAGGGTTTTTCCCCCTCCCCTTTTTTTTAATTCTTTGTTCTCCCTGTTAAAACACACACACACACACACACACACACACACACACACACAGTGGAGTAGATTACCCTTATAGAACAAACACCTTACCTTAGTTATTCTTTAAAAAACTTTCAAGGATCTATTCTCTGCTCTTTGCTGCCATCTATAATTAATTTCAACCCCTTGGAAGTTTAAAAATAAACCTAATTTCCGTGTCAAAGGCTTTTCCTGCCATTCCTCAGACAAGGCTGATCTGTTATTTTAGAATTATTGTACCTTTAAATGTAGAGCTGCTTTTACTTTTCAAAAAAACCACCTAAATACAAAATATGACCCTTTTTCTTGCCAAATATTCCCTATCTTTCACTTTCTGGAAAACTAAACATACTTGATTAGCACTTCAGTCATTTCACTTTATCTTTGTGCCGTAAGACTGTTTTATAGGTTAGGATATAATGCTGAATTTGCCAGAAATGTTTGCATTCGGAGATCCTGGGAATGTTTTCAAGGCTTGGAGTCTGTTTCCATCATCAGGGAGAAGGGATAGTGCTCTCACAGATCCTCTGAATGGTGGCCAGGACTGTGCTAGGTCATTTGGCAAAGCCCAGGAACCTGTTCACAGAAGATGCCTACTGGAGGTAGGGGGTGGGGGGACAACTGGGAGTCCGGCTTAGGCCTATCTGGGCTGTTCGTGGCATTGGCACAGATTCTTCAGCCTCAGTTTCTCCAGGACTGTTGTTTCAGTCAGGGCTTCTCTGACCTGACTCTCGCTGAAGTAAAAAGACTGTGTTCTGGAGTACACCGGGATGGTGGGAATGGATGGCAAATCTCTATGTGTGAATGTTTTGGGAAAGCTGAAGTACAGATAGCTTAAGGTATAAAATTCAGAGGTAAAACCAGGAATTCCTACGTTCTTTCTGTTAGGCCTGGTCATTTATAACATGAGTTCCCCTAGCTTTAATTAGCCCAGGCTCGATACTATTGATGATGAAGTATTTAAAGAGAATCTAATGAATGACCCGTCCTGTGCAAGATACAAGAGGAATGCAAGATATGTTCCAGCTCTCCAATCACGGATTTCTACTTGTTTTTCAGGCATCTCTAGATGGTTCCCAGCAATTTTTAATTTCTAAATAGGCAAGAATGAATTCTGAACTAACATAAATATTAGAGCTTAACTTTGATTTCTGATCCCTCAACCCAAATCTCTTAATTTATTATGATGATAATATTCACATTTGGCTTAGTTCAGAAAGAGATGGGTAACAATACTGCAAAGAAATGAAGGTTTCAAAAAGTACTGAAGAAACAGGTAAGTGAAATGTCTGTAGTAATCATGTCGGATAAGTCTAATGGATTCCCTCCATGGAGTAGTTCTGAATTCTGGCAGGTACCATGGTTAAAAAAGCACTTTGGTTGAACTCCTATGTGTATCAATATAAGGGCAAAACTGACAGGAACCAAGAAAAAAGATCTCTCAGCAAGAGGGCTCTTTTTGGTAAGATCTATTCCACATCTATTTCCTGAAGCAGTTTGATGAATTAAACTAAAAGCAGTTCTTTGAGGAGGTCTGGGCAGCTCAGTCATTAAGCATCTGCCTTCAGCTCAGGTCATGATCCCAGGGTCCTGGGATCGAGCCCAGCATCGGGCTCTCTGCTCAGCAGGAAGCCTACTTCTCCCTCTCCCACTCTTCCTGCTTGTGTTCCCTCTCTCTGTGTCTCTGTCAGATAATAAATAAAATCTTTAAAAAACAAAACAAAACCAGATTGATACAAGAGAACCTCCTCAACCTGATATCAACAAATCTATGAAAAACTAAGAGTTAATGGTGAATGACTGAACACTTATTCCCCAATGATTAGGAAAAAAAGCAAAGATGTCCACACTTGCAACTTCTGCATTGTACCACATTGTGCTAGCACTGCAAGGGGACCAGAGAAAGAAAGAAAAGGTGTCTGTATTAAAAATGAATAGAACTGTCTTAATTCGAAGATGACACAATTGTCTATGTAGAAAATCCAATGGTATCTACAAAAAAAAAAAAAAAAAAAAACCAACCCCGTATGAGAACTAATAAGTTCTAGTAAGTGAGTTTAGCAAAGTTGTAAGATAAAAATCAATATACAGAAATTATTGTACTTCTATATATACAAACAACAAATTGGAAATTTAAATTTAAAAAATAATTATCATTTATAAGTCCCTTTCTCTCAGTGTATACACATACACACACACACACACACACACACACACACACACACACACACACACACACACACACACACCCCCTATTGATTCTATTTCTCTGGAGAACCCTGACTAATACAGTACTGGTTCCCCCACTGAGTAGAGAGAGAGCCAACCTTGGTAATACATTTCCTATAATGGTACAGGCTGTTCTTTAGTAACTTCCTTCCTCTCTAACATTTCTTCTCGCTTTGTCACTGCACTTTCCAAGTTTCCCATAGATGCTGGGGTTTCTTCCCTGTACACTGGGAATCTAGGACACCCCTGCCCCATCTAGCTGTTCTTCCTCATGTTCACAGACAGATGTGCCCTGCCCTCTGTCAAAACTCCTCATGCCTAGGCATTCCCACAGGGCCATCTGTGGAAGGGACTGGCTTGCTCCTCAAAAAAACATTTAGATCCTGAAGGGAACTTAAAGAGTCACCAACAAAAATTCTTGTTTTGTAGAAAAGAGAAAGCCAGAGAGAAGGAATTGGCTCAAGGTCACAAATTAGTAAGCGGAGGCCTGAGGCTTGCCCATGTCTTTTAACTCCACGTTCAGGCTTCTTTATGTTCATCTAACCTGCGTCCACTCTTAGCTCTTACTATATACCTGGTCGTGTCTTTGACTTTCTAACAAGGACCTTTGATACTCCTGTACTTTTCAGCTCATTAGAACTTGTGTCTATAGCAATCTGGAATATTGGGCTTCTGACTTTGGTGAAGTGTTGATTTCCTACATCTGAACACCAGCTGTCAAGTGCTCCTTGACACGTGTCGGCATCCAAACAATATTCTATTTGAACTAGTGTGTCAGTAAGGCATTGGTACTTAGGTGGAAAACTGCATACACCATCTTTAGCACACCCTTCTGGGTCATCAGATTCTAACCCTGTTCATCTTCTTTGAGCTAATTTGCAACTCTGTAAATTGTAGGTAATTGATAGCTATGTACACTCTATCTAGTCCCGTGATGATTTTGACTTCCCTCTGTGGAAAATCCAGTTTCATCTCCATTTCCAATTCACCTCAACATTCTCTTAAATTCATTTAAGCTTATGCAGTTTTAAATTTTCCTTGAACCAATGATAATATCTGCTTGATTCCCTCATATCATATAAATAAATTTCTTTAAACACATACATCTTTTTTTTTTTTTAAAGATTTTATTTATTTATTTGACAGACAGAGATCACAAGTAGGCAGAGAGGCAGGCAGAGAGAGAGAGAGGAGGAAGCAGGCTCCCCGTAGAGCAGAGAGCCCGATGTGGGGCTCGATCCCAGGACCCTGGGATCATGACCTGAGCCGAAGGCAGAGGCTTTAACCCACTGAGCCACCCAGGCGCCCTAAACACATCCATCTTTATGTCCATATGTGACTCATGATGCTACCCTTCTGGAAATTATCTTTTAATAAGAGGAAGAAAGAAGTACAAAAATCTAGGCTGTAGAAATTTGACCCAAAGGAGCACAAACCCGGGGGCAGGTTGAGGCAGGAAGTCATCATACTTAGGTAGACCCACTGCTACCAAGCAATCCTAAAAGATCCAGAGGTTCAGAAACATGGCCACTTTTCTACTTAATAACCTCTAAAGTGGAAACACTGGTTAGTAGAATGTTCATGTCGGAGCTTACTAAAAAAGCCAAGCTGTTTCCAAAGTGATCACCCATAAATACCTCACCAGAAGAGCCTAAAAGTCTTGTTGCTCTCTATCCCATGCAAGTCCAAGGAATTATCTGTCTTACTGGTTATTGCCAAAGTAAGTATCAAATGATAAATTTAAGTGTGGTTTTAATGTGCATTTCCTTAATTACTAGTGAGGTTGAATTTTCCTTTTGTTTTCACAGAAGTCCTCCGACAATAGACAATACATACAATGAATTTCCTTGCTCTGTGTTCTCCTAATGACTACCCATACTCCTAGAAGGGGAGAGGAGAGAAAGAGAAGAGCAAGAACTAAGAGTTATCTATGTTAGTTAAAAATTATATAAAAAATTCTGCAGGTAGGGCTCAGCAGTCTGTGTTTTAAGAAGGCCTCAGGAGATTCTCATGCATGGGAAGGCTGAAGGACAACTGACTTATTAGACAAACAGAACCCCAAGGGACAGAAGTGACTTCCCTACAATGACACAATCCATCTGAGGAAAGAAACTGCCTCCCAAGTCTCTTCATGATCTTTTCTTTGTCAGGACCGAATGACTTTCTGGAGCACATCACTTTCCCCTGAAAGGTCAATTAGTTGCAAAATCTACCCTAAAGAAATTCTCACACGAGTTTAATATGTAAGACTGTTTGAGCATTGATGGCAAACAACTGGACACAATGTCAATTTCCACTAACAGAGGAATAGCTACATGAATATTACCAATTTTAAAGACAGAGTTAAAAAGGAATGCATTGGAGCTATAGAACAACATAGTTTTATCTCTAATATGTATTGCTAAATAGAAAAGGAAGTTACCAAATGGTATAAAATACGTGATTCGAGTTAAACTAAACATGGAGGTTATTTTTTTTCCCTTGCTTGATCTCTTTCTTCCCCCTATGTGTGTGTATGCACGTATGTGTGTATTCTGAAAGGCTAACACTACCAAAAGAGTAACAGTAACTACATAGGAAGGGGCCGTCATGCAAGTAGGATCCTGGGAAATGCAATCTGTGATGCACAAAGAAAGATATTAGTCTTACATGTAATATTTAAAAATTTTACAGGAAAAGTTAGTCACACATTATTTTTGCAATTAAAAGTTAGTTTCAAACATTAAGTGGATTTTTAAAAATTTTAAATACAATGTGCCTATATCCTGGTTAAAGAATCATGTATCTATTAATTTGATTACTATCACTTGCATCTAAGTAGATACATACCCAATCAGGCAGCAAAAGTATCAACTCTTTTCCTATTTAAAAATATTCCTTGAGGGAACCTCAATCAACATTAGTGACCACCCAGACTGTCTACTCAGATATCCAAAATACAGGACAATTATCTGAACAATTCAACCCATATAAATAATTTTCTCTTAGCTCGATAATGGAGGGAACTGAGCTATTCTGGCTTGGATAATTTGATAATTACCCCCAATTGCCCATTTCCCTTTAGTGTGTATGAAAATCCAGATTTAGTTTTTAAGTTCTTTCTTATATTTACCATAAGCCCTTTATTTTAATTTTTTCCCTTCATGTTTGGCCTTCAGTAAAGACAGAACAGCTGGCCACCATCTGCTACAAAAAGAAAAAAAAAGCCATTATATTCTTAGGAAGACTCTTAAATTTGGGCCTTGGGATAAGAAGCCACGTTGATCTGTGCTATTAGATTGTGGAAGCCCTGAGACCATAAATTCCTTCTAATTCAGTATTACTGCAGCACTTAGCACACACAATAGGTGCTTAATAAATGTTTCTGATGCTGTTGCTGCCTCCACATAAGCTTTAAATGGGAGGCCTTCTAAAGGAAAAAAAAAAAAAAAGACAGTGGGAATTCAAGACTGAGGCTGAGTTTATTCACAAATTTATAATAGAAAGTTAAACTTTAAACTGATCAGTCTATTTTACAGCTAGTAAAATCATTACTATTTTCACAATTGAATTTTATAGATTGATTTCACAGTTAATATTTGGGATGTTCAATGGTCTCATTTAAATATTTTGAAGATGGGCTTTGGAATAGGTAGACTCTTATTTCATATCCTGACTATATAACACATTATGTGTGATTTTGAGCCATTTTCCTCATCTGTGAAACTGAAATAATTTCATGTATTTGGGGGGATATTCTCAGTATTTTTTTATAAGCAAGTTTTATTTATTTTAGAGAGTGAGTGAGTAAGAGAGGGGTGAAGGACAGAGGGAGAGGGAGAGTCCCAAGCAGACTCTCTGCCGAGCGTGGATTCCGATGCAGGGTTTGATCTCAGGACTCGAAGATCATGACATGAGCCGAAATCAAGGTCGGGCCCTTAACTGACTGTGCCATCCAGGTGCCCCTAAGTGAGATGATGTCTGAAAGCACTAGCATGAAGCCTACCATCAGCAGGTAGTTAATAAATACCCCTCTCTCCTATCTTCATCCCTTTCTTTGACAAAAATGTTTTCCCAAATGTATATAAAAGAGTGGCTAGCAATCTTTCCTTTGAGTCATCCCTAAACCATGGTACTCAGGGGTGGGCGGATATTTACTGTCAACTGAACAGAACTTGCTAAAATGGGCACAAGGTCAACCATGGGTCAGCTGATGGACTGGGCAGTGGTTTCCTAGGGCACCGTGTTGGGGAATTCCAGGGCCAGGAATTCTAGGCTGTGAAGGCCATTGCCTTGGCCGAGGAGCCAGGTCTGCCGCTGGGGCTGGAGAGAGATGTTGTGCTTATCTGCCATCTCCGTGTGAGGTTTCCTCATGTTCTCCTTTCTCCTCTTCCACCTTCTCTCCTTTCCATTCATTATTTTCCTTATTCTTATTTGTTTTTGCTGCTTCATCATTATCACTACTTAACATAATGCAGTCCCACTCGATTTTTTTAAGGAACCTCCAAGCAGGGACATAGAGTTTTAATTCAGCCACTGATTTTCACAGAGTAAGCCAGGCAGCCAATCCAAAGGTCCAGAGTGGTGGTCTTCTCAACAACATGGATACTAACACTCCATCACATCTTTCTTCTTTGCTTCCTTTGCTATTTCTTCCTGCACTGCTGCCACAGCAGAGCCATCGCCTGCTGTGTTTCTACATCCTCCTGGGTTGTTTCCTATGAATGGATTATTTCATGAGTCTGCCCACAGTGTAGACATTAGAAAAATAAGGAAAGACAGCTTGTTATTATCATTACAGCCTCTTCGCAGAGCCTCTGGAGAAGAGTCTGACTGATACTACCTCTTGTCACCACTCAAGTCACCACTACAAATTTCAGGCTGAATTTGCAGAGCTATCAACTACAGAAATGATTTTTCTGATACTCGAATAGTGAAAGACAGCTGTCAACAATTTGGGCTCCATGAGAAAGATAGGACCTTAAAAGAATGGGTTTTGGGATTTTGAATCATCTACAGCCTTAGGCAAGGTGGGAAGAACCCACAGCCCAGGCAAGGCCAATATGAGCCCATTCTGTCCCCTAAGAATAGAGAGAGGTGGTCACAGAGACTGATACGGCCAAACTCCTAGAGGTGGGACCTTGGGAAAGCTGCTTCATCTCTCTGACCTCAGCCTCCTCATCTCTGAAATGGAAAGTTGGACTGGGTTACTTGTTAGAGTCTTTCAGTGATATTGTAAAAGGAGCTTTTAAAGTTTTTTCATTTGATTTTTTTTTTTTTTAGTTTAGTACACTAACCAAGATTATAAAAATGGTAAATGTAAGAATTAAGAGAGAGAAGTCATCTGAGGTCTCACCTGTAGTTGGGGTGGGGTGGCTGACTCATTCTCTCAAACACAGAACAATGGGCAGGAAAGACAGTATACAAGGGCAGCAGCTGTTAGAGACCCCTCCCAGAGAATGCCACCACTCCACTGCTACCCTTAGAAAATAAATGCGGTGACCGTACACATGACTATGTGACATGCTTACTCACAATGTTGAAGCTGTCCATTATCTTCCTTACATATTCTCATAATGCGTCCCTCACTACCATGTAAATCAATTTGCAAGGAATTGAGGATTCTTTCCACTTTGCTGCAAATCTACTAGTTTATCTGAATGGCACACTAAGATCTATTTGATGTCAGGCTCTCACCTGTGTAGCTACAGGTAAAAACAAAAGAAATCCAGGAATATCCCGTGAGAGACAAGGCATGGTATCACCATCCTAGCTCTTGGAGGATTTGTGCTTTCCTATTCACTGCTTAATACTCAGAGAAAAAAGTAGAAGCTTTGTTATTTGAAATTTGAAACTTGGGATTTCAGGATTTCAGCCCTTCTTGAGATGTCTGGATTCTTTTGTGCATAGATTTTTCTCTCATTTCCTGTCCTATGAGCCAGTGCTAACCTTGGCTCTCTGTAAGGGAATTTCAGGGACCCTGTCCTTAGGTGGAGTTTTCACAGTGATAACTGATGATATTCAGTTCATTTTGCAAGAGGTAAAAGAATTTGTTGCAGGTTTAAAATTGCAAACACACCTTTCTATAGCAATGGAATTAAGGGGTTCTCAGTCTTTTGCCTATTTTTACTCAGGGACTTCTGAACTTATTGCTAGTTCTTAAACTACCATGTTGAGCAAGAAGCTAGGGAGCAAGGAATGAGAAATGAGTGGGTCATGGGGAACGGAAAGTATTTATTCAAATTCATTCAGCCTCTTATTTAATTATTCCCTCATTCAATTAATAAACACGGGATTTCTTTTCTGTGATAAGCATAATTAATGTGTCTCTCATTTCTATTCCCACTTCTTCCTGGCTAAAAGAATAGTAGTTTCTATCTTTTGGGTGACAATGTTCCCAGCCCCAGGCCTGTGCCCTACTTTCTAAGCCCTTCTCTGTAGCTAGGAATGATTCCATGACTCTGTTCAGGCCAGTGAGATATGAAATGGCTTCTGGGAAAATGTTTTCTTTCCTAATAAAGGGTGGGACAAATATAGCTGGCTTAGTCATTCATCTTGTCCCTTTCTTTCTTTGACTATAGACATGATGACTGGAGAGGCAGCAGCCCCATTGTGACCATGAGACTATAAGCCAACCCACATAGTAAAGATGGTAAAAAGGAATGAAAGGAGGTCAGAAGGTATATTCAGGTCCCTGGTGACATCAGTGAACAGCTGAACTAATATGAAAAATAGCTTACCTCTTAATTTCTTTTCTTTTCTTTTTTTTTTTTTTTTTGTGGGAAACTAACAAATAAACCTATTTGCTACTGGTTTTCAATTTGAGAAATTAGGTTCCCAGGGGATGTTTGGCAATATCTGGAGACAGTTTTTTTATTGTCATGACTTGGGGGTGGTGAGGAGGTGATTGGCATCTTAATAGGTAGGAGCCAGGGATGTTACTGTACATTATACATTCTACTAGGCACAGGCATAGTCTTCCACAACAAAGAATTATCTGGTCCAAAATGTCAGCATGTTGAGAATGAGAAACCCTGGTTCAAGCACTAAAAATGTTTGTTATTCACAATCAGATGCATTCCTGACTGATACATTCCCTCATTTGGGAAACGTGAAACATACGCCATGGAGCATACATTATACCAGGCAAGATGCCAGAAGCAAAAAAAAAAAAAAAAAAAAGGAGTGAAGTGCACTCCATCCCCGTAGAAGTTTAAAAGTCTAGTGGGCTAGACAGACATGTTTGGACAAAAATGAAAGTACATCTTCTAATACAGAGATATCAACATCCAGATGTGGGCCAGATGATGCAGGACCTGCCAGCTCTGCGGAGCCTGGGCTGGCTTCAGAGGGAAGGGGACTGGGCTAGAGATTGAGAGGTGGGGAGTAGGTGTAAAGAGGTATAAAGGCCAACACTGTGCATAGGCCTGGAGGGTCCATGGTTAGACTGACAGCAGTCTAGGGTGTGAGAGAGAGAACAGTGGGGAAAAATGAGAATGGTTGGCTGGAGCTTACCTACTGAGAAACGTCTGCCTTACCTACTGATCTGAAGGCTTTGGATGTTACCCTGTAGGCAGTGAGGAGCAGGCACAGAATTTTATTCACAGGAATGACAGGATTACATTTTTAGAAACATAACTATTGGCAGTGTAAGGAATGGCTAGTAAACAGATTGGAGTTAGAAAGACATATTGGGAGGCTCTCCCAAATTCAGTTGGGAGACTACCCTTAGTATTCTGAAAAGTACAGCAGGGAGCAGTAAAAGGAGAGAATAAATGTTTAGGATGTTCTGTGTCATATGCACTTTTGTAATTCATGCCCTCCATAAAGGTACTTTATTCTTGTCGTTTTTTTTTTTTTTTCTTTACTGCTTTTATTTATTTATACTATAACGAAAAGGACACACAAGACTCCTTATTGAGGGCATCTCCAGAACTGAAGAATTCACTTTCTTGGATTCTAGAGCAATCCTTTGAGACCCAGGTATTCTTGCTGGTGGAAGTTCTGGAGTGTGTCTAGACATCCAGACTTTTTTTTTTTTTTTAGTATTTTATTTATTTGACAGAGAGATCACAAGTAGGCAGAGAGGCAGGCAGAGAGAGAGGAGGAAGCAGGCTCCCTGCGGGGCAGAGAGCCCGATGCGGGGCTCAATCCCAGGACCCTGAGATCATGACCTGAGCCGAAGGCAGAGGCTTTAACCCACTGAGCAACCCAGGCGCCCTCCACCCCCAGACATTTTTAAAATTGACCTTGATTTTCAAGTCTTTCATATTTGGACTTTGACCCTTAACTTTGTACTCCTTCAGGGTTTTTCCAGAGTGGTCCCAGGATGAAACCAAGAGGTGGACATACATGTTACCTACAGGGCTTCTTAGTTTCTGGCCATGAATACAGCCTCCTTGTTATCAAGAGAAAACGTCTAATGAGAACCTACCTATATGGCAAGTTCCATACAAGGTGCGGCACATTCTTGCCTTCAGATGAGGCACATTCTTGTCTTCAGCATCATTGGGTTTAGAATCATTCGCTCCACATTTTTTGAGCACCTACTCTGTGCCAGGCATTCTATTTGAGATATGGATACATAGGTAAAGGCAGAGGTGTATAAATGACTTTTTATGAGACAGTTCTCACAAGGGCACTTTGATTCTTCACAAATGTTCAGAGGCAACTGTTGTGTCCATAATCCTTGGCATTCACAAGGCTTCTCTGTAGCTGCTAGAAATTCTGCTACTACTTGGAAAGTGGTTATAAAATCAGGTAACTCATTCACAAAAAGGTCATACCCAAACCAACAAAAAAGCCCTAATAACTGTGGTTCCTTTTAAAAATCACTTATTCTCCAGGTCCTTGGGACATTACAGGCTCTCTTTGCCATAAATATTTAGGACTCATTTTTAGAATCTATATCTGAACTTCCACTTAAAAGCCTCAAAGTTGGGGCACCTGGGTGGCTCAGTCAGTTAAGCATCTGCCTTCAGCTCAGGTCATGATCCCAGGGTCCTGGGATCAAGTCCCATGTCAGGCTCTCTGAGTCTACTTCTCCCTCTGTGCTCTCTCTCTCTTGCACACATGGACGTGCCCTCTCTCAAGTAATAAAATCCTAAAAAAATAAATAAAAGCCTCCAAGTTGGTAAATTTTTGTCATGTACATGTGTTAATTTTCAGAAAGAGCTAAGATTAATTCAGAGGCAAGTCTAATATAAAAGGTGGTCAAACTGGGCGTTCGCAGAAGTCATATAAAATAATTGTGTGCTTTGTTCTGAAGGAAAGTCCAAATAAGAAATACTTTGAATAACAGCATGGTTTGTTGGAAATAATGTGGGTTTGTTTCTGCAGCTGCTGAGAGGATCACCCCTACCCTCAATGATTATGAAAAACCAGTATCTATTCCATTAAACCACACATTTAGACCCAAACTCTACTATGTAATTGTATACTTTTTCTGCCACCGCCAGGGAATTCTACAAGTTCACAATACTTTAGTGATTTCATTTTAATTACAAAGGGAAAACACAGGAAGAAAATAATGAGAAATAGTAAACTATTGAAAGGGAAGATCTTAAAGAAAATTTAAGGTGTTATGTACATTAGGGAGATCTCAAATAGTCCTATGATCACAGTATAAAAATTTTCAAATGAAAGATAAGTAATCTTTCCAAGGTGGAAATTCCCTTTATCATGGGGTACAAAACTGTGATGTCCTGGGTCAGGGGAGTAAAGGTTATTCTGTTTAACACACTGATTTAACAACTGTTATGAATTGGGACCTGGGAGATTGTGAGCTTGACTGGGGGGAAGTGGGTCTTTCTGGAAGACTCAGAAGCCAAGTTAGGCCAAGGAATCTACATGTGATCCCTGAAACTCTTCAGAATATGGGTTCTGTGTAATCCTGCCTTCTCATGCAGACAAGGAAATATTTTTTACAGAATGTCAAGTAATGTGCCAAACACTACATCCAAAAGTAGATTAGAACCCTGATCTCATTACTAAGTTGCACTATTCACTGCAATAGTTTAAATAAACAAATGGTAAGACTCTGAACTGAAAGTTCAGTACTATCTTACAGACATTTGCCAGAACACATCCCAACACATGCTGTTCTATGTGTTTGCCCCAGCAGAGACCTTCTGTTGACCACGCTTCCGACCAGTCACCATGAAGCCAATAAGTATTCAGTCATTTTCTGTGATGTCCCTGAACAGTACGACTTCAGGAGGCTTCGCTACCTGCCCAGTGCTGCCAGGTGACTTCTTCCATACCTGTATGAGAATAGATAAAACTTCCAACCCACCTGGCCCCACTGATGAGAAGGTGTTGGGAACAACCTCTCTCCCCCAAGGCTCCATGAATAGAAAACAGAAAGGGCACTTCCAAGTGATTTTGCGGAAAAATTCAAAGACGATGGGGTGAGGAAGTATTTTAGGTTTGGCCAAGTGGCAGATTTGGGTAACTTGAACAATACTTCCCCATTCTGGAACCCAATAACATAATACCCTAAACACTGTCTTTCTGGATTCTGTCCCAAATGCCAGAAAGTACAAAAAGGTAAAGAATAATGTAAAACAAGGCTTTACCTTTTATTTACCTCTACCCAATAAACCTGAATGACTCTGTTCCCTGCCTTTGATTGTTTTGTCTGCATATTCCCGCTAGGAGTTTACAAAACAGCACTCCCAAACAGGAAGATAAGAGGCGCACCTATTTGTTGAATAAACATCAAGAAAGAAAACTGCTAACTCATCTATTTTGTTGTGAAATTGCTCAAAAGGATCAAAATACCAATAATTAACTTCCTGGCTCAGAAATCTTTGATACCTTCAGATTTACTGACATTTTGAAATTCTTGTTCATACTTGCCTAATGGCTTTCTGATTACGAACAAAGAAGTGCCAATCTGTTTAGCATTTGACCTGTTTTCTTAAATATTTTTATGTATTCCACACTTAGTGGCTAAAAATACTTGACTAGTCACATTCATGTGCTAAAACAGTCTTCTTTTTCTCCTAACACCTCCAAGTTTAAGAGGAAAAAGGAGCTCAAAGATACTTCTTTTTTAAAAGCCATTTTGTTATTTTTAATTGAAAAACTCTAACTGCAAGGAAATTTCTTTGCCCTTTCTTCTCCATGGAATATAGTGGTATTTTGAAGCCTCAATGAAGTAGGGGTGCCTGGGTGGCTCAGTGGGTTAAGCCTCTGCCTTCAGCTCAGGTCATGATCTCAGGGTCCTGGGATCGAGTCCCGCATCGGGCTCTCTGCTAGGCAGGGAGCCTGCTTCCTCCTCTCTCTCTCTCTCTGCCTGCCTCTCTGCTACTTGTGATCTCTCTCTGTCAAATAAATAAAATCGCTAGGGGGAAAAAAAAAACAAAACCAAACTTCTGAAGCCTCGGTGAAGCAAGATACCTATTAGAATCCATTCTTCCTGGAGAAAAAGTTGGAAAAATGACCTTGGGCACAAGTTTCAGAAAAGAGGTAAAAAGAAACTAAAAATGGCTAATGGGATGCAAATTTTAAAATGGGTTTTAATTTTCCTCTCAGGTGTCCTCAGATAGCAGTGTATCTCACAGGTGGCTTTTTGTTATTGTTGCCCTCTATCTATTTCCTCACAGAAAGTTTTATAAAACTTCTACCCATAATCACATGACACAGAATCCATCCCTATGGCCTTGTATAGACGAGAACAGGTTTTCACTCCTAGATAAAGTCAATTTCTGGGTCTAAAAAACTCCAAAACATTTCAATAAACATTGAGTGAATACAATGGACCGAGGAGATTAAATGTGGATGCTGAAGACTACACGGGTTCAAATTTCTGCTCTACCACCTACTAACATGGGACCTTGGAAAAGTCACATTTCTTTCTGTGCCTCAATTTCCTCATCTGTAAAATGGGAATAATAACATATCATAGCTTACAGCATTTTTCTATGGATCAAATGAGATTATACATCTAGGACATTCTAGGTGCTATATAAATGTTAACTCTCCTATGATACCATAACATTGTTTTATCCTAAGAGAGGATCGGCTGCTTGGGTGTGTTCACATCCACTAGAATCTTGACCCACTTAAGAAGGAACACTTTCACCATGTCAATTAAATATCTGGACGCTCTGAAACCTAAGGATATGTGTAATATATAAATATCTATGGATGTTTTTATTTTTTAAAAAGTGGTCAGAAGGGTGCTTACCCTGTCCTCCAGAGCACAGCAATTTAGATGGAGCACAATAAAAATGCAACATTTCAGCAAGTAAATGGTAGCTGGCAACTAGCCCATTACATGTTAGGAGACAAACAAGCAGGAGGAGCAGTCCCAGGGGACAGGGATAGCCACAGGACAGCTATATTTAACAGAACGCATTTCCCAAGATGCTGGCCTGACCTTTTCACAAACTCTGCAAAGAGGATGCGGTGGGAATAGCCCTGCCTGCGGATGCTGACTGTCTCCAGGATCCCTGTGGAGCGGAGCTGGGCCAGCACACTCTCTCGGGAGAACTTCAGGGCCTCTCGGTCATCATTGGGTTTAATGCAGCGCACAAAGTGGGGCTGTCCGACCACCATTTTGGAGAGCAGATCCATCAGAGAATACTACCAGGGGGAAAAATACACAGGAAATGAGGTTACCACAAACATAATGGATAATTCCGGCACAGGCCCATGGGGCCCTCTAGAGCATTTTGTGGGCTTGTAAACAACTCACAGGCCTTTATAAGGCTGGAAAAGAAACCAGCTATAGGGGGTGATAATATAAGTTCTGAGAAGTCCTTATAGCTGCCTGTGGATTCAAAAGCATTCCTGAAACATCCCCTAGGGCCAGGGCACCTGGGTGGCTTTGTTGGTTGAGCGTCTGACTCTTGATTTCAGCTCAGGTCATGATTTTGGGATGGTGGGACTGAGCCCTGTGTCAGGCTCCCTGCTCAGCCAGGCATCTGAGATTCTCTACCTCTGACCCTCCCCCCTGCTCGCATGCTCACACCCACACTCTCTCTCTCTCTCAAAATGAACAGATGAGGGGCATTTAGGTGGCTCCATCAGTTAAGCATCCAACTCTTGATGTCGACTCAGGTCATGAACTCAGGGTCGTGGGACTGAGCCCTGCAGTAGGCTCCTCACTCGGCATGGAGTCTGCTTGAGATCCTCTCTCTCTCTCTCCCTCTGTCCCTCCCCCCAGCTCATGCTTTCTCTCTAACAAATAAATAAATTTTTTAAAAATAAAGAAAACAAATAGATGAATCTTTAAAGCATAAATAAATATCACCAAGTGCCAAGCAACATCCCTTTGTGGCAGAAACTTAGCTGTCGAAGAACATGCTTAGGTTACCCTGTAATGCCATCCCAGAACCAGCTCGTGTGGTATGCTAACACAGTACTCTATAAACTGTACCTGTAATGTAAAAGGTCTAGCCTTTAGGAAAGGGGTCAGTTTCTTCTTCAGCCTAAGAACCACCAGAAAGTCTAAGCAAATCCTACTGATACCACTGGTAATAAAGCAGAAGAGAAACAAGAAAGAGAGAAAAAGGACAAAGAAAACAAGAAAACTGAAGAAAAGGAGACTATTGTGAAGGTCACCTAACATCCATCAAGTGGCTGGTGGGGGGCTCCCACAGAAAGAGGGCGCATAGAGAAGCACTGCTGTGTGGGACTGCCTCAGCTGTTCCTAAGGGGCAGCCACTTTTGGAGCTTCTCTGTGTACACACCTTCAGGGGCAACTACAGCTACACAGGAAATCAGTCCCTTTATTTCATAATCACACCTCCACTGATCCAAAATGGTATTACCTAGCTTGCCACTATATTCTCTTTCTTGGAATTAACATTTGGGGGACACCAAACTGATTGTCATGGATATATTTCTAGAAAAATCATAAGGCAAAGGTGGCTTCTTCTGAGAGAGGGACTCTAGGATCTTGAAGTTGACCCCACAGGGTTGCTCAAAGCCTCCAAATCCCCCGGAACGGGGACATACACATGCACACACATACACACACACACCCTGTCCCCCAAGACACTAGGAGGATACAGCCACTAAAGTGGACAGGACTAGGGTAGGTCTCAAGGTAAGAAATATATGGCAATTAGAAATGTGATGAGAGTGATGAAATAGGATCTAAACATCTACCTGTTAGAGAAGCTGTAGCAAGAATCAGCACGAGGGTGGAGTGCTGGACTCAAAGGCCTCTGGGCCCACTTCACACCCTCTGGGCCCAATTTCAGTCTACTTCTGAAGTATACAGCTGATGAGGTCAGATTTCTTGGCTTTGGATGCTAACTGAACCTGCTAGCTTTCCATGGAGCCTTCCCCATGGTGCTGGCTCCCAGGTCCTGTCCTCCAGCCTGCTTCAGCAACTCCAGCTCATGACCACTCAACTCCCATCCCTGCGGAGTCCTTTCCTATCGCAACTCCACCCTACAACCTGAGATCAGTAATTCTGTCCTTGGCCTAATAGCATCTCCACCACAAAGCTGCCTAGACCTTAGTTCCCAGTGGGACATGATCTCTACGGGGCTTCCAACCCTACTGCTTTATAATTTGAGGATAAACAAATCTGTGTGAATTGGTAAAAAGTGTCTGCGTCTTATCTTTCCTATATAAGGTGCATTTAACAGAGCCCTTCTAGGCACAACATTTTTACTCAAAGGAGTCATTTTACTAGATGAAATATCAAAAATTGGGGCAGCAGAGATGGGAAATAACTGTGTCTGGCAATGGGTCAATTTGATCTAGGAAAATAAAGTTAAAACTAAGACAGATTCCCTCAGGATGTGAACTTAATAAGCCACCTTCTGGAATTTTATTAACTTTATTTTTCAGTAAATATGCTGGAAAAGCGATGGATTCCAGTAGCTTTAAGGCCAAGGAGCAGCTCAAATACTAACAGAATCAGCACACTGAATGGACAGGCTCTGTGTCAGTGACAGAGAGTGTCCCGTCTGTAGACACATGGGATTTCATTCGATCTTTCTGAAATCAGAAAACATATACGTAGAGGTGGGCTCTCCACTTTAATTTTTCTCTCCCCACACTCCCACCTTTCTTAACTAACTCTTGTGCTTTGCTCTTATTTCACTAATTCCATCATATCTGGGCCTCTCACAGGAAGGGATGGCAGTCCTTTTTGGAAACAGGTAGAACAGAGATCAAAAGGACTCCGTACCCGGAAGTAAGAAGCCATGGTCTGCCTCTTCATGTTGGTGGTTTCTTCGGGATGTCGTATCACCTCCAGAGTGTCCACCTAGAGCAGAGGCAAAGGGAAGTAGTTTTAGGATATAGGCATTTTCTGGCTCTTCCAAAATCTCAAAGGCTTTTTGGTTAAATACCCGAGGGACCTTGACGTTTAGAACACGATAGTGAAAACTATGGGAGAAGTTTGAAGACCTATAAAAGAAAAACAAAATTTGCACTATCCTACTCGCTTGAGAATGGTGAAGTACCATACTGTGAAGTCTTGGTATAAATCCCCAGCACTATTATTTCTGTATTTCTTGATGTTCTAATGGGCCCCTGTTAAGTTCTCCAATAAGGTTGCATGAGACCAAACTATTTCTTAAAAGAAAACTGGGCAATGACCCATGAGGCTGGGTGATTACAGAGACATGGGCTCAAAGCCTAGGTTGGACTGCAGGGAATTAGATGAGCTGTAGTCACCTTCCTGCCTCCCACATCACACAGTTCCCACGTGCTCACTGGAGACTGGAACTTGAGATACACCTGTTCCCAATCATCTATCCCAACCACCTAGGCTGACTGGAAGAAATTTATGAATGAAAACAACTGTAGGAAACAGCCTGTTTTGTTATTGTACCTCAACAATAAAAACCCCACTCCTGCACATATAAGCTATTTGGTTTGCAAAGTGCACGAGTGGCATTTTAGCGCCAGCCTCTGCAATGGCAGCCTCCCATCTGCTCAGAACAGGTGGCAAGGGGATGAAGCAGGAATGTCTGAACTGGAGAGGCTGCTGTCAGCAAGTGTGTTCTGCTTGGTGGATGGCTGTCCAGGCAGCCAACCCCCCACGGGGTGAGGATGTCTGCAACCTCATTCAGCAAAAGTACAAAGAGGGTACTAAAAGGGTTGAGGGCATGAGGGTGGGGACAAAAAATGAGACCTACCTCGAGGGGTAGTTAGGAAATGGTGCATAGTGGAAGGAAATGCTTCAGTTGGCTTCAAGAAAAGTTTATTTAAGAAAAGGAATAAATGGGGAGCTAAGTTTTTAAGAACTAGAAGAGCAACCTGAGCAGGAATATGGGGCTATCTCTTTCTGAAGCAATGGCGGGGGGCAGGGCAATTTCCTTTCCGAGGCTGCATGTTGGATGCGTTCCCAAAGCCATCAGTTCATTTGCATGCAGCTGAAGCTATGGTACCACCGCCTATAGTTTGACTTTTTCATTTTTTTTTTTAATGAGGAAGGAGGAAATGAAAGCTTGGTGTTGAACAGGAAGGCTATTCTAAGAGAGAAAAGGGAAAAATAGACACCACCACCTGCCCCACCTGCAGAGACTGTACTGCATTCTGGAAGTCTTCTTTGCCCAACCCATGCCTCTCTGGAGGATGGAGTTCAGAGCTGGTGAGGTTTGGGGTCACAAATCAGGACTGAAGGAAAGAGGATGTTGGTTGGGGTCTGCCTTCTGCCAAACTGTAAATTCTAAGTTTTCTTGAACTTTTTTTCTCTTTAATTTCTTTCCTCTCAACCTGACCTTCACACACATACATTCTAAACTTGGGAATTTCTCTACCACTTCCTTTTATTCAGACACTCCCTGAAGAACTCTGTCTTACTTTGAACCTTGCTTTTCCTCCCTCATTTCCTTCTCTTTTTATTCAAAATAGTCAGGGAGTGCCAGCCCTTCAGGGCAGCCCTAGGGCACAGTAAAAAGGCAGCTTAAAAATTCATCCATATTTCTCTATTAGTAGGATTTACCTGTTAGCTTCCCTCAGAACATACAATGGGCCCTTGGCATTTGAGAATTTAACAGTTTAGTGGTCAGAAAATCCTTGGTGGATATTAATTGTGCTGTTACATAATTTAAAAGGTATAATAAGAACTGTTTTCAAGACCAACACCTGTCCTCTGCAGCAAACTGGAAAAATACAGAATGAAGCACTAATTTGCACTCCAAAAGTTATAAGTCTGTTAGGCTCCCCTAACTACCCAGCATGACCAAGTTCTGTCCTTCTACTCAGATACAGAGTAACTCTTGGGAAGGAAATAAAAACCCGTTTGGCATTACGTACAGCTTGGAAGTACTAATGCTTGTCCACAGTTTATCACCTACATAGTTAATATTTTAAAGAATTTTAAAGAATAAATAACTTGTTAATTTAAGAATTTGGAAAGGTCTTACATTGGTCAAGGACTTCTTGTGTAGTCACAAGGTTGTCCTGAACATGGAGTGGTTTTGAAAGAGGGACTTTGGACAAGGGACATAGCAGAAGTTGAGTCTCTTGGTCCTTCAAACTAGGAGACTTGGCACAAACCTCACCTCTGTCTGCACCAGGTCTATCATGAACCCGAAAGAATGCCAAAAAATCCAAACCAAAACAGAAGTGAAGGTTGTGGTCTGACATAAAATTTTGTCATCTGAGCTAATTTAGTTAAAAGTAGCTTCATTTAATTAAAAAAGAAAAATCTTTTAGAAAGAATCCAGAAAGTAGATTTCATTAGGGAACATCATCTAGCATATAGTTCTTCTCAAAGATAGGGCATTCCCAAGAAACAGTCTTCCCTAGAGGATCTAATAAGTTTTTACCTCAGATAGGGGGAAGAGACCCTAGAAAAGCTTCCCTGGGTTTAGAGGATATATGCTATGGAACATAGAATTTTGGAATTAGACATCCTGGTTCAAAACCAGGCTCCTCCACTTACTACTTGTGTGGACTTGGACTTGCTATTCAACTTCTCAAAACCTCTGTTTTCCTTATTAGGAAAACTGCTCAGTAAATGCTACCACCTCACACACATGCAAAAAGTGTATCAGTTTTCCTTCCATTATTACCATGATTGACTTAGTTCTAGTCTGGTGATGAATGTCAAAGATGCAGTTTTCTTCAATGGCAAGATGGCAAGTACTAGCGCCCATGCAACACAGCAAAGAGATCTTTTCACTTATTGGCAGAGAAAATACTTCCAATGAAACCAATTTCAAAATGATCAGTAGAACCAATATTCTGGATCAAACCATTGTATGTCTAACCCAATATCCTTTCTCATTCAGTGCCAATTTATACAACGATATAAGTCAACTGGAGATGAGCAAGCCTGCTTTCTGCCCACATGACAAATGTCCTGCCCAATTCCTTGTAAGAGGCACTGGTTAGTGTTTAAAGTAGTCCTGAGTCAGCTTTACAAACTATAACACAGACTCCAAGTGCACAGGAAATGAATGAGCTTCAGTATACGTATGGACTCCACACATGGAGTTTTAGATGGGTATCAAAACAAGAGTAATAAAACATCTATTGTTCCATGGTAAAAAAAAATCACCGTAGTAACCACTTTGCCTGTATTATGGCAGTGAGGTCTCAAAATGATCCTACGAGGTAAGTACTATTATTATTCCTATTGTACCTAATAAGGAGGTTAAGGCTCAGAGATTTTAGAGAAATTTTCCAGTCTTGCAACTAGTAGTTGGCCATGCCTACATCTGAACCCAGTTCTGATTCCAAAACCTTACTTCTTAAACATTATATACTGCCTTTCTATGTGATTTGATATTACTTACAACATGGGTCTGAAAGCATGGTATTACTAAAACGACTTGCCACATCTGTCAACAAAATTTACTCTAGGATAAAGACAGATTCCAAGAAGTCTCATAAACCATCTAGATTTCAGTTATCGCCAAAAAAAACAGAAAGATTTTTTTTCCTGATCTCAGTAAGTGTCCACTATTTGCATCCTGAAACCTCACAGGTGCTTATATTTGTCTTCCTGACAGCTTTGTCAAAAATTTTTACTGCTATCAAGTGATCCATCCACCCTTTAAAGAAAAAAGCCCTTACAGCATCACTCCTCTCAAAGCCTGCACAGCCCTGAATGGAAAAGCAAGACTGGCATTGACACTATCCATGCATCACAGTGTGGTACTGTTGAATGTGCTGGAGGCCAGCTTCCTAAAACGACCACCTGTGTTATCTGACCTTGGCCAAGACAGAAAAACTATTGCTGTCGTGAAACGTATTTTCTGGTGCCTTAACTAGAACTTTCAATTCATCCCTCTTCCAAATGAAACCAAATCACAAGTTACTTTCATCTCACTGATATACATTATTATTATAATGATGTAAATATATGTCATATACTAGAGGGCACACTTGTCACACAGGCAAAGCCTGAACAACAGGATGCAGTGTAGAGAAAGTTAACTGCGCTGGTATTCTGGATGCCCTCTGGATGAGGGCAAGGGAGCAGGGTCCTGGCAGAACCCAATAGCCACAAGATCAAATTGAGGGAAGGACAGTAATGTGGGCTGATAGAGAGTATTACAGGGGAGTCTTTAATCTTTTTGTGTCATGGTCTCTTTCAGAATCTAGTGGGAGCCAGTGTTTCCAAAAAAACAAATATAGTTGCTCCTCATTCTTTGTGGATTCTATATTTGTGGATGTGCCTACTTTCTAAAATTTATTTTTAACCCCCAAATCAGTACCTGCAATGCTTTCATGATCATTCATAGACATACAGAGTGGAGAAAACTTTGATCACCTGATGCATGTGTTTCCAGCTCAGGCTGAACAACATGATGCTCTGCCTTCCTGTTTTAGCTCTCATGCTATAAGCAAGTATCCTTTTCTGGGTTATTGAAGTGCCAAATGTTCTGCATTTTTGTGCTTTTGGCCAATGATTTCACTGTATAAAATAGCCCCCAAGGGGCCCCTGGGTGGCTTAGTGGGTTAAAGCCTCTGCTTTCGGCTCAGGTCACGATCCCAGGGTCCTGGGATCGAGTGCCGCATCGGGCTCTGTTCAGCAGGGAGCCTGCTTCCCTTCCTCTCTCTGCCTGCCTCTCTGCCTACTTGTAATCTCTCTCTGTCAAATAAATAAATAAAATCTTTAAAAATAAAATAAATAAAATAAAATAGCCCCCAGGCATGGTGCTTGAGTGCTGTCTTGTGTTTCTAAGTGCAAGAAGGCTATTAAATACCTCTTGGAGAACATATGTGCATTAGATAAGCTTCATTCAGGCATGAGTTATAGTGCTGTTGGCCTTTATTCAATGACACAAATACTGTAATTAAAATATTATTTTCGGGGTGCCTGGGTGGCTCAGTTGGTTGAGCAACTGCCTTCGGCTCAGGTCATGATCCCGGAGTCTTGGGATCGAGTCCCACATCGGGCTCCCAGCTCCATGGGGAGTCTGCTTCTCCCTCTGACCTCCCCTCTCATGCTCTCTCTCTGTGTCTCGAATAAATAAATTAAAAAAAATATATATTATTTTCAGGGCTCCTGGGTGGCTTAGTAGGTTAAGCATCCAACTCTTGGTTTCGGCTTAAGTCATGATCTCAGGACCCTGCATCAGGCTCCATGCTCAGTGGGGAATCTGCTTGAGATTTTCTCCCTATCCTTCAGCCCCCACCCCACTTGCATTGGCTCTTGCTCTAGTTCTCTCTCGTGCTCTCTAAAATAAAGAAACAAATCTTTTAAAAAATATTATTTTATATAAAAAATACTACATATAATTATCTGCAAGAAATATATATTAAATAATGTGCTTCCAAATAGAAACACACATGAAACAAGATTATGTACTAATTGGTTGACAACAATGTTGTGAGCAGAGGCTTTTGGGAACCTAACCACATAAATCCCCTAAGAGCAGTGCTTTAGTATTGGCTGATCCAGTGTTCATAGCAACATATAGAACATAATTTCATGAAGAATAAGAATCAACTGTATTTACAAATTTTACATGTAATAATATCAAGAGGCTCTTAGAACTAATGAAACTCTGATGTAAATCTCTCCTAGGGGTCCATATAACCCATGTTATATAGTCTTAATATCTTGCTACAAACTCACAAGACTGAAAAAGTAATACATGTGTTTATAATAGCAACGTGGGTATAAAAATTATTGTTAACAAAAATGATCTGAGTCCCTATTATGTATAGGTAAGTTTTTCATTCCAAAGAAAGTTAAATATCAATATCTATGTCTGTATCGATTTTGAGACTATTCAACAGTATTCTGTGTGGCTGAAGTTGTTATTTTTTATTAAATAATTTAATGTTCAATGTAAATAAAAATATATGAAAATTCAGAAATGTGATCTACTTATTTTATTACTCCATCACCTTTTAGATAATTGGGTGTTGGTGTTAGTATATACAATGAACATTAACCAGCCAATCCTTGAGATCCTCGTGAAACATTGGCTGGAAAAATGTAATAGTTAAAAATATTTTACAGTGGGGGGCACCCGGGAGTCAGTGACTCAAGCCTCCGCCTTTGGCTCAGGTCATGATTTCAGGGTCTTGAGATCCAGCCCCGCATCAGGCTCCCTGTAGGGAGCCTGCTTCCCCCTCTCTCTCTGCCTGCCTCTCTGCTTACTTGTGATCTCTGACAAATAAATAAAATCTTTTAAAAAAAATTTTACAGTGGGACATTTATTAACCCTTCTAACATTCCCTTTGCACAGACAAGTTCACTCCTTATTTTTCAGAAAGCAAAGCATAATGACAGGAAATGGTTTGGTTTCTTTCCTCCCTGCTGACTCTATTTGGTCCCTGTTACACTCCTCTGTAGGTTGGTGACAGCCTCAAAGAAGAGCACTTCATCTCTTCCTAGACAGACTTTACTTTCAAGTGTCATTGTTCTGTATCTTAAGTGGTCTTTCTGAGAATCACATGAAGGGGTCCAGAATATGCCATGGTGGCATAGGTATTATTTTGAGTTGAACATTTGAGAATCAACAGTTGCAAGAAGAGGCTTTTTCTGAACTCCCCTTATCTGGCTAAAAACAGGGCCTCTCAAAATCATCCAACTGTCATAAATCTCCTCCCTGGCAGTTTCACAACCTGCCATGGAAGA
The DNA here is from genome assembly GCF_002288905.1 of Enhydra lutris kenyoni. NCBI lineage: Eukaryota > Metazoa > Chordata > Mammalia > Carnivora > Mustelidae > Enhydra > Enhydra lutris. The sequence continues at coordinate 67,173,009 of NW_019154085.1, read as the reverse complement.
CTGACTCCTATCACCAGAGATGAGAAACGAGCACTGGGATTTCCAAGAAATTGCCTAAACAGACACTGTCACAAAACTATCATATCTCCCATCTATTCTCCTAAGGGACCATTTGTTTTTCCCAAAAGTCATTTGTTCTCTCACAAGTGCCCCTCTCCCCCATTCAACCCCTATGAAGAGGGTAGATAAGCCTCAAATTCTAACTACCCCTTTAAGTAAATTTTTTGAGTTCCTGTGTGTATATATGATTAAAATTTGTTTTTTTCTTCTCTTACTCTTTCAGGTTGAGTTTAATTCAGTCCCCAGAGAACGAAAGTTAAAATGGTAGAGAAGACATTTTCTTCTACAACACAGGATTTTAAAGATCCCATGCTGTTGTTTCAAATTTCCTAACCTCTGATTTCCTAAATGCCTTCCATCTCTTAACCAGACTTCCCGTGGGCCAGAGAAACTAAAGTCGCCTACTCTAGGATTATCCCCAAGACAGGAACACCCCAGGGTCCACATTATTTTGAGTCCAAACCTGCTACTCACCTTGGTTCTCCCAGCACTGAAATGTGGAGGCAAAGATCTTGAGGCTGCTGTTATCCTGGCTCTTGTCTGGGCCAAGTTACCTGAGCAAGAAAGACAAAAAAGCTAAAGTGAAGGAAAAATTAAGGAACAGAATTATGAGTAATTTTTTCCCTTTATGTCTTGTACTTTTATTAATTTTCCAAATGATCTGCTCTGAATATGAAAAATTTGGAAGAATTTGAATTTTGAAACTTTAATGATATAAATTATAAACAAATTATAATAACTTATAAATTATAATTTATAATAGAAATTGTATTTATATTAGTCTCGTAAGCAAAAAATAAATAATAAAAAACTCCCCAATTCACTAATAAACTAGCAATAGAAGGAAATTGCCACAACATAAAAAGGACATATGTGAAAAGCCGACAGCTAACATATTCAACAGTGAAAGATCAAAAGCATTTTCCTCTAAGATCAGGAACAGGACAAGAATGCTCATTTTCACCACTTCTATTCAACTAGCACTCAAGTTCAAGCAATCAGGCAAGAAAAAGAAATAAAAGACATCCAAATTATAAAGAAAGAAGTAAAATGATCTCTGTTCATAGGTGGCATGATTTTATATACAGAAAACCTAAAGATCCTACCAAAAATCCTGTTAGAACTAATAAATCAATTCAGCAATCTTATATTGTAAGATATAAAATCAGCATAAAAAAATCCAGTTGTATTTCTACGTACTAACAACGAAAATTTGAAAAGAAAATTAAGAAAATCCTATTTACAATGGCATCAAAAAGAATAAAATATTTAGAAATAAACTTAACCAAGGAGGCAAAGACTTGTAATCTGAAAACATTCCTGGAAGAAATTAAAGAAGACACACAAATAAATGGAAAGACACCTTGTTCTTGGGGAAGAAAAGAATCTTTTTCCACTACTCATCTTATGTTACTCATCTTATGTTAATTTCCTAGGGCAAATTAGACTGACAGAAGACAGATTAACAAGAGAAAAATAAACAGAGGTTTCTTTTTCTTTTTTTTTTTTTTAAGATTTTATTTATTTATTTGACAGAGAGATCACAAGCAGGCAGAGAGGCAGGCAGAGAGAGAGGAGGAAGCAGGCTCCCCTAGAGAGCAGAGAGCCCGACGCGGGGCTCGATCCCAGGACTCTGAGATCATGACCTGAGCCGAAGGCAGCGGCTTAACCCACTGAGCCACCCAGGCGCCCCAAAACAGAGGTTTCTTAATGTGTGTATCACACATACACACAGGAGTATTTGGTGATAAGTAAGTCAAGAGGTAGTAAGAATTGGGCTCACGCAGTATCTTAACAAAATAACAATAAATTTCTAGGTAAGTGACCAAAGATCTTTGAGTTTTTAGGGGCAATAAATTATGGGAAAGTAAATATATGAGGAAGCTAATGGAAGGTAAGGGCAAGTTAGTAAAGTTTTGTTATACAGATTCCTCTGGTGCTGTCTCTGGGCTGATAAAGGTCTAGAATTGTCTCTGGTGATTAACTTCTGTCTTTCCGGGTAGAGAGGGGTGGGGGGATAGCTCTACAAATTTATGTCTTGCTTTTATGTAAACAGGGAAGGCAGGGAGCTTTTCTTATATTTATATCTTCTCAATTACCTTCAGCTCAAATAATCTTTATGCCAAGGTGGCACATTTTTTTGTGGCATATTTTATGTGTTCATGGATTAAAAAATCTAATATTGTTAAAATGTCCATGATACCCCCAAAAATCTATAGATTTAATGTAATCCCCATCAAAATCTTAATGGCATTTTCACAGAAACATTAATAAAACCCTAAAATTCATCTTCTAGAACCACAAAAGATCCAAAACTCCAAATGATCTTGAGAAGGAAAAGAAAAGCTGAAAGCTTCATGTTTCCTGATTTCAAAATATATTATAAAGTAACAGTAGTCAAAACAGAATGGTACTGGCATAAAGAAAAACATGCAGGACAATGGAACAGAATAGAGAGCCCAGAAATAAATCTATGTATATATGGTCAAATCGTCTTTAAGGTAGATATCAAGATTATACAATGGGGAAAGGGTGGTCTCTTCAACAAATTGTGTTTGGAAAACTCGATATCCAAGTGCAAAAAAAAAGAAACTGGACGCCTATCTTACACAAAATTCAATTCCTCCTGGATTAAAGACTTAAATGTAAGACCTGAAGCTATAAAACTCCTGGGGGTGGGAAGAAACAGGGGGAAAGCTTCATAACACTGACCTTAGCAATGATTTCTTGGATAGGATATCAAAAGCACAGGCAATAAAAGCAAAAATAGACATGCGGGTTTACATCAAATCAAAAGCTTCTGCACAGGAAACAATCAACAGAGGGAAAAGGCAACTACAGACCAAATATTTCCAGACCATATAAGGGGTTAATTTCCCAGATCTATAAGGAACTCCTACAACTCAACAGCAAAAGATAAAATAACATAACCTGATTTTAAAATGGGCACAGGAGGGGTACCTGGGTGGCTCAGTTGTTTAAGCATCTAACTCTTGATTTCAGCTCAGATCATGATCTCTGGGCTGTAGGACTGAGCCACACACTGGGGTCCACACTCAGTGGGGAGTCTGCCTGGGATTCCCTTTCTCCCTCTGCCCCTCCCCCCGTGTGTGTGTGTGCATGCACGCTCTCTCTACAAAATAAATAAATGAATCTTTAAAAAAAATATAAAAGGGATAACAAAGTAAAAATGGGCAAAGGACTTGACTAGGCATTTCTCCAAAGAGGACATAAAAATGGCCAACAGCTATATAAAAGATGCCCAGCATATCCAAGAATCAGGGAAATGCGTATCAAAACCACAATGAGATATCACTTTATACTATTAGAATGGTCATTGTATAAAACAATAACAGTAACAAGAGAAAAATAACAAGTATTGGCAAAGATATGGAGAAACTAGAAGCTTGGTGCACTCATTGCTAGTAGGAATATAAAGTAGTGCGGCCAATATGGAAAATAGTGTGGAGGTTCTTAAAAAATTAAAAATAGAATACCATGTAATCCAATAAGCCCACTTCTGGGTATTTATCCAAAACAACTGGAAAAAGAATCATGAAGAGGTATGTGCCTCCCATGTTCACTGCAGCATTGTTTACAACAGCCAAGCTGTGAAAACAAATTAAAAATTCACCAAAGGATGAGTGGATACAAAAAAATGTGGTAGATGTGTACAACGGAATATTATTCAGCCTTATAAAAGAAGGATGTCTTGCCATTTGAGACAACACAGATGAACCTGGGACATTATGCTAAGTGAAATAAGTCAGTCACAGACAAATACTGCATGATTCCTCTTATATGATGTATCTAAAACAGATAAGCTCATAAAAACAGAGAGTAGAATGTTGGTTGCCAGGGCTTGCAAGGGCAAGGAAATGGGGGATTTTTTGTTCAGTGGGTAGAGTTTCAGTAATGCAAGATGAAAAAGTTCTAGAGATCGGCTTTCCAACAATGTGCACATAGTGAATGATACTGTACTATATACTTAAAAATGTGTTCGGAGGGCAGGTCTCATGTGTTTTTATCACAATAAAAAAAAAATTTTCGAACTAGGGTACTGTTAAGTCTTTGAAAGAGATGGGTAAGCAAGAAAAAAGATGCTGGGAGTTTTCCCAAAAAGGAAGTTGGGCAATTGAGAACCCCACTGTAAAAGTTTAAGATCATAGACACTGATCAGCAGATCTGGAAGAATGGGCCCCCTGGCACACGGGGAGAAAGCCTGCCATGCAGTAAACCAGAGGACACAGAGAGCATGGGCATCAGCCACTGAGTTTTGGGGATTGATGGGTTTTTGCATTTGCCTGGGGTGTGAACACATTAGCTAATATCTCAGTGCCCTGGTTTCCTTATCTATAACATGAAGACAGTATTACCTCATTCTGACAGTTGTTATGGGCATTCCATGAGGGTAATTCACGATAAGCACTGTCAATGCAGAGCTTGTTCAAGGTAAGTGCTCACTTCATGTTAGCCAGCACTGATTATTATTAATATTATTATTATCATTACTTGCTGTGAATAGTCCATCCACACAGGTCTCAAAACAGAGAGTAGAAGGCAAGAGAATACCAAGGAATCTTACTAATTTGCTATTATGAGAACTGGTCAGTCTAAAAACTAATGCTAGATAAGAAAAAAATGATAAGGCAACCTCTACTTTGAACCTCCATGTCTTGGCCACTCTGATTCCCAATGTTTTTTTTTTTAACCTTTAATGGATCTCAGTGGCCTGTCCAGATGCTCTTCTCCCCTCACCACCCACCTACTCTTAATCTCCTCTCCTATCCCCAGCCTCCCAAACTCAGCGCTTGAAGATTTGTTTGCTTCTTTACTGACGATGCCATTTGATTCTGTAGCAAAATAAAAAGTTGTCAATGAAAGGAAATGCTGCAATTTGTGCCTATGCAAGACACTTGAGATCTCAAAGTTTTTAGCAAGTCTAGCACAAAGATGTCCAAATGTTTTCTCTGGCGATATCTTCAGAGGCTAAACTGTGATTAATAGCCCAGAAAGAACCCTTTGAAGCAGGATTGGTGACATCAAAGTCATAATCCAGGGGTGGCAGGAGCTTTATAATGAGTGGGAAGCATTTTAACACATTTCAAAGGATTTACAGCGTGAATAAACAATAGACCTCTGCAGATGCACTGCACACACCTTGCAGAAACATAACCTATAAGAAGTTCCCATTTTAATTTAAATGTAAATACAGTGTTCACATTTGTTTCAAAGCATCCTCCCAGCTTCAGCCCTCGACAACCTCTTTGGCTAAGGATGCCTCACTGCCCCCAGAGCCCCCGAAACTGTGACTACTGACATGTGTTGGGAAGAGAAAATGGAAGTCAGAGCCATCTAAAGGAATTTATATCCTATGTGGGAACTGGGTTAAGAAAGAATCTGAAATGGAGCTTACAATGATCCCACACAATCTCTCTGTTTCCAACTTAAAGAGAAAGAGACAAGTGGTCTGAAGACGGAGCTGGAACTTTTAAACGATGGCAATTTCCTGCCTGCTTCAGAGGATTTCATCTCTTGGAAAGTACCCAGGACCCATGATTTCATCTTCAGTTGCTTCTTAAAAATTGTCCAAAATGATGGCTGCTGTTTAAATAATCACGCACAGAATTCCGCTTCCCTCTGCTGCCCTCTCTGGGTTTACAGAATTTGTTGCAGGGTTCCCGTGGTAACTGCTAGTGGGTATTTGGAAAATTTTCCTGCTTAAATTTTCCCTAAAACAAGGAATAGGCTCATAAGCCAATAAATTACTGCAAAGCAATGCTGAAATGTAAAGTCTCATGCCAAATTGCTACTAAGAAAGAAGCTGCATATGAAAAAAATCAGTTTCAGTTCATCTATTACCAGAGCAAGTTATCTGAGTCGATCTGAGAACTGAAACCATTGATCCAAAAGTCTGTCTGGATACTGAGAACCTAAGCCACACCATACTGTCTACAGGAAAACGACTCTCCATTGGCATGGGTTTCTTTTTCCAGTATTCAATACAGGAACTCCCTGCAAGATCTTAGACCATCAACTCTTCAATGGAAAATATCAACAGCAATTTACCCCTTAGGATTCTTTGAATCCCTGGGCTCAAAAATCCTCACCTTGCTCTTCCCATCAATTGCAGACTTTTGTTTTGTGATCCTTACCCAAACCTAATCAAGCCCCCTCACTTTGAAAGACCCACCTTAAAAAAGAATGTTCTGGGGTGCCTGGGTGGCTCAGTGGGTTAAACCTCTGCCTTGGGCTAAGGTCATGATCTCAGGGTCCTGGGATCAAGCCCCGCATCAGGCTCTCTGCTCAGCAGGGAGCCTGCTCCCCCCACCCCCCCGTCTGCCTCTCTGCCTACTTGTGATCTCTGTCAAATAAATAAATAAAATCTAAAAAAAAAAAAAAAAAAAAAAAAAAGGATGTTCTGACCCTGCTTTTCCTTCTCCAGGACACTGCCAAAACTTTGAGAGGTGGTGGTCTCTGTTACTGTGCTAAGTAATGAAGTCCCCTTTGTCTCATCAACAGGTTGTGTGGGTGATGTTTACAAAGCCAGTGTGAGACAGACCAGGGCTGGTGTGATGCCTGCTGTGCTCACAGTGTTCTAAATCCGGCCATAACACCGCTGCTCGTAAAAATGCACGGAGTCAAATTCAGTAGTTGTATAAAACACACCATAGTATTTTGTATGCAAAAAAGCTTGTTTTTATATACCTACCTATCCTAAAAATAATAAGGGTTTTAGATTTGATACACTGAGATAACTTAAAACAGCTATAAAAAATATGAAACAGTTGGAGGAGGCCAAAAGAAAAAGTGTGTTGTTAGATTTTGTTCTGCAAGTTTTTAACTTTCTCCCCTGGCATTCATCTATGGCTTTGAGAGTGAATATCAATAAATGGGCAGGGGGGAGGTGGGAGTGTTCCCAGCCCACTTAATCTCTCAAGCAAAGAACATTGATAATATATCGAATGGGCTGTAGTTTTGTGGAGGGAAGGCAACAAGAGTAAGTAAAACACCAGCCTGTCCTCTCAGCTCTTTTATAGAAGAAAGATACACAACATAACAAATTCACTCTCTTTTCTGAGTGCACAACCTTTAACATGCACATGGGTAATTCAAAGCCCAAAGAAACCCCTCTCTCATTCCTGTATTGACTTTTAATTGGCAGTTGTCTGGCATCTTAGGAAGTTCTGCATAATTAACACCTCTGGACTATCTGCTTAGAAGGAAGCCAAACCAATGTTTTTGCTGCTTTTTAAAGAATTATTTTTATTAACATATAATGTATTATTTGCCCCAGGGGTACAGGTCTGTGAATCATCAGGCTTACACACTTCAGAGCACTCACCATAGCAGACACCCTCCCCAATGTCTATCACCCAACCACCCTCTCCACATTCCCCCCACCCTCAGTAACCCTCAGTTTGTTTTGTGAGATGGCTTTTTTTTCTTTTTCATTTAGAATGTGAACTATAGCTTTAAAGATTGGTGACTCAGTGATTTCAAAATTGTAGAGCTGAGGAAAAAGAGCAACTCCTTCTTTCCTAGTTTAAGCTTTAAAACTCATGAACAGGGTATCAGCCCACCAAACAACCGTACTGGATCATCAGAATTCAAGGAAGCAACAGGCTTCCCTTTCCTAACTTGGTCAATAGCGGAGCAGAGGCCCTCTGTTTTCTGCATTTTATTGCCACATTGGCAGAAGCTGTCAGTTCAGTCCATCCTCATGACAAGAATCTCCCCACTAGTAGAGCCATGTAAAGAAAAAAAAAAAAAAAAAAAAAAAAGCTCAGGGTGCCTGGGTGGCTCAGTCGGTTAAGTGCCTGCCTTTGGCTCAGGTCATGATCCCAGGGTCCTGGGATCGAGCCCTGCATCAGTCTCCCTGCTCCGCAGGAAGCCTGCTTCTCCCTCTCCCACTCCCCCTGCTTGTGTTCCCTCTCTCTCTGTCAAATAAATAAATAAATAAAGTCTTTAAAAAGAAGAAAAAGCTCTTCATATTTCCTGTCTTCTCCATGTTTTCTGATGCAGTTTGCTTGTAAATGATATGACATGTGTTCGCAAAAGTACTAGAGACTAGACTGTTGATATCTATCAAAGAAGACCTGATCCATCCAGGAAAAAAAAATGAAATTCACATACACCTCTCTGCCAGAACCCACTCATCGCTGACATGTGACATTTATTCCAGCCTCAGAGCAACATCCCTATGCAGAACAGGTTTGAGTCCAACCAGTGCTGGTCCTGGACAAACTGTAATTTAGGCAAAGGATGTATTCAGGTTCCACACATTCCTATTCACACCCTCATTTCCACTTCTGGAGGCGCACATGGCTTTAAGGCTGTATCTCCTCCCTACTCCAGCAGCTTGTTCCCCTACTTCCTTGTCCCACTCCTGAACTTGATCAGGAAGTATAGACTTCCTCCATCAAACCTCATGTTCCAAATCTTCAGGTTACTATTCTCCTCTGACAACTAATGCAGATCTCATTTGTTCATGGATAGAGAATGAACTTCACTCAGGTGAGATGTTTGCAGGATATGGGAAGCCTTCTTAGGAAAAAAACATTCTCAGAATGATTCTGTTGATGGAAATGTTAGGGACCTATAGACTATCCAGCATCTGGGCAAGAGGGTAGTTTGGAAGTAAAGGCACTTTCAGTTAATGGTGCTCAAGTTACTCGTGCTTTGAAATAAAATAGTAAGGGCCCTCCGTCGTTCATCTAAAGATGAACAGAACACAGTTCTTCGTCTCAAGGAGAGGCTAGCCCACAGAAGCTGCTGTGGGGAAGGGAAAAGACAGGCGTATAAATAATTCATTGCAATTTGAGTGGAAAGTGTTACAATAAACCTGAATGAAGTGACATGAGAGGATAGAAGACTAAATTTCTTGTGAGAATGAGAAAAAAAGCTGAAGAGTAGGCAATAAATGAGCTAGATCTTGAGGATTAACAGGAGTTTGACAGAAAAGGGATATGATTCTACCTGGAAGATGCAGATGCTTAGTGAGAAGAGAGGTCTTTAAAAATTCCAGAGACTGGAGCGTCTGGCTGGCTCAGTCAGAAGAGCATGTGACTCTTGATCTTGGGGTCATGAGTTCAAGCCCCATGTGGGGTATAGAGATTACTTAAATAAATAAGAACTAAAGATAAATAAGTTTATTAATAAAAATTACAGAGACTTTCAGAGACCCTATTCATCAAATTCCCAAGGGGCTCCTCACTTTTATATTAGACATATAATAATAGCAAAAAATATATTTTTTTCCCTTATAAGCATAAACACAAGTTACCCGTCCTACCAATGAAAATACTATGAAGGCAATTTCTGGGGGAAGAAAACATGGAAAAGGAAAGCTCTCCTAAGGTTTCATAAGTCACTGAGACCATGGACAAAATCTTTGCTATTTTGCTCTTCCAGGCCTTCAGGTAGTCCCCAACCTTTTATATGGCCAAAGTTGGATGGTTTGTATGTAAACCAGCAGGGGACTCATATCAGTTAGTTGATACAAGCAATAATGAGGCCAAAGTCTTGAGTAAAATCTCAGTGTGGATCCAGTAGATGCAAAGAAAAGTGACCTTCCATATCTAAGACTAGAATCCTAAGTAAAATGCCCAGGCAGGAGAGAATAAAGTGATCACTGTAGATTTTAAAATCCCCTTTAGAAGTTCTGCTCAATACACCTTATCTGTTGATGATGAGTCTGTTGCATGATTTCTTTGTGTGAAGCACAATACTTGGGTTTCCCTGTGTTTTCAGTGAAGACAGAGAAAGCCAAAGAGGGCTTCAGGAAATAAGATGCTCTTAACTCCCATTGCGCAGGATAACATCTGAGTGCTTGACACTATAAATGCTCCTTTGGTTCTCCCTCTTCAGCATGGAAGCAATGAAAAGCCTCTAGATACAGTCGAGAGTGAGAAATCCGTATTTTTATCCCAGGCATGCCATTGACTTTAGATCACTCTACTCTCTGTGACTCACTTTTATTATATGTCAAATGAGGAGTCCAAGTGTATTAGTGGCCTTCTACTTGTATGCCCTAGCATTCTGCCACAGCACCCACAAAGGAAATCCTTCGTGGCTGTGCAGCTTTTAGATCAATACTGGGCAATGTGGTGTTAAGAGGGGTAGAACCTTTTTGAGGGGGAACTACAAGAACTGCATAATGTCAACCTGGTGCCAGAAAGAGATTATGTGACATCTGTGGCCAGGATATATGAGAAAGTTACCTGGACTATAAATCAGAGAGCTGGTCAGGGCAATAAACAATATTGTTCAAAAAGCAACATCAGAGAAAATTATTTGTAAATTATAGATCTGATAAAGGGCTGTTACCCAAAATATACTAAGAATTATTAAAATTCATTAAGAAAGCAACCCAGCTGAAAAATGAACTAAATATTTTTTTTCTTTAAACTTTATTATTATTATTATTTTTAAGTGATCTCTATGCCCAAGGTAGGGCTTGAACTCACCTAAATCACCTAACTTGAACTAACCCTGAGATCAAGAGTCACATGCTCTTCTGACTAAGCCAGCTAGGCACCCCAAAATGGACCAAAGATCTTAAAAAGAAGAAGAAGAAGAGGAAGATGGCTATACCATTTTGCATCCAACTGGCAATGAATGAGCATTCCTGTTGCTCTAAATCCTTGCCAGCCTTTGATGTTATCAGTTGTTCTTGATTTTGGCTATTCTCATAGGTGTGTAGTGGTATCTCATTGTTATTCTAATTTGCATTTCCCTTTTGACATGTGATGTGGAGCATCTTTGTGTATACTTATTTGTCATCTGTATATCTCCTATTGGTGAAGTTTCTTTTTCTCTTTTTTTTTAAGTAGGCTCCATGTTCAGTGTGGAGCTTGAACTCAAAACCCTGAGATCAAGACCTGAGCTGAAACCAAGAGTTGGACACTTAACCATCTGAGCCACCCAGGTGCCCCAGTACAGCCATTTTTGGAAGAGAGTTTAGAAGTTTCTTACAAAACTAAACATACTCTTAGCATGTGATCCAGCAGTCCCACTCCTCAATATTTACTCAAAAGGATTGAAAACTTATGTCCACACAAACTCCTGTTGCCAAAACTTGGAAGCAATCAAGATGTATTACAGGTGGTGATCAGATAAATTAACTAAGGTACATCCAGACAACAGAATATTATTCGTAATAAAAAGAAATGGAATTATCAAGTCATGAAAAGTCTTGGAAGAGCCTTAAATGCACATTACGAAGTGAAGTAAGCCAATCTGAAAAGGCTACATATTGTGTGATTCCAACTACATGACATTCTGGAAAAGGCAACACTATGGAGATAATAAAAAGATTAGGAGATGGGGGAAGGGATGAATAGGCAGAGCATAGAGGACTTTGATGGCAGTGAAAATAGTCTGTATGATACCATGATGATGGATACATGTTATTATACATTTGTCTAAACCCACAGAATGTACAACACCAAGTGTGAACCCTAATGTAAACTATGGACTTTGGGTAATAATGATGTGTCAATATAAGTTCACCCATTGTAACAAAGGTATGGCTCTTGTGGAAGATACTGATAATGAAGGCAGCTATGCATGTGTGGGCGTGGGTTATATGGGAAATCTCTGTTCCTTCCCTTCAATATTACTATGAACTAAAACTGCTCTTAAAAAGTAAAGTTTTGTTTTTTTTTTTAAAAACAAACAAACCAACATCATAATGACCAACAAGCAAATGAGTAAGAGTAGCAATTGTGGATGCAAATTATAGTAAAAATGATCAAATAATGTTGGGCTTCCATTCAGCTCTGAAATTCTACCTACAGTTGTAAAATCTTAAAAGAATCCTGAGGTGGGGGAAATAAGAAAGAACAAGATAAAAAAGACACAATTAAAATCTGCACAATGTATTACTGTTTCTTGGCAGTTTGGTAGGCAACAGAAGGAGGAGGGAGTGGTGATGATAGCATTGCTTAGATAAATGGAGGAAGCATAAATGATATTTACCAAGACGTGGGTATATAATTTGTCAATGCTCTCTTCACAGTTGATCACCCTGAACAATAGCAATGGTTCTGATTCTGTGATCTCTTTAGTTCTTCTTCCTTTACTTTGCTATCATGGCTACAGTGATCTTGTTCAGATCCCCAATTTTTATACCACTCTTCTTAGCACATGAGAGAGGGGACAGAAGTTTAGGTTCTTCTCCCTCCCCACAATGTATTTAAGATTAAGGAATTCAACGTGCTTACCTTTAACATCTTCATAATATACAGTCTCCTAGTTAAAAAAAAAAAAAAATCCTGCTTCTTTTAGATTTGACATTAGGAAATGCCATTTTGAAGAACTGGGTACTAATATGAATGCAACCATCACTTACATAAATCTTTTTTCCATTGAGTCTCTGCAAGCATCCGAGGTTAACTTTCAATCTGTAGTTACCCAAGTCTGTTTCTTACATTTACCAGTTATTTTGCTTTACTCCAAAGAATGACTATTCCATATCACCCAGCTCCTTTTTTAAAAGACCTAGTCTGAACATCCAGGTGCACATCTTTGAGAAAAACTACAGAATCCAGAAGATAAGGAAAGGCATACAGGGAAAGGCCACATTCTGCAGGCAACAAAACTTACAACACACCTAAGCGGCCAGCATTACTCATATCTAAGCTACACTGCCATGTGTTTTCTGAACATCCACACTCCACATTTCTCTCTTATATGTATGATTTTTATTTTGTTGTTGTTGTTGTTACCAACTCATAAAATGACAGTGCCCAGAAAGTTCTACTGAACTGTATATGCATCATGGTGTTGAAAGATAAAATTAATCTATTTTTATTTCTTAAGTACAGGCATAGTCTTTTTGAGACCCTGGTCTTATGATATAGCATAAAAAATAACACTTTTCTTTCAAAAACTTTGTAAATTCAAGTTTTATCCTACATACTAGAGATGCCATAATTACTGACTGTTTTTAAAAGAACAGAACCTATTAAGAATAAAGGTCAGCAAAAAAGATTCTTTCTCTGATGAAGTAACCCTACAAGCATCACAATCTTTGCTAATTCTAGAGGCTGCAGCTAGTCAGTGTACTTGTGTCTGAGTCCTTTCAAGTCAAAATAAACATTCTACCTTATGTGGGTATTTTTGTTTAGGAATGATTCCTTATAGAGATCATAAGCCCTTGGAAGCCAGATACCAAGTATTTCTATTCTCAATGAAGGTTTAAAGGTTTCTAGAGAATGTCTCATCAAAAAGTATTCCTTTTGCACCTGCTAAAGATTTGCAAAGTGTCCTACACATAGTAGATGCTAAAGAAAAACTGTTTAGATGATTTCTACCCTTGCCTTCTAGAGATGGATCCTATCTACTATCTCCCGTCAAACTGCAGTATCACCGATTCTTCCTTCACTCATCCAAGAATGCCATGGGTCATTATCCTAAGGAGATAAGCAATTGACTGTGAACGATTTTGCAGAGTTATGTAGCACCACAGATGAGTAATGAATCTGAATGAAACAGATTTATGGTTTAAATGTTTCTAGAGAATGTCTCATGAAAGCTAAAAGTGTTGCTTGATGTTATACTGAAAGCTACCCATGAATCTAATTAACACTGTGTCTCTCATTGGAGTCTAAGCTCCATGAGGGAGGACACTAGGTGTATTTTATTTACCACTCTATACCTAGTGGTCTATTTAGCAGAGAGTAAGCATTCAAATGCACGTGAATTAATGAGTGAATAAATTGTGCATTAAATTTTTATTTAACATTACATCTAACACTCTCTAAGAGCAGCCCCTAGAGATCATCTCACTTCCTTCCAAGTATCCTGACCTTTTTGCTGGTCTTGGTCCATGCCATGATCCTTTCATATTTCAGACCCTTTGCTCATTTGCTTATTTGAGGTCTATATGGCAGAGGTGAAGTAAAGACTTTGAGTTCTGGGGTCAAACCACCTGGGGTTTGTCTCAGTTCTGCCCCTTACTGGTTAGGCATGCTTGAATGGGTTACTTACTTTCTTTGTATCTGGGTTTTATCAGCCAGAGGACTGGATAAATGTTTATTGAGCTTTGGGAACAAAGTGTTCCTATTAAATTTATAGTTAACAGAGTTTCAGTGGTGAGCAGAGATGCAGATGTTGCTGGTATAGGGGATTTGATTAGAGCCACATGGAACCCCTAGAAGTCCTAGTGGGAAAGGAGTTTTAGTTAAAGCCATATAACTTGACTCAGTGACAATCTCTTCAGCATACCTTTTGAGACTTACAAAAATATTAATTAGGGAGTCTGGTTAATCACAGTTTTATAAAATATCCAATTTTCTACGGCCCAGAGCCTCATTAACTGTTGGGTTGTTTGACTAGAAAAGAAAGCAAACAAACTGAGGATTTAAGAGTTAAGATTAAGGTTTTATTTTCTTCTGTTTATTTTCTTAAGCTATTATTTTCAAAACACAGAAATCACAAACTCTCAACAGAAAGAAAGACCACAGTACTATGTAATAACATCCATCTTTTTAAAAAAATGCATCAGAGATAAGGAAATAAATGTAAAAATCCACTTATCTGGCCCTGTATTTGTCACTTAGCCACAGATTAGAAAAGAGTTAACAAACCTTAAATACTAACATTCCCTGAATGTTTACAGGATAGTAGCTACTGTGCTAAGTGTATGAAATGAACTATTTAATGTGACAATTTTGTGAGCTATACCTCCAATCTATAAGGAAAGGAAACTGAGGCAGAGAGTATTCAAGTTTCTTGCTGAGGTTGGATATCAGCAGTGCAAAGCACTGAGCAGGAACACTTAAGAAAGCCCATCATCTGGGATGGCCTAATTTAAGATTTTGCAGTAGTTACAGGGTTTTTGATCATATCCAAGGCAGACCACTGAGTAATTGATGGGACTGCTGCCTGACCAAACTGATTGAACCCAACTGATTTTAGATGATATCTGGATTTTTTTGGTCATTTACACACCAAACCAGGTCAACCACCCAGTGATCCCAATGATTACTAAGCAATCACCTTTGCTGTGGCTAAGCCAAACCTAATCATCTGGGAAACAGCTGATTCAGTTTTTGTGTAACCTGAACTACCCTTGTGAAACACAAAGAATGGAGCGACTTTGCTAAGTACGAACCTTAAAATCTTAGCAGTCCTCTCTTCCACTTCCAACTCCCAAGCTCAGTTCAGTGACATTTTATTTGGTTTACTGATGTCTCACATGTGCAAACCAGTAAAGTTCACAATTGTTACTCCATACAGCTGTGGTTTACAGTTTTTCTTCGCACACAAGCTGGCACCACGGCCAAATGATTAACTTTTATATGCTTCTAACATATGGACCAGACTGTCAGAAGCTAGCCTTGTATTCTAAAGAGAAAAATAAAGTTTCTATTGATATGACCCAAATTCCTGGGGAAAAAGTGTTAAATTGTGATCCATCTCTAAGTAGAGAGATTATAATTATAATTGTAATTATAATGGCTTTGTTTCTAATTCATTTGATTCGAAGTGTCTGGAGTTATCTTTTAGTAAGAGAAATGAGGAGGAGGGTTAAAATGACCTGAAAGCCCCATTATAAAGAGATTTTATAGTGGGATAAATTAATAAACTGTAAATGGCCTTGAGACTTTTTCTCCAATATGAGCTACGAAATAAAACCAAAGAACCTTTCATCTTAAATATGAACATATTTCTTTTCTATGAATGAGAAGGATGCTGGCTGAGAGAAGCAGAACCTACTTTTCTTGCATTTTTGACCCTTTGAAAAAAATCACAGCTGCCACATTTGTTATACTTGACAGGATCATTAAAGAAATAAAACAGAAAGTCTCTAAATTGAACTGCCACTTTAAACTAAAATGTACATTCACTGTCACATTTAGGAGCTATGAAAGAACTATTAAAATGTGTTGAGGAAAGATAGTAGATCTGATTCACAATAGATACTAACGTTCCCAATATTAGAGCCATTATTGCAACTCATTATTGAGCTCAGTTTTTCCTTCTTAAGAACATAGCATCGACAGGGTCCCTAGAGCCAAGAAAGCACAAGAAACTTTTGGGAATGGAGTTAAAACCCACACGACAAGGTTGCCCTGGAAAAGGAAGTCAGGGAGAAAATGTTCTGATCAGCATTGCCTCAGCAGGTCCCACTTGACTCCTGACCCTCAAGATGCTTTCCACAAAAAGCGGTTTCTTGGTTTTGGAAGCCCTGTGCATGAGAGACATCTCTTGGCATTTCTGCAATAAAGATATATATTGGATTTTCACAATCAGTATTTCCCATACTTTCTGACCACGGAAATCTCTTCTTCACCTCACACCTCTTTATATACCACAAACCCAGTACTTCATGAAACAAATTTTGGGAAACACTGCTCTCACTACTGATAATATGGGAATATTTCTATCTTTGCCAACAGAGTCAAGAGAAATTTTTAAAAGCTTGTGCTAGAACTTGGCAAATCCAGAAGACTGATTTCTCTCATACTCAGGAAAATAGTCTAACATCCAATCTGGACACAATAAAATATTGTTTTATGAAGAGACAAGACTTCATTTTCCTTGGGAGGACCAGCAAGAAGGGCTCTTTGTCATCTCTGCACTTCTCTTTGAAAGCAGGAACAAGGAGGCACTTCTGTGGCCAGGACAGCGATCCTTTAGAGCAACAGCTACTCAATATGGCAGCTCCGGAGCACGTGGAATGTGGCCAGTCCAAAGTAAGATGTGCCATAAGCATAAAATACATACCAGATGTAGAAAACTTAGTACAACAAAAAAGTAAAACTTATCACATTAGTAAGATT
The DNA here is from genome assembly GCF_002288905.1 of Enhydra lutris kenyoni. Classification (NCBI taxonomy): domain Eukaryota; kingdom Metazoa; phylum Chordata; class Mammalia; order Carnivora; family Mustelidae; genus Enhydra; species Enhydra lutris. The sequence continues at coordinate 67,156,156 of NW_019154085.1, read as the reverse complement.
TATACTGATCATATGTTGGATGATATTATTTTGGATACACTGATACATTATTAAAATTACTTCACCTCCACCTGTGCTCTAGACTGAATGTTTATGTCCCTCTCCATTTATATGTTGAATCCTAACCCCCACTGTGATGAGAGAGCCATGCACCCCCAGCCCCCAGGGAGACCAAGTTTCTGAGCAGGGAGGTGGGGCCTCTGAGAGGTGATCAGGGGCTTCATGAAGGCAGGAATGGATTAGTGCCCTTCCAAGAGAGGCCCCAGAGAGCTCCCTTGACCCTTCTACCATATAAGGACACAGGAGAAAGGCTCTGTGCATCAGGAAATGGGCTCTCATCAGACACTAAACATGCTGGCACCTTGAGATTGGATTTTCCAGCCACCAGAACTCTTAGAAAGTTAGAAAGTTTCCTGTTGTTTATAAATCACCCAGTTGGGTATTTTGGTATGGCAGCCTGAACAGACTAAGACAAGCTGCTTCTTTTCACATTTTAAAATGTGATAATAGAACATTTTACATTACACTGGACAGCATGGTTCTACAGACCAACACACACAAGAGGGCCCAGTGAGAGCTTTCAAACTCCAGACTGAGGGTCTGGGCTAGAGATTATTAGAGGTTTGTCTGTTTGACCTTAAGGTTCCATCTAATCGGGTGACGTTCTTCACACAAACCCCTCAATGTGCAGATGGAAAGCTGGTTCAGAGAATTAAATCTGAGGGGTACAAAAGAGCAATCTCTATCTCAGTCTCCAGATTTACAGTCCAGGGTTCCTCACTCTACCACAGCTAATGGGGTAGAAGAAACGCAAGGACTTTTAAAAAAGAAACACTTAAGCTGCTTACATTTAAACACAAAGAAAACAGCTCCTGGAGAATGCAAACTCAAAACCTAAAAGCATTCAGGGATAGGAGAAAAAAAACTAGAATTACAAGAGATGCTTTTTTTTTTTTTTTTTATCATTTTTTAAAATTTATTTTCAGCATAACAGTATTCATTGTTTTTGTACCACACCCAGTGCTCCATGCAATCAAGAGATGCTTTCTGCCCACCACCACTGCCCTACACATGCATTTTTGTCTTCAACAAGGCCTTTGGCTGAAAACCACTGACAAAGGGGGGAGGTGAGAAGGTGTGAAGTTTCTCCCGGGGCTGTCTAACTGTTGCCAGGACACTCTGCCTCCTCCTCCAGCCTGTCAAAGGGCAGAGGAGGATGCTGCCCTCCTGGAACCTCACAGAAGCAACAGAGATTGCAGCAGTAAGGTAAGGGAGTTTGGCCACATTTCTGAGCAAGTACATGGATCTCACGCTTCCTAGCACACTCTGTCCGTTAATCCTGTGTGTGCTGTTTGCTTCTGTTTGCTTCTGGGACAGCCCTCTCCATCCCCCTCTAGACAGAAGGGGGCTAGCAATCCACCGAAGATGCCAGATGTAACTACAATTTCTCCTGCACTTCCCTGGTACCTGAGTCCAAACAGGGCTCCACACCTGTTCCAGATTCAGATTAGGCAATTCTAAGCGGCGTTCTTCTCTGAATTTCACAACTTGTGAACACAGATGTCTGATGATGGGCTTCCAACTGATGCCATAAATCACAGGATGGTCCAATATTTCTGAGGGGCTTCTAGGGCTTTCAGGACCACCAGGAAATTCTGGTCCTAAATGGCACTGCCTAGCCTGAACAGACAGACTCCACTAAGCACCTCCTATGGGCCAGGGCCTTCGCCGGGAGTTGAAAAGAGGAGCTGACTAAACAGACAATATCCTATCCTTGTGGAATTTACATTCTAGTGGTGCAAGGAATTGGACACAACCCAAAACTTCCTGGAGGAGGTGAGGTTAGGGCTGAGTTCTGGAGATTTAAAAAAAAAAAAAAAGGATTCGGAGGCAGAAGAGGGGTAAGGATGGAAGGTGTGATGGTGAGATGATGAGCACCGGGGGTGGGGGACAGATGCAATTCCAGAAAGCAGAACACAGGTGGGCAACAGCGTGGAGCTGTGAAATACTGTGAACCATCCCAACTACATGGTCTCTATATATATAAAACAGAAGATACACTCTCTGTTCTCATGGGACTAGCTGTCTTCTCAGGTAGACAAGATGGTTACAGAACTGCAGAGCTGGGTAGACCAAGCACTGAACTGCAATTCTGATGACAGATGGTTGGGAGATGAAGAGCCCATGTAATTAACATTTGCTGTTTCTGTTATTCATGAGTGACTTGCCCTATTCAATGACACTTGCCCTATTCCTGAGACAAAAATCTGACTCTGATCCACTCTAGGCTGGTGCTGGGAGGAATCCACAGTGAGTGATGAAAACTGCCAACCTCCTCAGGTCACATGTACAGGAAGCTTTGTGGTTCTCTGCTGTGCCTGGAGCATGAAATCAGCATACAGAGGCATCTCAGTTCACTGGGGATAAACAAGAAACATATCTGCCTTTTCCTGTTATTTCCCTCACCCACGCTGACCTGCCTTTCTATGAGGATGGCAGTTCCCTTAACCATATTTCTGCCCCAGTTCATAGATTTTCAGATGTTTTTTGTTATTAGAGATTACTTTTGGTTTTAAAGATTCATTCTTATTTGTTTATAACTTTTGCTATCATACCAATTCAAAGCTCTTTTTCCCATTCTCCCTTTCCCTCCAGACTGGACTGATGGCCTTCATGGCTTGGGGAATGTTCTCTCTTCTCCAGACTAGATACTCCGGTCAGCAGAAGGGTGAAAGGAAAAGGGAGAGAACAGGGCTCTCCTTCCCTGACTGGGTGAGTCTACAAACACTCTCTGGAAGGTCACAGCTGTCCTTTGGGGAAAGGTGGTGGCCCCAACATGTCCCACAGGGGAAGAGCTCGTATCAAACAGCTCCCACAGCTCCTAGTGATGTTACGTGTTGCATCGTATCCCCTCACCCAAATTCATATGTTCAAGACCTAACCCCCAGTCCCTCGGAATGTGACTGCATTTGGAGATAGGACCTCTAAAAAGGTGATTAAGGTCAAATTGGTGAGCCCTAATCCAATCTGACTGGTGTCCTGGAAAGAAGAGGAGATTGGGACATACCATATACACACAGACCAAAGGTGACCATGTGAGGGTACTGAAAAGGCACCCATCTGCAAACCAAGGAGAGAGGCATCAGAAGAAATCAAACCTGCCAACACTTTAATCTTGGAATTCTAGACTCCAGAACTCTGAGACAATAAATTTCTGTTGTTTAAGGTCACTTTTTATTTGTGTTGCCTTGTTATGGCAGCCCTTGTAAATTAATACAGAGCCTTAAACTGGGAGTCAAGATTTGGGTTTTAGCTTTAGTTTCTACCTTGCAGGAGTTACCAAGTTATTTAACAGACATTTATTGAGGACTGACTATGCACTGCTCTGGGCCCTGGGTATACCATGGTTAAAAAAAAAAAAAAGGATGATAAGGTCTCTGTTCTCAAAGAGTTCACAGTGTGGCATAAGGGATGGGGGAAGGAGGTGATATATAGACAGAGAAGATAATGTTAGATCCCAATGGAGATAGTTAAAGGGGTAACATAACAGACTGAGTAGGAATTGTGGGGTCACTCTCCTTTGGGTGGACAGAGAAGGCCTCTCTTTGGGGGTGCTATCTGAGCAGGATCCTAGATCACAGAATGGAGACAGAGCTGTAAAGATCTGGAGAAAGAATGTTCCAGGCAGAATGAGCAGCTGCCTGCAGAGTGAGGAAAAGGCTTGGAATATATGAGGAACAGAAGGAAGTCAGAAAGTGAGGGGTAAAGTTCAAGTGATGGGAACAGAAAGAAGGGCAGGGACAAATCATGTAAGAGTTTATAGAAAAGGAAAGGAGTCTGTATTTTTTTTTTTTTTAAGATACATTTGTTTATTTTAGAGAGAGAGTGAATGAGCAGGAGGAGGGGCAGAGGGAGGGAGTGAGGGGAAGCAAACTCTCTGCTAAGTGGGGAGCCCCACAGGGAGTTCAATCTCAGGACCCTGAGATCACAACCTGAGCTGAAACCAAGAGCTGGACACTTAACCAACTGAGCCACCGAGGTGCCAGGGGTTTGGATTTTATTCTAGGTGTGATGAGGGGCTGCTGAAAGCTTTAAACAGGAGAGTGAGATGATCAGAGTTATATTTTTGAAAAGACAGTTTAGCTGTTAGGCTGTAAAAGGCAAGAGTAGAAACAGAATTTAGTTCAGAGGTTCAGGTGAGAGAAGCTGTCGAGGCACCACCCTGCTCTCTGCCTTCATCTTCCCATGGCACTCTCCCTGTGTGTATCTCTATGTCCAAATGTTTCTTTTCTATAATGGCAGCAAATGTACTGGATTAGCACCCACCTTGATGACTGCATTTTACCATGATTACTTCTGTAAAGACCTCATTTCTAAATAAAGTTGCATTCTGAAGTATTGGGGCTTGGACTTGGTGGTGGTGGTGGGGGACACAATTTAATATACAACAAGGAGTCAAAAAGATGGAAAACACTATGTTGAGAATGATCACATTAAGAGGGATAAACAAGAGTGCTTGGGTGCCTCAGTTGTTAAGAATCTGCCTTCAGCTCAGGTCATGATCCCAGAGTCCCAGGATCGAGCCCTGCATCAGGCTCCCTGCTCAGCAGGAAGCCTGTTTCTCCCTCTCCCACTCCCCCTGCTTGTGTTCCTTCTCTTGCTGTGTGTCTCTCTGTCAAATAAATAAAATCTTAAAAAAAAAAAAAAGAGGGGTAAATAGATGATGCAGAAGAGAAGAGGAATAACTGCATGATCAAAGTCCTTGCGAAAATGAAAGGGGAAGGAATAGAGAGGACAAATGGAGAGCTGGCCTATAATAAGGGCAGGCATAGTCCAGTCATTTGGAAGGAAGACAGAAATAGAAAGAGATGCAGGTGGTTGGGTAGATTTAGTTCATCCATCATTTATTCAGTAAACATAAACTGAATGTCTATTACATGTCAGGTAGGATACAGTGATGGACAAACCAGACAAAAATCTCTGCCATCTTGGAACTTACATTATGGTGGAGGAAGGCAGACAATAAACAAGATAAGTAAGTGTATATTATATATAAAGTAGTGGTAAGTGTTAAGGAGAAAAATAAAACAGGAAATAGGAATATAAAATATTGAGTAGGTTAAAATTTTAGCAAGAAGAACAGATTGTGATTAAAAGACCTAAAGAAACTGAAGGCGCTAGCTATGGGTATGTTTTAAAGGAAAATATTCCAGATAGAGGGAATAACAAGGCAAGTACACCTACATAAAACCTATAAGCTAACATCATACTTAACAGTGAAAGACTCAATGCTTTTCCCCCAAGATCAGGAACAAAGCAAGGATGTCTCTCCTCTTACCACTTCTAGTCAACATTATACTGTCCTAGCCAGTGAAATAAGGCAAGAAAAATAAATAAAAAGCCTAAGAATGGAAAGAAAAAGAAATGTTCTTATTTATAGACAACATGACTGTCTATGTAGAAAACCACTAGAAATCTAAAAAAGTAAAAACAAAACTACTGAGTTTAGCAAAGGGAAATAAGGTCAATCCACAAAAATCAATGGTATTTCTGTATACTATCTGGACAACTGAAAACAAACAAACAAAAAATGTATACTAGCTCCAAAAGTTGAAATACTTAGGTATAAATCTAACAAAACAGGTACAGGATCTGTATGTGAAACAAAATACAGAGGACTCTTGAACAACACAGGAGTTGAAGTACCAAACTCCTACATGATCAAAAATCCACAAATAACTTTTGACTCCCCCAAAACTTACCTACTAATAGCCCACTGTTGACTGGAAGCCTTACTGAATAACATAGTTGATTAACACATACTTCGTATGCTACATACATTATATACTACATTCTTAACAATCAAGTAAGCTAAAAATGAGAAAATGTTACTAAGGAAATCATAGGAAAAATATGTTTACAGTACCGTACTATATTTATCAAAAAATCTGCATATTAAGTGGATCCATGCAGTTCAAACCTATGTTGTTTAAGCACCAACTGTACTGATTAAATAAGATCCAAACAAGAAGACATACTGTGTTTGTGGAATGAAAGACTCAACATAATGAAGATGTCAATTCTTCCTATAGGTTTCATGCAATTCCAACCAAAATCATAGCATGATTTTGTATAGATATAGACAAACTACTTTTAAAACTTACATGGAAAGGCAAAGGAACTGAAATAGCCGAAACAATTTTGAAAGAGAAGAATAAAGTTGGAGGAATCGCACTACCTGTTTTAAGACTTACTATAAAGCTACAATAGTAAAGACAGTGTGGTATTGATGAAGAATTAAATATAAATATCAATGAAACAGGCCCACATAAATGTAACCATTGATTTCTGATAAATGCTAAAGCAAGTCAATGAAGAAAACACAGTCATTTCAATAGTTTTAGAGCATCTGAACATACTTGTAGGAAAGAAAAATGAACTTCAACCTCATACCTCAACAAATATTAACTCAAAATGGATTCTAGATCTAAATGTATAATGTAGAAGTATTTATTGAGCATCTACTTACACACTCCACACAGATAAGTAGGGCACACCCTGTTCTCCCTAGTCAGTCTTTAACACCCCTGCACAAGTTTCCTTTCTCATCCTGAAACTCTTCTCTCCAAGAGCATGCTCCGAACACCCAGTGTTTCAGATTGGCATCAGAAGCCTATCCTTGGCTCAGTAGACAGCCATCATTTATCCATCTTGCTTCCTTCTCTCCGCCCTGAGTCCTTCCCTCATGTCCTATGCACTTAATTATCTCACTGCCTACCTCTCCTTTCCAGTCCTGGAGACCCTGCCTTACAATGCCTCATTACTCCCAGACTGCTCAATTTTCTCTCCTCTCCATTAAAACAAACAAACAAAGGGAAAAAAAAAAAAACACAAAAACTCTTCAAGGGCACATGGGTGGCTCAGTTGGTTAAGCATCTGCCTTTGGCTCAGGTCACAATCCCAGGGTCCTAGGATCGAGCCCCACATGGGGCTCCCTGCTCAGCTGGGAGCCGGACTCTCTCTCTCTCTCTTTCTCCCTCTGCCCCTCCCCACCATGTTCTCCCTCTCTCTCCTGCTCTCAAATAAAATCTTTTAAAAAAACTGAAAAAAAAAAAAAAAAAAAAAAAAAAAAAAAAAAACTCTTCCAAGAAGTCTTTATAATTAAAGGAAGTTTTATCCCGTACTGACATGCATTTCCATGACTTTTCCTTCTATTTTTACTTAAATAGACACAATGCTTATATTGTCTCCATTTATTGATTTACATGCCTATTCAGAATTTACATTATTTTGTGCATACTTTATAGACTTAGGATACGTACTATCTGTCGGTGACTATTCGAATTGAGATTTTCTTTTATTCCTTCTAGAAAGCACCTATGCACAACACCATATCTAGACAGACCCTAAATATATAATTATCTACTGACTGAAATACTCTCAAATTAAATAGAAAGAAGCAGACCTCTGTGTGAGGAGGAACTCACCCCTCAGGGCTTCTTGACAGGGTTGGCTCATTAGATCTGCTGTTTCAGGAGGAGGCAAACACTGTCCATGTCTGTGGCCCTGGAACCTTGTCATTTAGAGTCAGCTCATCCTGCTAGACCATTTTCTGAATTGCCAGCAGGGAGGAGAAGCCATAAGTAGAAAATGAAAACTTTCAGAGACAGTTACCAAAAGGCATCCTCTTCAGAGGTGAATGCTGAATTTGGTGAGTGACAGAATCAGGAACAAGCAACGTCAAGTATTTCAGCAGTAATGGTGTTAGTCCTTTACAGATATAACACGGGGGGCTCGCCTTGCCCCCTCATCCAAATAAAAAGAGGAACCAATGGGAGTCAAGATAAAGAGAACTTAATGCTGATTTCACTTCAAATCAAATTTCAAGGGAACTACCTGGGAAAGCCTGGACAGGAGAAAACAGAGCCAGAATCAGTTCTAGATTCTAAAGCAAAACCAAACTTGGAGGCTCTCTCTCACTCACTCTCTTTTTTTTTCTAGTTTCTTCCAAGTTTCGAACTCCTTTAAAACCCCAATCCCCTACTTGGAAGTCAGAATTCACAATTCAAAGACAGAAATGGATTTTTCAAGTTCCTTTTGAAACCTCCTCTTCTCTTTCTTTCCTTGAGCCTTTTGAACTTTTCTCTCATTTATTAGTAGCAAGAGGAACGTCCCCCAAACAAGAAAATATGTGATGAAACCTTGTTATAACATCTTTCCTTTTAATGTTTTTCTACCTAGATCGTGCAGTTTGAAAAGTCCCAGCTGAAGGGTTAGAAAGCAATGTTGCTGCCGCATCAAATTTTCACCCACGAAATCTTCAGAGAACCTCCTATCAATAGAAAGGATTACAAAGAAATTTTCACCACGTCTTAAGTGGCCCATCTAGAGGCAAGAGAGACTTTCGTTAATTCTGAATCCATACTGCCTGCAGCTGCCTCCGTGTGCCTGGTGGCCAGTGAGTTCCCTGGAACGGCAGTGTGTCTGTCAGGCACAGGAATCTCTCTCACCACACGCAGCTGCATGCTAGGGGAAGGGGCTGCTGCTAAGGTGGCTACAGAAATTTGGGAGGAGCCCTATTTCCTGGTGACCCTGTGCCTCCTGACTTCACACCCCACATTTTGTTTGTTCTTTATAAAAATATTTTTTGTTGAGGTATAATTGACAATGGAATCTATATTTTTTTTTATGTTCATGTTTATTTTTTTTACTAACATATAACGTATTATTTGTTTCAGGGGTACAGGTCTGTTTTTAACCTTTTTAGGATTTGGGGATGTATAACATGAACAGGAATGTGGGTACAGGAAACAGGAAATGGTCAACTGGATTACTCTCTCTGCTTTTATATTATGGTTTCACACAAGACACACAGAGGTTAATCCTCTCAGCCTTGTTAAGAGATTAGACCAAGAGAACCGATAATTCTGTTTTATAAACACTAAGAAGGGATTGTTACCTGCCCAGCAGCCCAGAGACAGGAGTGTCAACCAGGAGTTCTTCGATGCCTGCTTCGGAAAACAAGGGCTGCAACAGTCTAGCTACCAGGAAACCTCAACTTAACAGAATGGAAAATCTTAGACAACAGAAGTTTTTCTTTGCATTTTAAGATCTCCTATCTCCTGGAAAATAGAAGTGCTATTGTGGGGGCGCCTGGGTGGCTCAGCAGGTTAAAGCCTCTGCCTTCACCTCAGGTCATGATCCCAGGGTCCTGGGATGGAGCCCCGCCAAGGGCTCTCTGCTCAGCGGGGAGCCTGCTTCCCTTCCTCTCTCTCTGCCTGCCTCTCTGCCTACTTGTGATCTCTCTCTGTCAAATAAATAAATAAAAATCTTAAAAAAAAAAAAGTGCTATTGTGAAACAGAATGCATGTACAGAGAAGTGTGCAAAACAAATGTACAGCAAAACAGATATTATAAAGCAAAGGTAGATGTGACCGCCACGAGGACCAGGAGCCAGAGCACGGCCATCATCTCATCTCTCAAAGCTAGGGAGTCCAGCGATGGACCTCTTTTCAAAGGCTGGGGCTAACATCCTCCTAAGCATCCCAACTTTGATTTTTTTCCATTCCTCTCTGCAGTTCATCTCCTAAAGAAGTTTGAAAAGTAACTACCTATATCAACACTCATTGAACTAGTGACCCATTTAATTTTAATAAAACAAATATTTAAAAGTTTGAAGCAGGGTAAAAATCAAAATAAAAACAACCAGAAATATGGTTTCTCATGCACTGAAAATATTGGCATACTCAGGTTGTGAGGGACTTTGCTTCCAGCAAGAATGCTGTGATGAACAACCCACATATGCTTTCATAAGAGACACGTGCTGAAACAAGTACTTGCAATTTCAGTAAAAACAGCATGAATTATTTCTGTCCAGGAAGGTTTTCACACCTTCAAAGGCTGTAATATACTAAAACCAAAAAATACAGAATATGGATGTTTTAAAACTTAGAATCTTAATATTCTGTCCTTCAACACTGGATACACAATCTCCTTAGAACTGATTTTGGAGGCAAATATCATCATAAGGACATAAATTCTAGAGAGAAAGTGAAGGAAAGGAAAGTTACTGTTGCTTTAGGGCAAAGCCATTTTATCTTTATCTCCTCCTTGCTGCCTAAATGGTGTCTTATTATTAGAAGCTGTTCTATAAATGTTGATTGAAGGGATTTTTATATGAATAATTTCAGAAAAAGAAAAAAGAATTATGCTTATTAGTTTTGATGTGTTTTTGTCACTTCTAAATTGTACTCAAAATGTGGAGAAAATAAAGCTTAGGATTTCAAAAGAAATTATTATACACAATGCATGACTCAGGAATACAAGGAAGCTTATTAGGAAAACATGTTTGTTTCCAGTCTTCTTTTTTACTTTTGTTTCCTCCAGGAGGTATGGAATGCAGTTTGAAGGCAAGATTCACAAAGTTACAAGACAAGAGGAAAGCTCTTTCAGGGGGAAAAAAAAAAAAGCAATGGCTATTTCTTTGTTCCTGTTGTCTCCCCCATTTAGGCGATCAAGGGCAAACACAAGGCTTGCCGGCAGAGCCTGACTTCTTGCATCACGCCACCTAGTGGCCCAGGCTGCGAAATTGTTTTTATTTTGCCAATGGCTGAAAAACTGGAAATTCCAGAGTTGTGAACAGATTTGACAGATCATTACTCATATTTATGACAGAGTATAAATGCCAACTGACAAGTCATTTGGATAGATTTCACTTCAAAATGTACGTATTAGGGGTATTAGTGATGGCTATATCTTTGCCGCTGCACAAAGTTTCCTGATTAGACCTAAGTGTCTGTTGAGGGAGCCCTGCTCACATCTGGCCACTCTGAAACAAGTATTTGTAATTTCAGCAAAAACAAAAGAAACCACTTCTGTCCAATAAAATCCTCCCACCTTCAAAGGCTGTAATACATTAAAACCAAAAATAAGTGTTTTACAACTTAGAAGCTTGATTACCACCCTGACCTCTAACGTAGGATGCACCATCTCTTTAGAACCAAGGTTTGAGGGTAAAGATCTTCATAAGGAGATAATGAATGAAATCCTGGCTCTGCCCAAGGGAGGTATGGAAAGAAAGGCAGAGGCAGCTTTCTCATGGGCTCCCTACTATTTTTGTTTAAAGGAGCATGTTTGAAGAAAGTTAAGAACTGGTTTCAACTTTCTTTCCAAGTAAAGATGATGCAAAGGTTGTGGACTGTGGCTTTTTTCTTAGCCAAGCTTTTCATTCCTCTGCTTGTTGCTAAAAATCAGAGCTGGCAGCCACTCCCTTTTAACATACAAAGGCCCCCAAACTAGACATGGTGCCAATGATTTCAAGAGGGACATGGGAAGAAAGAAAAGGAAATAATGAACAATGACAAAGAGGCTTCTCCTCCTACTTTCATAAAATACCCACAGCTGTTTCCAGACAGACCCTCAGAACATAACGTCCTTGAGAGGAAAGCTGTGAGAAGGCCTAGTGGGCTGCTCAGCCAAAGGCAGCAGATCCCAGGTAAATCAAAGGAACTTGACCAAATGGGAATCTATTTGGCAAAACAGCAAAGACAGGGAAGTTCTGTTCTTTGGCCCCAGTTTCCTGCTTCCCATCATAAGAACTGAATGAGAGGCTAAACAGAAGTCATTAAGCAGAAGGTGGCTGTGAGTGGCTAGGCATGCAGACCAGTGATGGACCTATTCTAGGTTGGTTAGGAGAGTGGGGGGGTGGGGTCACTGACTGGGGAGTGAGTTGGGCCAGGTGACCTCTGAGAGCCCACAACTGGGTGACCTTTGGATTCCCCACATTCCCTTTACCCAGAATCATACATGAACAGAAATAATCTTTCCCAAAATTCTAGGTCAACTGAGACCACCCTAGAGTGCTTAGCATGAATGAATGATAACATGTGGTTTTATAAATGGAAGAATGAAAAGAGGCAAGCAGAGAAAATGAGAAGTCTAAGAGTTAACATTAAAAAAAGTGTGTGTGTGTGTGTGTGTGTGTGTATACATAGAACATATACACTGATGCTGTGCGATTACACTGCAAAAGAAACAATCACTTTCCTTTTCTTGAAGTTAGTTAAATGGACCTTTACCCCTGCTTAAAGTTCCAAACGGTAGTAGTGCAGCCCTGGCCGAATTTCAACACGGACAAGGAAACGCCAGCAGTGCCTATGGAAGCGTTAGGCCCAGGGAGGTCAGGGGGCTCCATGTACCTGTTTTGGTCAAAGGAATCGAGAAGAGTTGCTGCAGAAGCTGGTTTTCTGACGTTCTCAGGACCACAACCACATCAGTGGGGAGCGTGTCTCTGTTTTTCTCCAGAACCCCAGAAGCATCATACAATACCTGCAACAGAAACGGCAAATAGCAAACTAGCCAGTGTCGTTCACTGTCAGCGACACCGGCAAGCTGTCTGAGGTCAGTCACTCATTGACCCGACCCATATAGAGACTTTATCTTGACTTTATCATGACACAGCCATGCTTCTAAATCCAGACCATGAGATAAGGAGGAAAAAACTGTAATTTCTGACAAGCCAATTTATCTTAACTACTCATTCAGGTGTGCTTTGAAGAAAAGAGGCATAACAAAGATAAATCATGTGAGAATAACTGTGAAAACAGATTGGGCACTTTGTGCATAAAGCACCTATCTCCATTTTACTGGTGGGCAGAGACTCAGCAAGAAACTGAATGACAGACTGTGGTCACACATCTCACAAGTGGCAGGCTGGCTTCCAAACCCAGGCAGTCTGGGCTCCCTGCTCATAATCACCAGACTGTCGTAGCTCCCCAAGGTACTCACTGCACGTGAGTGCTCAGGGATGCGGAGCCATTTTCAGCTCTTACAACAGAAGGGATCCAGGTCACAGAAATTTTAAGGAACACTCCAGAGAAATAATGAATTCAGTAAAGGACACTAAGCCCAGAAAGAAAACAATCCTTTCCCCCACCCCTTAAAATCAAGAAAGAAGAGAGAGAACTGGAAGATGAGTGAATAGGAAATTGGAGTAAAAGGACACAGAGACAGATGGGCAGGTGCAAGGAAGAGGACAGGAATGGGGGCAGGGCTCAGGATAGATTCGGGTATCCCAGACATGGAGGACATTAATATATGGTCAGACATCAGTGCTACAGTGAATAGGTTGCAATTTCTAACAAAGATCCAAAATATACACTATGCACTATGTGGAAAGAAAAACAATTCTCTTTACTTATATTAGAATTGCCTTTCAGCCAACCTCCAGTCAGATAAAATTAATTTCAATACCATGATATGAATATAAAAAATAATTTCAATAAATCTTAGTATTGAATCAACAATATAATCCAAAACATCTTTTGTTGAACTGCTACCCTTTTTTTGGACCCCAGTCCTCAGCACACCCCACAAGAACAAATTAGCCATAATTCCAATGACTCCTCTGAGAGTAACTCGAACAATGAGTTGTTGGCTGCAGAACCAGAGAATTTCCTAAATTAGTCACTTTATGCTTCCTCTGCTTCAGAAACCTGAAATGAGACTAAGGCATAAATAATGAAAGGTGGAAATTTTGGTTAGTGTTAAAAAATCTTAACATCTGGATGATGAAGGGAATTTTCTTCCTTTCTGTCTAGACATTTTTGGTGCCCTGTAGACACAGAAAGTGCTAAAAACCGAGCCCCTCCTCTTTTCCCTGCACATTTCCCAGTGACTTCAGAATGTGCACATTCAGGGCTAAGCACTGTGAACGCAACAGCACATTTTCCCTCTGGAGAGCTGTCACTTCTAGGCCAAAGCTCAGGTGAGAAGCAGAAGGCAGCACCGCAGCCAGCCCAGCAAGAAATGGCTTTTGGCTAGGGGCGACTTTTTGAAAGCAGAACCACGGAGAAAGTTTGGGAATTATGATTAGGCGTTCTTAAAGAATTGAAAGGAGAAGGAAGTTGGCAAGCAATTCTGTGAGCAGCATAGAAGGCTAATAGGGACACTTACCCCACGTCCAGTTCAGGTTTACTGACACAGACACACACTGGCCTCACCTTCCCAGCGTAGTGCAGAATGCCAAAGCACAGCTCCACTCCCTTAGGCCTCCAGAAGTATTGGCTTCGTAGATTATCTTCAAATTTATCTGTGTGGATTGTCATGTTTACAAGTTACAATGAGAACTGTCAGCTCCTTCAAACAAAGAGGTGCTCCTTGAGCCAGGAGTGACCCAGAATAAAGGATATTCAGGGCAACCTGAGGTTAACACTGTATGTACAACGATGGAGAAAAATGACACAGGCTTACAGTCAAGTCTTTGCTTAGTTGTTTCATGGTGTCTTCAGTGTCAGGCTATGCCCTAAGATCTCTTGTTCTAAGAACTCTTAGCATGGACACTGATGACACCAGAACTCTGGTCAATTAACTTTAGAACCATAAAGATATCCCATGGAAGTCAAGCAAACCTGGCATGAACTTATTGTGGCAACTTCTGATGATTTTATAGGTAAAAGAAAACCACCAAGTGTGACAATTTCAATGCCTAGAAGGGAATCTCTCCCACCAATCAATTTTCTATCTGGGGAAAAGGCGTGGAGCTTTCTGTTCCTCCCTCAATAAATAATTTTTGCTATTGTTGTAACTCAGGGTCTACTCTGCGTGAGGAACTGTGCTAAGTACTGAAGGGATTGACTCCTCTGAGAGTAGATAGTAGAAAGCAAAGATTGGTGCTTCGTTGCCCAAAATATCTCACAATCTCAGTGTGGGATGAGATTGCGTGGAACACCGATGATTAGAGGAATAGGGATAAAATGTAGAGGGCCTTTTTTAATGTCAGGAGAAGATGTCTTATTGGCATCCTACAGACAACAGTAACTTAATGAAAAGGAGGTTTTAGAAAGACTAAATCAGCTGGGATGTTTAGGGTAGAGCGGATAAGTATGAACCTAGAGGCCAAAGACCAGAAGAGTCTTCTATACAAACCTGGACTAGACATGGATGGATCCAAGCAGATACATGACAGAAGGGTATGAAAAGGACAAGAAGCAAGCAAGTATTGATTATAGGAAATAAGGGAGAAGAAGGTATAAAAATGATATTGGCACCAACAGGAAAGTGAGGAGGGCTTGGTGATGGGTTTGCCTTAAAACACAAATCTATGAGGACATCTGCTGAAGATATCAATTCATTAAAAACAGGCTCTATACTTGCACAACCTAGTGGGAGGGACAGAATACCAAGTCAAAATACCAACGAACCAAGTTCTCTCCTGAGTGTATTATGCCTTTTCCAAGAGACACTTACCAACTAGGGTCTGATCAGTTGCTTGGGGAAATCGACTTTCCTCATCCAAAAGCGCAAGCAGTCCCAGGGGTTTCTGGAGGAACATGTCCAGGAGTGGGCGATTGTCCTCATACACCACAGGTGTAACATCAATACCTTCATTTTGATATTCCATCTGGAGGAACATAGATTGTAAGTCTCTCCAGCCTGAAACTGGCCTATGTAGCACCAGGCTGCTTCGGCGTGCACTTCCGTGTTTGGCAATGCTGACTGTATGTGGGAAATAGGCTGTCTTAGGACTGTAGTAAAAGGCTCTTCTGCATACCCCACTGTTGAAGCTTTGGGTATAAGTCTGGCCTACAGGCAGCCTGTGGCAGACAGCTGAGGCAGCAAAAGAAGGGATAGGGCTGTCTCCCAAACACCAACTCAGTTAGTCATAATTTAGAAACCGACATGGAATAGAAGGGCAACTGAAAAAGAATTATTTTGGTGATAAATATGGCTTAAACCAGGAAAGAAGCAGACTTTAATTTTCTGTAAAGCATTCTACAATGGAATCACCTCAGACTGAAAAACTAGAAAACTCCAGATTTCCCAGGGAATAAATGCAAGGAGCTAAGTGAAAAGAGGTTGAGTTTTATGCAGGGTAGGAGGGGAGAGGAGAGTGATAGAGCTCTATCCAGTTCCACTGATAAAGCCAATACTGATATTTTTACTCCATGTCTTTGTGTTTATGTAATCACAGTACAGTGTGTGTGTCTTCGCTCCTAAAGCAAAGGGTCCAGTCAGAATATTTCATTGTTGAACTACTTCATACAGGACAAAGTTTTGGGTTGGGGTAGAAACTGGGGTGGAGAGGAAGGCCTCCTAGCCTTTGGGCACATGAGCTTCACACTCTGTTTTATTTACCATTAACCTCATAAGGGAAAGACTTTCATTTGGAGAAAACCAAGAACATAGCTTACTCCTCCCTGGAGACACTCCCCCTCCCAAGTTACTGTGGGATCTGGTGTGCAGGAGATGGAGGGTGGAGAAGCCTGTTTGGGAGTTAGGAAACACAAGAATCTGTGCCCTGAATTCAAGTCCATCCTGTGTCATTCTGGACACAACATAGATGCTTTTTTAGTCAAATAAAGTAGAAGAGAATGTAGCATTTTGGACAGTGTGCATGAAATAGTTTGGAAGCAACATTTAAATAACTGGCTTGTCACCAGCTCCACTCAAGAGAGGAAATGTAACTTTCCACGGAAATCAAGACTTTTTCTCTGGCAAATTTCAGTTATTTATTTTGATAGACTGTCTCACCAGTGTTTTTTCCTTAGAATCTTTTACCTGTCAGCCTAACAGGGTTTCTGCTTCAAATTGTGGGCAGCCTGGAGACACCTTCCCCATCAGGTTTAATTACTTCAGAGTTCACTGTTACCTGCTCAAGAGCAAAAACGTGCTGGTTGAAATAGTACTGGATTTGCTCATTGGCGATGTTTATGCAGAGCTGTTCAAATGAATTTCTCTGAAAGTTCTCGAATCCAAAAATATCCAAGATCCCCACATTAATACCATCATCTGCACTACTGCATGAGAGAGAAGAAAAAAGCCTTTTAGGGGAGGAAACATTCATCTCAAGATGATGAAAATGTATGGGCCCACGCGTTTACCAACTTACACAACCACCTGTGGAAAGCAGCATTCAGCTGTCTCTAAGGGAAGAAACAGTTTGTGTCTTACACCAGTCCTTCCTACAGTCTTTCAACGGTATTTCCAACTTTTTTTTTTTTTTAAGCAGTAGAGTCCTTTAAAATCTCACTCAGAAGCTCCATATAGAGATTAGGGAGGAACCACTCAGTTTGAAGGGGCTAGAACTGCTGCCCATTCATTCTTCAACCTTCCCACCCATTGGGCTTAATTGGAAGAATACTCTAGAATTTGATGTTGTTAATTCTTCCACAACATAGAAACCACTAATGCTTAGGAAAGAAAAGGTAGTAGTAGCAGCAGCAATCATATTATAAGATACGGAGCTCTAAAACTTTTCATGAAACAACACTATGAGGAGGATAGTATTACCCTCATTTTACAGAGGAGAAAACTGTGACTTAGAACATGGGAGCCAATCAAACTATACGGCTAAAATGCAAACCCAGTTGGCCCAGCTCCCAGTTAAGCCTGTTCTCTTAAACACTACACTATGATAGCTGTCATGTCAGTCATGTGCCTCTTCCATTCTCCTGGATCCTCTTCTCCTTTCAAAGGAAAAGACCTGAGAGCTTCACTAAAGGAAACTCAGGAGAGGACCTAACACTTCCTCTTGCACATCCTGAGAGATATCGGGACCACTGACAGCTCTCCCAAGGCCTCTGTTTCCCGAGGGAACTTGCCATATGCTTTTGTCTGGATGCAGGAGTGTATTGATGCGATTGACAATCCAACTGAAGAGCCTCCCATACAGCGCTTTGGACATGGCATCTCGGACATCAGCAGCCCTATCGACAGTATTGGCTCGGACGATGGTCTCACCACGGGTGACCACACAGTATGAGATAAGGGCGTCTTGGAGTTCTTCAGGGCTGATGCAGAGAACGGAGGCAGCTGCAATAAAGGGTAATGATGACACCAGAGAATGTACTCATCCATCCACCCATCCATCCATCCATCCATTCAGCCAGCACTGACTCAACATCTACAATGTGCCAGGCTCTGCCTAGGCACTTCAGATGCAAAAGCAAGGAAGCCAGGTCCCTAACCCCAAGAAGTATCTGGATGGATACAGTATCTCCCAAGTGGTTCTGAAAGCTCTTCACAGGTGTTTGATAAGAAAAAGTGAGAGGAGATGGTCTTTGGTCAAAGAGTTGGGGACTGTATTCAAGAGTCATGAAGCATCTTAGTTTATTAAAGGCAGTGAAAGATGCTGCAGTTTAAGACAAAAGGTGTTTATTTAAATCATTTTTTTTTCTAATTCAGGATTCTCATTCCTTGTGTCACCATTATTACCCTTAGAACTTTAAACAGGTGCCTGCTTGTCCCCTGCAGCTGCTGGTACAGTGGATTCAGACAGGGATCCACCTCTTGCATTTTTTCAAAAAATTGTAGATGATTTTCAAAAGTAGCCAGTGTTGACACCACTGCCAGACCTGCTATGGAATTCTTTTTGGCAGAGCTTATGGAAAGAATACTGATGTTCCATAAGTCATCCTTTGGAAAATCCTAGTTAGTGAAAACACCCACACTATATTTCACAGCATCTTGAGAAACTACCAAGATGAAAACTACCAAAGTGAAAGAAACATGCAATTTGGCTACACGGGGCACAGATATCAAACAATTACCATTTTCCAAAGCTTCAACATTGGGCACCTCACTTTTATCAGTTTGATGTTGAGAGGAAATAGCTGCAAACTCAATGCTTCCAATATTCAAAATCCCAGCCAAAATTCTGTACACTGAGTGCACCTCCTGAAAAGGACAGCAAGAACTGTGTTTGGTCACTGCCAATCCAACCAACAAACCACTAGCACTGCTAGCTGTCCACCAAAGTCCAACACCCCCTCTTTCCTGGGCACACGAACAAATTTCTAAAGCTCCCTTGCAGTTAGGCAGTGGAACTCAATTCCCAACAAAGGAGCAAGTAGGATGATGTGGGCGAATTCAGAGCCCAGCCTTACAGAAGCAAACATGCCTCCTCCATGCTTTCTTTCCCATTATTGATGGCTGGACCTCCCAACAACCCAGCCTCCCACACAGTTGTCTAGGATTCCTAAGACCAATGACTGCATGGAACAAAGTTGTTCTGCAACATGAATCTCTCACTTTGAAATGCTTCCATAAGGGACCACTGATCTTCTTTGTTCTTTAAGCCACTTTTAGCCATTTACCCTAACTAATACCAGCTCTAAATTCAGGTATGTTCTTTCTTCAAAATGAAAGAGGAGATGTTTCCTTTACCACTTTTGAATATAGCTTTTATGAAATAGTTATCAGGGACACTGAATATTTTGAAGTTAAATAATGGAGTACAGATTAATGAATGAGGTCGGGAAATACTCTGACTCACTAGAAATTATCTGTGATATTGTGATATAATAAAAACATACATTTGGTCTTCATACTGATTTCTCGCACAAGAGCTAAACAACCCATGGAATTATGAGCAACAGGTGTTAAAGGAGTATCCTCTTATTCACAATAAGCCCCTCAACCGTAACTGAGTTTGTGCCAATGAAGTAACTCTTGGGAAATGGGGCCAGTTGCTAGAGACCACACATGTGGGTTGGAATTTTTAGCTGAACCATGGACTTCCATGAGTGAATCACCAACTGACAATAACTTAATCATTTATTCCTATGTAATGGAATAAATCTCTAATCGATGAGGTCCAGAATACTTTCAGGTTGTGAGAAGTGGTGAGAGAAGGTGGTACTACTCCCTTTCCCATTACCTTGCCCTATACATCTTTTCCATTTGGCTATTCCTGAGTTGCATCCTTTATAATAAACCAGTAATACTAAGTAAACTGTTTTCCCAAATTTTTTGAGTCCTTCTATCCAATTATTAAACTCAAGTTTGGGGTCCTGGAACTCTAAACCCCCCATTTTATAGCCACTTGGTCAGTAGGTGAACCCTAGGGCTTGCAATTAGTGTCGGAAGTGGGGACAATCTTGTGGAACTGAGCCCCTAACTTGTGTGATCTGATGTTAACTCCAGGTAGACAGTATCAGAAATGAACCGAATTGTAGGAGAATTGGTGTGAGGGGGAAAAAAACTCCACGCATTTTATGTCAGTATTGTGAGTAAATGTAGATTATCTAAGTCCTATTTTTATATTGAAAGTCAAATACATAAGTAGCATTAATGGTAAAAAAAAAAAAAAAAGTGTATTTACTTATTTAAACATATGCATTTCCTGTAGGTGAGACAAATATGCAGCCAGGAAATTTCTGCATCTTATGCTTATAGATGGAGAAAAGTACTTCCACAAAATACACTCAAGTGAGAAACTTGATTTAGTACTATACATAGCAGCAAACTAATAGGAACTGTCATTAGACCATTGATAAAGGACTATTCCCAAAGTGAGCCCTCCACTGAACACAGACTGTAATAGTGACATCTGCTGGATACCTGATAATGCTACAAAGACAAATGAGGATTTTAAACCAGGCTTCTACTACAGATAAACACTGTTCTTCAACCTTCTAAATCAAAGGCAAGATGTCATTTTTTGTGTGTCAAAAATCACTGTTTTAATCACACAACTGAAGACTGGCTAAGAAGAACATCTACTAAATGGGTTTTCTGGGACTCGTCTGGATTTAACATGACAGACCTCATTACCTTGATCAATACATCACCCATGTACCGTATGGTAGAAGATAATCAGGAGTATGTTCATCTGAGGGATTACACCTCTCCTCCCCCACCACCCTCACACAGAACTTCTTGATCAAGCCTCTTCTTTTCTTCCTACACTAGCCTGATTTTTCACCTTCCTCACTTTGCTTATTTCCTCTTGCCTGGTCTCCAGCTATGCAGCCTTTCCTGGTATCCCTGCCTTTGCTACCAAATCTTGCTATGATGCTCTATCTTTTTATTTCTTAGGTTTCCAACTTACTATATGATAAACCAAAATAATGTCATTCAGGACAGGAAATACTATCAAGAAGATTAATGATTCCTCTAGCTGGTTTCCCAATTCATTGCTGGTGAGTATGAATGCGTTTTCACCAACAATCAGTAGAAGTGGGGTCTTTGCTGCTGCTGCTGCTTTCTTCTTCTTCTTCTTTTAAAAGATATTTTTTAAGATTTTATTTATTTGACAGAGATAGAGAGAGTGCATAAGTATGGGGAGTGACAGGCAGAAGGAGGGGGAGAAACAGACTCCCTGTTGAGTAGGGAGCCCGATGCAGGGCTCTATCCCAGACCCTGGGATCAAGACCTGAGCCACTCAGGTGCCCCTCCTTTTTTCTTTTTCTCAGGAGACACTCTTTTCACTGTTTTAGGTATTCTTTCAATAAAGTTGAGGCTAAGTAGAAAATTGAAAAGCACCTCGGTTTTCTGTTAGCCTGGAGCTGATTAAGGAAATTGCTACTAGCATGGTTTACAGCCCTTTCATGGTAGTTGTTTCCCAATACCTTCCTAGGAACTGACCTGCCCTCTCAGTGTCTCTTTACCTCGTTTCCTTTTTATAGGTCTCTCTCTCTCTTTTTTAACCAATTCTGCCCTAAGCACATTAGATCCAATTAAAGGGTCTTCTCCCTTATGCGCTCTATCCCAACACCTATCTTCAGGTTCCTTTTCAAAGGCTCACAATATTTGTATCTTGAAAGCCAATGATTGGTTTAAAAAATTTGGGGGGGGGGTGTATATCAATCATACATCAATAAAGTAGTGTAAAAAAAAAGTCAATGCTAAGTCCTATTTTCTGTCATTAAGACATTGGAAATCCCCAATTTATATTTTCACATATAACCCTTCAGTGTCTCTTCAGCAATACTCTCCCAAATTCATCATTTATCTTGAAGAAAGGGAGAAAATTCTGCCCTAATCTCAAAACCTTCTCCTTAACCTCTTCATCTGTAGTAAATATCCAATGTTGACCATCATGCAGATAATCTACCAAAAATGTTTTCATGTAGTATTAAATATAAATATGTTATGGTAATTCATATACCAGTAAGACAAGCATAATATTAAGCAAAAATAATATGGTTGACTCAAAAAAAAAAAAATAGTACTCCAAAAGCCTGGATCTTCATAATAGGGTTTTAGGTATAATCCCACCCCACCCCTCACCCCTGCCCGATCCCCTGCAAAGAGCCATCATTGCTAGTGGAAGTCTCCTTCTACCAGGGAGTCTTCTTTACAGTAAAGTCAGGGTCAAGTGTTCTTTCAGATACTTTTGGCTGGTGTCCCAGAATTAAAATTCATGCTCCCGAGTCCACACTGAGGTTTGCTACTCATAAAATTTTGCTGTAAGAGTTTGGGAGAATCTGAGTAATACTATGAACATTTCTGCAGGGAAATAATGACATTATAAGAAAGAAGGGTAACCATAATTTTGATTAAATTGACCAGTTCATTTAAGCTCTGTCTAGAAATGTCCCTCAGATAAACTTAAGAAAATGTTCTGATACATCAGCTATTTGGCATCTGCTCCCTGACTACATTCTACTGAGTCTTTCTGAATTTAGCCAAACTATTTTGAGTTTATAAAGTGAATTGAGTGAATTCAGCAAAAAAAGGTTGTCTGTAGAAACACAGACAAAGATATAACCAAAAAATTTAGAGAGATATGAGCCAGCTTCTTCCTTCCGTTTCCAAGGTTGCTAACTGACATAAGTTTATTTCCAATATGAATTAATATGGGACATGGACATAAATGCATATATATACACTTACACTTTGGTTATTCATTTTACAGTCCAGATCAGACAGAAATCAAGTGTGTTTATCACTTTTTACATTTCTTTATTTTCATATTTATTCATGCATTCATTCATTTCTACTCCACTTTTCTTCCACAAGGGTTAGAGACAGGTTACTTCAAGGACACATATGTAGCATATTTAATTTGTTTTGTTTTTAATTTTGTTTTCTTAAAATAGCATCTGTTTGATTATTATTTGCACTATATTTCTATTATTAGAAAAGAGCCATTATAACCCTCTTTTAGAGCTAGGACCAATCTCTTCACAGTATTCTATAACTATCTTTACACTCATTGAAAGCAAAATATTTTTAAGATTTTTATTTATTTCAGAGAAAGAGAATGTGCTTACGCACAGGCAGGAAGAGGGGCAGAGGGAAGAGAGAGAGAGGGAGAGAATCTCAAGCAGACTCCACACTGAGCATGGAGCCTGACCTGGTGCTGGATCTCATGACCCTGAGATCATGACCTGAACCAAAATAAAGAGTCTGACACTTAACCACCTGAGCCACCCAGGCACCCAGAAAGCCAAATATTATTAACCTTATGGCTAACTCTCTATCCTTTTATCCTGTACCCTTTTAAGGCAGTATGCCCCTGAACACTTTGGCACGACCTAGGTGACTTTAAATTGCTCTACTGCCATGTCCACCACGCTTGGACTCTTCTGGTGATGCATCTTGATAATAACCAGCTCCATAAATTAATAACTATAAAGGCCCTTTAATAAGGCTTGAACCTGTTTAATTGCTCTCCTCTAAGGAGCCAAGGGAAATACAGTTCTGTTTTTATCTGTCCTGTGGGATTTTCCACTGTCTGTCAGTCTAAAGTCAGTGGGAGGCCAAAAGAGAAAATTAAACAGCTGCTTAGAAAAAAGGAAGGTATTATTATGACTAAAATCGGCCATGCTGGGTAGGGAAGGGCTGGCCAAACTCATTAGATTACAGAAGCAATCCTTTACCCAGAGTGGCTGTCCCAGGGTAAATGGAGTGTCTTGTAATCTAATCCCTTAAGATTTAACAATCTCACCTACCTCCTAATCATTCACCACCTTTGTTGGAAAAGCAAAAGAATCTGTGTATTTTGCCAAATTGATGGCATGAAGCCCAGAAACTATGGCATAAATGAATCACAGAATAATATTTGAACCTAGGGTTATAAATATCTTCTGTCACCCCTGGCATATATTTAATAGAGACAGCCTGTATCTAGAAAGATAAGAATAGTACAATACTTAGAGCTAGAGGTAGTAATGTGCATCTGTGTATCACAGAGAAGGAAGTGACTGCAAGAAAGTTGAAAAGCTTCAAATTAATTTGTTTTGGTGCACAAGGAACTACTAGCATAAATATATTTCTGTAGCTGGGTGTAACTTACATATCCCCATACTTCTATTACACAATTCACTTTAATGCCTGGAACAACCTCAACTCAAGAAAAAGGCAGTATTGCTTTGGTGTTTGTTATCATAGCTATAGTGAACTGGTGACAACGGGAACAATTTGCAGGTATGAGGCTGTTATGACAGTATTTCTACTTTAATATTCACCTGTGCATCTTGTTTAAAATCAGATTCTGGTTCAGCCATTCTTAGATGGGCCTGGGAGTCTACAAGTCTGCATTCCTTCTTTTTAGAGAGGGAGGACAGGGAGAGGCAGAGGGAGAGAAAATCTTAAGCAGACTCCACACCCAGCATGGAGTCCAACATGGGATTTGATCCCACGACCCTGAAATCATGACCTGAGCCAAAATAGAGTCAGACATTTAACTAATTGAGTCATCCAGGCACCGCCCCCCGCTTCTATATTTTTGAGCCTTTTTTTTTTTTTTTTTTTTTTTTTTTTAAGATTTATGTATTTGTTTGAGAGAGAGAGAGAGAGAGCATGCGGGACAGAGAAGGGCAGAGGGAGCGAGAGAGAATCTCAAGCAAACTCCCCGCTGAGTGTGGAGTCCAACTTGGGGTTTGATCCCATGAGCCTAAGATCATGACCAGAGCTGAAATCAAAAGTCACACTTAATTGACTGAGCCATCCAGGTGCCCTGAGAGTCTGCATTTCTAACAAGCTCCCAGGTGAAGATTCTGAGGAGCAAGAACTTATACATGATCAGATGACGGGGGTGGGGGATCCTCCTCCAAGTTAGAACATTCACATCTTCACTCACATTGATCCAAGAATATGAACACTTGAGTTTCTTTTTCTCTTGGCAATCACTTACCTTGTCAGTGAATCCTATAATTCTGAAGCAATGCTGAATTGCTTCAAATTGTCTTCTGTAAGACTCCTTGTTAGTTATGTCATGTATCACCCTTCCAGTTTCATCGGCTATATACCTAAATGGGGTAGGACCAAATACAATGAGCATTGTGTTGGCAAATGGCCCCCCGAATACCAGGCCATCACTGGGTTCCATCTTCGCCAGGGCAATTCCCTTTCAGTCTAATAGTGAAGTAGAATAATGGCACACGCAGCTGAGTAAAATGGCTATAGTTAAGTTTCTGAACTTTCTCGGAAATGAAAATGGTGAGACATAGTTCCTGCCATCTTATCCTGGGTATTTCAACTTAAGAGACTATCAGTATCCAGTTAGGAAAAACAGTTCCATTTATTTCTAAGTTTTCTCAAATGCTAGTCACACATTCATTAAAAATCAACAACTAAAACCCCTGACACTTACCTAGGAGGCTTTTCCTCAGGAAGTCTGAACTCAGAAAGTTTCTTCTGGTGATAAAGACCAGCATAAATGTAGTAAAATATGTGAAAATTTTTCTCTCCCCTGAAAAAGGGGGGTGGGGATATTATTAATAACATATTCTGCTTCTGCGCTTCAAGTAATTTATACCATTTTTGTTCTATGAAAAATATTATCCTGTGGCAAATTTACATTTCCAAATATGCAAATTAAATAGGCCACAACCCAATTATAGCATAGGAATAGTGATAGGATTAGTATAGTAATTGTCACAGTGTCACATTATTAAACACACGTATCTTTACACAGAAGGAGGTTTCAGAGAATGGAACATTCATATATAACAGCTCAGGTTACACATGTTTAGAGATCTTTCTAGTACAGCCCAAATGACTATGCCTCTATGCCACTTACTTTCCATTTGTAGTCCACATTGTTTAAGAGACAACTGTTATCCAGCTTAGAGAGCTATTTTATTGGGGCCCCAGACAAGAAGTGGGTCTCCAGTCCTATGGCAAGTTAGGAGCAGAACTGGTCCCAGAACTGAGATCTCCACTCTTTCAAACCTATATTCTTTCAAAGTGGCATGCACCAGTCCTCTGGTCTCCTGCTGTCCACTCTCTTTTAGCCATCATGGCCAAGGTCCTTTCAGATCTGTGTTACTCTAAGTGTGGTCTGTGGATTGCTGTCAGTGTACATGTCTAGATATTTTACACCACGCAACATTGCCATGACATCCATGAGTATAATAATTTTTTGGATAATTCATTTCCATTATGTTTTACAAGGTATTAGTACACAATGGATTGAGAAATTTTAAACTGGTCCTTTGGCATAGACAGTTTGAAAAAGCCCTGCTCTGGGTCCCTTTCCTTCCTCTGGAGGACAGTCTCTTTTGTTGATATCCCTAGGATTTGGCAAATCCTCACCTTGGCCAACTTAGCTCTATGGAAAGAAATCTTGTTTCTTTTCCTTGTTCTCTTCTGTGACATGGGCCCCACTCTTCCCTTCAGTTTCTCCTAGGTATTCTGGTCTTCCTTTGGTCATTTATTGTATCAAAGCTCTTCTCCTGTATTCTTACTCCTGTCCTATATTCTAGATGCCTCTGCTTGCCATTTTGTACTCATTTGTTCCCTCAACTAATAAGTTTACCAAGTGCCAATCATGGTGGGATGGCACCACAGTGCCAGGAATACAAGACTAGGAGATTTCATGCTTTCTGGAGCTTTCCTTCTAGTGACAGAGTTTGAGGAAACAAGGAAACCTGTGATGAGGGCTTTGAAACAAACAAAAGGCTGAGACAAGAACAGTGTTGGGGGATTAGGCCTACTTTTGTCAAGTTAGGAGAAGGACTCTCTAAGGAAATAACACTTAAGCCAAACACTGAAACATGAGAAGGGCCTGGAAGGAGCTACAGAAAGAAGGGAGAAAGCATTCCAAAGACAGGGAGCAACATATACACAAGGGCTCTGAGCATGATACCCACATAGAACAAATTAAAAAAAAAAAAAAAGCTAGTGAGAAGGGGGTGGGCAGGTGGGCAGGGCCAGCCCACACCAAGCCTTGTTAGGCCATAATGAGGACCTTATTAATTAGGCAGTTAGAATTCTTTGAAGCATTTTAAACTGGACCCACATTGCACTGTAAGTATAAGGCGTGAGTAGATCCATGTTGAAAAAAGTACCTTCTAGCTGCAGGATGAAAACTAGACTATAAAAAGCCAAGATGGATACAAGGAGACCAATCAGGAGGTCCAGGTGAGACAGCAAGTGACTTGGATAGGTAACGATGATAGTGATGATGGAGAACAAGGGTAAGCTTAAAGGTCTATTTTGAGGAATAAGTAAAAGAACATCCTGAGAGAATGAATGAAGGCAGTGAGGGAAAGGGATCTGGATTCTGCCTCCTAGGTATCTAACTTGAGCATCTAGTAACTATACATCTATTCACAGAGATGATAAAGCCCTTTTAGGGCTTTATGAATCAGTATGCCTGGTACAAATGCCACTTATTTTTTAAGCTCTGATAACAACATGCTGGCTTTGGCTGACCCATATTGGTCTTGCCTTCTTATAGTGTTTTTTTGCAGATATTTCTAGTTCTCAATTCTTCTGAACATTGTCTGCCAATATCCACCCCCATCATAAATTCAATTTAGTTTTCTTCCCTGCATATATCTGGTTTGGCTAGGTTTGGTTGCAATAACAAACATCCCAAAAATGTTAGTGGCTTAACAGAAGGTCACTTCTTGCTCAGAGTACATGTCCACTGAGGGCCAGCAAAGGGAAGGGGGCTGTGCTCATCATAGTCACTCATGGGCCCAGGCTTATGAAGCAGCCACCATCTCGCACTTTGCTGAGGGTCTTGCCATTAAACGCTCATTTGCTAGAACTGGTTATATGACCACATCCAACCCCAGCATACCTAAAAGGGAAATCCCTCATGTGCCTGGAAGGGAGCAGACAAGAAAGCTTAGGTGAAACAGGACCTTCACAAGCCCCATTTTCTTCCCTCATCCAATAACTTCAGTCTATTTTACCTCAGCACTGCTGTCATATTGAATAAATTTAATAATCATAATGTTATGGTATATTAGATACCTATTATGTTTCAAATTCTATGTTTGGTATAAATCACATATCTCATTTGATTCTCGTAATAGCCCTGTATAGGTGATTTTATTATGCCCTTTTTGCATATAAGGAAAGTAAAGTATAAGGATATTATATTAAGTGACATATACAACAAATGACATAGCTGTGATTGGAACCCTCTTCATATTATCTTTGCAAAAGACCACTTTACATTTGTACCCAGAAAACTGTATTTTCCATCATGTCAGAGGTAGCTTCATAAACTTTAAAATCACCCTAATTTGGGGAGAAAGAAGGAAGGGACATCATAAAAATTAATCAAGAAGCCATAGGGAAGCTAAAATAACTCTCACTCTGTCTTTTTGTTCATTTGTTTAATTTGCACGCCAGCCCCTATTTTGTGAGGAAACTGCAAATGTATGACAGAGGAGGATGCTTGAGTTCTGACCCCGGAACAAGTGCTGTGGACTGTCCTTGCACAGTAGCTCTCAGATTCATCGACTTCTCTCCACCTCTCTCCACTGCTATGCTTTCAGTCCAGGCTAACATTCTGCCTCACAGGGATCTGGCAATAGACAGCCTCCTAATGGTCTCAACAGGATCCCTACTGCATCTCCAATCCATTCTCCCCACTGAAGCCAGAGCAGTCATTTGAAATGCAACTTGGGTTTTGTGACTCCTCTGCTTGAAAACATTAAATGGCTTCCTACTGCCTTTATTTTTCTTGAATATTTTATTTATTTATTTGACAGAGAGAGCGAGCGAGAGAGCACAAGCATGGGGAGCAGTGGAAAGAGAGGGAGAAGCAGGCTCCCCACTAAGCAGGGAGCCTGATGCAGGGCTCAATCCCAGGACCCCGAGATCATGACCTGAGCCAAAGGCAGACACTTAACTGACTGAGCCACCCAGGCATAACCCTACTGCCTTTAGAATAAGGTTCAAAATCCCCAGCCTGGTTCCAAAGCCCAGACCAGATGATCTGGTCTCAGGCTCATCTTTACCTGTCTCCCTTATTGGGAGGAGCACCACCTTGTTTGCCAACCCGTAGTGATCCTTAGTCTCAGATTAACTGTCTCATACACAGGGAGCCCCTCTCTTCCTGTTCTAGCTTATGTGCCCTTCCTTCTCCTCTTTTACCTTCACAGCACCTTATACTGTTTCCTAGGACTTATCCTAATCCTTCTGCCTTTAAGTTTATTTATTTGTTTAATGCCTGTGATCCTCCCTCCTCCCCAACCCCCACCCACTCCAAGCTCCATGAATACTGCCACCTTGTCTATTTTGCTTACTCCTGCAAGTCCAGCAGGGAGCACAACACTAGCAAACAACAAGCATTCACTAGATAATTACTGAAAATACATGAATGGACCATGTTCCTAAGGAAGTCTAGGGTCCCGCAATAATAATAAAAAGCACGGATAGCCCTCTAATAACCTGTACTGCACAAGGCACTTTTTAAAGTAACTTTATATATATGAAATCATTAATCTTCACAGCAAACCCATGAGGTAGGTACTACTGGCATCTCCATTTCACAGGTAAATCACAGAGAGGTTAAGTGACATAACCAAGGGCAATAAATGTCAGAGCCAGCATTTGAATCCAGAGAATTCCATACTATTGATCATTGTTGCTAGACTGCTCTTCTTAAAACAAAATCATTTTTTTTTCCTTTTCAATCTAGGGAAAAAAGTAGTATGTGGAATATGACCAATGCTTTTTTTAATAGTTCAATTTTAAGGTATCTAGTGATTTTTCCTGAAGATGTATTTACTTATTTGAGAGGGAGAATGGGGGCAGGGGAGGGAGAGAGGGAGAGAGAGAGAGAATCTCAAGCAGATTCCATGCCAAGTGTGGAGCCCAAAGCAGGGCTTGATCTCACAACTCTGAGATCGTGACCTGAACTGAATGTTCAACCAGCTGTGCCACCCAGGTGCCCTGGTACCTAATGATTTTTAAAAGTGTTCACAATGTTTTAAATTCTCCCTGGCATAATCAAAAAACGGGCATACTAATTCCAAAGTACTCCCACCCCAACCCTTGTACTTGGTCTGCAAATATCTTTTAGGTTAAAAATTATCACTTATCCTTTGCTTAAATGATTCCTTGTTCTTGGACAGCCTGGGGGTGGGTTGGGGGGCATGGATGCTAAGAAAAAGGTGGAACGGGGCCATTAAAATGACCAAAGCCTCCTGGTCTATCTTGCAGAGCAAAAACAGAGTGAAAAAATCATGCACCTACACTGCCTGTTTTATAACTCTGGATTTTTCAAGGAGATACTCAGAGATTCTTGCCCCCATCACAGCTCCGGTTGGTGTAAACATCATTTCCAGATATTTTCCAAAGCGGCTGGAATTGTCATTGATGGCAGTGCATGCATTTCCAAAGGCTTCCACCAGGGAGTTGACTTGCAGAATTTTCTCTCTCAAGGTCTGATTATTGGCCTGTGCCAAACAGACAACAGTCAAGAGGAGCTTCCAGAAATATGATCTTGGCAAAATTGCCAGGCACCCCCTCCTGCCCCCCACAAATTCACATTATCCTTTTGGGAAGAACTTCACTTGGGGAAATTAGCATCAACCACCAGCACTGTTTTCTCAGACGAGCAACTCCCCAGGTGCACGGGTATCAGATGGGGCTAGATTAGGTTTTCAATTTTTATATCCAGTCACACTTCACTTAAAATCCTTGACAGATAAAATGCCTAAACAGTTTAGAAAGAGTTTTAAAGAGAGAGATCCCATAACTTTTCTCTGTCATCCATTATAACGTTCAATAAACCTCATTTGTAGAAAATACTCCTTAAATTCTTAGTCTCGTAATACACTAATTCTGAATCTAAGAAACTGCTACACTATTTTTAAGTCATTCCTTCAACGTCCATTTCACCAAGCTAAAAATTTCCATTCCCTTCAAGTTTTGCTCAAAGATTTATGTTTTCCAATCCTTTAATCGCCTTAGTGGCTTTCCCTGAGCCTGTTCCTAGTGTTTAACCACTTTTGCTACTTAATGGCTAAATGTTTCTATTACATTGAAAACATAAAAAATTAATTGCTGATAATCTAGTAAATTCGTGCTGGCATTATTTTCCTCACTACGTGAAAGAGGGATGGCATGCTGACATCTTAAGAGGCCTTGCTATCAGGAAGTAAACATAATAAAGATGGAAGGTTCTTATATAACAACTAATAAAAACCAGTAGTTCCATCATTTATAAAATATGCAGTTACACTGGCAAGGATTCTAGCCATGACACATAAAACAGGTGGTCAATACCTTTCCCAAGAAAGTCAAATGCTGAACAATCAGGTGGGCACTTTCTGTCTTCCCAGAGCCACTTTCTCCACTGACGACAATGCACTGACACAGAAAAAGGAGTGAGAGTGAAGAATTCATAGCACAGTATGTTCAGGGATGGTTTTCATATAATATCCACCACTGTACACCTTCCTTTTGTTCATTGAATGATTTATCTAAGGAATCTTTCCATTTTCGTACACTGAGAACTTCTTCAACCTTTTCACCGCTGCTTGGTCCATTGTAAGGATGTACCAGAGTCAATTTAACCAGTCTCGTATTGATGGGCACATAAGGAGTATACTGCAATAATGACCCTATATGTAGGGCATTATATTTACATGCAGGCTCTTCTATAGAATAAATTCCTAGAAATGGGCTGCTGAAGTCAAGGATAAATACATTTATAAATAGGATAGGTAGTACCAAATTGCTTTCCTAAGGACTGGACCAATCCCTGAAAGTGCCTGCTCTCCTACAGCCTCACTAATAGGGTATGTTGGGTTTTTGCCAATCGGAAATGTAAGAGAACAGTCTTGGTCTCAAGACCAAGTGTAGTTTTAACTTGCATTTATTTATTATGAGTGAGACTGAGATCTTTTCATATGTTTAAAGTTATTCATATTTTCTTTTTTGTGAACAGCCCATATCCTTTGCCTGTTTGTTTGGTTCACTCCTAGGGGCTCTTTATGTATCAAGAAGATTGGTGGGTGTGGTATAATTAAAAAAAAACATGTATTTGGTCTCTGTCTCTGGTTCCTGGCACAGAGCTCCTAAGACCCTTGGAACTTCCTGAATCATAGCAGCAGTAGGACCATCTTTGTTAGTCACAAAAAAGTCCCTTTCAACCAAACCTAACTGCTACCCAGGTGGTTCAACGTAGGGCCCAAGATAGCTTCCCAGTGGGTGCTGGTCACCAAAAAGACCAAATACACAATGAGAGAGTAGAAACTTTCAGCCCTATCACCCCAACTTCTAGGAAGGAGAGAGGGACTAGAGATTGACTGAGTCATAAAAATTCTTAAACAACAAGATTCAGAGAACTTCTGGTATGAACACTTTGAGAGGCTGGGAGGGGACATACCCAAAGAAGACATGGAAGCTTTGCACCACCCCTCTCCCCTATATCTTGCCCTGGATAATCTCTTCCATTTGGCTGTTCCTGAGTTGTAACCTTTATACTAAGCCAGTAAATTTAAGTAAAGTGTTTTCCTGAGTTCTGTGAGTTGTTCTAGTGAATTGTCAGACTTGAGGGTGGTTGTGGAAACCCCTAAATTTGTAGGCTGCGCAGAAGTGTGGGTAGCCTGGGTACCCCTTTTGTGGCTGGCATCTGAGATGGGGGCAGTCTTTGGGACTGGGCCCTGACTATGTGGGATCTGGGCTAACTCTGGGAAATGAGTATCAGAATTGAATGAATCGAATTGTTGGGCATCCAATTGCTGTTGGAAAATCGAAGAACTGGTTGGTGCTGGAAAAGACACAACCTTCAGTGTCAGAAAAAACCCAATGGGGAAACTTCTCAAATTTAGAAATACATGTGTCTCTCTCCACTGACTCCCTCTCTATGAAATCTATGGACATTTCACAAGTCTTTGGGAAAGGTCGGAATGCAGAGAAGCCAAGTTTCTAACCTGAAAGTGAATCCATAGACTCTATTTTGTAACTCGCGCTGTTATAGTTTCATCTATTCCTTAACAAACCCAAACGTGGGACTTCACAGATGTCAGAAAATTTACACACAGTAACTCTCTCGAAAAAATTTCTTACCCACCTTATTACTTGTATTTCAAACAGACTAAAGACACAAATGAAAATATACATAGTGAAAGTAAAGGAAGGGTTAAGGTTGGATATATCACCACCTTGAGTTGAAGGTCCAGAAAGGGAAGCTGTATGGGTGAGCTTTGTAGTTAACTAGCATTGAATTTAAAATCTGTTCAGTCTCTACCAAATCCACCACAATTTCTCACCAGCTAAATGGTGTGGGGCTTGATCGGTCAACCTGTGTGCAATATTTCATACAAAAAATATCAAACCATGAAAATTCCAAGAACTTAATAAGAAGGAATTTCACTTATGTCATTCTACATTCTGTTTTTATTACAGTTGTAGTCATGTAATCAGGTTTGTGTTGGCTCTATGTTCTCATATTCATAGTAGAAACACTTTTTACATTTTATCAGGGAAAATGAGTGTTTATGATGCCAATGCTTCATGTAACTCCAAAAGAATTTTCACGTTCTCTGGCTGCTGTAACTTTACCACCATTCCTGTACCACTGAGCTACTGTTTCATTTTCTATTTCCTTGAATCAGCACCAGCAACCAGAATGGAGTTTTCAGGAAGACATAAGAGCTGCAGAGGAAGACAGTACACGTCCTACTGGATGAGTTGGCAGGGAAGGAAGGAGAGTTCTTACCTGGTCTTTGCTAAAAGTAACCATACATTGGTAAGCAGCATCCGCTGTTGCAAATATGTGAGGGGGATTTGAGGCACGTTTCACCCCATGATAAAGTCTGGAAAACTGAAGGAAAAAAAAATTAATTTAAAGATGACATCTAATGCACTGGTACCTGTTGCCCATGAAACCAAGGCTTTGTTACTTGTTAGGGGACTTATAGCATCAGGAAGGCTATTGAGCCACAGACTCTGGAGTCTGCAGGCATAAGTTCAAATCCCAGTTCTTCACTTACTAGTTTCATGAGCTTTTGCATGGGCGTTAACTTCCCCATGCTAGGTCTCCTCATCTGCCAAACAGCTTTCATCATCATGCCTGCTTCATAAGAGTACAAGGAGTGAGTGAGATAAGCCCGCGTCTGGCATGTAGAAAGCACTAACTGGATGTTTGCTATTACCATTATATCTTGCTCTGAACAGTTCCCCACGAAATGGAAGAACGCCATCCGTGTTGTATTATCCTCTGCAGGTTGGGGTATACACTGCTAAAGCAGCAGCAGTTTATTCTCGTTTTCCCCTTCTTTTCACTTTCCCTTGTGGTTTTTTAATTTCCTATTAAGAAGTAATGTGCTCTTACAGCACCCCTTACCTGTGGAGAGTATATGCTTAGATTCTGGAAGGGGTTTAAGGCAATTAAGATGTCTCCAACATATGTGTAGATCACCAAGTCCATGTAACGCTTTTGCAACTGACGAATAATTGAATCCTAAGAAGAGGACAGATAGTACTGAGAGTAAACACTATTTCTAACTAAGAAAGAATTCTCAAAATAACAAATTTAGCCTCATAAGAATTTTTTTTTCTAAAAGAGGAAAGTAGCAATTTAAATCATACAGTGACCCTAAGGATCTTCAATGAAGATATTTGGCTTGGAAGAAGAAAAAAAAATAGGAATATGCTGAAAGAATAAGGCCTACTTAGGATTTGCTAAAGGACATTGAGATAGCCAACAGGGTTTTATTTGTTATTACGAAGAATTTGTCTTATCGAATCAAAATGCTCTACTTAGAATTTGGTTTAATAAAAGTATAGAAAAAATAGTAACTTCTTTTCTAAAAGCATTACACTTAAAATTTATGTAGTGGGAATATAGAATTGAACACTTCTATGTTACACTTTAGTGATTCATGCATTGTAGTTAAAGGTCTCTGGAGTTAGAATCAGCAAAAGCAGTTCCAGTGCAATTAACAGCTCTATTAAACATGCATACTTTAAATGGAGATTATCACAGTTTTCAAATTTAGAACTCAAGCTGTATTATCCTCCACTATTTCCCTAAATAAAGCTATTCTTTATGAAGAACAAACAATTATCTTTTTTTTAAATTAACATAGAATGTATTATTTGCCCCAGGGGTACAGGTCTGTGAATCATCAGTCTTACACAACTCACAGCACTCACCATAGCACATACCCTCCCCAGTGTCCATCACCCAGTCACCCCATCCCTCCCATCCCCCTGCCTCCAGCAACTCTCAGTTTGTTTCCTGAGATTAAGAGTCTCATGGTTTGCCCCCCTCCCTGGTCCTATCTTGTTTCATTTTTTCCTTCCTTTTCCCCTAAGATCCACTCCCCACACTGGCCCTGCCTCTCAAATTCCTCATATCAGAAAGATCATATGATAACTGTCTTTCTCTGACTGACTTATTTCACTTAGCATAATACCCTCTAGTTCCATCCACATCATTGCAAATGGCAAGATTTTGACAAACAACTATCTTGACTTCAGAGTTAAACTGCACTTTCTCTAAAACAGAAAATAATTCCTGGTGATGTAATAAATCATTTAGGCTTACAATATAAAGGGCTTTATTGGAAAAAATTCAAATCCTTTCCTCTTCATCATTTAGGACATTTGGGGGACTATAAATGAACACAACACAGGATCACAGTCACAGCAACCTAATGCTCTGTGAGCTTTACCTCAAGGCTATACAAACAATTAAATTTTCATGTGACCTTAGGAGAACATGGTCTACAAGAAAAAGGTCAGATCATTCACATGAAACAAATGTCAGCAGTGAGAATTGCCTACTAAATATTTAGTACCTCATCCAGAACCTCTAAATTGACCAAGTCATCCTCAAGGCAGTATTTTTCAGCATCTTCCACATGATAGGGTCTTCTGGTATGCATTCTTTCATGCCTAGAAATTTATCCAGAGAACATTGGCATTAATATAGTAAAAATTGTAGCAGAATGTAGACCACGAGAATGTTTCATTCACAATCTTCCCACATGTGTTCAGAGACTTCAGTGATGGGGACAGAAAGAGCAAGTGCAGTCCAGGTCCCCAAGCCCTAGGACCCTCTCCCTGTAGCTGTAGAGCTATCCAGGGCAAGGTGACCTCCAGACCTCAAGCCTCCTTTCTACCACAGTGAGGAATATTGCCAAATGGGCCCATCTAATACTTCTGTTTGCTTTTCTTAAATGCCAACCACAGTTTTTCCAGAAATAAGTATCTCATGTTCTTTCTGCTCATTGGGAGGAATATAGTCCTCACCCAGGTACTGCCCTTGAGGTCCCCTCGTGCTATCCACCAGCATTGATCCCAACTTTTCGAAAAATATTTAAAACTGAGAGAATAAGCAAGCAAATATCAATAAATAAAAAATGTTTACATTTTACCTTATTTATTTGAAATCTCTGTTACCCACCTTTCATCCCACTCCCCTTTCCTGAATGACGACTATTTGGTGGGTATCCTTCCAGTCTATTTTTTAAATACTGGTCATACACGTGAGCCATATACATATTCTGTATGTTGCTTATAAAAATGATATACTGTTTCATCCTGCAAAATTGTTTTCTCCCACTCAACATTATGATTTTTTAAACTATATACATATACATATTTCGGTCACTTCAATCACTGGGTAATGTTACGTTATATAAATATATACCAATTTATTTACTCAGTCCTATGACCATCAACACTTAGAATGATTCCGATTTTAGCTATTTAAATAAAGCAACACTGAATATCTTTATATGTATCCCCTTGTCTATGTATGTGAGATTTTTCTCTTGGGGGCTTTACTCCAAAGGCATTTAAAAAACCTGGTTGGCAAAAATAAAAAACAAAAAACTTGGTTGACAAACAATGCCAATCCCCTTTGGCATACCAAAATATAGTTCTTTAAGGTATAAAATCAGTTCAAGTCAAAGTAGGCCTTCCTGTAATTCCTTCATAAAGGTATCACTAGTCAGTGTGGTGTAGGGGGAAAGCAGCAGCTTAGAAGTTAAAAGCTCTGGGTCCTCATCTCAGGGTTCTGAGGAATGCGTGGGCCACTGAGCAATCAGCCTGCATCTCAGTTTTCTTCATCTATAAAGAGAACCTCTCACAACTGTCTATCTCACAGGGGGCTGTGAAAGCAATATGGTCGTGGATATAAAAATGCAAAAGAGTTGAAAACATGTACCAAGTATTGTCAAAACTTGGAATCAACAATTTGCACTACTCTACATATTACTTGGAATACCAATAACTGAACAAAATCATGTGTAAGATCCCTTCCAGGCACTGTCAGTTCCAAAGCATCACTGCATGGTCCTTCGCTGTCACCTGCTATGCTCATAGGATACAGGATACAATTTTATTTTGCCAGGTCCCAGAAGCTAGTCTGACTCAACATGTTGCTGTATGTGCCGGGTGGGCATCATAGCATCCCGCTGTACACTCTGTCCCTTGCTACACGCGTTTCACAGGCGGTAAAAAGGAAGAAGTAAATTCAACAGCTCTACATATTGAATCCTGACTTCATAATGTGAAGGAAATGGACAAAGAAAACACTGATTTTTTTTCCTCTTCCTGCCTATTAAATTTTACTTCCTAATTCACATCACTGACAGATTTGAAGAAGGGGTATCTGAAGTGTGGTATTAGTCATTTCCAGTGCTAGAGCCGGTTTTGCTGCTAATCCATATAGAGATCCAAGATAGATAAAGCTTAATTTTACTTAATAAAATCAAATTTATAACCAAGAATTTTAAAAATTATTAAACAGAAGGGTTTGTTCATCTGTGTCCTAACATATTAGTGATGTCAAAGAGAAATCAGATTGAACTGAAATACAAATTTTTACTAAAACTCAGAGCTGCTTACTTCTAGCTAGGCACTTTGCTAAATAAAACAGCAGGAGGGTGCCTATTTCTGGCCAAATCCTCTTCATGTAAAACTTAAGCATTCTTTCCCTTGAAGCTCAACATGAAATGAAATATACATTTAAAAAAATAATTAAATTCTCATATTAAATATGGTTACCTTATCCCCTTTCTAAATCCCTACCCTGCAACTGTATGAAATAGGCTAAGTTGGAGTTTATTCTATACATCTTCAACAATGAAAATGAGGAATTAAAAAATCATCCACAGATCTGGTTCCAGTCAAGATGGAGTAAACTCTCTCCAGTCTGCCTCCCTACTGAATGCAACTAAATGCCTTAGAGAGAATGCATGGGACTTTGAGAAGTAAACAGTAACAGGAAGACTGGGGAAATCCAAATCTGAAATACTACTGAATCAATGGCAAGTTTCCCATGGATTATTTTTTTCCTCCAGTAACTCCTGACCTGAACCTAAAGGCAGCCCAAACGACATACAGGGATGTCAGGATTCATTCTGGATGACATTTTTACAGCCAACCAAAAATGGAAATACTGACAAAACCTCACTTGCAATATCACAAATAAATAAACTCTAGAGAAAGCTGTGACTTTCAAGGTGAACATATACAATGCAATATACCACCAGGATCGAAAATGTCATCTTTTGAACCCTGCAGAAGATTGTCTATCTGCCAACACAGATTTAATCTCCAGGAACCGTGCAGATGCTGTCTGGAAATCTGAGCTTGATTCTCATAAGAACCTTCCCCTTATAATATTTTATAAACAACTTTGGAAAGATTTTACCCTCTGTGATTAGCCATGTATCACCTCTCCCCATGCTTGTTGGTAATCAAATTGCTTAGACTTGTTTGCTTCCAAAATTGAAGCTGGCAATCTAGAAGCTGATGTTGATGCAAGGTATTTCCACTCTATCAGAATCACTTCATTTTCTCAACCAGCAAAAAAAAAAAAAAACCTCTTAGCCCCATCTCTACTTTCCCCAACTAGTGCTCTCACCTACTTCATTTTCCTCTGGCTATGGGGTTTGTAGAGTCTACCGAAGACAAAAAAAAATTACTTATTCCAGCTTTTATCTGTTTTTAAAAAATTATCCTAGACTTTACATACACTCATAAAAAATATTACTAAAAAAATTCACTTGTACTCATGAGTGTATGTAACATTTATTTATTTTTAGTTGAAATTAATAAAAATAACTTGGTTTAATTTTTTTCGTTTTCTTTCATTAAATTATTTGTTGTCACTGGCAATTACCAGCTTACATTTCCTTTAAATTCACATGCTCCATCTAGTGCCTTACTTGAGAATAGCATATATCATCAATCTTTGCTGAAGAATTCCTTAATGTGAAAATTATGAACTTCCAACTACAAGGTATTGAATTGAATGTTTCAAAGCTCAGAGAAATGGATAGATAGATAAGTGGATGGATGAATAGCAAAAGGCATTCTATTAAATCAAGAGGATAAGTTTTAATGACTCAAAAGTCATTTTCAAACCCCAGGAAAGTCTATACTGCTTTTTGCTAGATTCTTACTTGTTTTTTATGAGGCTCTAAGTATGTTGGCTGTCAAGTCTGGCCTCCTCGACAAATGGAGTTTGTGGGGTTAAAGCTTAGAAAGGAAGAAACTCAAAGTCCTGACTTGGGCTGGTTCCTGGAGTGTCAGTTCATGGGGGATGCAGGATAGTGAGTAGGACTGACCTTAGGTTTCAGGGATCAGGAAAAGGGGGAACTGGTGTCAGAATCCCTGGCTTAGGTGAGCTGGGAACAAGGGCAAGTCTGAAACATCAAGTCCAAAGAAATGGGTGGAGAGTAAGAACTAGATCTGAAGAGTGGGTGAGACAAGCAGAGGTTGAAAGTTCCGTAAGACAAAGGTAGGCACAGATCAAGCAGAGAAGATGGGAGAGACTTTGGAACGTCTTAGGCCCAGCCGATGAGTGAGAAACAAGCTGTAGAGGGTACCAAACTGGCTCGGACACTGTGGGGATTGTTCTCCTGGAATAAATTCCTGAAGTACTGCTGCCTTCACTACAGTTTCATCTCTATGCCAGCTTTATAGTTAAAACCATTTGTGCATGCGTGCTCTTTAATATCTCATCAATGGGCTACAGACTTCTTTGTTCAAGTTGCTGGCCCTGTGAAGGATTTTGACAAATATTATATATTTTGTCTGAAAGTAATCCCTTAATCCCTTAGCCTCTTCCTATCTGTCAACTATGCCTGTGGAAACAGTGACTTCCATGTAGGTAGGTCAAAACAGGGCTTCACATAGGTGTAGTGCATTCTTTCCTTTATCTCCAACTACGATGAAGAACAAAGCAAAAGGAGGCACTCCAAAGCATAACTCAAGATGGGAAGGAAATAAAAATGTTTTAGCCTAATAATTACAGGAGCTGTGCTAGTAAGAGAGATTAAACATTGCACTGAGAAATGCCTGATGGTATTTTGGGGACAGTCATGCTGTGACAGGACCATTGTGAAGGATACCTCCCTGTCAGCTCCTCCACAGTCAGGCTCAGAGCCCTCCTTCCATCCAAGAGTGGAACTGGAAGGAGTAGAGAATGACTAAGTCTCCCATCAGATTCCAGACACTAAAGGAAGTAAAATCTGTTGATGGTGGAGAAAAAAGGGGGAAGAGAAGAGAAGGAGTAAGAAAAAAGGTCCAGGCTCAAAGGTGGTGGTCCTCAAGACTCTAAGACAAAGGCTTCTAAGTGGCCATGGACAGAGCTCAGGAACAAACTGACAAGTTGAATAGATCAGAGGTACGTGAGAGATCAGAGGAACTCCCTTATCACCACATTCAATGGAGTCTATATAGTGAAGAAAATATTACTAAAAACTAGAGAAAGAGTACTATTATATTTCTTCCAAATCATTATTAACGTTTCAATATACCCTTTGATAACAAAGTTGATGAAAGAAAAACTTCTATTTGACTCTAACTATATAATCATGGACCTAGAATGAGAAAAACAATAGCAGACCATCTAGGTGTGATACCATTTTACCGAGAGTCAAGTATAGATAGAGATACCACCTAGATAACTTTAACTACTACATGAGCTCTATTTTGACCTAAAACGTAAGTTTGTATCTATCCAACAAACATTACAATACACAGACTTAAAGAACAGAACTGTTTGGGGAGAAATTATTATAATATCTCCCTATCTTTTCATCAAAGCACGGTTTGGGCCAGAATTCCAATTAATTAGCATCTTATCATCAATCATATTAAACAAAATGGGATATACTCACCTTCTCTAGGCAGCAAGAATCAGTGACAATACCAAAAAATTAAGTATTAATCTATTCATTCAGTTACAGACACACAGATAGCAGATACTACTTATATTGGTGTGGATTTATTTTGTGTCTGTTAGGAGGACAGATCTTTCTGTCATGGCCACCGAAAGATCCTTCACCTCCTATGTCAAGCATTCTCAGCACTTGATAAACTAATCATTTAGAAGTCATTCACTTACACTCATGAGTGTATGTAACATGGTGGACGTGGATGTGTGTGCATGTTTGCAGGTAAAAGAGGGAGTGAGTGAGCAAGGCTTACTGGGGAAGGCTAGACAGTTAAACAGTGAGAATCTGTTTTTAAAGGTCACTGCTGCAGGTTGAAAAGAAAATCAGAAAAGCTGAGGTCATCATTTTAATCCGCCTCAGGCAAATTGCAAGGGTAGAATAAAAATCCATTAAACAGAGCAGAAAACAACCAGC
This sequence comes from Enhydra lutris kenyoni, assembly GCF_002288905.1. NCBI lineage: Eukaryota > Metazoa > Chordata > Mammalia > Carnivora > Mustelidae > Enhydra > Enhydra lutris. The sequence goes on along the minus strand of NW_019154085.1, from coordinate 67,114,613 downwards.
AACTTAATTCTTCTACCAAGTAATACTTAGAATAGCCCCCTGGCATTTGAAGATTTAACATTTGTGGTTTCGGTCAGTCCCAAGCCCCCTCAGGGGAAAGACATGCTGGATCTTGTAATTTTACTAAGGATTGCCGTTGAGCCCACAACAGGAGACTGGGAAGTAGGAGGCAATCACAGCACAGTCAACCCAGCACCTTCCCTACCTCTACTCACATTCCAGACAGTAGTTTTGCTCTTTTCCCACTAATTCTTGTGAGGTAATTAAAACAAAACATATTTTCATGTCTACTTCTCTGAACGTTAATGATAATATAAGATACTAGCTTATACTGATGAAGTCAGGGATTTATAAAACTGGTTTGGGGGAAAAGTCCTGTTGAAGACCAAGGAAATGGAAGCTGATGTAAAGGAAATGGCCAAATTGTTTAAAAGCACCCCAGACAAGTAAGTAAAAAAAGATAGCCCCCAACTACTGTTTACAGGATTTTAGGGCTTTTTAACCTCCTTTGAGACAGAAAGCCTTGGTTTTATAATTTCTCTACCATACCTGAATCAAATGTATGCTATGGCAAAATTATAAATTACTGGAGAAACTTAAATTCCAACAGTTACACTCATACACCTTAATCAGCATTAGGAAATGAGTATCAAATTTCAACACAATGGTGCTCTCCACAGCTGCCTCACATACATAATGTGAAAGGGAAATGGATCATGGCCTCACTTTCCACACAACTAGACCACTCAGAAGAATGCTTAGATCCAGGAGAAGGGAGATGTGGCCTCAGCATTCAAGCTCTTCTTCAGGCACACTGCAGCTCCTGCTCTATAGTGAATAAGCTCCAGTGATTCCCTAGCCTGGCCCTTGAACACTTACCTCTACAGAACTGAAGTAGACCACTGCCCTGTAACACTCTTGCCCCAGCTTCATTTCCCACCTACTCATGGTGACAAGGTAGCGGAAGGGGCATCCTCCCTACTCCCCTCTGCATTTCTCAGCCGTGCTTCTCCCTAACCAATCTTGCCCTTTTAAAAATGTCACATCATCCTTATATATCATCTCCTCCAGCACCTGACCCCCATTTTTCATTCTCTCTATCCATTCCCCTGGTGTCAGTTTTTGGTTTCCCTACCCCCCACCAATCACTTTGTTAATTCTTCCCACATGCTGAACTCAGGGTTCCTCAACTTGTCAACTCTCTAATAACTTTGATTTCTAGTGCCACTGAATTTGTCCACAAGTTCAGACATGACTAGTTCCCAGTTATTTCTCAAAAGTTCCCTTAAAAAAAAAAATCAGGCCCCTGGGTGGCTCAGCCGTTAAGCATCTGCCTTCGGTTCAGGTCATGATTCCAGGGTTCTGGGATTGAGCCTTGCATTGGGCTCTCCGCTCTGCAAGAAGCCTGCTTCTTCCTCTCCCACTCTCCCTGCTTGTGTTTCCTCTCTTGCTGTGTCTCTCTCTTTATCAAATAAATTTTAAAAATCTCAAAAAAAAAAAAAAAAGTTCCCAAAATCTCAGTTCTACAATTCCTTTCTCATCATCCATTCATGGAATCTGCTCTTTTTCAGCACTGCAACTGCCAGTCTCTTGACCCAGACCAGGCCTCAAAAGTTAGAAAGCCACTTCTGACTTCACTTTCTTCCAAATTCCAAAAAAGACCCCAAGGATACTCTCCTACTCATCATTATTCCCCTGCTCCCTTGTCCACCCATCATGTCTGTCAAGCTAGTCTCCAGTCGGAAGACCAGAATATCTGCTCTCCTACTCCTGCCCCTCGTTGCTAAGAATTTCTAGAGATAATAGACAGGAAAGGCAGTGGCGGTGATGGTACCTTTTTTGAGAGGTTCTGGTGTTGAATGCTCTCCTGAATGCTCTACATGCATTATGTTAAACAGTGACTAACTTCACTACAATGGAATGTTATTCAGTTAAGTTCCTCCTGGGTTTTCTGTGCTACTGAGCAATCATGTCCATCTTTAGTGGACCCTTTATAATATTCCTCTTGGTGGCTATTTTAAAGAGTTAACATTTTCCTGGTGTCCACAGCCCACTCCCAACTTTGAAACCACCTTAATTTTTTTTTAAGACAAAAGCCATTCACCAGAAGGTGCCTTATAGGACCCCCTCTCCCTATCCCCACCTTCACCCCTCATATTTTCTGGATAGCTTCATCTAACCTTTCTGTGTCTTTCCCAACCTAGACGTTCTCTCTTAAGGTCAACCCTCCTCTTAAGCCCTTGTTCCCACTTCCTCTTGCTTCTCTATATAAGATCCTCCCCCTTCACCTGTCCAAGTTTGCCCCATCCTTTAAGAACTTATCTTCTTCCCCTTCAAACCTTTAACTTCTCTCTCCCATAGAGAAAATACTAAAGTTCACAGAACATTCCCTGACTTTGCAGGAACAGTAAGACAGTTTTCCCTGAAGCCTGTAGGTCTCATTTCTCTGTATTTAGTTCTCAAAACTAAACAAGTCTTTCCAGCTGGGAGACCCAGGGCTGTCTGGAATACTGCATAACCCTTACAGAAAGCTGGAGACTTTATGTAATATCTGGAAATACCTGGCATTGCATTTGGTAGGTTAGGAAGAGGAAGCAAAATCTCTTTACTGATCTCTGTCTCTTAGTGTCTTTTAATTTCTGTTTGATTGCAGTCTTAATCATGGTAGAGAGGCTGCCCAGTTGGGGTAACACTTCTCAATATCTTCTGTTATTTGCAATTGCCATAATCTGCTCACTTGTCTCTCTGGCTCCTGCCTTGCCCAGCTTCAATCTATTCTCTACACTGCAATCAGAATGACCTTCCTGGAGCACACACCTGCTTAAAAACCTTCAGTGGCTTCTGAGTGCCTAAGAACAAATCCAAACTCCCTGGCCCATCATGACCTGGCCCCTGTCTGCCTTGGTTCTCCCACCCCCTGTTCCATGCCAAGCTCCAGCAAAGCCAACACTAAGTGTTCACCAAATTCCTTAAGCTCTCTCCAGCCTCCGTGCCTTTGCCCTTTGCTCATTGCTCATTATTCCCCTCTACCTAGAATAATCTCCTTCTTTAACTCTTCTATTTGTTCTTCAGGATGTTTCAAGGATCATCTTCCCACCAGTTCCAGGGGTCTTTTCCTCCGGGGTATTCTGGGAAGTATCCCAGAATCCCTTTATCCAGGTACTTTTCATGTTGAAATGTCCTCATCTGATTCTTGTCCATTTCACACACTGGCCTATGAGTTCTTTATCAGGAACTGTATCTGATTTGCCTTTGTAGTCCCTCTGTTCAGCAGACAGCCTGACACATGCACACATACAAATGTCTCTTGAATGAATAAATGAATAAACTATATTTTAAATGAGATAGAAATTGATGTTTTTAACATTCACTAGCTCAGTACTATTTATTTTTATGATGTTCTATGATAAATAGAGATGAATTTATACAAATTAAGGCTAAGCGGTAGGTAGTATTTAACAGAAATGAAGGGCTCTGAATTAAAAAAACCCCGGTATGCTACTTCTACCACAGATAACACCGTGAGGGTTAACTCTGTATCAAGAGCTATTCTACTTATTTTTTTATATATGGACTCACTTGACCCTCAAAAGAACTGCCATGTTAAAGATGATGAAACCTCTGAACAGACCAATGTAACAACCTGTCCCTGAGTAGCTAAGCTGGGGTTTAACCCTGGCAGGCCAGTGGCTTCAACCACCACACCACGCTGCCTGCCAGGCGATGGTAACTGCACAAAAAAGTGGTAGGTGGGCATCTGCCTCACTCATCTATGTACTTGCCTCAAATCTTCTTTCTTTGCCCCACCTTCTCTTGCAAACTCACAACTTCAGATATACTCAGTCACCAGCATCAAATGATATATTGGAGAGCTTTTCTGGGTGGGCTTAAAAAACACCTTGCCAGTTGCTACAAGGACGTAACAACGTGGGGTAGGTGGCAGATTAACAGTCAGTTACAGGTACTGTGTTTCCTTTAGAATTAATTTTCCTACCTCTTAAGGAGAGGGCTGTTTAAAGTTTTGATTCTTATTTGTGAGGTTGTGGGTTTATTATTTATTTACTTATTTAGTAATCTCTACACCCAAAGTAGTCTCTAACTCATGACCCCAAGATCAAGAGTTGCGCAATGCTCCACTTACTGAGCCAGCCAGGCACCAATGGTTGTGTGTGTGTGTGTGTGTGTGTGTTTAATGGCTTTGAAAGAAACACAAACTCCTGAGTGAAACTGAAGATTGCAAAGCCCCTGTAAGAAGCCTTTGCCACCAAATAAGGCTTCTGATAGCAAAGAAGTTTAAAGATAAAGAGAAATGAGAGAAACTGGGTGAGAGAGACTGGAGTCTGATTTTTAATGCTAAAAGAAGGAACATCTTTAAAAAGAGAATATACATCTGGACAGGCAAAATCAGGCAAATGTGAAAAAGTGGATAACTTTGCAACCTAAGTCTTAGAAATTGTTCTGCAGCAGATTTCAGAACATAGAGAAAAGGAGGAGAAGACTGATTCAACTTAGAGCATTTAAATGCTGGGACTGTTTTTTGGCTTGGTCTGTTTGATTTGATTTCCTCTTCATTTGTGGTGCTAGTGTTGTCTGTCCTGTGGTGTGTGGTGTGTGGTTTTGGGACAGTGGCTGGTGTACAGGAAGAAAAAGGATTTTAGTTCCCTGGTTTTGGGACAGTGGCTGGTGTACAGGAAGAAAAGGGATTTTAGTTCCCTGGGGCTTAAACACAAGTTCAAGAGTGTTCTTCAAAAAGGTACCAAGTTACAAGAATTTCTCTACCCTATGGGCAAGCCATAGAAACACAAATGAGAGGGGAAAGGGGGAAAGAGTAGGAAAAAACTTGTTTTGAGCTATCCGAAAGGAAACTTGGTGGTGGTAAAGAAAATCAGCAAGATATAGTCACCTTGAAACTATGCCTCCAGCTCCAAGAGTTCCCATGCTTTTTTGATTTGTAAACAGTGCTCTGCAGAATACACGAATATTTCCTTGTGACTAGTGATATTTTATCTCCAGTCCTTCAAATGTTCCTTTAATAATAATGGATTAGAGCTTATCTGCATCCTGTCCAGTTTTATAAAACCGAATAATTGCTGAGCTGGGAAGCAAGTTTATTTGCATTTAAAAAAAATTTTTAAAGAGAAATTCTGCCACCCTCTGGACAGAAACCAAAGATCTATTTCTTAGAGACTGCCACAAAATACCATTTTAAGAAACTGGAAACATTTATTTCTTTAAATCTACCCTTTAGAAAAATGGGGCAGGAAGGGAGAAACACAGTTGTTTTGGATAGCACAGATATCGGTGTGTTGTGGGGGCGGGGGGATCATTTAAAAATACTAAATTGCCTCTAAGGAATTTTTAACTAAATAGGGTCTCAGAGCACATTAGAGAAAAATCCTCCGTGTTTAACTTGTAATCTTTCCAAAATCACGTTACAGCTTACATTTCTGCTTTTTAATCAGCAACGGCTAAGTAAAGATTTCTCACACGAACTCAGCCGTGGCTGTTTTCATACAGCTACCGTTATTGGTTTGAAAAAATTCCAACATTTATTAAATATAAATATAGATGCATGTTGGTTTTTAACTAGAACATGAGGGCAGAGTGGGATTTCAGCCACAGTTGAGAGATATTAGCCATAAAAGCACAAACAGACAGCTTGTTTCTAAAGCTCTTCTGATCTCATCCACTGAGTATGGAGTACTTAATGTCATGTAAATGAAACTCTCAAAAATGGAGGGATGTGATAATTACCAGCACTAATGCTGAGCAAATCAAAACACATGACATGCCATTTTTACAAATAACCAGAGAGAACAAATAGGAAGATGCCATCTACCATACCTGGTTTTAACAACAGGGTTTAGATGCTTCTGATCTTGGAGGACCTTGGCCAGCTGTTTTTGCAGAAATAAAACCTTCCCGTGGGCTCCTTTAATAAATGGGTGGTCGAGGAGATGTGTGACAGAAGGCCGCCTTTCAAAATCCTTAATAAGACACCTGTTTGCAAAAACCAACAAACAATCCAAAGTACAATTTTAGATATCTGGTCCCCCTGCCAATATGAGAGAGACGAGGCAAAAAAGCTCATTTATAAAACCTGATCACTAACCTGACACAGCTCTTTCTTTATTCATATGTATCAGAGGGTAAAAAAAATAATAATTCTCTGCTGGTCAAATTAATTACATCAGAAATCTATTTTAGTTTGGGTTAAATCCATGTTGAAAAGAGTAAATTTTTGCCATCAACTGAATGTGAAATACTCAAAACACTGAAAAAAAAAAAGACTGATCAGACTGAATTTTCTGTCTGAACTTTCACTATAGAAAAATGTTTACAATGGAGGCAAGCTGGTAAGTTTATATACTTTAGAAACATATAAACATATATAAAAACATATGCTGTCACTCAAAAAAAAATCCTAATAGATGAAATGTCCACCATTTGATGGTAGGGAAAATGCATTCAGGAGTTTGCAAGGAAAGAAACTAATCATAAAGAAACCGTCACAGAGAAACTCCAACACCTTGATTTCTAATGTTTTCTGAAGCAGAAAAACCTCAGAACAGGAAGTGACTACAATATAATTCAGATGAACTGGAATGGAATTATGCAAACAGGGAACAAAAAGACCATTGAAAATGGTAAAAAATGGGTTGCATTTAAATTCCTCTGTGGTTAATTGGTTAAAACCACACTGGTGTAACCACTTTCCGTTTCAGATTCAAATGCCCTTTTCAAAGAAAACAATGATTTAGTATATTTTGCTGTATGCCCTATGTTACCCAAGATGATTCTGATACAAGGAAATTTCTAGTGCAATTGAATCTGATGAGTATCCCTCTAATTACCATTGCATTTCCATTCTGAGTAGCTGCCCTTGATAGGAGAAAGAAATTTCAACAACTGCCCTTTTAAGCTATCAGCCTTTAGTTCATTTTGGAAGCTTAGGATAAATGCTAAATGCCATTCTGCCCACTCTGAAACAAACATTTCCAGTTTCCCCAACAGTGATATACCAGCAACATCTAAAACACAACATATTTTAAATAAAGAAATGCACTCACAAATGGTTTAAAAAAAAAAAATCAGCGTCATCTTGAATATCTTCTCAAACATTTAAGCAGAGTTCTTAAAACAATCCTTAACTGTTGGATTTACAAAATGGCTTTAACCTTTGCAGTTTAAATTTCAAACCACTTTCATATCCCTCACCTCCTAGTCCTGAAGGTGAATTTCCCATCAGTCAGTTTAGGATGGATGCAAGGGATTTCCTATCTATTGGAACTGGAGCTTTCAGTTAGAAAAGGCAAAAGAACCTAGATTATCTCCATTCTGCTGCCTGCATGACTATAAATAATCTGCCTTGCCATGGGAAGAAATCAATCACATGACTGTTATGGGTTCAGGGGACTTTGGTATAATCTATTATTTTTCCCACCAAAAATAAAAGAAATAAGTGCACATTCTTAAAAAAAATACTATGTTCATGCCTGGGTGGCTCAGTCGGTTGGGTGTCTGCCTTCGGCTTGGGTCATGATCCCAGAGTCTTGGGATCAAGCCCAGTGTGTCGGGCTCCCTGCTTGACGGGGGAGTCTGCTTCTCCCTCTCCCACTCCCCCTGCTTGTGTTCCCTCTCTCTGTGTCTCTGTCAAATAAGTATATAAAATCTTTTAAAAAATACTATGTTCACGTCTTTATATTAGCAGTCTTCCCTGGATTCCATGTATATTCATCTGTACATGTGTATGTGACTACCAAAGGAAAATAAACACGGTTTCCCTAAGCACCTGGAAAATAAGGAACCTCCTGGTAGTAGTATGGTAAGTAGTACAGGTGTAGTGGCCCTGTCCTTCTAGCTGGAGGGATGGTAGATGAAGACTCCTAAAATGCAAAACAGTCTGTGTCCTCTGAGAGTTCCTACTGCAGACAGATGCACATGGTGCCTTCACATGCCCCCTACAGCCCTGGAGGGCATGCATTGGGCGGAAGTCCAGGAATCAAGCCTGCCCAGTGATCTGGGGCAGGTAGCACTACGTCTTTCTTGCCTTGAGCAGAACTAATGCAGCCCTCAACCACCTGCTGTCTACTGACAACACTTCAAATGAGTAAACTCAGGTCCAATACTGAGAGTGGGAGCCATATCCATTAATAAAAATTCAGAGCATGTGAATGAGAAATTGGGATGGAACTTCCTCTACTTTCCTCCACAGGTTAGAGGCCTTGGGAGACATTCCAGATGAGGCCTAGAAATAAGGTCCTTCTGGTACTTCAATAACTAAAGCTCTTTGGATAAGGTTTGAAGAGGCCAAGAAACCCAGAGTGCAGTTTTATGAAAATAGGTCTCTACTGGAGTCTGGGGATGCAATTAAAGGTGTTGTATCTTGCTTCATAATTTCAGCATCCAGCTGGGGGGAGAAAGGCTGCCAATAAGGTTGCTGGGTCATTTGGTATTTTGAAGAGGAACTCACTCTATATCACAGAAGGAATAAGAAATGGCAACTAAATCATAAAGTGAGATAATCAGACAGAAAAGAAACTAACAAGTGAATCTACTATCTCTTGAAGATCCCCAAAATGAAGATGGTAGATATTCTACTCTGTGGAAGTAATGTTCAAAAGGATTTGTTAGTTCTCTCAGTAAGACCTGAGTGGGCAGAATGTCATATCATTGGATCAGCAAAACTGAAAATGAGTGTATATGGGAAGAATGCTAAACAGAGTTGTGACATATCCAGCTGCACTAGAGGATTTTTAGGAGAAGGGCATAAAGACCTTGAGGGTATAGCCTTATTCTAAAACACTTCTGCATACTTTTCTCTCATGGGGAGCAAACAGCCAGACTGAAATGGAACTAGTGTTTTATTGATAGAGGATAGTACTACCTTAGGAACAGATATGGCTGAAAGTCACACATTACTAGGTCACTGGAGTCATATATCATTTCATTTGTTCGGCAAACATTTATTACACAGCCATAATTAGCCAAAATTAATTAATTCATAAAGAATCAAGACCATTTTCCTCAAGGATCTACAATCTAATTGGAAAGATGGATGCAAAAGAGGAACACAGGAAACAGCAAAAGCCAGTGTTTGCATCTATAATCAGAATAATAAATAATCACACAAAAGTATAGGGTTTTGAGCTAAGGGGCTGAAATTGTCTATTCTAACCCCCTTTTTCACGAGGTGAAGAAGTTCAGATCAAGTCCTGACAGAGATGAGGCCACTTCTCCGATTCCCACGGGAGAACCTTTCCTCCTCTGCACTATGCTGTTTAAAATGGCACAGATGCAACAGCACAGAACTGTAGGTGGGGCGGGGAGCATCAGTCAGGGAGGCCTTAGTGCAGGAGGTGAGAAGTGAAGCCGACTCGAGAGGATGTTTTTGGGACTAAACGGAACTCAGTTGTTGAAGAGGTAGAAGACATTTCAAAGTTGATAAACTGGATGGGCAAGGCAAGAAGCCAGACTGGGCAAGCTGTGTAGCCAGGAACTCAGAAGGCCACCAGAACATCCCCCTGTACCCCCTAAGCTGACTCCTTTAAAAGCCTAACAATAATTCTTTGCTTTAGTCCCTTTTCCAAATTTAACTAGAGTATATTCTTTATTGCTTAAGACTCCAAACCCATACTGTTTACATTTTTCAGCTTGTCATTTTTGTCTTATTCCCCATCCAGGCAGGGATTTAGTGGATTAAGATAGAACCGACTACTGGGGTCCATAAGAACACCTGACAGCCTCCATGTCCTTCATGAAAACATGGTAGAATCCTCCAACTTGACTTGGAGAACAAACATTGAAAACGAAGGAGTTATAATATGCTTATTCATTTCAGGATTGCTTTTTAAAGCAGGAACTGCAAATTCCAGATGCAGAATATTTTCTCCCAGCCAGGGACTGAGCAGTTTTTATAAACAAATGCACAGAATGTTGACCTCTGAATGGGAAAGAGGGTCCAGCCAGTGTGCGGTGAATTAGATGAAACACTAGACACATAACACATTCCACTGAAAAAATGAAACTACTGTTCTGGTCAAAAAGGTCTGAGAAACATCGGTGATTGTCTAAACAAGTTAAGTCTGGAGTTTTATAATGTACATGTGCATATTAAATGTTCTTAGAACTTCTAAGAAAGAAGATCTTCTTAGAAGATCTAAGAAAGATCAAGAAAATAGCTTGATCTTTTCAAACTGACTTGTCCACTAACTCTTTTTTGCATCAATGCAGAGCCCTCCAAATGACACCCTTTGAAAGGCTGTTGTGAGAAATCAGTACTAGACCCTCACAATGGGTGGCAGAGTCCTCATCTCAGTTGACAGAGGAGAAACACACAAAGTCCTGATTGTCAACAGCACATTTGAGACACCTATAGGCTGCTGTTTCTGTAGAAGTCAGTATCTCAAGCTGAGGAAATACATTTCCCAAGTTCAGTTCTTTCCAGAGTCCTTAACCCTGGGAAAAAAACTAAACAAGGACTAGATTTAGGGATACTACTTTTTTCCGAAGTCTTAAATAATTCTTTCACTCCTAGATGGTTTTTAATCATTTTTAAAAATCTGGATTTAGGTGTAGTTATCTCTGTGTTAAAAGGCAGAACAAAACAAATAAATTAAAAATTTTAAACTACGGGGGCACCTGGGTGGCTCAGTGGGTTAAAGCCTCTGCCTTCAGCTCAGGTCATCATCTTAGGGTCCTGGGATCGAGCCCCACATCGGGCTCTCTCTGCTCAGCAGGGAGCCTGCTTCCCCCGCCCCCGCCCCCCTCTGCCTGCCTTTCTGCCTACTTGTGGTCTCTCTCTGTCAAATACATAAATAAAATCTTTAAAAAAAATTTAACTACCATAAGATATATTTCCTGGATTTATAAGGCCATAGTGGGTGGTCTGAATAGGAAAGAAAAGTCCACCAGAGGGAAAAGGAAGCAAATTCCAGTCTTGAAGGAAACCAATCCATTACCTAATTTGAAATTCTAGTACCTTCCATCATAACTTCTTGGCTGAAGATTAATTCTCAAAATTCATTAGTGTCACCACATTAAACACAGGTTGCTGCAGCCATTTGCTGGGATCTCCCAGCCCAGCCTCTGCCAGAGACAGGCCAAAAGAAGACGTTTCCTAGCAAGAAACAAGGTCAGGCTCATGCATTGCACTCCAGAGCCCACGCAGCCAGTGTTCTTTCCATTCCCGAACGATAACACTGTCAAGACACAGCTGCCTTGTTGCTGCAAACTGCCATTTCATAACCAAAAAATCAGATGGCTGCAAGAGGAAGCTATTTATCAAGAGTCCCAGGCAGATGTTTAAATGAGTAAAACATACTTGATAAAGAGCAGCTGAAAAGTCAAAAACTAAAAATACTGGTGAACTGGTTGAGAAAAGCAGAAGCGTAAAGCAATCTTATTCTATGCAAAACTAGATCAGAACTTGGGATTTATGTCTCTTCGCATTTCTTTTTTAATATTCTGTTATGCTTTCTGCTGTTTTCTTGCAGTTTTCGATTGTGAAATGTTTGCTTTGGTACAGAATATCTAAACATTTTTGATCTGAGCAAATGTTTGTCTGCCCCGTGATACATCTTGCTGCCCTGCGGTTCCTATCATCCTCAGACAGAAGCCTGAGTGACAGAGGCCTCTGCATCAAAAGGAGAAAATCCTCTAGGGAATATACTAATTATAGGTTAAATATTGGAGCCTGTAGTGCTCTGTCTTGGAAGGAAATTTCCATTCTGGAAGACAGGACTATGACAAACACAGGCATTCTCCCAAGATGACTAATGCCTCCAAAGAAGGCAGGCTAAGAAACTTGACGATGCATATGTTATTTCAGCGAAACATCACCTCTCCATTTGGTGGACTATTTAACTGCATTTCAGTTTTCATGAAGTTGACAAATACTACACGTGTTGCGTTTTAAAGTCGTGCTGGCAAGATTGGAATGGCATGTTAACTTCACACCTGGGGTGAGAAAGTGGGCTCCTAACCTGAAACAGATAAGTGGGAACCAGAATTGCCTTCACTTTAGTCAGTGAGGGAGGTCTGTAGTTATTAATCGGAGAGAAACAGTATTCACTAAAAGGAAAAAAGCCCTGAGAAGGTAGGACAGAGGGTTTTAGAACAGGAAGCTAAGTCTGCTTTTGAGATGGGCTAACAGGTGCAGATTTTGTGTGGCAAAGTCAGAGAGAGACAACAGGCTATAGGACAACAGGACAGCTGCCACCTTGCTAGAGATACCAGGGCAAGGAGAACCCAGATGTAGGCTTAGAAAGTCAACAAGTCAGCCCAAGCTTCCAGCAAAGCGAGCAGCGCCATATGTCCAACACTGCATTTCCTGGAACCTGAGGCTGGAGACAGAGAAGAAACAATTTTTCTCACCCAAAGAAAGCTCAAAGGTGAAGAAGGCAACCAGAGAAAAAGCACAGGATGGGTGGAAGCCAAAAGACAGAATCCTCAAGTACTGCTTGTCTGGGGCACTAGCTCGGAGTCACAGCTGGAAGGCATGGAGGGAGACAATATATACTATGGACAATGGGCAGAATTAATGGCAGAGGAGGAAAAAGGAGTAAAAGTGCCAAGCAAAGGGGTGAAGTGAGGAGAAAGGCCAAGTGGAACCAGGCCAAGGCAAAGATCAAGTCTAGATGGAGTTCGGGGCACACAAAGTCTGTCCACAAGAAGCCAATGGAATAGGTGACAGGGGAAGTGCTGGTTTTATGATAGTCGTTACTGACATTCCTACTGTTTAATCTGTACTTCCAAATAATCATATGGCAGCTGCAGAAAACCAAGATGAGTATGACCTCCCCTGGACATGCCATAGCCAATAAAGGTCCTGATATTTGTGTCCTACAACCAAGGCAGTCTTAAGAACTGTAACCAGTGGCTCCAAGTCACCACCTTCTTGTTCTGGTTTTGTTTCATTCTTCCTTGGTTGTGAAAAGCACATTGCAATTAAATGTTTTTCCAGGCAACTCTAGCCATATAGTTCAGTCAGGTTGCCTCCAAAAAAATGAACTGCTACATCATTGCACAGCTCAGTGACTTGCTTATTGGACTGTTAATCTGTTCAAATCCCACCCTCTGCTTCAAAGCGTTGGGAAAGTCATCTCCGGGTGATGGGAATCCTGGGATGGCTCCCACTCTTGGGTTGCAGAGCTGCCAGTCTCAAGGGTTTGGGTCTTCGCTGCTCCTGCAAGTGCTACTGAGTCTCTCCTCTAGCAGCCACACCACTGCCTTTGGGGCCTCTATAAGAGGCTGAGGTTGGCTGCAGGTCAGCCCAAGACTGAGCCAGTACACCAGGCACTGGCCTTCGTTTCTTTGAAAGGTCTCCGCTTCAGGTGAAAATTAATGAAATATTTGCCTGAAGCACTCCAGGAAGATGAGGAGTAATCCAAGAGGGAAGTGAGGGCTGAATTTAGAGGAAGTGGTCATGGAACATGTGAGTGAGTCAGGGCAAAATAATCTAGGTTTAAATGGCAAGTCCATTTAAAAATATAGTAATCTTTAAGTTAGTTATTATCATAATATACATTCATGTAACATATGATATCGTTATATATTAAATATTACCAGTCTTAAATATTTAAAATAGTACCTTGGTTTATTTAAATAATGATGTCCTTAATCTCCAAACCCATGATTCTCTCAAGCATGGCGAATGTACTCACTCATACAGAAAAAATAATTGGTGCCTACTGTTGGGGCGATAACATAAAAAGGTTAAAAGCCAGACATTGAGGTCAAACTTAACTCTACTTTTTATGGATATGTGTTGATAGGCAAGTTAATCAAATTCTCTAAGCCTCAGTGTCTTCATCTGTAAAGCAGTAATAATGTCGTCATGGGGAGTAAATGAGATAATCCACGTACAGTGCCTGGCACAGTGAGCATTCAGTAAGTGCCAGTAAGTGCCAGCCATACCGGCCAGCCATTGGGGTGCTGGGGATAATGGTAAGTCAATCCATTGGGGGAAGACAGCCATGGCATGCCCAATTCCAAGCAGCATGAGTGCTATAAAAATAAATGTTTACGTGCAATGGCTCCTTGAGTTAGACTTGAATAATACTGTGTCCATAAATTAGCTACTTTTTCTCAATGCAATTCCCACCACTGCAGACAAAACTCCTGTCTGATAGATGTCCTAATCAAAACTTAGAAAGTTCTGGGGGAAGAGGGGATTTTGAGAGTCTGACAATTCAACAAAAGCAAAGAACTCTGGCATTTTCAAGTTCAATCCCGTAGGCACTCTTGTTTTTGAATGCCTGGCTACTTCCTTTGATTTAAAAATCAGTTACCACTTTGATAAACAGTTATGGTCTTTTTCGTAGTCCAGGCTTAAGTGCTGGGAGATATATGAATTCTAATCCTTCCCTTGATCCTATTTGCTACCCTGCCCAGAATTAAATCCCTAATTCCCATTTGTATGCATTTTTCCCCTACTAGGGGAAGCAATGGACAGTACCCAACCATCCCCTATGAGAAATAAACAACCAGTTCTATACTATAGTGCGTGACTATTACAAGTTCAGGACTACCTAGGACTGGGGTGGAAGCTAGGAGACTGCAAAACAAACAAAAGATATTATATGCTTCCATAAGAAACATATCTTCCAGGGTAATATACAACTTACATACATGAAATATTTAGTGAACCAGGTGGAACTGAACTCACTGATTCATTCCCACTTACTACGTATTTACTGTGAATGGCACTCTACCAAGTGCTTGTGGGGAAAAGATGCCTAGAGTGAGATGCTAGTTTTTATGGAATTTGTAAACAAGTAGTAAAATATATATGAACATAAATAATAATAAAGCCTGAGATGGATAAGCACTAGAGTAGCTCAGACAAAGTAAACAAATCTAGGCAGAAGAACAGGTGTTTCATGTGAGAACTGAATCTTGGTTCTTAAAAGTGAAAGGGATACTGACAGAAGAGTAGGAGAGGGGCATTCCCAGTGGAAGGTACAGTAGGAATAGAAGCCCATTGGTAAAATGCATGGCTCATATGGAGACAAAGCATAACAGAATATTGCGATTGTAATAGAAATAGGGGTGAAAATTTGGCTAGGAACATATTTTCCAGACCCTAGAAGGCCATGCTGGTAAACTTGAGTTTTCTTTCTTAAAATCACTGAACTGGTTTTTTTGAGGTGGGAGATAACTCAATTAGATCTTTGCTTTAGATAATGAACAGGCAACACATTATAGAGTAAATCAGAGGGAGGAAAAGAGGGTGGCCCTTTAGGAAGCATACAGTCTGAACTGAGGAAATGGGAAGGGAAAGGTGTTGATTATAGCTGTGAAACTTGAAGACAAGTCAGGAGTGTATAAAGAAAAAAGAAGGGGCCACTGGTAGAACCTTCGACCAACTTAAATTTAAATTTACAGGACGTAACTGCAGCTAAACCTTGGTCAACATAATAATCTACGTTTTATCTTCATTGCCCAAATGTAATCTCTCTCGGAGGAACCCAGGTCTTTATGTTACTGATTCAATGGTCTCTTATTACTTTTCATTCTACTCAGCTGCATCCAAGCTGTCATTGATGGCCACTGTTGACCTGCCCCACCTTCTTGAAACATTCTCTTTCTGTGCCTGAAGTGATGCTACATCTCTTATTTATCCTCTTACTTCTCTGACCACTCTTGCTCATTTATTTTCACTGCCACGTAGAGTAAGATGACAAAGAAGAGGAGATAGAGTACACATAGACAAGGCAGAGACAAAAAGGAATAGAAATAAAAGAACAGCATTTGTGCTCACAGGCTTGGAATCTGCTACTGAACACAGACTTTGCCCAGTGGATCAAATAAACCGAACTAAGTAATATGGAGAGGAATCACACTGTTTGAAGATGAACATCCTTATTCTTAGAGATTTGCAATCTCAAGCAAGTCTACAGATTCTGCTGAAAATAAGTTGGCTTAACTTTTATGTGTCTGTCTGGCACTAAGTGAAAATTAAAAGTATAAAAAAACCAGCAAAAACTATTCCATAAAATTCATAGTTGATTAATTACTGCAGATGACTTTTACAGTAGCTTTAATGTGATATAATTCATATACCATACAGTTTACCCTTTTAAAGCAAAGGCTTAGTATATTTATATAGTTCTATAAATATTACCATAATCAACTTTCTGACTATTTTGATGACTCCCAAAAGAAACCCTGTATCCATTAGCAGTCACTCCCCATTTCTCCTCAACCTTCTCAGTTCCAGGCAACTACCAATCTACTTTCTGTTTCTATGGATTTGCCAAATCTGGATATTTCATGTTATATATGTGGTCTTCCATGACTGGCTTCATTTACTTAGCATAATGCTTTCAAAGTTCATCCATGTTGCAGCATGGACCAATACTGCATCCTTTTTTTTTTTTGCTAAATAATGCTCCATTATATGGATATATCATATTTGTTTATCCATTCATCAGCTGATGGGCATTTGGTTAATTCTACTTTTAAGCTATTACGTATAATGCTGCTATGAACATTTGCATACACGTTCTTACGTGGACATATGTTTTCATTTCTCCTGGGTATATATACCCAGGAGTAGAATTACTGGATCATACAGTAATTTTATGTTTAACCTCTTGAGGAACTGCAAGACTGCTTTCTAAAGTGGCTGCTTCGCTTTACATTCCACATACACATACATTCTACATACATTTACATACACTGATATAAATTTACATTTATATCAGTGTATACAATTGATTTTTAAAACTTCATCTTGTTCTAGAAATAATTTGTCATCCTACAACAACAAATGCTTAAGGTATATGCCATAAGACAAGACAAAAAATAATCATAAGCAGACAAGAAAAATGAAAAAAAGGAGAAATTAGGGAAAAAATAGAAATTAGAATACCAAGTGAATTACTTTGGTAAAGGTGGCCACAAATTTGGCTCTGGGCTCTCTAGCAGCCAAACACGAATGGGAAAAAGCAATCTATTCTATATTTCTTTTTTTTTTTTTAAGATTTTATATATTTATTTTAGAGAGAAAGAGTGCATGCAGGAGCAGGGAGAGGGGCAGAGGAGGAGGGAAAGGGACAAAGCTCTGCACTGAGCCTGGAGCCCAATGTTGGGCTCCATCTTACCACCCTGAGATCAAGACCCAAGCTGAAATCAAGCCAAAATTGAGAGTCGGATGCCCAACCAACTGAGCAACCCAGGAGCCCCTGTTCTGCATTTCTTAAAATCCATGATATAAAAACAGACTACTGTTTGTAGAACCATGAAGATACAATAATGATGACTGGCAGGGACACTAGAGATATAGTTTCCCTGGGTTTTCATAGAAATGACTCTATATAACATAATGAATACTATTTCCCTCCAGTAAGCACAGCCATGAGTTTCATATAGCTTTATCGTATAACACTCTTCAATCCCAACTGATGTCTTCTATCAAAGAACTATTTAAAAAAATTCTCCCTGGGTGGCCAGTGAAAAGAGGCACAGAACCCTCTGATCTTTTTTTTTTTTTTCAATTTTTTAATTTTCTATTGACATGTAATGTATTATTAGCCCCAGGGGTACAGGTCTGTGAATCGCCAGGTTTACACACTTCACAGCACTCACCACAGCACATACCCTCCCCAATGTCTATAACCCAACCACCCTCTCCCTACCCTCCTCCCCCCAGCAACCTTCAGTTTGTTTTGTGAGATTAAGAGTCTCTTATGGGGGGCGCCTGGGTGGCTCAGTGGGTTAAAGCCTCTGCCTTCAGCTCAGGTCATGATCCCAGGGTCCTGGGATCGAGCCCCACATCGGGCTCTCTGCTCAGCAGGGAGCCTGCTTCCACCTCTCTCTCTATTTGCCTGCCTCTCTGCCTACTTGTGATCTCTGCCTGTCAAATAAATAAATAAAAATCTTTAAATAAAAAAAAAAGAGTCTCTTATGGTTTGTCTCCCTCCCAATCCCATCTTGTTTCATTTTTTCCTTCCCTCTCCCTCAAACCCTCCACATTGCCTCTCAAATTCTTCATATCAGGGAGATCATATGATAATTATCTTTCTCTGAATGACTTATTTCACTCAGCCTAATACCCTCTAGTTCCAGCTACGGCATTGCAAAAGGCAAGATTTCATTCTTTTGATGGCTGCATAGTATTCCACTGTATATATATATACCACATCATCTTTATCCATTCATCTGTTGATGGACAGCTATGTTCTTTCCATAGTTTGGTATTGTGGACACTGCTGCTATAAACATTCAGGAGCATGTGCCCCTTCAGATCACTGCATTTGTATCTTTAGGGTAAATACCCAGTAGTGTGATTGCTGGGTCATAGGGTAGCTCTATTTTCAACTTTTTGAGGAACCTCCATGCTGTTTTCCAGAGTGCAGCAGCTTGCATTCCCACCAACAGTGTAGGACGGTTCCCCTTTCTCTGCATCCTCACCAGCATCTGTCGTTTACTGACTTGTTAATTTTAGCCATTCTGACTGGTGTGAGGTGGTATCTCACTGTGGTTTTGATTTGTATCTACCTGATGCCGAGTGATGTGGAGCATTTTTTCACATGTCTGTTGGCCATATGGATGTTTTCTTGACAGAAATGTCTGTTCAAGTCCTCTGGCCATTTCTTGATTGGATTATTTGTTCTTTGGGTGTTGAGTTTGATAAGTTCCTTATAGACTTTGGATACTAGCCCTTTATCTGATATGCCAGTTTGCAAATATCTTCTCCCATTCTGTCAGTTGTCTTCTGGTTTTGTTTACTGTTTCCTTTGCTGTGCAAAAGCTTTTGATCTTGATGAAGTCCCAATAGTTCATTTTTGCTTCCCTCGCCTTTGGCGATGTTTCTAGGAAAAAGTTGCTGCCTGTATTCTCCTCAAGGATTTTGATGGATTCCTTTCTCACATTGAGGTCCTTCATCCGTTTTGAGTCTGTTTTTGTGTGTGGTGTAAGGATATGGCCCAGTTTCATTTTTCTGCATGTGGCTGTCCAATTTTCCCAACACCATTTGTTGAAGAGACTCTCTTTTTTCCATTGGACACTGTTTCCTGCTTTGTAGAAGATTAGTTGACCAGAGTTGAGGGTCCATTTCTGGGCTCTCTATTCTCTTCCATTGATCTATGTGTCTGTTTTTGTGCCAGTACCATACTGTCTTGATGATGACAGCTTTGTAATAGAGCTTGAAGTCTGGAATTGTGATGCCACCAACTTTGGCTTTCTTTTTCAACATTGCTCTGGCTACTTGAGGCCTTTTCTGGTTCCATATAAATTTTAGGATTATTTGTTCCATTTCTTTGAAAAAAATGGATGGGATTTTGATAGGGATTGCATTAAACGTGTAGATTGCTTTAGGTACCATAGACATTTTCACAACAGTTGTTCTTCCAATCCATGAGCATGGAATATTTTTCCATTTCTTTGTGTCTTCCTCAATTTCTTTCATGAGTACTTCAAAGTTTTCTGAGTACAGATTCTTTGCCTCTTAAGAACCCTCTGATCTTAATCCAGAGCTAAATCTACCAGCAACTTGGTAAATTTTTAGTCAGGGCTCTTGATTCTTAAAATGCTAAATGCAGTGCCCAGATGCTGGCATCCATCAAGGAAAGGCAGTTGACCACTGAACAACATGGGTTTGAACTCCATAGGTCCAGTTATATGTGGATTTTTTTCAATAAATACAGCATAAGATTGTATATGTATTTCCTCTTCCTTATATTTTAAATATGTTTTCCTCTTACTTTATTGTTAGTATTGTTAGTATACAGTATATAATGCATATAACACAATATATGTGTTAATAGACTATTTATGTTAATAGTAAGGCTTCCAGTCAACAGTAGGCTATTAATAGTGTTTCTGGGTATCAAAAGTTATTTGCAGATTTTCAGCTGTGTGGGGAATTGGTGCCTCTACCCCCTCCCCCGTTCAAAGGTCAACTGAACTATTCATTGCCAAGAATGGAAAGAAAATTGCTGAAAATTTTAGCCCATGAATGAAAAGCAACCTAAAGGAGGAAGCAATTTAATCCCACAGGTGAGGTTTGAGAGAAGGCAAGAAGAGGACTGAAGCTTTGCACAAGTGGGCATGGAAATAATAGGACCATCAAATTTACTTTTTAAATGACAACAATAATGCTTCCAACTAAGATTTCAGGCCACAATATATGGTGGAGGTGGAGACAGGAGGAAGATTAGATTGAGAGGAACAATAATGGCCAAGAGTTTGAACAGTCTGGTTGACATCATGTCTGCTCACATTTAGCACCCCTCAGTGTGTGCTTTTTTTGGTAAAGACTTAGATAGACTAAACACTGGCTGATTGCCAATTGTATGAATATTATTGATGGTATGAAATCAAATTGTGGAAAATAAACTAGGCCAGATTTTCATTAATAACCTAACCATTATTGAAAAGCCTGGAGAAAATACTGTCAGATAATAAGTAGCTATAAATGTCATGCAAATCAGGATTTTGCATAGCTATCAGCAGCCTCGGTTTGTTTGCCTGAGAACACAAACCATCACCATGCCTGTCACCTGCCATCCCTCTGCCCAACTTCTGAGCAAAAAAAAAAAAAAAATGCTTCAAAGGGCAATGAACTCTAAGACCTAAATGATTGTTTCTGTTGCACTTTGGAGAGAAGGTTCTTCCTGAGGAAGTGGCCACCCAAGGAAGCCAGTTAGTGTGAGCCTTTGTGCTTTTAGGCCAAGAAATGAACACTTCGCCCCCTAGGGATGTCAATCCAGTGCCTTGTTCAAGCACTAAATTTTTGTAAGATAAAATATTTTTCTTTTTTAGGCAAGGGAATGAGTAAAGATACCAACTGCCAAAGAGAGCCTAGGGAGTCCTTAACACTTTTCCATTAACATGAAGGAGCAGAACAGCTCCATCTATTACATCAAAGCCTCATCAGAGATCCTAATCCTTTCTGAAAGGAACTCTCAGGCAGCCAAGCCTTTAATTTGCTGAATAATAGGTCCCCTGATTAACCCTTGCAAAGCAAATGTTCCCAGGGGTTGAGAAAGAAAGGGGTGGGGGTTGGGATGTCTCCTACTCCCACTATTAGTGAACTAACTCCATGCATAGTTTTCTAAGTGATTAGTTTTCTGTTTTCCTTTTCCATTTTCCCTGTTCACTCTCTCTCATGGGAATACACTACTTCCCTGCTATCATGCGTCCTGAGCTTCAAGCCACTGTAACTCAGTGACATGCATAGATAGGTGATGTGGAATGACTTGTGTTGCCAAATATACTCATGTCATAAATCAGTAACATGAAAGGTCCTTTCAGTACCATTTACCAACAACCCCACTCTGTGACAAGCCACTTGTGCTCTGGGGGAAAAAAGACAGAAAGAAGAGAACGAAAGAGAGGAGAGGAGAAGAGAAAGGAAAGGAAAAGGGAAAGGAAAGAGAAAAGAAAGGGGGAAAGGAAAAAGGAAAGGGTAAAAAGGAAAGGAAAGGGGAAATAAGGAAAGGAAAAAGAAAAAAGAAGAGGACTAGGAACCCACAATTAGAAGGAAGGGAAAAGAAAAAAAGGAAGAGAGGGAATAATGTCAGCTCAGGCATTTCCCCTATCTATTCTAATTAAACAGATGTCTTGTGTTAAAAAAAAGAAAGAAAGAAAGAAAGAAAAGGGGGTGGATAATCCTCCTTGTGGTATCCTACTGCCAGAGGAAGACAACTGTATACTATGTTGCCAAGGACAGGTAACAAGATAGATCAGTCCTGGGTTTCACAGTAGTGTATATTAATAAATCACATACATATTGGGACTTCTGCTCATTATATAAGATAATGAGATGAATGATTGAATGTATGACACCGTGGTCAATTATAATGTGGAGGATATAAATTCTGTTGTGCTGAGGACATTTATCTCTGTATTGATCTGGCTTGGCAAGCAAGGATCATAAATTACTAGCCTTCCACAACTGTAAGATAAATACTCTAATAACACAATGCCACCAACTCCTGTTTTCCCAATAAATTTCCATATGGTTTCAGTTAAAGAAGCAAAATGCAGTGAATGGTTTTCTTAATTTTTATTTTATTGTCAAAAATTCGGGGCACCTGGGTGGCTCAGTGGGTTGAGCCTCTGCCTTCGCTCAGGTCATGACCTCAGGGTCCTGGGATCAAGCCCCACATTGGGCTCTCTGCTCAGCAGGGAGACTGCTTTCTCTTCTCTCTCTGCCTGCCTCTCTGCCTACTTGTGATCTCTCTAATATATAAATAAAATCTTATAAAAAAAATTATATGCAGAATGAAGACCATAGAGAAGTCCTGTCTATCCCAAATAGCAGTGTGCTAGGGCCAACACACACAAGTTCCCTAGATATTATTGTTACATTTTCAGGACCTTTGTGATCTGATTGATGTTACATTGGTAGCCTGAAATTGGCTATGGTGGGGCTATTTACACCACAAAATCAATAAATGATATGAATCAGCCTCCCAGCCCTATTCAGCCAGTTGTTAAATATCAATGCTCATGGACAAGAGATCTTGGGGGAAACTGGTAATTCAAAAGCACTGTGATACCAGTACAAATCTCTTTTTACCACCTTTCCCCTCTAATTCTTTTTTTTTCCCCTTCATTTCCTACCTTCTGTTGGATTGACAGAGTTTTCTATTAGATCCTTTTTTCCTTCTGTTGTTTTAGAAACTAGGCGTTATTTTCCTATAGTTTTAGACATTATCCTGCATGTTTAAAATATCTACTTAACTATAAACTTGCCAGTAGTTCTGTCCTCTTCTTGAGCACAAGAATCTATGCATGCCTTAACCATGAACTGAACACTGCCCCTCCTTGAACTCTGATTGTTTAGATTTTATCCCAAATCATTTTCCTTCTTATGGTTAAAAGTTACTTATTTTACCATTCAGAGTGCTCTATGAAACTATTTCATTTCAAATGAATTTATGCTTCATTCATTGTGGTGAATAGTTGTCTTTCTTAGCTTAGCCTTTCTTAGCCTCTTCATGTGTTTTGAAATTTCAGTTGGCAGGCTCACTTTGAGGAGGAGAATTTTTCCCTCTCACTTTCTTTCTGTGCTCATCCTCTTAATGTATTGACTTTAGGGTTGTGTCTTCTTGGATCCCTAAGTCTCTAGCCCAGAGCCAGGTTTTAGAATGCCATTTTGTGCTCCTGTCCCAAGGTTTTATTAGGTATATGGAAGAGCTCATCATTGTGGCAGCAGAGGGTCTAGCTGCTTATATATCCTACCGTATATAGGTAGGATATATAAGCATAGTCCTTATATATCTTAGTCCTGGGTGATGGTCAGCAATTCCCCAGCTGCTGGAGAACACACAGAGGAAACTGCTATAGTTAGAGCACAGCATCATATGACCTCTCCCTTATCCCATTTTCTTCCTCAGCTTCTTTTTATCAGCCTACAAGAACTACCCCACACACTGGCTTTAGGCAGGAGTCCAATTCTGGACACTATCTTGCTTGGAGCTCTCTTAGTCCTTTTACCCAGAGGAGCCAAACTTAAAGCCATCACTGCTTGCTTCTGATCCCAGCAGACTTATGGCTTCCACTCAGCTGAGCATTTTGTGTTCTTATTCCATTATCATCTGTCTCAATATTTAGATTCCTTCCTTCCTTCCCTAGTAATATTTTTGGTCTTTCTTTTTTATATGCCTTTGTTACATTTTTTGGAAAAGTATAAAGTTAAAGATCCCCTTTCACAGAAATTTGTGCATAGAAACAAAGACAAAAATCCTTCAAACTCAAAATTGTCCAATAATTTCTTCTGCTTACTTCCCTCCTAAATTGTTTCTTTGGTAATATCTACTGCTCTGAAGAATGTATTAATAATGTATATGACCAAGATTAACATCTAGGAGATATGACCTGGCTCTTATTTTATAGAGAGGAAACAAAGTCTAGGTCATAGGCTTCAAAATCCCCCACTTCTTGATTCTTACCCATCACACCTACATACTTACTCCCTTAAGGTAGCCTCAGCATGGCAATGTTTATGTTAGAAGGAAACTGCACGCCCAGTAGGCTATCATGTCACTGGCCGTGGTCCAGAAACATCATGAGCCACGCAGACATAGCTTTTTATCTTTTTTTTTTTAAGATTTTATTTATTTATTTGATAGACAGAGATTATAAGTAGTCAGAGAGGCAGGCAGAGAGAGAGGAGGAAGCAGGTTCTCCACTGAGCAGAGAGTCCGATGTGGGGCTCGATCCCAGGACCCTGAGACCATGACCTGAGCCGAAGGCAGAGGCTTCAACCCACTGAGCCACCTAGGCACCCCAAACATAGCTCTTTATCTTAATCCTGGATTCAGAAATGGCTCCTCTTCAACCTTTATCTGGAATTCTGAACCTGGTGATGGAGTACATGGAGGTGGAAAATAGGAAAAGTGGGGTGGCAGGGATCAGTGGGGGGGAAATGGAGCGGAATAGGCAGAAGCCATTGGAAAGGAATAACGACTGAGATTGCCAGGGAAGATCTGTTTTGACATCATTTTCATTTATTCAAAGCAACCCAAAAAAAAGAATCCATAGCTAACTATGGCTACACCTTCAACAAACCTTTTTTTTTTTTCTTTCTTTTTTCGTCCACTTTTAACAAACCTGTCATGTTTCTGATGGTTGAACTTTTAGTTTTGGTTTGGGAAAATGTGTTGGGGAGTACATGGATCACTCTTTTCACCTCACACTCTTTTCCTTAATATTATGTTTGCAGTTATAAAAAGCTTACAAAGACCATGAGTCCTGACACTGAACTTCTAACCCAAGTCCATCATATGATGTATATGATTTTGAAGTATTGCCTCCTCTCTATAATTTTTGTTTCTTCAAAAGGAGCTGATGTTTATGGAACACATGCCATGTGCTAAAAACTGTGCCCCACATTGGGGATAACAGCAAGTAAGAAACACTGTCTGCTTTCAAGGAATTCACAGGTTGAGTGGGGAAAATGATGAACAAACAATTTCAGGATGGCTTGACCCATTCCTCTCTGCCACCCTTGCTATGAATATTTGTGAAAGGTGCCATGCTGATACACAAGAATGAGGGAAAGGACCTTTGAATCTTCCTAGGAAATTAAAGGGAAGCACCACTTACTCAATTTTCCTAGAATGTAAAGCAAGTAAGGAGAGAATACTATTGTATATATAGAGTCCATATACTGAGTGACCTTGTGTGTTATTAAAGGCTTTGTGTGTGTCTCATAAGCAATGGAGAGCAACAGCATGATTACAAGTAGGGCATGACTTGATCAGTTTGGCTTTCGAAAAGATCATTCTGTTTTGTGGAGGATGGTTCACAATGACTATGGTCACAGAATCATAAATAGTAAAATGGAAGCTTTTGCTCTAATTGCAGTAAGAGCTGAATCATCATCCAAGAACACCAGACACCTGTATGATGAAATGTTCTGGGCATCCAAAAGAAGCCAGATAGCAAAACTACCACCGTAAATTGGGAGATTGGGGAAACAACATATGTAGGCTGTAACCAGTGCTCCTACTCCTAGAACCTCTGGGTGCTCTGGCTCCAGATATCAAGAGGAACAGAAGACCATATCCAAATACCCTTACTTATGTGGGAATAGGGGAAGAAGAAGGCTTTACAATAGTATGGTCACCTATGATGTGATGTGGGGGTCTGACAGGGAAAACTGTTAAAGATATCTGAGCAACCAAACTTGGATCCTCTTCATAGCTCCAAGTGGTAGAGCATGATGGAGTAAATTCTGACATTCTTCCTCAAAGATACAGAGTAATTAGCCATAAAAAGGAATGAAATACTTACACATGCTACAACACAGATGAACCTCCACACATTATGTTAAGTGAAAGACAAACACCAAAAGCCACCTACTGTATGGTTCCATTTATATGAAATATCCTGAATAGGTAAATCCACAGAGAAGGGAAGCAGATTAGTGTTTTTCAGGGGCTAGAGGGGTGGAGGAAACAGAGAATAACTGCTTAATGGAATAAGGCTTTTTTGGGAGTGATTAAAATGTTTTGGAATTAGATTAGGGTGGTTGTACAACACACTGAATGTACTAAATAACATTTAATTGTTCCCTTTAAATGGTCAATATTGATGTAAATTTCACCTAAACACACACACACACACACACACACACACACACACACACAGCCCAGAGCATCATGAGCTTGAGAACAAGTCTTGGACTATAATACAGACCTGGGTCTGAATCCTAGCTGTCAGTTTCTAGCTGTGAAATATCAGGACAGTCACTTTTTTTCTAAAAGGTTCACCTTGAGCAGTAACCTAAGAGGACAGCAGTTACAATCACTGAAATAATGCATGTGAAGTGCATTTCACCACGTCTGACACATGGCAAGCTTTAAATAAATCTTACTGTTAATATTATCTGTACCCTTCAAACAGACAACCCTAGATTTATTCAACTACTTTAATTTTAACTCTCAGGTATCTTTTAGGCTATACTTGATTTGGTTGAATGTAAGCTTTCTTTGGCTAAATGAGTTTTGCCATGAACAAAGATTTTCACAGAGAACTTGGTTATAATTAAAAAGAAAAGTGGATTCTAGGACCACAAAGGTATAAGCTACCTTTATACGGTTACTCCAGTTTAGGGTCATAGAAAATATCACTAAGTGATCATGATCCTCTATCCTGGACATAGCCTCAGAATCCTTGTAACACAGCATTCTAGGAAGGCAATCAGGTGGTCAGACTTGGGGATACAAGATGACACCAATCTACCCTCTCTTTTTATGTAATTTGTTTCTCTCAGACAGGCACATATGACAAAGAAGTCTTCGCACTGAATATGAATTTGATTCTTGAAGGCCAGCAAACATTGATAATTATAGAAATACCCCTCCTTCACTATTGGGCAGGAGGCTTGGGAAGAATTTCATAAAAACCTTTAACATTTGAGACATATTTAAAAAATAAAACAGAAGGGAAGAAGGAAGGAAAAAAGGAAGGAAGCAAATAAGGAAGAAAATGCTATGGCTTTATGGTATACTACTAATACTTGACTTTGTGATGATGTTCCACTGTATTAAAATTTTTTACATTTGATCCTTACTGGTAGATCGGTGGACACTGCTATCCTCACCCACAGCTAAGGAAGCAGAGGCTTGGAGAGATCAAATGAGGTATCCTGTAACCACCAAGTCATGGACTGTACTGGTTTCCTAGGGCTGCTATAACAAGTTACCACCAACTGAGTAGCTTAAACTCGAGGTATTCATTGTCCCACAGCTACAGAGGCTGGAAGTCTGAGATCAAGACTGAATGTTGGTAGGGCAATGCTCCCCCAAAGGTGCTAACGAAGGATTTGGTCCAGGCCTCTCTCCTAGCTTTGGGTTATCTCTGGCTTATGGCAGCCTAACTCCAATATTCACATGGCATTCTGTCTGTGTGCATATCTGCATCCAAATCTCCCCTTTTATAAAGATACCAGTTATACTAGTTTAGGGGCCCATCCTACTCCAATATGATCTCATTCTAATGCATTATATCTGAAATAACCTTATTTCCAAATAAGGTCACATTCTGAGATATTAAGGGTTAGGACTTCCACATATGGAGTTTTAAGGGACATAATTCAACCCATAACATGGGTTGATCAAAGCCAAGAATTCTGTACATGTATGAGTAGCACCGCTTGAGCCCAAGTGTTTAAGCTTTGGGCTTCCCTTAAAGATAAGAATTCCCACTATTCACTAAAATATAGCCTTTTAAAGAAAATTCTTCTTTCAAAATCATTCAATCATCCTTCACATTAAAAATCAATTATGGAGGGGTACCTGGGTGGCTCAGTCAGTTAAGCATATGCTTTTGGCTCAGGACATGACCCCAGTATCCTTAATCAAGCCCCACATCCAGCTCCCTGCTCAGTGGAGAGTCTGCTTCTCACTCTCCCTCTGCCCCACCCCCAGCTGATGAGTGTGCACGTGCTTGATCTCCCTGCCCTCCTCTTCTCTCTCTCTCTCTCTCTCTCTCTCTCGTGCTCTTTTTTTTTTTTTTTTTTTTAAGTCTTTTTTAAAAGTCAATACAGGATTTCCACCCAACTCACCGACCTGGTATGATACCTATAGCATGTATTTTATGAGGTTCTTTATTTCCTTAGGGGATTCTGAATTACAATACTAGAAGGTCAGCTGGAAGCTTGACACATAACCAAAAGGAGATGGAAGACCAAGAGAATCTATGATAGCTCATTATATTTAATATCACTATTATAAATTTTGAATCTATTAAAACACACACACACACAAACAGCCCTTTCCTCATTAGTGACAACAGACTATGTCTGTTATTTTTATCCCTGCTAGAAATCATCAGTGGGCTGGAAGAACGTAGTACTGGTGACATGAGCCTTCATTTCCATTTTTAATTAAAAGTCTTACTGACCCAGAGTCAGATTTTCTTCCGTACTAGAGACTGTGGAAATTCCACAGTGGAAACTACAGTAGGCAGGGAAGGGAGGAGCAGGCAGAAACCTGGGAGCTTAGCACTGAATGAGAAGAAGATCACAGCTTTTAAGAGAAGATCCAGGAAAGGTGTCAACCTGACCACCTCATATTCCCACCTTATCCTTACTTTCCCCATCCCTCTCAGGCCCTAGATCAGCCTCAGTGGGGATCATAATTGCCCCTTCTCATGACCACTCTGTTGTGACTCATCACCTTGCAGACCCTACTGGCTCTCCTTCCTGACTCTCACATCTCTTTTGCTGATACCACTATTTAGTTATAATAGTCATCATTATCACTCACATTTGTTGAGCTCTCCCTCTACATCTCACTTAATTCTTGCAACACTCTATAAGGTAGAATGATTACAGGCTGTAACCCATCTATACACTCTTCATTCTACTTAAGGACATCATGCTGGTACTATCCTGAGACCAGGGCTGCCCTGTTAGAAGACTACAATTCTTGGCTTCCTTTGTAGCTAGGTGTGGCCATGTGATTGAGTTGTAGCTAATGATATGATGCATGAAACTGCCAAAAAGTCTTCTTAAAGTAAGGAAACTTTCATTTTTCTCTCCTTCCAGCTGGCTGTAATAAGTAGGTAAGTGTTGGAGCTATAGCAGCCATCTTGGCCCATGATGTGCCCTTGGGAATGGAAATCACACTTAATGGGGTAGCATGAGAGCAGTGCCTACACGGCCTAACTCTCAGATTATTTCATAAGAAATGAAAATAAAAACTTACCTTATTTAAGCCATTGTTATTTGGGATTTTCTATTACAGCAGAATTTGTCTTAATCCCAAGTGGTTATTATATAAATATTAGTACTCCTATTTTACAGATGAGGACATTGAGGCTCAGAAACATTAAGTAATTTGTCCAAGGCAAAAAATCTAAGTAGCGGTGTCTGGATGGCTCAGTCAGTTAAGCATCTGCCTTTGGCTCAAGTTATGATCTCAGAGTCCTGGGATCCAGTCCCGCATTGGGGTCTCTGCTCAACAAGGAGTTTGCCTCTTCCTCTGCCCCTCCCCCTGCTTGTGTGTTCGCTCTTCTCTCAAATAAATAAATTTTTTTTTTTTTAAATCTAAGTGGCAATGCTAGGATACAATCTGACTTTAGGTCTAGTGCTCTTAATCTCTCCAACATATATTCTCTAAAAAGTCCCTTTCCCAAACAAAAATACTGGCGTCCCCACATTCAACTGTTCCTTTTCTGTAGCACCTGTCTCCTCCCATCATTAGTTACCAAGCACTATGGGTTCTGCCTCCCATGATGCAGGCATCCATTTCCTGTCCCCCCCCGTTCCTTCCCCATGAAGAAACCTGTGGCTGGCTGACAGCAGAGACAGAGGCATTGAGCCTGAACAAGATGTGCCCTGGGATAGGTGGGGGAAGTAGGACTGTTCATGGGGCAAACATGAGAAGATAGTGTACATGCCAGGTACTCCTATTTTGACTCCTGCTGGAGAAGATTCTCTCAGGTTGAGTTTGAGGGGGTGGTACTGTTGTTGTTCAGAAGGGAGTGGAGGAGTATGTGTGTGTGTGTTGTGCCAGAGCTGTGGAAGTTAGTGAGCTGAAACTTCAATAAAGAGAAGGTGGACAGCAGACTGAAATACTCCAGAGGTATTAAAAATGAGAAGGTCATTGACACTTATTTTTCAGAACAAAAGGGTCTCTTATTTATTACTAAAACTACTAGTACAGAAGAAAAGAAACAAAGAAAGAAATAATTTTCCCAGTAAAACATGTCCAAGTGTGCAGATAGCAGTGATGTTTGTAGTTTGATATAGTAAGCTGCTAATGACTTTGCCACAACATAAATATATGTGGCATCCCATGTGGTATTCCTTACAGATCCAGCTTCATTCTTTTCTAATATCTCCTCTTGGAATTGTACCTGATTTTAGTATAAGTTTTCATTTGAAACCACTGGGGAATGGGATAATTCCACTTTTGTTTCTTGGCCAGGAATTCCTAGATCTGACGGTCTTGTGAGAAGACATACCAAGGAATGGAGTCAGCTACACAGACCATGATGGTCCTGAAAGGAGAGCGAGCCAGTGACACTTTCAAAAACCAATTTCAGAATAGTGGCACAGACCAAATGCAAAGAATAATAAAAATAATAACTATTGTTGATTATGAACACTGAAACAAGTTTTTTGGGGTTCACATCCCAGCTCCCCTACTTATTAACTGTGGTCTTAGAACTCTTGACCTCTTTCTACGTCAATTTTCTGTAAAATGGAGGTATTAGAACTGCCTCATAGGATTATGAGAATTACCTTCATTTCATGACATGTAAAGAACAGAGCCTAGCATGAGTAAGAGTTATTTGCCAGGTTCTACAGACATATTATATAATTTAATCCTTACAATAACCCTATGAGTCAGGTCTTCCCTCTCCCAGATTGACAAATGAGAACTAAGGGTCAGAGAGATTAAATACCTTCCCTAGAGGGGCACATCTAGTAAGTGACACAGCTGAATGCATACACTGCTTTTCTTGATGAACCAGGCAGTGCTCTGGGGAAGGGAGGGGGGAACAAGCTACGGGCAGAGGTATGAGTCATGCCCACCACCCCAGCCCCAAACCCACACCTTATGCATGGACACAAAACACAGAGCTCACCATCACTTCTGTTGACTTCAACTGTAGACTCTCTTTGATTTATATTATGAAATTTTAGTATGAATTTAAAAAAAGAAGAAAGAAAGAAAAACCAGTATGAGGTAAATGGAACAGAATATCACCTAGGATAACCCTATCTAAAAGTCACCTGACATAATGGGCTATAAGCAATAATGTGAAATCTACAACATATGCTACAGATCTGATTTCTTGCAAGACCCAAACCCAGAGTTTGTTGGGAGACAAAGAGAATATGCTGCCTAGAGTCTGGATTACCCACTTTACTATGCCTCTTGCTTCTTCTTCTTCTTCTTCTTTTTTTTTTTAAGATTTTATTTATTTATTTGAGAGGAAGGGAATGAGAGAGAGAGAGAGTATGAGAGGGGGAAGGTCAGAGGGAGAAGCAAACTCCCTGATGAACAGTGAGCCCCATGCGGGACTCAATCCTGGGACTCCATCCTGGGACTCCAGGATCATGACCTGAGCCAAAGACAGTCGCTTAACCAACTGAGTCACCCAGGTACTCTGCCTCTTCTTTCAGATAAGGCTAAAATGCTCATTGCTAAGGTTTCTACGATAACAGTATATTTCAGATATATGTGGACACTGTACCATGTTCCAAACTCCAAATCACACTGAACCACTTTTTGGTTTACATCATGAGAAAATCAGGTTTTACTGGCTGAGTTTCTAAGTAGGGTCTAAGGGGGATCAAATCAGGCCCTTGGTGCCTTTAGATGATCTATTAGGTAATCTAAATTAGACATTCTTCAGGGAAACATAACCTTGAAACACACAGCTTTATCTGTTCTTTTCATGAAGAGGGGGAAAAATACCAATTTCTCAAGATGAGAAAGAAGTTGGGTTGCATTTGTAAGTATATTGATCAATATATGTTAAGAGAAGAGAGAAGGATTTGGGGGTGCTTTAAATTAGAATTTTTTAAATTTTGTGCTTCTTTTATTAATTCACTAATTCCCTGTAGCTCAAGAGATGCTAATTAATTCAAGAAGCCATAATAGCTAATCATTGGCTAAATAAATCTAAAATGGAGACAGTCTGTCACTGGAGATACCACTGCTCATTTTAATTAAAATTACCAATTTGTAAAGTAATGTAAATAAAGGTTATTGTATCCTTCCACTCCGGGAAGTATTAACCCTTTGCATGGCCACCCAAATCTAACAAGACTTAAAAAGCCAAGAATATTTGTGGAGCTTAATCAATAAACTGATTTAGGATATTTATCATTCCAAGTGTGTTATTCATGGACATTATAAAAACCATACGGAATAAAGCTGCCTTGACACATAATAGGGGATGGAGAAGAGCTAAGAGTGGTTGCCTCGAAGGAAATACAATCACTGTGAAGGGAGCAACCACCCCAAAATAAATGATTACCTTTATAAACATTTAGGCCTAGGGAAAAGCAAATGTTCCAGCTCTGAGTTTCCATTTTTAAGGAATAAATTTATGCAAATGTGCATTAGTTCTAGCAGTTTTGTAGCTCAGAGTGATCGCACCTTGTTAACATGCAATACAACTGCTTGTAGCCACATGAATGTCATTTGGAGGGATAGAAAAGGCCGCCTCTTCATTACATGACTAAATGGTAAGGATCAGCCGCAAAGCTCACCTTGGGATACGGATACACCTGCATGCTTAGCTGCTCAAGCCAGCCAACCCAAGAAAGCAGTGTGTGCTGGAGACCATATAGTGTGAGTCATCACTAAATCCTAAGCTGAGACGCCTTGGTGCTCCTGGTAGATTCGCCCTTGCCTCAGAGAAATCCTTCTTTATTGTCTCTCCGATCAGCTCAGGAGCTGATGATAAAGTCCTAAAACTAATTCCTAATAAAACACCAAAATTTTAGACACAAAAAATGAAAAAGCATAGTTCACAGACACCTTTTAGACAATGGTTGGGGAAGTATTATAGTTTAGTCAAAGATACGAAATTAGTTTGAATTGGAAAAAAAAAGTGATATCCTTTGGGATGAAGGTGAAGCTGGCAAAGGAAAATTACTGTCATCTTGTAAAAGGCTACTTGTGAATGGAGCCTCCTGACAAAACAGAAGTCTGGCTGAAACCTGAACCAGATAAACTTGTTATGCAAATAGCTTTAGCCACAGGGGAGAGGGCTGATAATGAAATCTCTACAAAGTCAACCACACATTACATGGGTGACCAAAAACACGGGCAGGGTCCTAGCATATGGATAAAAAGCAATGCAGAATTTAGGTGAGGATCATGTTTAATTTATCATAACTATGCTGTCAGGAGTCATGCTTTGACAAATGCATAACTAACACATATAAATGAGTCAATTATCACTAACGACCAAAGGTTCAGAACCAAACTGATGTTTCTTTTCTTTTCTTTTTTTTTTTAAACCACAAAACATGTTTACTGATAAGATTTGCGACCTTCTTAAAATCTCTCTGAGTGTCTCCAAATTAAAAAGACTGGAAACCTAAAAAACCTCAAGCCACCTCCTAGCACTCATGTCCTGCCCCCCCCACCCCCCGCCACCTCATGTACATTCATAGTCATTCCCCCTCTCATTCACACACACACACTCTCTCTCTCTGTCTCTCGCTCACACACACACATCCTGTCCCCTGTCTTCACAGCTATGATCAGTAGGCTACAGCCAGGTCAATCCCTTTGGACCACCGCACCAATCAATGAGAAGTCATACAGGTCCTTGGTAAGTGGTGACCAACGTGGACAAAAAAAAGATCAAGATTATTGACTCACCTCTGCTATGATTTAGCAGTCACATGGGGATAGGGTATTAAGAGTTTTAAAGCTGCTAAAGAATTTCTAGTCCTGTTTATTCTTTAGAGAGAATCCGTTTACTTACCTTAATACAATGCATTGTTATTCAGTCTACAATGGGAATTGAAACAATTATCTGAAAAATTCCAGCTAAAAACACCTTTCCTGAAATTACCAGAAAATCATCTTCCCCACCCCAGTCCCACCAATAATGAGAAGTTTATAATCTGAAGGCCTTAATCCTCTATCCTGCTCCCAGTTCTCTCCCAATATGAGCAAGATAAGTATAAAAGCAAACTAAGGCTCTCTTTAAATAGACATTTCTAACCCAGTGAGTGTCATTGTTTGTATTTCATTAGAGATTTGAATAAACAGAATGAAATAGTAAAGTCAAACTCAATTGGTAGGGTAATGACAGCCTGGGGTATATGCAGGCTCACCTATGTAACCAAAGATTATTATTTGGGAATAGTGGGCAGGTTTCTACCTAAAGATACAAAATATAATAATTAGTCCCTAATCTTGAGACTCATATTCCTAAAAATCTTGTAAAAAAAGAACTCATGGCTGAGGAATTTAAGATGGTATGGGGAAAGCAGAATTGGGAGCTAAAGTCAGGAAAGAATCTATGAGCAACTATAATACAGAATATTTTCACTAATGAAACCATTAAGGGCAATTCATTAAGTAAACAGAAGACTGAGGACAATTTTCCATATCTTAAATTAGTGGTAAGGCACACAAATCACTTGATTTCTATTTACCTTCACTGGTTCATAAGAACGTTTTCAGACTCTCCCTCTCCTGCCATTTCAACAAGATGCTTTTGTTTTGCCCCGATAGTATGCATACTAAAGGCATAGATTTTTGTGTTCTGTCTTCCATTCTCATATCAAGATCCTCTAAGTCTAAAGCAAATCAGAATGAGTGCATCTGGAGTTCACAGTGTTGGGAAAAACAAGCATATTTAAATGGGCATATAATAGGATCCTGCCACAAAGATAAATCAATAGTTGGAAGGTATTTCCACACTGTTTAACCCTGAGAGTCCCAACCCCAACATCAAGTATGTACCTTTATTCCCAAATCCATCTAAGCAATACCGTGCTTGGTTTAAGAACATGAATATACACTTGAAAATATATATAGAAGATAAAATTTGGTGAGTCAAGTCACATTTTAGAAGCATCACAAGAGCTTGGTATAGGAAGGCATATTTGTGAATATGTAATGGTTTTTTCTAGGCCAACAGCTTCAAGAAGGTCAATCAAGGGAATCTGTATGCAGCAATGGAACAAAAAGGAAAACTCTTTAAATCCAGCCTTTGCTAGCAAAAGCACTGGAACCCAGAGGCCCTGGATTTCTCTCCCTGGGGTGTATTCCCAGCTACCAGGGTGTCTTGAGTTCTCCAGTTCTCTCCGCCTCCCCCTTTGGCTCCCAAATCCCAGGAGGTGCCTCATCCTCTGCTCCTACGTGAGCATCATCCCTCTTGCTCTATCTGTTGCTCCTCTCACTATTGCCTGACATTGCCACTTTGAGCTGTGGCTGCTTCTGCATTCTTCAGGCTTTGTAGAAACACCAGAGTGGGGACTGGAGGGGTGAGGAAATGCCCTGGCCTTGAATTTCATGGTCATATTCCAATACAGCCTTGCTTGGTAGAATTCTTGGAGTACTGAGAAAGATGGAACAAGTCCAGGAGGGGCTGGACAAGCAAACAATTTTAGGGACTGTGAACTATGATGCACTTGAAACAAAAATTAAATATAGGATTACAACTCTTTCTACTAATCCTTGGGGTCAAATGTATTTTGAAATTCAGAATTTTATAAAATTTTAGAAATATAAACCAGTGCATTTACTGTATGTTACATAAAATTCCCCAGCAGGATCTGGGGCAGCACACTATAATCAAACACATTAATAAATCTGCAACAATTCACATGAATATTCACACCGAGTGAGATAAATAATGACTATAAATAGTTTCACTTCAGTTTAGGTCATGTGTTGCCACCAAATCAGTTCACATAAGGCCAGGGCCTGTAGCTAAATGAGTCAAGTACAAAAAAAAAAACAAAAAACGCTTTCATTTCTCAGAGCTTTTTGGATTCTAGAATTGTGGATAAGGAATTACTGATCTGTATGATGAGAGTAAGGAAGATAATCAAGGGACTCCGTTTCTTTCATTGCCCTGCTTTTCTAAGGAAGCTAAGTCTACACATAAGCTTAAGTTAGAGCAATTTGTGTTGACCCTTCCCTATGTACTGTTGATGAGCTATTTGGGGCACTTCTTTTCTCCTCCCATGACCTCTGAACACCTTGTTTGATCTACTAAATTCTGAGCACACCTCTTCCCAGTCCCTGTACCTGGATATGCCTTGTAATGCCTCATCTGGATTTCTGCCCACACAGTTCATCAGGCCCCTAGCCTGGGGTCACACAGTCTCCTCTAGCATCTTCCCCAGATCTGTGTGGTCTTCTACCAGACCAGGGCCCAGGCCAGAAGCTCATATTCCCAGAACTGAGTCACCATCCTGTTGGTGTTACTATTGGTTTTGCTCCTGTCTTAGTCCCATTCCGTCTTGCCTAGCTCCTGGTAACATAGCTCCCATTGGACACGCCACCCATCACTTGGGTTTTCATCTTGTTCTCCCCACCTTGAGCCGTGGCTAGGTCTGTTCACCTTGGTTCCTCAGGCCAGAGATCCCACTGTGCCCACTCAATCATCTTGGCAACTAGAGCTGTGTTCCCACCCCATGGATCCTAGAGCAAAGCCCAACTTCCAAGCTTTAAGACCCCAGTTGAAGGCTGCCTCCCTCTGTCTCTTCCCTGGGCCTAGTGTGCGCATCACAGTTTCAGATGTTGAGTGTCCTCCCTCATTAAAAAGGCCACTGGCAGTATTTGCCCCAGGACAAATAGACTAGATAAATGTGAGTAGATTCTCAGATAAATGTGACCCATAGAATCAGGTCTGATTATAGTCAAAAGTCAAATGGAACTCCCTATTTTTCAAATCCTACAGAAGCATCTTCTGTCATTTACTGGAACAAATTCTGTGTCATAACGTGCTAAAAGGCATAACGACTTCTAGTGCCAAGTAAATTCCACAGCTTGGATTTCCAATCACTGTTCAAGGCCTTGCTGGATTAGCAATTTTTAGTGGAAGAAATACTCACTGCGAAATAAAGTGGATGAATTCCTCACACCATTCTTCCGGATGAAGTAAAGTAGGTGGAGGATTTCTGAAAAACAAAAGCAATTTTTTCTTATAAAAAAAAAAACAGTGTTTAATTAAAGGCAAAATATCAACTTGTCTTTACTGATACTGTTCTAAATAGCTCTGATAAAATCCATTCTGTTTCTTCCTGGGTGGGAGTCATTCATTAGTGATAAATTACAAAGTGCCAGCCCCTATTCATTTAGTCCTTCATTTTCACTGATTAAAGGCCTACTATGTCCATGGCTTTCTCCAGGAGCTGTGAGAGTAACACAGATCAGGACCGTTCTCCAAGAAGACACTAATGAGGGGCGAGGCAAGCATGACCTCTATATGACCACTATAACTGAGAGCTGAGTATTATTAAGGCCATAAGAAAGAAAGCTATAAACCTAGTGCTAGGGGCTTTAGAGAAATTTTACAAGGATTTTCAGATCATTATACTACCACACGAAGTAATTATGTGATGCATTTAAAGTACACTCATACATTCGTTAGTCAAATTTTTAACTATTTCCTCCTGTATGTCAACTTCTGCAATAAGCACTGGAGAAAGCAAAACAGCTCAGGCAGTGTTCCAGACCCTATGGGGTCCCTGGGTAGAGAGGGTGACAGACAAATAACATAACTAAGTACTGGAAGTTCAAGAGAACTAGAGAGTTGCAGAAAGACTCTGGTAACCAGGCAACTTCTGAGAAGGCAGGTGAGAAGGCAGGATAAGGGGAAGGTAAGGGCCCTGCATTTGGCTTAGTATTTACCCAGAGATTAAATTTTAAAACAGAACTGACATTACTTTTAATTGGTAAGCGCTTTTTTTCCTGGCCATAAATGGAAGTAGGGGGCTTCTGAGCAAATCAAGCACACCAAACAGAGAAACTTATGTTTCTGAATGTCTAAAATATGACTGTAAACCTTAAACACATTACATATGTTACCTTTGCTTTCATCTAGGTTTTAACTGCTTCCTAAAGCCATAGATTGCTTAGTTTCAATAGGTGGAAGAATGGGAAGCAGTGAGAATGACAGAAATTTTAAAAAAGTATCAGATAATGTTATTACAATTTGCCTCTCAATACCCAGTCTCTTCTCATTTTTTTAAGTACAGTTTTTATTCTGACACAATGCTGCCATATAAAGACTACATTTTCCTGAGTTTCTTGCAGCTAGATATGTCCATGTGACTAAGTTCTGGCCAATGATAAAACTGTTCAGTGGTGTTTCTAGGAACCCTTCTTAAAAGAGGGGAGATACGCCATCTTCCTTCTTCTCCCTTACTGCTTCCTGGAGTATGGATGTGATGGCTGGAGCTTGAGCAGCCATTTTGGACATGAGGTAAACTTGAAAATGAGAGCTATAAGTGGAGTATGGCAAAGAAGATAGGTAGAAAACTGGATTCATGATGACATGGCAAGCTGTTGTACAAGCTCTAGACTGCTTCCCATTAGTCTTCCTTACCAGGAGAGAAATAAATGTCCATCATTTTTAGGCCATTGTTATAATGCAATTAATCATAAGTGAGCCAATAATAGTTCAGAGTAGTATCCTATCACATGATGAGAACATAAGTTGATAAATGATACAGAAATACACAAAGATATGTGGGAGCATAATTAAGGAAAAAATTTACCCAATCTGGTAAGTCCCTGAAGACTTTCTGAAGAAGATGAGCTTAAACAGACCCCTTAAGATTAGGATGGATTTTTCAAGACAGAGAAGAGGGAAGCCACAACAGGCTTAGAAAACATGTGCCAAATCACAGAAGTATAAAAAAGTCTGGGAAGTTCAAAGAATATGAGTAATTTTTTGAGGCTAGACTCTAGGATTCTTCTGGATCTAGAGAGGGAGAACAGGAGGGAAGGAAGAGTGATAAGAGAGAAGTATATGACTTCTCTGTTATGCATTAGAATTTAATTACCTTTCAGATCTTCTGATTCAAAGACCCAAAGGAAAATTATTTGTGTGCCCAGCTAGAAAGAATAAGCAGCTCAAGGTTGCCCTTCAGTTATTTCGGAGGCTGCCTCTATCTCATTCATTTTATTCAACAATATTTGCCTTTATCTTTCCCTTATATTTTTTAAATAATAAAAATCCCATCATATAACTTCTGCTTCTGGGCTTATTTGAATTGACCTGTTCTTACTGGCTCCAGCTCTTTGAGGTCCCAGCTGTGGGCCTCAGTGTGACCTCTCTCAGTGAGGTTATCCTACATCCTCTCTTAGAGCCCTTTCCAGAACTTGAACTTTCCTTGCTCTTCTTAGGTTTTCTCCTTCTGTTCTCACTGAGGTCAGTTCCACAGAGAAGACGTGCTTAAGCAATTTACTATCTAATAGACTTAATTCACCCTAAAGCAATTAACCATGACCAAGAAGTCACTTGTAGACAGAATAAACAGACTTCATTAAAACAACCTTAGTAGGCTCAACACTGGCCAGCTGAGCATGAAGGGACAGCCCTCTGTTGCAATTAAAGAGTGACCCAGCAAGAGTTCACTGGAGGAATGGATGGCAAGCATCCACTCCTGTGTAGAGAACACTGCACTTTTTTCCTGTTTTCAATCTGGTTATCAGCAGGAACTACAGGCTGGGGCAATGGGTTCCTGAGCTAGCCTGAACCTCTGCAGCAGAGCATAGAGGAGAGAGCAGGAGATCACCACTCACCCAGACCATCACCAATCCCTGGTGGCCTCACATGAACCCCACACAAGGAAACTTCTTGGAAGCTCCAGCATCATAGGAATTTGGTTTCAGAACAGCTTATTAGACCTTGTAGGTAGGTGCTCTGTCTTTCCTGGAGTCGATCTATCATACTCAGGTTCAGTAAATAGAGATCTTGTGAAAGACGGTTATTTGTGTGTAATGAAAACTAAAAGGAATTTGAAAGGCTTTATGGTACTTTGTTTGCAATAGCAATATAAATTCCAGTTCTCTTGCCATCCAGAAGGAGCACCAAAAAGTAACAGTAGTACCTTTTTGGCTATTAGTACCACAAATGCA
Source organism: Enhydra lutris kenyoni (assembly GCF_002288905.1). NCBI lineage: Eukaryota > Metazoa > Chordata > Mammalia > Carnivora > Mustelidae > Enhydra > Enhydra lutris. Next base: position 67,074,564 of record NW_019154085.1, on the reverse strand, counting down.
AGCTGCCACCCTGCCTAGCAGGTCTCTCTCCAAAAGGAGAGATGCTTCCTGTTCAGTGCGATGGGAGAGTCAGTGCGCGTAGCTGTGATTCAGAGACAAGCAGGCACCCCCCACTTACATGTATGGATGCCAAGAGCCTGCAGAATGGATGAATGGTGAGTGGCTGGAAGGACTGTGAATCTAAATAACCAGCTCTCATTTGGATAATGTTTATAAACATACATTTTGTTTTTTGAAAAAAGGCAAAAAGCAAAAATAGTGGTCAGTGTTTGTTTTGCAGCAAGCCATTATAGGGAGAGTGCAAAGCCCAAGCAATGAAAGAGGTCCCACCAAGCTCCTTTCCTCGGAACTACACTCAACTTCTCAGCATCACGCTGTCATAGCCTTGAATCCTGTCTGGGAACATCTGTATGTTGTCTCGATTTATGTTGTGTGTCCGTTACCAATATGTGTCCTAAGGCATCAGAAAAGCCTTTGGTCTTGGAATGCTCAAAAATTATTCTGTATAAATTAATGGCAATTACTTCTTCGTTTTACGTTATTTTGGCTCATAAAAGATTTCATAGGAACACTCTATTTTTCAGGTAGCAGGGAAACCTGTATTTGATCTGAGTTTTGCCTGCCTGGATTTTACTCCTGAGATTTGGACCCCAAGTTCAATTTCTATAAAGATGATCTGCTGCACACAGACAGTATTAGGGCTCGATGAGAGTAGGAGCAATGGGGTGATATTAAAGAGAGTCCTGAACCTATTATTTACCCATTTTTTACCTGGGTCCAGCAAACACAACAGGAATCAAGTTAACCTTCTTCTCCCAAAGCCTAATAAACTGCTTTTCTGAACAGCTGCACTGAACTCATTCTAGTTCCTGAAATGGAGAAGGAGCTGGCTGGAGCGAGCACCTGGCCTCTGGGTAGCCAATCCCCATTTAAACCATTGGCCTATGCCAGGGCATGATGCAAAATGATAATCTGGGCCAATGTGATTCTCTCTAGGTTTTTTCCCCACCTTGAACTGAAAAAAACAAACACAAAACTAACAAAAAAATGAAGGAGTTTACAAAGAGAGCTGAAGCTAAGAGATCCATGACGACAGGGAAGATGGGAGATGTCACAGAGCATAATGAACACACTAAAGTTTTAGGAAGCAGAAACTATGAGTAGGCAGAAAACCAGGGAATGAGGAGAAAACATGCCAGGGAGAGGAGAAAGGAAGAAATGTGTCACAAAGAAACTGAGACCCGGTAGGCTATTCTTGAGTTCCTTTATTGAGTGCTTCTCTCTCTAGTGCGTCTAGAATATTATTGGCCCTAGCATTCTGTTCTTGGCCCTATTCTCTTCCCATTCTCCACATTAATTGAGAGCTCACTACATGTCAGTGGCTCCCTAATCGCTATCTCCTGCCTTGACTTCTCCTCTTTCAGTTAGTGCATCCAACTACTTTCTAGATGATCCATTTTTATTTCCTAGGGGCACCTCAAAGTCAGCATGTTCAAAACCAAACTTCTCTTCTTCCCCTAAGTCTGCATTCCACTTGGTTGTTGGAGTCAGAAACTTGGGTTCTACCCTCTCTCATAACCCCACATCCAATTGGAGAAGGCAGAAAAATGGCTCCCCAAATAAGTCCACATTCTAATGCCCAGAACCTATAAATACTCTACCTTCCACTGAAAAGGGACTTTGCCAATGTGGTTAAGGTTAAGGACATGAAGGATTACCTTAAATTATCTGGATGGACTCAATTTAAACTCTAGTCCTTTAGTTTTTGTTTTGTTTTGTTTTTTGTGTTTTGTTTTTTTTTAAAGATTTATTTACTCATTTGAGAGAGAGAAAGAGCAGGAGCACTGTGGGGAGGGGCAGAGGGAGAGAGAGAATCTCCAGCAGATTCCCCACTGAGTGAGGAGCATGACATGGGGCTCGATCTTATGTCCCCAAGACCACAACCTAAGCTGAAATCAAGAGTCAGATGCCCAACTAACTGAGCCACCCAGGTGCCCCAATCTCTACTTATTTAAAGCAGAAAAGAGAGGCAGAAAGAAGGGGCAGGAGAGATTTGAAAAGTGAAAGGGACTCTATTTGCCATTGCTGGCTTTGAAGGCAAGGAAAGGGTGTCATGTGCCAAAGAATGCACGTGGCCTCTGAAAGATGGGAACAGGCCTCTGCTGATACTCAGCAAAGAAACAGGAACCTCAATTCTATAAATGTGAGGAACTGAATTCTTCTAACAACAGGAATGAATAAGGAAACCAAATTTTCCCTTAGAGCCTCCAGAAAAAGGTACAGCCCTGCCAACACTCTTGATTTTAGCCTCGTGAGATCTACGTCAGATTTCTAACTTATAGAACTAGAAGATAATAAATTTGTGCTATGTTAAGCTTCTAAATTTGTGGTAATCTGTTATGACAGCAATATAAAACTAATACATCAATCAAGTACCAAGTCCTATCAATTCTACTCCCTAAATTCCTTTCTAATCACCTCATCCCCTCTTTCATGTCCTAATTCAGTCACTTATCATCTCATACCCAGACTACTCCAATATCCTCCTTATTCTTCTCCCTGCCTCTATCCTCGTCTCCTTCTAATCCATCTTTCACTTGGCAGCTAGAATTTCTTTATAACATACAAATCTGACCTTGTTATTCTCTTGTTCAAAATTCTTTGGTAGATCCACACTGCCAGCATGATAAAATTTCAACCCCTCTGCCTGATATACAAATGGCTTTCCCTGTCCATCTAACCAGTCTCATCTCAAACCACTTCCCCGTGTGCACCTGATGCTTCAGTACTGTATTGCACAGTACTTGTAGCTCCTAAAGCAGGTCCTGTTATTTCATGCCTCAGGGCCTTTGCATATGATATACCTTCAGTTCAGAGTGCTATCCCCAATTTGTCCACCTGGTGGACATGCCTCTACTCATGCTTCTACTCATGCTTCATGTGTTTCTTTAGTATTCAGCATAGCAGCACTCTATAAATTTTTGCTGAATGAATGGCTACATGAATGAATGCACACAAATATCCATTTATTGTAAGTAAGCCAAGAAATGATGCCAGGACAAAATTTGACTTGGTCCCCAAAGTGGCGTAAAATTAGACAAAGTGAAACAGCTCCTTTGGGTGTGAGCAAATTCTAACTAAATTATTCATACAAGCAGGATTTGAGGAACAAAGGAATCCCCTTGGGTGGTGCTTTAGGTTGGATTTGACAATACAAGCCTCATCTTTATTCTTCTGAACCCTGATTGTCCCCAGATCTTTGAACATATCTGACCAAAAGGAGGAAATAAATCATGATTAAAATCTCATCACAGACACTATCTAATGTCAGGACCATTATACACATATGCATGGTGGGTTGGAGATAAGAGGAGATCAATACTAATAACTACCACATGTTGAGTGCTAACTACCACCAATCTCCTTGCCAAACAATCCTATGAAATAGAAATTATTACTCCAGTTACACAGGTGGGGAAAATGCAGCTTAAAAGAAGAAATTTTCTTAAAAACATCTAACAAAACGTGGGCAGGTCAGGTTTTTTTTTTTTTTTAAAGATTTTTTTATTTATTCATTTGACAGATAGAGATCACAAGTAGGTAGAGAGACAGGCAGAGAGAGAGGAGGAAGCAGGCTCCCCGCTGAGCAGAGAGCCCGATGCGGGGCTCGATCCCAGGACCCTGGGATCAAGACCTGAGCCGAAGGCAGAGGCTTTAACCCACTGAGCCACCCAGGCGCCCCCACAGGTCAGGTTTTAAACAAGTATTTCTATCTCGATATCCATACTCCTCACTGTTTCCCGTATTTTATTTCACGAAGAGTCCATTACACTGGAAGATGAAAAGAACATACATGCAAAAAATGACAGAAAAACAATTAGCAAGCAACACCTGTAGAAGGTGCAAAATGAAGTCCTCAAACACAAAAGCACACTCACCAAAGAGATGCTGAGTAAAAAATTTCTCAATAAGACTGAGTTAATTAAGAAAGGCTTCCTGGGGGAAAAAAAGGTAAAGCTTCCTGGAAGCTGTGAATTTTAAGGCAGGTCCTACAAGGTACATACACCAGTTGATGAGGGGAGAAGGGTGTTAAGGAACAAAAAGGAGAATATAAAGAGGAAGACACATTAGTATAATAACTAATAAGTAATCAACATGCAGTTAAATAAACTCTTGGGTGTGTTCCAATGGTATTCTATTTATTTACTCATAAAAGCAATAAAGTAAGAAGCTGAGCACAATTAACTGTTCTGAGAGTATTAACCACAGCAGCAGAGCTGTCATCCTGATCTACAATTGGTAGATTCATTAATGAGGTTGAATGGCTAGGTGTGTATCTATGTCCCGTCCCTAAGTTATCACCACCTAGCTCTAGCCAAAGTTGCTCTTCTCTCTAGGGCACAAGTTAATTGTTCAAAATCAATTACTTAAAATTTTCATACTCATTCACAATATATGACTCCATCTTAATATAGAAAATTCCCCAATGCAGGAAAATAGTGTCAGGGCAGAAGACCTTCCTCGGCCGTATGGTCCTTCTAGCTGGATTTAGAATCAAACTTACATGAGAGAGACTAAGAAGGAAAGTCCAGTTTAATAGCATAAGCATGGGGAATCAACCCCAACATGGAGTTCCAAAGACAATGAAGCAACATGAAGTTTCTGAGAGCTAAGGAGAGGGATAGGGGCCTGAGAACACAAAGAGGAGAAAGACCATTAGCAAGGAGGTGAAAGGAAATGTTTAGAAAAACAAAGGTTTGCCCTATTATGCAGATCATTTTTTAGATAAAGGAGAGTCTCTATTCACAACTCTCTTCCTGGTCCAGTCTCTCCTTCCCAATGTAAACTGAGGCAGTTGAGGGAGAGGCAGAGAGCTTTTGCTGCATCTACTGGGTTTTGATTACCTTTAACACAAAGTAATCTTAATGCCAAAGTGGCATATTCTGGGGCATCTCATCCTGCATGTATTCAACAGGAAGCAAAAAGCAAAATACCTCTTTGCTACCACCTCTTATCCCAGAGTCTCGCCTGTATCAGTGTGGCTTGTAATCTTTTAAACCATTTTATATGGGTTTTTAGTATTTTCAATAAGTGCATATAGACTGTTTTGCTGTGCAATGAGTATATAATAAATACAATATAAATTTTGTGATACACATAGTTGGGATGGTAGAAATGGGATTAAATGCCACATATAAGTGTCCTGGTACTTCTACTTTCTATTCAATAACATGGCTTAAAGATCATCCCGTGACAACTTGATACCTAAATAGTATTCCACAATATAGGCATACTATAGTTTATCCATTTACTTCCTGATATTCAGACGGTTTCTATTTTTTTCACTCCTAGAACGAAGGCTGAAATGGTTTACACATGCCACATGTCATATGTGATTTCTAACTTTTAAAAGGTTTCTTAGGTGACAAACACCGAACACTTGTCACTGAACATTTAGGATCTTACTATGTAACTTAAATGCAGAAAAGAGTAGGCACAGATTGACTCATCTTCTCAAGGTGGCCCAGTAAGCAATTCCAGAGCTGAGGAGAGCTGAGGAGTAAGTGACCACGAAAAGGCCCTGCAGGCTGTGGAGAGTGCCCCTAAGTCACCATTCCATAGAACACACTGTGAATGGGAACTCTGAATTGGTGAACTCCACCGGTGTCAGGCTTTGAACCCTGCTGCTGGGTTCCATTCTGCAACTTGCAAGAATTTGCTATATAGATTGAACAGTGAGTATCTCGGGATAATTACCTTGACATATGGGGCACAGACCAAGATTTATTCAAAATATATATGCTATAAATCTGCTAAAGAGGAATCATTTGAGAAAATTAAATAGTTGAAGATATTTCTTTAAAATCAGAAAATAGAGGATATGAAAATGACAAAGAAATCAGAATCACAGGGTGCCTGGGTGGCTCAGTGGTTAAGCATCTGCCTAACTAAGCATGGCTCAGGCCATGATCCCAAGGTCCTGGGATCAAGCCCCACATCAGGCTCCCTGCTCAACAGGAAGCCTGCTTCTCCCTCTCCCACTTCCCTGCTTGGGTTCCCTCTCTCGCTGTGTCTCTCTCTCTCAAATAAATAAATAAAACCTTAAAAAAAATCAGAATCACAATGCTATACACCGCACCTCAGTAAATATGAAAGGCAGTTGGAAAAGACATCCATGCTAAGTGCTGCACCATAAAGTCATCTTCCTATCAGGATCAATTCTTTGAAGTAGGGAAAAGGAGAGGAAGAGGTCTGCAAGAAGAACACTAGATGAGGTGTCTGGTAGGAAATAAACGTAGAAGAAGAAAAGCATCTTTTCCTTTACCCTTTAGGTTCCCAACTGGGACCTCTGTAACAAGGAACAGATTAATTAGAAAAAAGCATACAAATTTATTTAAAAGAAGTTTTACATGACATGGTAGCCTTTATAAGGAAATGCAGACTTGAAGAAATGGCTAAACCTGAGGTTTTTTTAATGGTTTTTGTTTGTTTCTGAGAGAGAGAGAAAGAGAGAGGGAGAGAACACAAGCCAGGGCCAGGGTGCTGGGGAGGGAGGCAGAGGGAAAGAGAAAATATTAAGCAGACTCTACACCCAATGCAGAGCATGACAAGAGGCTCATTCTCACAACTGTGAGATCATGACCAGAGCCAAAATAAAAAATCAGACGCTTAACCAACTGAGCCACCCAAGCATCCCTGATTCTGATTCTCTTTTTTTTTTTTTTTAAGATTTATTTATTTATTTGAGAGAGAGTGAATGAGAGCATGAGAGGGGGTAAGGTCAGAAGATCAGAGTGAGAAACAAACTCCCCACTGAGCAGGGAGCTCGATGTAGGGCTCAATCCTGAGACTCTAAGATCGTGACCTGAGCAAAGGCAGACACTCAACTGTCTGAGGCACCCAGGCACCCCTGATTCTGATTCTTAATAACCAAATTTGACCCTGTCCCTAAAATAACACCATCTGCAATGTTAAGCTATAATCCTTAAAATATAAAGTTACCTCGTCAAATCACAGGGCTCATAACAAACCCCTTCTTAACTATTTACCACCAGTAAGTGACAAGATGTTCACTTCCTCCGGCGTTTCAGCCTTGCAAGAATCTGTTTCAAAGGTCATTTCAGAATCTCAAGACTACATTACATTCCCCATGTCAAGGGTAACTACCCCAGGCCTATGTTTGATCTTGGGTGTGTTACAGAGCTTTATTATTCTTTGGCCACTACACTGACATTTCAAATGTTCATAAAAGTTGCATTTTCTCATTCTCTCTAAAACATATTGGGGTACCTTTCTCTCCACTGTACTCTCCTATGCAAACACATAGTACACACAAGCAACTCAACCATGCATGCTGAGCACAGGAGAAAGTCAAGGACAATAAAAGGTGCCACGTCAATAGAGATAATGGAGGGGACAAGTGGTGTGTGGCTCACTGTCTGAGTCAATGTGATCATCTGCTGACACCTGGTTCTTCAATTTCCTCCTTCAACAAGAACTCAGCAATGCCATCAAATCCCACTGCTAACGTCTAATGTATCAGGGAAACAGATCTTGCCCAAGAGCTGGCTAATGACCCTTTTTCTCCTTTTCCATGCACAGAGTCGAAGTCACAAGTCTATTTTTCTCACACAGTTTTAAATGCATTACCTGTTAATTCATGATTGAAAAGAGATGTGTTTTGAATACATCAGGTTGTTCTCTAAATGTTTTCCCATCATCAAATTCTGGACTATTTATGTGGGTTCTGTGGGAACCCACTCACTGAAGGTGAATATTACGGTGTGTCTAAGGATTTGGAGATACAAAGTCACTCCCCAATTAGGGTGACATTTTAGGAAGGAACAGCTTTATACAGTGGCATGAAAGTCACAAGGACAGGGTAGTGGGCCAAGGGATAGGCAATGGTAAACAGACATGCTAGACATGCTGTTCTTTCCTGAAGTATCTTTTTATTTTTTATTTTTTATTTTTTTGGTGATAAGAAGGGAGAAGTGAAAGGAGCTAGGATATGCCTCCCCAAACTCACCATCTGTGTACATCACACCTGATCCTCGAGGATCTATTAGTTTAGGTCCAATCAGAAGGCAGAAAAACATTATTAATTTGAACAGGGAAATTTTAATATAAATAACTATTTACTTGTAATAGGAGATTAGATACTGAGGAGTAAAGAAATCTAACAAGTACAGGAAGAGCAGATATTGGAAAAGAGCTACTACCTCTAGCTGAGTCAGAATACCCAAGGAAGAAACTAATTTAGAAGAGGCCCTGACCCAAAACCAAGACTGAGATCCAGACCTCTCTGGAAAGGATGCGACCATGACCCACAGATGCTGAAGTTCTCGGACGTAAGACAAGCCAGCGCTGGCAAACAGGAAACCACCTGCCCGGATGCCTTTGACACTTAAGTGGGAAGCTACTCAGTGAGTACTGTTAAAACTCGCTGTAGAGTGAGCACCACTGGGTGCCCCAAAAGCCATAGAAACAAGAAGAAAAAAGTATACCAAAACCAGGAAGAGGTCCCTTTCCTCCTGCAGTGGCTTTCCAGTGCCCTCTACTGACAAAGCCTAACATCTGCCATATGGCAAAGGAGGAATGTTTATGGCGTCTACTCCAGTATCACAAAGCAAGGCAAAGAAGGGTAGAGTCAGAGCTGAAAAGCACTAAATTAATAACGGGTGCAGGAAGGAAGTGAATGGGAAAACAGAGAGATGCTGGAGTGTTACAGTGTTCTTTTTTATTTTTAGATGAAACTAAAATTCTTCAGGAAATTTCTATTTCAGGCTTGCAATAGACTACTTCCAGCCATCATCAACTGAATGAGTCCAGTATCCTCCAACATTAGGTGCACTTGCTAGATATATTTCAGAGGTAATGAAGAGATATTGGAAACCTTCTTCCCCCACTTAAAAAATCTGTTTTGTTATGGTACATGAAATTTCCTCATTAAGACTCACTGTTTTCTATCCCAGAAGCTCCTTATTGAAATGGGAATGTTCTGGAAAACATCTTATTGTAAACCTTTATTGGCCAAACCTTTACTTGGGGTAAATGGCACGACAACAATAAAAACTTAGAAAAAGGCACCCAAAACAAGGACCAGTGAGCAGACAGGACCACAACCACAGACTTAATCTCTTTGTGATTTTCCATTTCTATGGTCTCAATTTTGTGTAAGCTGACAAACTTTAGAGCCTGGTAGTATGACACGTGATTTTATTCTTTCCGGACTCTGCCTCTTAGGTTTCTCTTAGAAAAGAATTAATGAAAGTCAGCATGGTTCAAAATTCTTTTTGGATAATGGCCAGGATAATGGCCATAGAGGGGAACTCCTTTTTCTTCTGGGCCCCCTTTCCTACCCACATAAGTGATAGATAGTGAGGAGGCTGAAGGGAGCTGATTAATGGTTTTCCCCCCATTCTCTCAAGCCAGCCAGGAACCCATGACTTTCCTTCGGCTAGATTATTTTTGCATAGAGTCCAATAGTATTTTTATGGTCTTTATCCTTAATTTCTTGAGCACTTATTATGTATAAGCACTGTGCTAAAAATTTACTCATTTAACCCTCACATATACTCTGTGAGGCATGTTACACAATTGCTTCCTAGATAAACCAAGGCTTAGGGAAGCTAGACAGTTTTCAGTGCAGGCTGCCTGATCCCAAAGAGCACAACTGCAACCTTTGCGTGTCCTGCTTCCCCACTTAGGAATTCCTTTTGGTTAATTAGACAACACAACATCTTTAGAGTCTGCCAGAGCAATTTATATCATATTAATGGGAGAAAAGGGGCATAATTTGATAAGCCAGCTCAAGCATAGTACTCTTCAGATCACCAAGACATTATTAGTGAGCAAGTCCAAAGAATATTTTGTTTGGGATGCGGAAGGATCAGTAATAGGGAGTATGAGCTGGGAATGTTTTCATCTGTTGAGTTTTATGCATCCTCTGTCATTCAGCTCCCTCCAAAGTCACAGCTGGTAAAACCAAATGGGTCATTTTACCACAATCAGACTAATGTCACAGTTCAAGAAGCACCATTTGTCCTCTGAGGCAAAGCCATGCACCTAATTACGACACACTGTTAATAAATTTATAATAGACAAAAAGAAATTGACTGCTATGGATTTTTTTTTCCTAGCAAAGCAAAATCATTTAAAGGGCAGATTGCAAATCTATCCCTTCTTTTATTGTTTCAATAAAGTTAGCAATATATTCTAGATAGAAAAACCAGGGCAGACCTTAGACGAACAGATTGTATCATCAGATCCTACCACATTGTCTCTAATGGGGGAAATTAACAGCTGAATATCAACACCTGTCACTGTGAGCGGACCCTGGCATACACACCAGGTAGGAAGGCTGTGCAGTTCCTTAGAGCAATCTGAGCCTGGGCCACCAGAGACAATATGCATGCCAATGCCCACAGAAGCAGGCTCCACTTAATATACCAAATGCCAGGGGATAAAGCAGCAGTTCCTGAGGAGGTCTGGGTGTTAACAATTGTGAGCTCTAAGAGGTTTCAGAAAGACTGTGCTAACTGCAAGAATGGAATCAGACTTAGGCAAAGACTGGTCCCAGCAGGAACCACTGAACATTTATCCCTTTTCAAGGGCAAAAGGTACCACCAGAGCAGCACCCTCTCTCACACTTGGGTGGTTTGAGTCATGTCTCCTCTGAGTAGATTATGGTCAATTGTTTTCACCATCCTCAAAATCAATTACAATCATTGCTACTGAATGAATTATGTCTCAAGTCCTGGCAGTTTGTGAGCAAGCCCAAGTGAGCAAGCCCACATTTATTTTTCTGACATTGTAAGCATGTCTTCTCTTTACAAGGGCTTTGGCTATTTTTCTCCTGGGTTGCCTAGCAACCTTTGAAGAGACAGAAATATGGAGGAGGGATGCTGGAGACATACTGATGAGTGAATCTGTATTTATTTCACAGTTTCCTTTTTTAAAGTCATTCTGTTGTCCCTTCCTGCGGTGGGTGTGGGTGAGGGTCTGTGTGATACTATCATAGTTCTGCTACTCTTCTAGCAGGAACATTAAATGCCAGCAGATATATTTACATAAGCATATTCAGCAAATGGGAGGTTATAACAGACTATTGCATATTACTACAGATGAAGATGAATAAACACATCAGAAACTCATTGAGTAAACACAATGCCCATTTGACTGCCCTCTCTTAAGGTCTCAGACCATGCCAGAAGAAAGCTCTCATTCCATCCTAGTGGTGACTAGAGGATAATGCTGCGTTCTTGTTTGCCTCCTGTCCTGTCTTTTACTAAATTATATATGCCTACAAAAACAACCCATTTTGTTCAGGTGTCAAGTTTATTTGCAATGAATTGAGTGAAGGAGTTTCCCATGGTTCTTTTAATTACTTCTGTGTCTGTGGTTACTTACCTCTTTTTAAAGTTGTTTATGTTTTTTTTTGTGTGATTAGATAACAACTCATCTATTTTGTTATTTTTATCAAAAAAAAAGCTCATGACTTATATATTGGTTCTACTGCTTCCTATATTTTACTTCATTAACTTCCACTTCTATTTTATTACTTTTTTCTACTTAGGTTTAATTTTTTTTTTTAATTTCTTGGATGGGAAGCTTTATTCATTTACTTTCATTCTTTCTTGGTTATTAATATAAGTATTTAGGGCTATGAATTTGCCTCTAATCCCTGCTTTAACTATTTCCCTTTAATTCTGATATACAGTGTTTTGATAATATGTTCTAATATATTCTTCAATTTCCAAGTAGATTTTTTTTAGAGAGACAAAAATAAATATATATATATTAAATAAGTATATATGTATAGTACATTTATATAACATATGTAATATAATATATATATTACATATATAATATAAAATATATTTATATATATTACATATATAATATAAAATATATTATACATATATAATATAAAAATATATAGATCAAAACTTGTCCCTTACAAATAGAGAATGCCCTTTTTAAGTGTCTCTGAAACTTTCACAAAAACTTATACCATCACTAATTTTTTATGTATTGTGTCTGTCATGGATTGAAAGAGGCTCATTAAATAACTTCTGCAGCCCTGTATATCTTCTAGTAATTTATGTAGTTTGTAGTTCCTGCTTTATGAGCATGATGCCATAAATATACTTTTTGTATCTTCATTTAAAATATCATTTATTAAAAAGTGCCCTTCTCAAACTAATTTAACAGTTTGGGTCCTGGATTCAGTATTGTCTAATATTAAGAATACAGTGCTATAATTATTGCTTCATAAAATCTTTTCTCTTCAATGAAGTTGAGAGAAAATGAGAAAAATGTATTTAAGGAGTCTTTCATAGTAACTCAAATGTTCACCATTTCTTCAGCTCTTTATTTCTTGCTGTGGACTTCAGTTATCATCTGTTATCATTTCTTCTCAGCCTAAAGGACAACCTTTAGTATTTCTTATAAGGTAAGTTAGCTAACAACAAATTCTCTCAGTCTTTATTTAGGATTGCCTTTATTTTGCCTTCATTTTTGAAGGATAGGTTTGCTAGATACAAGATTATTGGTTGACAATTTTTTCCAGCACTTTGCATATGTCATTCCATTGTGTTCTGATTACCAAGGCCAGATCAAGTGAGGTGATAAGTTAGCCATAAACCATATTGATGCTCCTCTGTACATTGTCAGTTATTTTTCCCCTGCTGATTTCAAGATTTTGTCTTCATCTTTAACAGACTGATTATGATGTGTATAGGTATTTATCTTTACTTTGGGTTTATTGAGCTTTTGTTTTATGCTAATGTTTTTCATCAAAGTTGAGATGTTTTCACCCATTATTTCTCAAATACTTTCTCTGGACCCTTATCTCTCTTACTTCCTTCCTGGATTCCCTTTATGTGTCTGCTGAAATTTATGATGGTATCCCACAGGTCTCTGCAGCCCTTTTCATTTTTCTTTGGTTCTTTTTTTTCTGTGTTATTCAGACTAGTTAATTTCTACTGACCTAGTTTCAGGTTTACTGATACTTTCTTTTACCATATTAAATATGCTGAGTTCCAGTGACTTTGTCATTTCAATTATTATACTTCATACTGTCCTTGTGGTGGAATAGAGGCAGCCTAGCATAGTGGAAAAAACATAGCTTTGGAGTCAAGCTTCATGAATTCAAGTCTATAGATCACCATTTATTAGCTGTGTGACCTTAGGCATTATCACTTGACTCCTCTCTATCTTGAATTTCTCATCTATAAAATAGATATACTAATAGTTCCTACTCTGTAGTGAATGCAGTATGAGAATTAAGATAATATATATAAAATGATCAGAACAGAGCCTGCCATAATGTAAGCACCCAATAACTCTTTGCTATTATTACTACTGCTGATGTAAAAATTTGGTCATCAGTAGGGGATATGGTCTGGAATTAGTTTTGTACTGCAAGTCTGAAATCTAGTATAAGAGTAATAAGCCCCAAGTAGGTGATCCCTTTAATTATTCTTTCCAAGTTCTAATTCCACTATGTTTGTTCCCTTGGTATATTTGGGTTTCTCTAAAATTACACTATAGTTACACCACTGGGCTAATGCTCTGCCCACTTGGTGAGAACTGTAGCACATGACACAGATTTTTCTAGCCCCCTCTCTGGAAGGCCTGGACCTTGATTCTCACGCTTATAGGGGCTAGATATCATCAGACTCCAATCCGCACCAACCCTTTTTTTTTTTCTAGTAACTGTTAATATGCCATAGAACTTTGGGAAATGGTGCCCCACACCAAGCTGCCTCACAGGAAAGAGAGGGAAGGCCAGATTGTGTGAGGCTGGGGGCTCTTTGGAGCAGAACACATCTTTGAGCAACCTCTAGCCTTTCACCAAACATTTTGTCCACCAAACATGATCTCTGCAAGTAAAAAAGAACTCTGTTGATAGGACAAAGTGGACTATTAGAACGAGGATAAGGAACAAATAAAAATTCACAGGTGTACATAATATAAGACTGGGAATCTTCCCACAGTGGCCCTAGCTCTTTGGTTTTCAAAATGGAGTTTACAACACATGTACATCAGAATCATCCAGGAAATGTGGTAAACATGAAGATTCCAAGATAACACAGAGACCTGATGAAAAAGAATCTTTGAGAATGGGGCAGAAGAATCCACATTTAAAAGCTCACTAGATGATTATGCCACAACTAGAATTTGAGAGGCATAACATTTGGTAGTCAACAACAGATGTGAGACTTTTCCAATTGAATCAAAGTCACAAACCAAAATGAAAAGGGCCTGAGATGCATCCAGTGGGGGACAATTTAGTTCCATGGTAAGTAACCACATCTCAATGAGACCAGCCTTCCTGGGGAAGACTATTCCATGGTCTATCAGATCTCTTCATTAGGGAACTTCCCTGCTATTCCAGCTAAGTAGCTTTCCTTAATTTGATCTTATTACTCCCATGCTTTATACAAAGCTGAGTATAGCAATTATACTCAATAAACAAAAATGCTATATAAATGACATGCTAGGCTCATCTTTCCAATCAATTACTCTCAAATAATCACATCTCCCTACAAAGTGAGGGTCAACCTAGCTGTGCAAGAAAGCTTCTCTAAGTCTCCAATCTTGATTTGGATGAGTAGTGCCATCTTCAGAGTTAAGTGTATGGCCCCATTCTTGCAAACAGATGGAATTCTCACAGCTCCTCAGACACATTACAAAAATTGGGACTCAGAGGGCTGCTCAAGATGGAGGCACTTAAGGAAACTGGAATATAATCATAACTATCGACTCAGTTACAAATGCTGTGATTGCCTGGCCTCGAGAAAAGGACCATGAACAGGATAACATCAGTATCATAACAATCAAATGGAATAAGCCAAAGCAGCAGGAGAGATGTGGACTGCACATCAGGAAATATCTGATGACTATCTAGATTATTAGAAATGGCAATAAGCTACCAAGAGAGGTGGTATGGTATCCTCTATAGATCATTACAAATCAAAATACAATTTTCTAAGATAATTGCCGCTCAGATACAGGTATGTAGACAAGATAAACCTTTTTGGATTTTAGAATAAAGATTATGTGAGTATCCAGAAGATGCAGTTAGAGAAGATTGTTCTTGGGATCAACAACAACAAAAAAGCTCTTTGGAAGAGTAACTGATCCACTTAGAGATCATGCGAAGAATTTCAGTTGATTTTCCGGGGAATAATTTGGTTTAGTAGCAACTGGTAAAGAGTTCAATGGATTGGTACACCTAAATTCAAATAATCAACTTTAAATTAGATACACCTCATTATTATTTATACCTCCCCACACACAAATGTGTGTGTGTGTGTGTATGTGTAAACATGTGCATGTATGGTTAGAGTTTTGAAGGTTGTAACACTGGGGTTCCCAGTATGGAATACTTAGAAAATTATTCCACCTAAAAATTCAATGACAATTAATAATGATTCTGTCTATAAAATAAAGCAGATTCCCATGAATCATAAGTTAAATGCTGCCTCTGATTCCTGTAACTTCAGTCTGTTCAAAAGTAAAAGAGCTGAGACATTGTGTGCTGTTTAAGAATCTTGAGAACCAAAAAATAACAACAGAACAGTGGCGAGATGTGTATGATGTGAAGTAAAACCTGACTGCACTGAAAATATCACTCAAGGCCTTAACCACCTAATACAAATTCCACACAGTTAATGAGCTCCTATAAGGAATGGCTGATGTTAAATGAAATACATGGATATCGGTCAACCACCCTTAAGGAGCATAGCTGTGGACAAAACTGAATAATGCTGATTAATGGAGTCTTAGTGTGCTCTTTTTTTTTTTTTTTAAACACATTCTATTTCCAGAGATTTACTTCCAGCAGGAGACGCTTTTCTTCCAGCACTTCCCATTCTAAATCAATCTTTCTTTCCATCTATCTACCTATCTATCCACCTATCTAAAGTAATCTCTACATGTGACATAGGGCTCAAACTCAAGACCGAGATCAAGAGTTGCAGGCTCTTCCAAACTGAGTAAGCCAGGTACCCACAAGGACTCCCATTGTAGAAGAACTTCCTATCTCTATCAACTAACTAAAATCTTACTCTTCTCTTAGGACTTGCCTCTCCCCACAGCCATCACAAGACATTTAGCTTAAAATACATTGTTCCTTACTTGAACATTCATTCATTCATTCATCCCATGCTGCTTGAGTGCCTACAAACAATACCTAGCAATATATAAAACTCTGTACTCAGAGCTGATGTTGACATATTCTCTGTGTGTGTGTATATTCCCTTTTCTTGGCTGTATTCTCTGTTCTCCATAAGTTAAAGATCCAGTGAAAGATTCCAAGACAGAACAGCATAACTAAAGGAATTTAAGGGAAGGAAAGAATGCACTGACTGGGAGCCAGTAAATGGCATCACTACCTGTCTGCAAGAGATGTTACTAGGCAGGTTTAAAGCAGGGAAGGAAAAACACTTCATCAGGAGGAACGCAGCTTCATTTCCCTCAGAATCTAGCACTCTGTGGTGAATTCATGACAACTGTTGGTTGGATGAATTAATGAAATAGAACCTATTTAACCCTCAACTGGGAAAATGGGCAAGTCAGGTCCTGGCTCAAGGTTATTGAGGCCTTTTGGGGAGAAGTGCTTGGCAAAATCTGGCCCCAATACCAATTCTAAACTGCACATTAAATAAGCATAATAAAAGATGTGAGTTGGGAGGGGAACTGCCAGCAGGATGTTATTTTTCTGAGAATGGTACATGAGAATGAACTGGATGAGGGGATATCAGAGGGGGGAGGCAGTAGGGAGGGAGCACAGGCCCCTTCTTCCCTCTTATCCGTCAGGCTTCTGGTTCACTAAAACCCAATTGGACCCTTGTTTTCTTTCCTGGGCCAGTAATGAATGGCAGTAATTATCCATGCAGGGCTCTGTGTGAGTCACGAGGCAGCTTGGCTCCCGTTTCCTTGCAATTTTGAGCTGTGTGCGTGTGTGTGTTTTTCACCCACTACTATTGAGGAGCAGAAAAATAGATTACAATTACATTCCGGCTGGCTTTTGAAGACTTGATAGACAGCTGGAGAGAAATCTTCCCTGCAGCTGCCGGGATGAGAGGGTGGCCAAGAGGTGGGTGTGGAGAGAGAAAAAGAGGCCCTGTCAGGAGAGGAGAAAACCATACAAAATGGATTGCAAACAACCTCAAAGGTATTTTTAAAATATCAGGGTTGCTAATATTGAAAACAAATCTGGTGTCCAGGTGGCTGGCTGCGTATCTGTGGGAAGCAGGTCCCTTTCAGGAACACGTTGGGTCTTCAGGTCCAAAGATGCTATCACGGGATCATACGGTAGCAAGATCAGACTTGAACGAGGACTGGCCCTGAGGATGGGTACAGCCCACAGCCCTGAATCAAAGAGCTTAGATACATATTTCTGCCTCTACATCTGGAATCGCTTCACTAGGTTACAGCGGATATGTTTCTCCAAGAGGACAGATGAGATGATTTCTGTATTCCTTTCACTCCACCCTATTTTTTCATTTTTTGCAAGGGAACTCTTATTGCTTACCTAATACTATATGCTTGCCACTATGCCCCATGAGTTCTGTACATATCCCATGTAATCCAGACCACTTCCCCTCAAAAGGAAAGGTCATAACCCTCATTTTACAGAGGAAGAAAGCAAAGTTCAGAGGGGAAAAACAAGCTCACAGATGTTAACTGTCAGGGTGAGCAACTGGCAGGTCAACTTCAAAAGGAGTCTCCCACTCACAATGCAATGCTGAGCCTTCATCCAGTCACAAGGTTCTGTGGTTCTCTGAAATACTGTCTCACAGGCCACTGGAACCTATTACTGAACCTATTATCGCCTTATCAAGAACTAGTCAACCAGAGTGTGGGACACAGGCACAGGCAAATACAAAACAGAACAAGAAAGGCCCCATGGGCTGGGTGTGATTCTGCGAGAACCCTCTCAGTGGGGTGCTAAAACACAAAGTATAGGAACAGCAAGAAGAGTGCAGAGGACAGTCACAAGTAGGGCAGGTCTTGGGAAAGGATAGCAAAGCTGAGCTGCAAAGACAAATTCAACCTACTTCCCACCTTGCCTTGGACTAGCCCTGACTCCGGGTTGTTTGTGCAATCCATACCTAGCCATCCTAGACCATACCAGCAACTGTGTCCCTACAACATTAAGACATGACGAAAGGGCAGGCAAGGGTACACAGGTGGCGTGGCATGAACATTCACTATGACCTCATTCCCAGTGTCAAGTCAAGGGGGTGTGCCTTTTGAATATATGAAGACCACAGGTATATCTTTAGATAGAGCTTTTCAATGAGTCAGACATCTTCAAACAAACCTGCGTATAGGGAAACCAAGATGTAAGAATTCTCATACACTCCTCAGTCTACCGGAGACTTTGTAAATCTTCCTTAATCTGCTTAGAGTATCTCCTAACTGAATTATACCATAGCCTCCTACTCACAAAAATAAGTAAGAAAATGATTGAAACAATGAAAACAAACCCTGCTTTGGAACAGCTGGCCCATATTTGATCTTTTTCTCAACACAATGGAGTGAAATCAGGTTACAGGCCTCAATGGCAGGTATGGCATTTCACTTAGGGCCTGACCAAGAACTATTTATTCTTGCCTTGTTTCCAGCGTCACTTGGACAGGACAGATAGATTTGGATCACTAAAAACTCATCTATAAGATGGAAGGGAAAGACAAATACCTTTTCACTTGCTAATAGTCACCCTTCAGGCTAAATGCAATGTGCCTGCAGTATTTCATCCAATTATTCCTGTTACTGAAATAGCATGCCAAAGAGAGACCGATCAAACCTGGCATCAAGGATGCAGAAGTACAACAAAAGATTTTATTTTTAATAAAATATTTCTGCAATATTTTGTTTCTATTATATTTTTTAAAGATTTTTATTTATTTGAGAGAGAGAGAGAGAGAACAAGAGGTGGGGACGGGCAGAGGGGGAGAGAGAGAGAGAGAAGCAGACTCCCCCGCTGGGCAGGAAACCTGATGCAGGGGTCTACCCCAGAACCCAAAGATCATGACCTGACCTGAAGGTAGATGTTTAACTGACTGAGCCACCCGGGCAACTTTCTGTTTCTATTATAATAAAAAAACTAAAACTTTGGAAAGCAAGAATGCCAGTTACTCCAAGTAGTGGAGGGAGCAATGCTAACATATGTATTACTCTTCTCTAAAATAGATAACCAGTTGTCTAAGTCCTAAAATTTCATGAAATACATAGTGGTTAAAAAAAATATACAACAGGGGCACCTGGGTGGCTCAGTGGGTTAAGCCTCTGCCTTCAGCTTGGGTCATGATCCCAGGGTCCTGGGATCAAGCCCCACATTGGGCACTCTGCTCAGCAGGGTGCCTGCTTCCCCCTGCCTCTCTGACTATCTGTGATCTGTCAGGTAAGTAAATAAAATCTTTTAAAAATAATAAAAATTTAAAAAATAAACAACATAGTTACAACACAAATGAACTATCGATAGCTCCTCTATGTGTAACTTAGACGCATTTGTAGATATGTGGGTATGAGATCGTCATTCTGTGTAAGGCACTGAGGAACTCACCAGCTATAAGTGCTACTATAATTCAGACAACAATTGTAGGTAAACATGTCCTCCAAACCACAGGTAGGCATAATTTCCCTAACAGATGGAATGGATTTCAATAGGCCCCTAACCTCCAGGGAGGGTGGTTAGCATAGTGGTCTGCATGGACTACACGGAGGTGCCAAATAAAATATTCAGAAAAGTCTTCCTTAGCCTTAGCTAATTGCAAAATAAACATTTCCACTTTTTACCACCAGCCTTCCATGCAGGGTTTGCTTTGATGGCATTTTGCCTATTGGTTTAGATCAAACATGGATCATAATTTTTTTTTTTTTTTTTTTTAAACATGGATCATAATTTAAAAACTGTTCTGGTCAGGGATTTCTTTATTCAGTAACATACTAAGTAGGCATAGTTAGCTTTTACTGAAGGCCAGGAGCAGTATTAAATACTAGGAGTGCCTTCCTCATGTTTCCACTGCTTACAGATCAATCACTGATAAGTTAAGTGGATCATTGCAAAATGCTGTATGGAAGTCCCAGCTGAATGGGTCACAGAAGGAGGCTGTGCCAGATTTTGGCTCCCTATTATGATTTCATCAAATTCTATACCAGTCTTAGAGGTGTTCACGTCATAAAATCATAGCAAACCCTAACTTCTCCCTGGAAACATTTTTTGTGGCTATGAAAAAAGATGAAAACCTGAAGAAATGAGCATCTTAGGGCACATGGTTATTTAAGTGCTACAAAGGATGGAGAAGAGGATATGAAATGAAATAAGACAGTCTCAGGTGCAAGGAAAAAACTATTTGTGCCAAAAGAATATTGAAAAATAAGAATAAAGTTAAAAGATGAACACTTCCAGACTCCATAACTTACAAATCAATAGTAATCAAAATAGTGTGGTACTGGGGCACCTAAGTGGCTCTGTTGGTTAACCATCTGCCATTGGCTTGGGTCATGATCCCAGGGTCCTAGGATCAAGTCCTGCACCAGTCTCCCTGCTTGGCAGGGAGTCTGCATCTCCATCTCCATCTCCCTCTGTTCCTTCTCCTCGCTCTCTCTCTCAAATAAATAAATAAAATATTTTTAAAAATAGTGTGGTATTGGCATAAGGACAGATAGATAAATAGAATAGAAATGAGAGTCCAGAAATAAACCCATATATCCATGGCTGACTGATTTTCAACAAGGGTGCCAAGATCATTCAGTGGGGGAAGAATAGTCCCTTATGTTGCATGCTGGGACAACTGGATACCCACACACAAAAGAATGAAGTTGGACCTGTACCTCACCCCATATACAATGACCAATTCAAATGGATGAGAATCTAAATAGGAGAGCTAAAACCACAGAACTCTTAGAAGAAAACATAAGAGTAAATCTTTACAACCTTGGATTTGGCAACTGATACTTAGATATGGAATTGTAAGTACAAACAACAAAAGAAAAAATAGATTAATTGTGCTTCAAAGGACACCATCAAGATATTAAAAAGACAACCCATAAAATGGGAGAAAATATTTGCAAATCATGCATCTGCTCAGAGTCTAGTATCCAGAATATATATATATATACACACACACACACACACATATATATATAAATGTATGTATATATATAAATATATATACACATATAAAACTTTTACAACTCAGTAACAAAAAGACAGTTAACTTATAAAATGGGCAAAGGATTTTAATATACATTTCCCCAAAGAAAATACATTCAACACCATTAATCATTCAGGAAATACAAATCAAAACCACAATTAGGTAACACTTCACCACTTCATACTAAGATGGCTATAATTTTTTAAAAGTGGAAAATAACTGGGCTCCTGGGTGGCTCAGTTGGTTAAGTGTCAGGCTCTGGATTTCCACTCAGGTCATCCTCCCAGGGTTATGACATCGAGCCCTGTATTGGGTTCCAGGCTGGGTATGGAGCCTTCTTAATACTCTTTCTCTCCCTCTGCCCCTCCCACACCCCATTCTGTACACATTCTCTCCCCCTCTCTCTCAAAAAGCAAAAAAAAACAAAAACAAAACAAAACAAAAAAACAACTTGGAAGGTAACAAGGCTTGAAGAGGATATAGAGAAATTGGAACCCTTAGACTTTACTGGTGAGAATGTGAAGTGGTGCAGCTGCTGTGGAAAACAATTTGGTGATGCCTCAAAAAGTTAAACATAGAATTACCATAGAATTAAAAACAGTCACTCAAACAAATACGTGTATATACACGTTCCCAACAGCACTGTTCACAATAGCTAAAAAGTGAAAACAGCTCAAATGTCCACCAACAGATGAATGGATAAACAAACTAAGGTATATAGATACAATGGAATATTTAGACATAAAGGATTGAAATACTGATACACTACAATGTGAATGAAACTTGAGAACATTATGCTAAATGAATGAAACCAGACATAAAAGGTCACTTATTGTATAATTTCATTTGTATGAAATATCCAGAATAGGTAAATCCATAGAGACAGAATACAGATGGGTGGTCAGCAGGGGCTGGGGGAGAGGAGAAATAGGGAATAATTGCTTAGTGGGCACAGAGTTTCCTTTCGGTGAGATGAAAGTGTTTTAGAAATAGAAGTGGTGCTTATACTAACACTGTGAATATACTCAAATATATACACTGAATTGTTCATTTTAAAATGGTTAATTTTAGGGGCGCCTGGGTGGCTCAGTGGGTTAAGCCGCTGCCTTCGGCTCAGGTCGTGATCTCGGGGTCCTGGGATCGAGTCCCACATCGGGCTCTCTGCTCGGCAGGAAGCCTGCTTCCCTTCCTCTCTCTCTGCCTGCCTCTCCATCTACTTGTGATCTTTCTCTGTCAAATAAATAAATAACATAAAAAAAAATAAAATAAAATGGTTAATTTTATGTTGTATGAATTTTGCCTTAAAAAAATCCAGTAACTACAAATTTATAAATAAATAAATAAATAAATAAAATGTCTATAGAACCTTCATTCGTCCATTCATGCCACAGCAGGAAAAGGTCCAATGAGGAAATACTACTATGTATTAAGGTACTTCGTTGGGGAGAAAATGGTAAGCATACCTGTACCAGTCTAATGGCAAAGTCAGACCTTAATCAAATAATCGTTTTCTTGAAGCATAAGCACCATGAATGAAAGAAAATGGTTCTAGACTAGATCAGGAAAGGCTTTTCTGAAGATGTAAAAAATGAGCTGAGATAGAAAAGGTAAGTTAGAATTAATAACTGAAGTGAGGAAGGATGGCTTGGGACAATTGGAAATAACATTCCATTCAATGGAAACAAGGCGTGCAAAGATCCTATGGTGGAGGCAAAAAGGAAGCCAATACAACCTCCGCATTTGAAAAATTTATTGGTAACAGTTTTGACTATTTGCAAGCCACCCACAGGCTTATTACATGTAGTAATTTACAATTTTACAGAGACACTAATTCAAATTGTGAGGCTATGTGAGTGGCCTTAGTCAACTTTTATATTCATTACCACATTTTTTGTTGTTGAAGAGGACACGTAAAAGTCTTATATACTCTGTGGCATTTTATGAGGAAATGACATGCCATGGTGGTTATCTATGATTTTAAAGATCCCAAGAGGTCCCCTTGAGAATATCCAGTGCCCTGTAGACTCAATAGAGAGAGTAAATCTTTGGTAAATGGCCAGATTCAGCCACAAAATATATTTTGTTTGGCCTGCCTGGTCTTAAAAATAAGATTCTGAATGAATTTTGGGAGGGCATGACCTCTCCAGTCTAGCTCCAGGCTCCTCTTCTTACCGTCTAATTTGACAACACCAACCTGTTTCTCTTACTTTCACTTTCTGTTTGGCCTCTGACTACGTTTGAACTTGTGCTCCTCCTGCCCCCAACAAAGAACAAGGAGAACAAGAAGGCAGCTTGACCTTACACAAGTCAAGACTGTTGTGGTAGCAGTGATTTCTGCACATTCGTTGACACAAACCTTGGCATAGAGAATCGATCTATACTTACCAGGACCAGGGAGGTGCCCTTGTGCAGAGAAAGAGAAGGGAGGTGCACATGTCTCATGCCAAGCAACACGGCTACAAAATAATTACAGAAAGCAATAGTTTCTTTGATTTTTGCCTTCAGGTTTCTACATGTCAGAAAGGCCTCCAAGGGGCACTGCCTACAGCAATTACAGCCTCTCCTTGCTATGCTGCAAGAACAGAACATTTGTGTTTTCCCAGAACTATTATCACAGTCTGTTCTGAGACAATGGGGTTCAATAGGGCAAACAAAAGGCTGGAAATAGGAGGCCAGCACATTCATTTTACCCTAGCCAGTCACTCAATAAATATTTATTGAGTACTTACCATGAGCTGGAGCAGGCCAGACATGGGAGACAGGAAAGAATGACTTCCCATTTTTAACTGAAACAAATCATTCCCTCTGTCTATGACACAAAGGGTCTTGCCTTTACACTTCAACTATAGTCCTAAAGAACTCTGACATTATCACTGCCACATTCTACAATGAATAGCCTCTGGAAGGGTAAATACAGAAAAATAGCCAGAAATATTTTGGGGGGTGGGGGGAAGGAATGAGGTCTCACACTGCAGCTATAAAAAAAAAAAAAAAAAAACCCTTAAAGTAATGAAAACACTGTGGCACTGTTTTAATCACAGAACAGAATAGGAAGTGCAGAAACAGACCCATGTATATGTGGTATTTTAGTGTAAGATAAACAGACATTTTGATCATTGGGAAAGGATGAACTATCCTTTAGAGTGAAAGGGAATGAAGAATGTATCCTGTGGTATTGGGACAATAGGTTAGTCATATTTTAATAAGCCTAGTTACCTTCTGACTTGAATTAATCATAAAAATAAATTCCAGACGGCCTAGAAATCTAAATATCTAAAAATCCATATATTTCTATTATCTAAACACAAAACCTCAAATGATAAGATAAAAACTTTCAAAATTTTAAAGATAGGGAAGAATGTCATGAGCATGATGTAAAATTCAAAAGGCATAAACAGAAAATCTGAGGTTTAACTGCATTAAGATTTCAAATACTATATAGAAAAAGATAAATAAAATTAGAAAAACACAGAAAAAAATACCTATAATATATAACAGTTTAGAGTCATATTATAAGCACCTACAAATTACTAAGAAATATAAACCCCATTAAAAAAATCAATGAAAGCATGAATCAATTCACTCAGATAAAGTACAAATGACCAAAAACATAGAAATATATTAAACTCTACCAATAATCAAAGTAGTGAAAATGAAATGATTTTTACCCACCACATTTGAAAAAATGTTGAAGATTGATAAATTCAGTGTGGATAAAAATGTAGGGAAGTGGGTGTTCTCATACACAGGTGGAGAAAAATACAACTGGCACAGCCACCTTTTCAAATAATTTAGCAATGTGTGTCAATATTAAAAATAAATGTATCTTTTTACTCATGGGTTCCACTTTTTATTAACTGTCCTATAGAAATGCTCACAACAGTACACAGATATACCAATGTACACACAATGATAGTCACTGAAATTTTGTAATAGCAACAAAAAAGAAACAACCCAAAATGCCCATCTATAAGAGAATAAATACATTACAAAACTCTGGTACTGTGGGATACAACACAGCCATTTTATAAAGAATAAGCTGGGCCTATATAAGTACTGACAAGGAAAGAGATCTTATAAAATTGGTAAGTGAAGAAAAAAAAGTTAGTAAAACATGAGCATTATGATGTTTTGGTCAAAAACCACATTTACAAATAAGTGTGTTATATAAATATATATTAATAGGTGCATAAAAAAGTATAAATGCACATAAACACATGAATACATATATACATATACCAGAAAAGAGAAAATGTCTGGGAAAGTACAAGCCAAGCTCTAATCAGTCGCTACATCTAATAGAAAGATGCACAGTAGTCTGAATTGTAAAATCTTTTTAAATCAATACCTATCGCAGTCCTTTCATAATAGAAAAGCTAATCAAGGAATAAAGTGATAAAAAAGGGAGAGTAATGAGTCAAACCATCTTCTTTGTCGCTGCATCATGACTTCAAAACCATCATCACCCTTGCCTCCCAGTCAACATCTCCACCCCCGCCTCTTTCTCCTATAAGATGTTTAACATCTGAGAGGTTAGTTAGCACAAGAGGTTTTTTGCAAGACTCATTCCCTAAGCAATGATCTCAGTGAGGGAGGGTAAAAATTTTCAAACTACATGTGCCTCATGCCCTGGAGACAGTAATAACCTTTCCCCTACCCAACCATGGCATATCTGGGCTTTCACTAGAATGAACTTCACAACTACAGGAAGTCCCTCCTGCTAATAGGAGTATGTTATACCCTTCAGCAGTTTGGAGGCAGGAAGAAGGTTGCCAACCACTGCTCAAGGGCTGGTTAGTTAGATCCTCTGAAATCCCCTAGTGACATTGGGATTGCTTTCCACTACTTAATACTTAATGGGCAGTAATACTTAAGATTGATTGTATGGTCCCAAACAAAGCCAAACTCATTCAGTTGTGGGAAACAGGAAACTAATTCATTTAAGGTGTACTTTCATTCCATATAATGTTTTTTTCCCCATTTAAAACTCTTAATAATTGGGAAGCCTGGCTGGCTCAGTCAGTAGAGCATGGGACTCTTGGTCATGAGTTCAGAGTTCAAGCCCCATATTGGGCATGGAGCCTACTTAAAAAATAATAATAGTAATAATTTTTCAAAAGTTAAAAAATTTTAAAACTCTTCATAATCATATTAACTAGATATCAACTTTGTACGATTATATATTAACTCTAAGAGAAATACTATGTGGAGTAAGAGTTAAAGAAATACAAGACCACATACAAAATAAGACTCTTCTTCACAAAATTTCCATTTACGCTGTTATCACTCATTGTGCCTCTTCCTTTTTTAAAATCAAAAGTCACACAGATCTCATTATCCGCAGCAGTGTTGAGGGTTTTAGGAACTTCGAGAACTGCTGAAGGATACATCCAGCCTGGTGGAAAGACTTGCTGACGCCTGCTCCCACAGTTCAGTCTTGCTTCAGGGCGTCAGAGAAGTATCCAAAGCTCACAAACACCTAGCTCTTTAGAATTTCCCAGTAAGGCTTTAATTTGCCTCCTGCTGCTAGCTGTAATTATCTAGCCAGCGCGTGAAAGGGAAAATCCAGCCTCCTGCTTCCACTCTGCCTCTATGACAGCTCTATGTTGCTTGCTTCCTGTAGGCTTTCTCATCCTGCATAGACCTGGACACAGAAAAAGGCCCTGAAATACTGGGCCGCATGTCCCCAACATCACCTTCTGCATAACTGTGTACCAAACAATCAGGAAACAATTACTCATGATAATTATCATTTCTTATTGCAAGTAGACTATTGAAGATTAGACATTAAACCACTCCAACAACTTCCAACTGTTGTTTTGTTTGCTTGATGGAAGCTAGGATTCTGACTACGGGCATTCTCTTTAAATCTGCCTCTTTCCCCATCTGACCATTTTAAACACAAATTGAATTTAGCAAAAGCATTTGAATGTGAGAAATTTATTAGTAACATCCTACCTTAATGTGACTGTGTTTTGTGCCAAGAACATAAAATTAGAATCATCTGTAACTATTAACAATTCAATTTGAGGGAACCATGATTCCCTCAAATTTCAGATAAATCAGTTGATGTACAAAGTAACTCAAAATAGCAACATTCCCAAATTGGACATATGAATACATTGTCTGGATTCATTTAAGTCTAGGACATTTTCATTAGCAAAATCAGATGCTTTTCCCTAGGATTTCAGTCACCAAAATAAAACCTGGTTGAGAAGATGGTGCAGATAACTAGGGTCCTTGTGTTCTTTACTGTTTGGCTGAGGAACCACCACACACTGACAAGTAGATTGGTTTAACATTCGGGGAAATTACTCTCATTGCCATCAGTTGATTCCAGCTCCCCTGTCTATTGGAACATTTTGCCAAGGCTGGGATGTCTCCTCAACAGGCAGCCTGCACAGATGTAGCCTCTAAAAGCCTGATATTCCTCCACGCTGGCACCCACCATGGTTTGTCAACTAAGTGAACAAACCTGCTTTTTGTAATTAACACCTCTTCTCCAGATTTGTTTTGATTCTCCGAGAGACCTGGTGTGTGGAAATCTGTTTCATCTTCACTTTTAGCTAGTTTTGAGATAGAAGACCATGAAAACAAAAACAAACACTAACTCTCAACTTTTACCAAATAAGTCATGTAAGATATAATGTGGCAAATTTCCAAAAAAGCAGAAAAATAGCCCCCATATATCTCATTTTTGTTTCATGAGCATTAGTTGAAGCTGGCTGCAAATTAGATGTCAGGATGAAAACAGGCAGCAGGAACTGGTTTCAATCTTATCACTGTTACTGTTTCTTCTAAGGCTCAACCCCTTCCTTTTTTAAACCTCAGTGGTGAAAATAAAAGGAGAAATAGGTAGGCTTGCATCTGTAGCACTAAGTCCTTTATCCTACCATTCTGGTCTGGTCCAGCCACCAAGTACCTTATGCCTGATTACCAATCTCCCAAGAAGGCTTTCCACATTACTGTACCCCAGAGGGACAAGACTTGGGGGGAGTGGTGGAGCAGGGGAAGGGGTTGGGATAAGATATGCAATATAAGAATTTAGAAAAGAATTCAGGATCCTTAAATTGAAGGTTGGAAGTGAGTCTTCTCTTGTGGCTCTAAATCACCTAGTATGGTATGAAGTAAGGGAGGTGCTGATATGCAGATAATGACTCCATTTTTTTAATATGGGCCACCCCCCCATATCAGAACTCCAGCAAAAAGACTGACAAAGCCTACACTATCAAGAATGCTGTCCATCAAAATAGGGTAAAGAGAACATATGAACCACACAGAAATGTCATGTGTTACCTCCACTCACATTTCCTTGGTCAAAGCAACTCCCAGGGTGAGACCCAGTTTTGAAACCCTGTGCCAGAGGAAGGGAACCGAATATAGACCAGCTCTAACCACTACCATGCCTGCACTGCATACCTCAGAAGGGGCTGAGGATCAGATGAAACAAGATATGAAAGTGCTTTTAAAAAACTGCAAGCCCTATAAAACAGTGAGTTCTTTTATTAATGAGTCCCCCACCACTCACTGACAGTATTCAACACCTTTACCACACTGAGATTGGATAACCTCAACCCAACAATGCAAGCATATTTTCCGGCATTCGGAAGATGCTTTAGCTCTCATCAGAGACGCCATATAATTCTTCCTGTAATCTAAGAATGTAACTTTTTTCCATAATGCCCCTTCCCCTCACTAAAAAGCTTTTTACCCCTATTTCTGAGATCCCAGAATTGGGTTCAAATCTGTTTATACTCACTGTCCTGGGAACAAAGCGGGAGAAAATGTAAGCTAAACTACTTGGTTGCCTCTCTGGTCCTAACGTATGCTAGTCCTGAAATCTTAGCCAACAGCGCACCTAGCAGTACCTCAGACCTGCCTCTTGCTTCAAGTGTGTTTGCACTGGGGCGCTTGGGTGGCTCAGTCAGTTAAGCCAAAGACTCTGGATTTGGCTCAGTGTCCTGGGACCAAGCCCTTCCTGGGGCTCCATGCTCAGTGGGGAGTCTCCTGCCCCTCCTCTCTCTCTCTCTCTAATAAATAAATGCATCCTTTTTTAAAAAAGAGTGTTTGGGTGTAACAGACCCAGAAGACGCCCGTTCTTCCAGCCTGCGACCACCCTGCAAACTCTTTTCCCTTCAGAAAAGAGTTTTCCCTACTCTAGCCATCCTCTGCCTCCAGGGCCAGCCACCTCCGTTTTGGGGGCTTACCTCCTTATTGCCGACCAATCAGCAGCTCCCAGGTTTATTCCACTGAGGTGGAGGCTGCCGTCAACCCCCTGGTCGACAGGCAACCGCAGGCCTCCTACAACTACCTCTCCTTGGGCTTCCATTTTGACCCCACGAGGATGTGGCTGTGGAGAGCAGCGGCCCTTGTTTCCTAAGTTGTTGAGAAGAGCAAAGGCTCAGGTGCGTTCGAACCAGGGGACCCGCCCACAGCCACGCCCCATCCCAGGACGTGCAAGAAGAGCGGATGCAGCCCTGGAAGCCGCCAGAGTCCCGGAGAAGAGGCCGACCCCAGCCCTCTTGGGCTGCATGCCTGGGTTCTGCCTGCGAGGACTCCCAGCTCCGTCACTTCCTGGAGCGCCACTTCCTGAATGAAGAGGTGAAACCCATCAAGAAGACGGGCAACCGCCTGACTCACCTACCCAACCTGGGCTGGGCAAGTATCTCGTGGAAAGGCTCACCCTCAAGCACCACTAGGAGCCTCCAGAGCCCAGTGGCCTTTGGGTGGGGCTCTTCTGAGCTCCCCCAGTGCCAAGGCTTGTACCCAAGTCTCTTCCTGAAGCCACTAGACAGGTTTGTAACTACCTGCAGCCCTCTCCCAAGCCTGAGACCAAATGGAAACAATAAAACTTTTGGCAGAAAAAAAGAAAAAAAAAAAAAAAGGCAAGAAAGAAACCTTAGCCAAGGGGCACCTGGATGGCTCAGTGGGTTAAAGCCTCTGCCTTCGGCTCAGGTCATGATCCCAGGGCCCTGGGATCGAGCCTCGCATTGGGCTCTCTGCTCAGCGGGGAGCCTGCTTCCTCCTCTCTCTCTGCCTGCCTCGCTGCCTACTTGTGATCTCTGTCTGTCAAATAAATAAATAAAATCTTAAAAAAAAAAAGAAAGAAAGAAAGAAACCTTAGCCAATCTTTCTGAGTCTCAGTGTCCTGTGAAAAGTGGGATTATTAGCAGCCCTGCCCTACCAAAGGTTTCTGAAAGAAATAAATGTACATAATAACATAGAAAGTCCTAAACCCAGTACCTGACTCACAATAAGCATTTCATTAACATTGTCTTTTTTTTTAAGAGAAAAGAAACCATAAAGTAATTTTATTTTTTATTTTAAAGAATTTTATTTATTTATTTGACAGACAGAGGTCACAAGTAGGCAAGAGAGGCAGGCAGGGAGAGAGGAGGAAGCAGGCTCTCCGCGGAGCAGAGAGCCCGATGTGGGGCTTGATTCTAGGACCCTGGGATCATGACCTGAGCCGAAGGCAGAGGCTTTAACCCACTGAGCCATCCAGGCGCCCCAGAAACCATAAAGTTATTTTAAAGGGCCATGGTAGCAATGAAGGTAACTGTTAGGTCAACCAAGATAGCAGCAATGTCTAGGGAGCGAGGATGGTCCTAGAAAATGGGACCTGACACTGTCTCCGTGGAGTAGTCACTCATTTAATTAGTCAATCATTCAGACATTTACCATTCTTTCTACTCCAGGCACTATGCTAGGCCTATGACTCCAAAGATTATTAAAACACTATCCTTCCCCCTGGGAGCTCACTATCTGTTAGGGGAAGCAGATGCATAAACTTACTGTTATTCCAGAGCATAAGAAACATGGTATGTGATATAAATCCTAAGTGAAGTCCAACATAGTCCTTAGTCACCCCCATCCTAAAATCCCATGCCAGATTACCTTGCTTGAGATCTTGTCCCAAGATTTCTAATCCTTCTGTGTAAAGATTTACCTCTCTAGTTGAAATGAAAATAGCACTGAAAGAAGAATCACATTGTCACTTCTTGCCAACCAATACCAGACTTAGGGGTATGATCTAGCTGGCCTCCAGGGAGAGCCCTATTCTCAAACTCTTCTCCCTAATCCTGCCATAGAACCTAATATTTCACAAAGGTTCATTCATTTGGATCATTCTTTAGGCACTGGGGACCTGATTTGGAAAGAAAACAAACTGCCTTTAGAATGATTCTAATTCTCTAGACGAAAATTCCCAGAGAACAAGCCCTGAAATATATATAGCATATATTTATATCACACAGATATAAATACACACACTTACAAGCCTTCATCAAAATTCTATCAACTCTCCAGATATTATTTCTAGAACACAATTATCATCATTATTATTTCCTTGCCTAATCATTTTTCCTTCATATAGTTGTGTCTTTGGTCTCATGATGGCACCTGTGATAGGCTAGAGTTCCCTAATTATTAAAAGTACATTCATGAGCTAGTCCTATAGTATTGCTGCTCTACTAATCACGAACAGCGATTAAATATCTTGCAAGCAATTTTAACATTCATCAAACTGATAATGGCAAGAAACAAATTGGAGCCTTTCAGTGTTTTACCAGATGTGCTCTCTAATTCCTTATTACTCTATATATTTCTGGAAACTATTTCTATATACAAATCAAGCTGAAAAGAAATGTGCTCTTTGCTGCAAAAATAAAAGAACACGTTTAAAGCTGCTTGCCACCCTGAGTATAATCACAATCACATTAAAATGCAGCTCGATGGCTCATCTTTTGTCTTCCCCTCTACCAGTCAGTAAATTAATTTCTTTATAGATATGAACATCAATATTCTATTTTTGTTAAAAGTGCCTTTTTTTTTTTTCAGTTACTTCCTGGGAGAAGCAGAGTTACTATGGCAATCTCTGAATCTTGCATCTGCAGCTTTAGACTACCACTGTTTTATAAACGGGAAGCTATACTTTAGTTCAATTCATTTTATAAGGTATAAGAACACCCTTGTTCTTGACTGTCTGTGTCAACAGTATGATATGTGGGGGGAGGGGTTGTTGCTCAGACCTATAATGTGGGATGGGGAGTGGGGGAATGAATCTTTTCCTAGGGTGAATTTTTATACACAGAACTGAATGCCTTGGTCACAATGAATGCCAGATCAGTTTGCTGAAAATGAAGATGAAGGAGAAATTGTGTATCTTTCTTATGAATTGCTCCTATGACTCCCTCCCATTAATAATTCTATTCAACGTGTGAAGGAGAGCAGTAGGTGAAAAGATTGTATGCTCCTTTGGGCTTTGAAGAGTAGTCTCATGGCCCATGAAGACCCTGATACCTTCCCATCATAGGGTTCTGCTCAATTCTATAACCTCCTTTTAATCCCCCAAGATGCCATTTTGCAGTTCCCCAATACCTGGATAATAAGAATCTTCTTTAACAGGTCTACACTGACATGGAGACATCTAAGTAATCCTACTGGAAAGCCCAGTGGAATGTCACTCTGTTGTAAACCATGCAGGTGGAGCTGTACCATTAGTCACCAGTGGTTACACAGATTAGTAACATCCCAGCAATTTATATTTCACCTTTAGCTTCTACGTGGATTGATGGATGGCCTTTAGCAATCTGCTTTGGACCAGCTTATTCTTCTCCTTTTTTTTTCCTTTTAAGATTTTATTTATTTATTTGGGAGAAATGGAGAGAGAAAGTGAGCAAGAGCAGGGGATGGATGAGGAGAGAGACAAGCAGACTCCCCACTGTAAGCCGAAGTCAGATAATTAACCAACTAAGCCACCCAGGCATCTGTCCAGTTTCTTCTTTTTACCACTCCTCTTTCAGCTAAGCCTCATATGGGAAAGATAAGAGAAGTTCTCAACCCACACACAGTCCAGCGCTCTGCACACCAGAGTGGGATTTTAGAGATGGGATTAAGACCAAAATCCAACATAAAAATATATAGGGCCTTCTTCCACTTGGAAAGACATCCCAACTTTGAAGGGCCTATAATAAATTTTCTTAATCTGGGGCCACGGATGAGTTTCAGAGCTCCATAAACTCCCAGATTAAGAGGCAATATTTCATCCAATTTCTAAATAGGAAGTTGTATGACTTTCAGCAGGCTCCTATAAGCTCAGGACCCCCAAAATGGGTGAAGCCAACAGGCTCAGCAAGTCTAGAGTGGGCTTCAGATAGAAGTTTGGAGAGGATAGCTAGAATTCTTTGCAATAATGTCTTCAACATACTGAGAGAAAATAGCTTTCAATACAGAATTCCATTCCCAGATAGGTTATTTTTCAAAAGTAAAGATGTTTTATAGTAAAAAATAAAAATATTTTGGAAAGATAGACATAGAGAAGCTTATTACTCAAATACCATAAAAGAACTATTTAAGGTTGTACCTTGACCCTGAATGAAAAAATAGGATACAAGAAGCTATGTTGAACAAAGAGATTTGGTAAACATCAGTTAATTTTTTAAAAACAGATAATAGTAATGACTAATTCCGGATATTAAAAGTGAGGTACAGTAGAATACATAGAAAATTCACAGAGAAGAATTGAGAGATTTATAGAGTTAAGTCTTTTTAAGTTTCTTTTATTGTTTAGGGAATAGGTAAAGATACATATTACATTTAGATCTTGTTAAGTGGATATATGTTAAAAATTTAAGGGTCTCCAACATCCCCCCAAAATTTAAGGGTATCTACTAAAATATAAATCTAATATACAATTTCCAAATGATATAGAGGGAGGAAAGGAAGCAATAAGGAAAATCAATGTAATAGAATATACACAATAAAAGGAAAGAAAAGTATTAAAAATAAAAAATAAAATTAAATAGTAGAAATCAATCCAAAAATACCAGAAATTATGCATATAAACAGAACAAACTAACCAATGAAAGAATCTCAGATTGATTTTTTTTAAATCCAACTATATGTTATTTATAAGGTATACAATTAAAGTTTAAAACTAATAGGAGATTACATAATAACAAAGGGAATTATTCATCAAAAATAAATAAGAGTTCTATAGTTGAAAAGAGGAAAAATTATAAGGAAAAATTAGTCAATCCAAGGTCAGTGTGAGAATTTTTAATATGCCAAATTTAATGGCATATCCTTATGATTAAAGAGCACACATTTGACCATGAACTAGTTCACAAATTCTCAATAAGTAATATGAAACTGAGGTCATACAAACCACAGTGTATAACTACAGTACAATAAAACCAGAATTCAATTTTTTTAAACATAGCAAACTATTTTTTGCAAGAGTAAAACAAACTTACAAATAATTTAGGCACTAAAGAACAATACAAAAATAGAAATTAGTAATATTTAGAACTAACACTAAAAAAGTATATATTCAAAATTGTGAGATGCAACAAAAACAGTTTTTAGGAGAAATTTTATAACACATTGTATTTATGCGTGTAACAAAAGGGAAACAGGAACATTGACCTAAGTCTTCAATAAAAGATTACAGAGGAAAATAGCAAGATAAGCCCAAATAAAATAGTATGAAGTGAATTTTATTTGTAAGCATAGAAATTAAGAAAATAGAAAACGAAGAAATAACAGGATTGGTCAAACCAAACCTTTTCTTTAAAAGTATGGAGTAAACACACAGTCTTGTCTCACACTGAATGCAGCTACGATATGTGGACAGAATTCATGAAGCAGTTATTTGAGGACTCTGAAAAGTAAATGGGAGCTGGTATATTGAGAAAAATGATCCAAATTCTAAGCAGCACTCAACCAGTGGTGAATTAATCATTTTTCCCCTGCATATCCCCCAGACTATCCTAAAGACAGACTAAAACTCAGAAGTGAATATTGGCATAGACAGAGAAGGCTCCAGGACAATACCTCTAATTCAGCCTTGAAAGGCAAAAAAAGGGGGGTCTCCTGATAGGAACTGGCACCTAACACTCTGAAAGAAGAGAACTTTCCTCTCTGATCAGATGTGCTCTGGTCCCAAAGAGTGAGTATCTGTTCTTTTTTCTCTATCATCCAATCATTTGGCCCCAGATACATGTGCTGTCATAGAAAGTGTATAACGGAGAAAGGTGAATAAATCCCCAGATTCGTGGCTGGATGATTAAAACGGGAACTCCAGGAAGCCAGACTATACCATGGAGATTACAGAGAGGGGAGAGCTTAGGAAAGCAACCCATAAAGTTGTTTATGAACTCATGAACACACTCCCAAATTCTCCCTGTGTGGATCTGATCCTAAAGAGCATACCAAAAAACTTAGAGAATTAAACTAGGAGATAAACCACTACCCAGGTCCCATATTGGCCGCTGGATGGTGCACATGTTGGACAATCCCAATGATACTGCAAAGGCTTTGAAACTGACGGTAAAATCACAACTCACAGATGGTTGGATGGAAATTTTGGCCTAAACTCAACCAGGGCAATTTCCTACTAAAACAAAAATATCGACACTCCCCCATAGAATTAAACAAGACTCAGAATCTTAAAAATATACTACTCAGAATGTTGAGTACACAATCCTAAATTATTCAGCACACAAAGAACCATGAACACCTTGACTCAGATGGGAAGACAATGAATACATATCGATACTAAGATGACACAGATGTTTGAATTATCTGACAACGATTTTAAAGCAGCTATTATTAAAATATTCTAACAAGTAAGGACAAACATTGCAGAAATGAATGGGAAGAGTAACAAACGTTCAACAATGAAACAGAAGAATAAAATACACAAATTTAGAACTGAAAAATACAATAATCAAATTTTTAAACTCCTAGAAGAATTAAATAGAGAACAGAGATGACAAAGGAAAAAGTCCATGAAGTTAAAAAGAATTATCCAGTCTAAAGAATAGAGAGAAAAAAGACTGAAAAGCTAGTTTCATTAATATAGTTATTGATTATAGTTACTAACATATTACATTAACAAATTAAAGAAGAAAAATACATGATCATCTAAACGTTTAAGAAACATTTGATAAAATTCAACACTTTTTCATGATTTAAAAAAATAAACTTTTAGCAATGTCAGAAAAAATTTGTAAGCCCAGAGAATATTATCACCAAAAAATATTTATAAAACAGTGGAACCATTCTCTTAAATTAGGAAGCAAGAAAGATGTCCACCATCCCTTCTATTCAACATAATACAAGAAATAAACATCAGAACTAGTAAGAACTAGTATTAGAACAAACAAGAAAAATACCACTTAAAATAGCAACAAAAATATTCGGTATCTAAAAATAAATCTTTTTTTAAATATGCAAAACTTTTATTAAAAGTATAAAAGTTATCTGAAGGACATAAAAGACCAAAATTAAAGGAGGGCTATACCATTTTGACAGATGGAAAGACTAAATATTTTAAATAATTTCATTCTTCCCAAATTACTCTTTAAATATTTACAATTCCAAATAAATTCCCAATAGGACAGAACTTTGACAGACTGCTTTGAAATTTCACATGAAAAAGTAAAATACCAAGAAGAGCCATAATAATTTTTGAGAAGGGGAAAAGGGAGAAGAAGGAATGTAGTGGCCATGACTAGATGCATTTGGGGAAAACCCCTAAAGTAGGCATAAATGGGAAACTTCCCACACCATGTAGTACACATACAGACAGAGGCCAGTTGCCCCAGGGCTGATCCAGCAAGAACCCCATGGACGGTGTAGAAGAATTATGGCAGTATTCATACGAGGATTGCCAAATAGACCAATGGAACAGAATACAGAGTCTAGAAATAGGTTTACAGGGACACCTAGATGGCTCTATTAGGTTAACTGTCTGCCTTCGGCTTAAGTCATGATCTCAGGGTCCTGGGATCAAGTTGTGCATCAGGATAGTTGCTCAGCAGGGACCCTGCTTCTCCCTCTGCTTACCACTCCCCCTGCTTGTGCTCTCTCTGACAAATAAATAAAAGCTTAAAAAAAAAAAGAAATAGGTCTACATCTAGTAAGATTTAGACGTACGGTAGATGTGACATTGTAGGTCAGTGGGAAAAGATCAAATCAATAAATGGTATTGGCACAACTGGTTTTCCATATAACCAAAAATTAGGTTTCTTTCTCCCATTATCGAAAAATTGAAAATTCCAAATTAAAGACCTTAAATGTTAAAAAAAAAAAGCAACACTTTAAAAAACATGTAAAGCATAACTTTATGGCTTCCATATAGATAATGATTTCTATAATACAAAAAATACATAAAATGAAAATTAGACTGAGAAATCTGACCACACTTAAATTAAAAGCTTCTGCACAATAATAAATAGCATAAACAAAATTAGAATACAGGCCACTGCGCACCTAGGTGGCTCAGTTGGTTGGGGGTCTGCCTTTAGTTCAGGTCATGATCCCAGGGTACTGGGATCAAGCCCCACATTGGGCTCCTTGCTCAGCAGGATAGTTTGCTTCTCCCTCTGCCTGCCACTCCCCCTGCTTAAGTTCTTTCTCTGTCAAATAAATAAGTAAAATCCTTAGGAAAAAAAAATACAGGCCACAGGAGAGTCGATATTTACAACTCATAAAGGATTAGTATCCATAAACTATAAGAAATTCCTATAGATTAATGAAGACAGTAAGTTCTTTGAAATGCAAGTTGATACTATTTGATTAAGTTGAAGATGTGCATATCCAAAAATACAGCTGCTTTACCTCTAGGTGTGTCCTCCAGAGAAATCCTCATACATGTACACAAGGATACAAGTAGAGTATTGCTTATAATAACAATGTCAATGCCCATCAATAAGGACAAGGATAGATAAAGGGACATAGTCCAATAATGGAATATTATGCAACAGATCAAATGAACAAATGACCTACATGTATCAACATGGATAAACCTCAAAAATATGATGCTTAGCAATACAAAAGCAAGCTGCAAATGAACATATACATTATGAGACAGTTTATGTGACATTTGAAACAATGTTCTACATTATTAACAAATGCATATGTAATAAAAATTTTTTAAATGCATGGGAAAGATATACACCAGTTTTAGTGTGATGGTCACCTCTAGAAAGAGGAATGAGATGGGTAGGGGTTCTTTACCTTTCTCTATTACATTTTATGTGTTAAAAACAAGGAATTTAGGAAGATGTGGGAGGTTCACAGGTCTAAGATTTGTTGCATGTTTTAATGTTTAACACAAAAATTAAATCAAAATCCACAAATCGAAGCCACTCTCTCCAGGGAATATATTATTATAAACATTTTCCCCAAAAGGTTCCCTTCTCTCTCTTTCTTCTTCTCTCCATTATTCACCAAAATTCTGTATAGGCTTCAACTCCTCTGAAAAATCTCCCTGACTCTTCACTCTGCCTCTCTCCCCCCCTCCCTCCTCTGCAGCCCCACTGGACACCTGCTCTGGATACACTGTTACCAGAGTTACCACACTAACAAGTCGGGCTGAACCACAAAAGACTGCTGCTCTTTCTAGGTCAAAAACATTTGAATATAGGGAATGTCATATGGTTCCACCGATAATTACATTTAGATATCTGCCTTTCCTACCAGACTCTGGGCCCCCTGAGTATTCATGTTAGATGCACAGCGTTGTGCAGGGGTATCATAGGGGTGTTCAATGGTCACTTCAATTGAACTGATTCCATTAAGGATAGTCATTCCCCTTATGCCTCTTCTTCAATCTCTTCCTTCTAGATTTGAAAGGGTAGATAACTGGTACAAACACTTTTTTCCACCTATATCATCAAGGAGCTCTGGAGTGGTCACTCCTATGGTCTTTGCTTCATGGAGTTCTATTTATGGAAGGAGCTAGAATTAAAATAGGTGAGCAAAGAACTCACAAGAGCAGCTCAGCTGTGGGGAAAAGGGATTCTTGGGAAACTGAGAAGCCAGTGTACTGCTACACTAATGCATGAAGATGCATGTCTATGTATCTATTCATTCATTCATTCATTCACTTATTCATTTGCTCAGAATCAGATGCAACTTATCCAGACTTACTAGGAACAACCCAAGAATTCAAGTGTATTGTGCCAATTTAACTGCCATCTTCAGCTACTCCTCATTGTGAACTTTCTGATATCTGCACAGAGAATTGACCAGCATCTTTCAACTCAGGAAGAGGAAATCACCATTGTTGTTAGTGGCAGTTGGGTTCAGGAATGAGCCAGTTTGTGCTGCTTTACAAAGGACCAAAAAGATGGTTC
Organism: Enhydra lutris kenyoni; assembly: GCF_002288905.1. NCBI lineage: Eukaryota > Metazoa > Chordata > Mammalia > Carnivora > Mustelidae > Enhydra > Enhydra lutris. The sequence goes on along the minus strand of NW_019154085.1, from coordinate 67,035,239 downwards.
ACTTATTTCCTTTCTTCTGTTTTTATAACTGCAGTTCAAAGCAAGAGGAGATATTCTAACAAGGAAAAATAGCATAAAATTTAAACATTATAATGAATTCTTTTTAGTATTTAAGATATTTGGAAGCTTACTTAATAGCTTCAAAAGCTTGCAGCTGTTGCCTAAAATAGAATGTGTGCTATCTGAATTCCAAAGAGCTGTTTTATAAGGGAAATGGAATGAATTGTAGAAGAGATTCTGAGTATAATCCTTTCCTACATCTTTGCTGTATACAGGACTATGACATTCTTAAAATTTCAAGCAGGGAAACCTGCTCTGGTTACCTTGGTGATAAACTGGGGATAAAAATTACACATAATTGCTTCTGATGTCACTACTACCATATTGTTTCCAAGGCTACAGATTGTCTCCAAATAATTGTAATGCTTTGTGCACTGGAAGCCCACTCTGTAGGAAAAAGCTTTGTACTTCAGTTACTCTTTCTAGATCTATCTAATAAACCATCCACGGCCTCTCAGGGACTTTGGATAATTATGGAGATAAATTGACATTGAAAATGCCTCTATCTTAAACTATTCCAGACACACAAACATAATTTGAAAAATCTAACATAGGGAAAAGTTAGTTTCTACTATGATATATCAGAAAATTTCCTTCTAAAATACATTTCCTTTAAATGCTAGCAAATAGAGCAAGTTGCAGAAATATGTGTGTATGTGCACTCTGCATGGAAAATAATGAAAAATGTGCAGCAGACTATATATATCTCAGTGGTACCCTCTGAGGGGGAGGATGAGGCAGGCTTTCATTCTCTACAAGACATACATTTGTATGATATGTGAATTTTTTTTAAAGATTTTATTTATTTATTTGACCGACAGAGATCACAAGCAGGCAGAGAGGCAGGCAGACAGAGAGGGGGAAGCGGGCTCCCTGCTGAGCAGAGAGCTCGCGATGCGGGGCTTGATCCCAGGACCCTGAGATCATGACCTGAGCTGAAGGCAGAGGCTTAAACCACTGAGACACCCAGGTGCCCTGATATGTAAATTTTTGCAGTCTGCATATATTATTTTTGTAATCAGATAAAATAGTCCAGATAAAACAAAATTCCTAGTCCCTAGCAGAGTTATCCTTAAATTACCAGCCTAAAAGAAATAGTTTCCTAAATTAAGTGAATAAATGAAGCCATTTATAAAGGTCACATTTCCCGCTAACATGTTTCATTTGTAAAAGCAGCGCCCAGCGAGTTCTTTGTGCAATCGCACTCAGCCACAGCACAGTTATTCTCATATGTTACATTATGCAAAAATTAAGAATCTCTTTGGGAATCAACAACTGATGTATGCTGATTTAATCACTCATGTGTATGTGACCCATGGACTGCCCAAGAGCTCACCACAGAACAGCTGTGGTCAATGAAAAATACCATTAAATTTTAGCTTCTTGGGAAATCCTATTTAAAGCATATTACACTCGAAAAACACTCGAGTAATGATGTCATTAACAATAACAATCATTAGAATAGAGTATCTGTGCTGCCAAAGTCACCAAACCTGCCGGTAAAACTGAGTTTCGAGGTGCAGCTGGAGCCCTGGATTTAATTGCTCACATGACCAACAGACAGGGCAGGGCCCTTCCACTCAGCCCTCTCCAGGTGCTGCAGGGGTCTTGTGCGGCTTGATGACACCCAGTTCCAGCAGTGACCTTGTCAGCAGGACATTTTCCACTGGAGCAAAACAGCGTGGTGCTCACTGTATCTTAGTGGCCCTTGCTTGCCTAAACAGCCGGTTTTGCACAGTAACAGTTTACCTTTGGAGCCCATTTACCATATAATGCATGAAATGGCCCACATCTGGGGGTTCGGGAGGGGGACTCATGGGTCAATCTTCATCTTTTAGACTAAATATACAGAAACTAGAGATAGGAACTTTGATGCAAATAAATAAATAAATAATAAAACCAAAACACAGCCCTTTGTGTCAGAGTCCTGATTCTTTTTCTGCTGGTGAAATTTACATAGGCAATTGTAGCTATGAAAGAGAATGGACATCAAAGAACTATGTTTACAAGAAAAACAATGGGATGTATTGAGCAGGCATCACGTTATCCACCTGTGAGGAACTGAATACTAACTTCTACTTGCCTTTTGATGATCATCAATTGAGACTCTAATAATGATTAAATGATTTATTTTTGTGCTTCCTGTAATTGGCCATTTATGTGACTACCCACACATTTACAACCTAATTACTGCTACAGACTGTACAATTAAGATGGCACGACTATTAGGTTATAGGATTTACACACCATATAAAATGTTTTCTCATTTTACCAAAGTTGATTCTGGGAGCTCTTAGATAACCGTAAGCATATAGGTTGCACTCTAGAAAGCTCTTTGGGACATCATGAAACCAGAATTAATATCACTTGCGTTTTACGAGAAAGTAATCTATAAATAACAGAGGACTCAGTCATATTGCTGCAAGGCTCTCTAAGTGACCCATTTGCCATTTCAATGAACCATTGTAGGAACAGTTCAGTGAGGACTTGATCCCACACCAGTTTCTGCATCACTCACTCCTGACTTGGGCAAAAATCTCTATGACAGTGGGTACAGATAGGAAATCTATACCAGCTCTTTGTATAACTCCACTCATCTAAGTAATAATTACTATGTCAGGGATACAATTCATAAGTAAACTATGAATGACCTCTTCCAGAAGATGACATTGGCTAACAGGAAAAAATACGGAACCACAACTCCAAGAATCTTCACTCATTGCAGAGAGGAGAGCAGCTTGGATTTAGCAAAGATTAAACAATTCTGCTGTTAAAAAACCATAAATGATGGAGATTATTTATTTATTTAAGGATTTTATTTATTTATGTATGTAAGAGAGAGAGAGCACACAAGCCAGGGAGAGGGGCAGAGGAAGAGGGAGAAGCAGGCTCCCCACTGAGCAGGGAGCTCCACACAGGGCTCAATCTCAAAACCCTAAGATTATAATCTGAGCAGAACGCAGACACTTAGCCTACTGAGCCACTCAGAAGCCCCATGATGGGGATTATTTAAAGCTTCATAACCACTGTAATTATATGCAGATTCATTATTTTTGTTTTGTTTAATTTTCCTGTGTGAACAAAATATAAACACTATTGAAAATAAAAATTTCTTCCTTTACCTTCATAGAATGTCAGATAACTGGTTTAATCCATTTTTTGTTTTGTTTTCTGCACAGATTTTACTGGTTTTACAACACTATGTGTTTTCTGCAAAGCATGAAACAATTCCTTAATAAACATGCCTCAGAAATCAAAACAAAAGGCAAGAAAACATTCTTGCCCTGACTATGAGTACTACTTATAAACACCAAACTTAGTTTTAAAATAAGGTAGTACTAAGCTAATATGTGAATAGAAAGTTCAAGAGGCTCTAATGCTGTCTTTCTAAATAAAACAAAATAGGGGCGCCTGGGTGGTTCAGTGGGTTAAGCCTCTGCCTTCAGCTCAGGTCATAATCTCAGGGTCCTGGGATCAAGCCCCGCATTGGGCTCTCTGCTCAGCAGGAAGCCTGCCTCCCCCCCACCCCCCACTCTCTCTCTGCCTGCTTCTATGCCTACTTGTGATTTCTGTCTGTCAAATAAATAAATAAAATAATAAATAAATAAATAAAACAAAATAAAATGGATGCAACTGACCACTGTATAGGACATAGTACACATGAAATACATAATAGTAATGCTAATGACTCAATTAAACCAAGTTCCAAAGTAAAATGTAGGAAAGAGTTCACAACATTTGGAAATTTGGGATGAAACAGGATTGACAGTAATTGGAGACATGTGCAACTTTCAGTATCTCACTTGGTGGACTCTATCCTAAGACATCAAAAAGTCCTGAAACAAACAAAAAAGCATGTTTACTTTGTTTAACCCAAAAGGCCCAAATGCACCTGATCACAGCAACGTGCATAAGTCATAACTGTTGTTTTCAATTAGCCTGTTTAAACAGTCTATGAACCAGTGTTTAAGTCTGGGAGATGCTGGCTTAGGACAGTAATAATAACAATCAATATTATTTAAAGCTCTCAAATAGTGAATAGGCAAAATGTTAAATGAGGGCCTAGCAGAAACTAGAGCTTAGGAATGTGGATTTATTTCTCTTTGAACAGTAGAACTAGAAAATGGAGAAATAGTACCTTCTGTTTTGGCGACATTTTGATGCCAAAAAGGAAAATCATATTCCATAATTAACATCCCTATTATCTGGAGCCTAAGGTCACAAGAAAATAAAAAATGAGAATTGAGTAAAACTATACATAAAAAAGTGTTAAGATTTATTATTAAGAGACATTAATGTTATATGAAGAAAATCCTATTTTCCTATGCTTTCTTTTCTTTTTGATAGATTAATTTTTTTTTTAAGATTTTATTTATTTATTTGACAGACAGAGATCACAAGTAGGCAGAGAGGCAGGCGGAGAGAGAGGGGGAGGCAGGCTTCCCGCTGAGCAGAAAGCCCGATGTGGGGCTCGATCCCAAGACCGTGGGATCATGATCTGAGCCGAAGGCAGAAGCTTTAACCCACTGAGCCACCCAGGTGCCCCGATAGGTTCATTTTTTTAGGTCAAGTTTATTGCGTTATAATTGACATTTGGCAAAACTCACCCTCTTTAGGTGTACAGTTCTGTGCATTCTGACAAACATACAGAGTCATGTGGCCACCACCAGAATCAAAATACAGAACATTTCCATCACTCCAAACAGTTGTCTGGTGCTCCTCCATGGTCAATCTCCAACCCCACTCCTATGTCTTTCAGTTTTAATTCTACAGAATAATTTCCTGAACACTCTACAGCAGCATTCATTCAATATTTACTGATGCCTATTAACACCAGACACTGTGCTATACGAAAGTGAGAATATAAGGAGAGAAGAAGCCTTGTGCCTTTCCTCAGAAAGCTCCCAGAGATAAGCTAGTCAAAGCTCTCCTGGTTGCACTGAGAAAAACCTATTTCAAATAACTTGAGAAAAAGGAGTTTTATTTAAGGGTATAGCACTCCAGTGAACCTGAAAACAAAAATTACATTCAAACAGGCCCCAAGTGAACCAGGCTGGGAGCAAAAAAAAGGGCATGAAATTTGGATTGGATCCTTACACCATATTGTCTCACCAACTCCTCCTAAAGTTACCTGGCCTCTCTCTTCCCTACCCCCTCTCCCTCCCAGCTTGCTCTACTTATCCATCTTGGTGTAGATCCAACATGGCCACCCCAGCCCCAACTCTTTCCAACCTTTCAGCTCATATAATTCTACAGATGGAATATTTGTGTCCCATTGCAGAAATTCATACATTGAAACTAATCCCCAGTGTGCTGGCCTGTGCGAGGTGAATAGATCATGAGAACAGAACAATCATAAATGGAATTAGTGCCTTTAATAAATCCCACAGAGGTCCCCCACTCCTTCTACCCTGTGAGCACACAGCAACAGAATGGCTGCCTATGAATGAGGAAGCAGGTCTCTTCAGACACTGAGTCTATTAGCACCTTGATCTTGGACTTCCCAACCTCCAAAACTGTGAGAGATTAATTTCTGCTATTTATAAGCCACTCAGTCTATGGTATTATATTATACCTCCAATTGGAACAACCCTTTATGTCTCAGTTAAAATTTCCAAGAGAGGAAATCTGATTGGCCCAGCACCTTAATCTATGGTTCCCCCATTTAAAGTGGGGATTTCCAAAGATATTTGCAAATGATATGTACAATAAGGGGTTAATATATATAAAGAACTTATACAACTCAATATCAAAAAAGCAAACAATCCAATTTAAAAATGGGCAGAAGAATCTGAATAGACATTTTTCCAAAGAAAACATACTAATGACAAACATGACAAATGAAAAGATGCTCAATATAACTTACCATCAGGGAAACGCAAATCAAAACCACAATGAGATATCACCTCACACCTGTCAGAATGGCTAAAATACAAAAGACAATAAACAAAAAGTGTTGGTGATTATATGGAGAAAATGGAACTCTTGTGTATTATTGGTAGGAATGTAAATTGATACAGGCACTGTGGAGAATAGTAGAGAGGTTTCTCTAAAAATTAAAAATAGAAATACCATATGATCTAATAATTCTGCTACTGGGTATTTACCAAAGAAAATAAGAACACTAATTCAAAAAGATATATGCACTTGTGTATTTCCTACAGCATTATTTGTAACAGCCAAGATATGGAAGCAACCTGAGTGTCCATCAATAGATGAATGGATAAAGAAGAGGTGGTATAGGGGCACCTGGATGGCTCAGTGGGTTAAAGCCTCTGCCTTCAGCTCAGGTCATGATCCCAGGCTCCTGGGATCGAGTCCCGCACCAGGCTCTCTGCTTGGCGGGGAGCCTGCTTCCTCCTCTCTCTCTGCCTGCCTCTCTGCCTACTTGTGATCTCTGTCTGTCAAATAAATAAATAAAATTAAAAAAAAAAAAAGAAGAAGAAGAAGAGGTGGTATACACACAATGGAATACTGTACAGCCATGAAAAGGATGAGATCTTGGGACACCAGCGTGCCTCCATCAGCGAAGCTTCTAACTCATGGTTTCGGCTTAGGTCATGATCTCATGGGTCATGAGATCAAGCCCCGTGGTCTGGCTCTGCACTCAGCAGAGAGTCTGCTTGAAGCCTCCCTCTGCCCCTGCCCCCACTCACCTGCACGCTCTAAAATAAATAAATAATTAAAATCTTTAAAAAAAAAAAGATGAGACCTTTCCATTTACAACAACATGCATGGACCTAGGAGGTACCATGCTAAGTGAAATAAGTTAGACTAACAAAGACAAATATCATACAATTTCATTCATATGTAGAATCTAAAAAGCAAATGAATAAATGAACAAAGAAAAAGCAGAATCAGACCTATAAATACAGAAAACAAACTGGGGGTTGCCAGAGGTAAGGGGTTGGAAGTACAGGCAAAATGGGTGAAGGGGAGTGGGAGATACAGACTTCCAGTGATGGAACGAATAAGTTGTGGGAATAAAAGATGCAGCATAGGGAATACAGTCAATGATATTGACTATAATAGCATTATATGGTGACAGATGGTAGCTACACTTGTGGTGAGCATAAAATAAAGTATACATAGTATAACATAAAGATATTGAATCACTATCTTGTATACCTGAAACTAATGTAAAACTGTGTGTCAACTATATTAAAAATTTTTTTTTGAAGATTTTATTTGAGAGAGAAAGAAAAAGAACAGGAGCAAGGGGGAGAGGCAGAAGAGATGGAGAAGCAGGCTCCCCACTGAGCAGAGAGTCCAACACCAGACTTGTTCCCAGGACCCTGGGATCATGACCTGAGCTGAAGGCAGATGCTTAACCAACTGAGCTGCCTAGGTGCCCCTAAAACAAATTTTTAATAATAAAAAAATATTTTAAATAAAATAAGTGGTATCTCCAGGCCTCTTTTTACTACCTTTGGCCTAGGAAATTGGGGTCATTTCAAGCTGAGGAATATCTTTTTTTTTTTTTTTTTAAGATTTATTTATTTTAGAGGGAGAGTGTATGCACAAGTGAACAGAGGTGAGGGTTGGGGTGGAATCTCAAGCAGACCCCCTGCTGAGCACAGAGCCTGATGCAAGGCTCGATCGCACAACCCTGAGATCATGACCTGAGCAGAAATCAAAAGTTGGACACTGAACCAAATGACCCACTTAAATGCTCCTCAAGCTTGGAAATATCTTATTCTAGGGACAGGGCAATTATCACAAAAAGTATTTATTAGACCAACATTATGTGGTAAGTGCATACAAGAGATCAATCCTGCTTGGTGGGTTTGAAGATTTCATAGAGGAGGTGATAGATTAACCAGGTTTTAATAGGTGGTCACCAGTGCAAATAGTGGCAGAGTCCAAGGGTAATGTGGAAGAGGGAGTACCTGAGAGCATTCCAGGCTGAGAATATAGTATCTGAAAAACATGAAGAACCATGCAAGAGCGTATCTTCTTTAGGGAACTTAATCTGATATAATTGGAGAGCAGAGTACATTTGGACAATGACAAGAGGAAATAAGTAGGAACCAGAATATGAAGGGCCTTCAGGCTATAACAAGAGATCTGAACTTCATCCTATAAGTAATTCAAAGATTTGGGGCAAGAGAAAGACTCTAGATTTGTTGATATAATAAACTTAATAACTCAGAGTCCCAAAGTCCCAGAATTCTCAGATCCTACCTTTGCCCAAGAGAGAAATGCAGAAAGATTACTCCAGGCTAAATCACTCTGTTAATTATCAGCTGAGGCTTTCATTCCAAACCCCAGGATAGTCTTTGGGTGAGGTGGGCCAGACTTCAGAGGGCTGAGAGGACCACTTCTGACTTGGCTCCAGGAAGCCCTCAAACCTACACCCAAAGCTGGCTGAGTAACCTCTTTGGATCCTTCCTGGAGACTCACTTTTAAATCTTGACCCTCTTGAGCTTGCACCCTGGCTGGCAATATAAATTTGATCCCAAGGGAAATACGTGCTTCCCCACCACCCCCATCTAAAAGAAAAGGGGAAAAGAGTAGTTTGCCCAATGCTCCTTCCCATAATGGTTACCATCTCCCCACCTATGGCTCTATCCCTACTGTGGTCTTACTGCATCTACTGTCTGGGCCCATTGCTTGTGAGTGAGTGGAATAAATGGGGGAAATTTGGGATCTCCTAGAGTGTTGAGGGTTCCAGTGGTGACAAGACTAAATCAGTCTTTCATTAAGAAGGCTGACAGCAATCTAAAGAATGAATTGCACAGTTTGACTGTGGGGACTGGAAACCATTTGGGAGAACTGTTCCATTGGCTTGGGTGGGATGTTGATGAAGGACCACAACAGAGTGGTGGTATAGGGCTTGGAAAGGAGTTCTTAAGCCTTAGGGTGCATCAGAAGCACCAGCAGAACTTGCTAAAACACGGGTATGTGGGCCCATCCCCAGAGTTTCTGATTCAGTAGGTCTGGGTTAGGAATTGAGATAATGCATTTCTACCATTCTGCCCAGTGATGCTGATGCTATTGATACAGGGACCAAGCTTTGAGAACTACTGGAAGAGCACATTCCATGAACTAAGTAAATAATGAAGCGTTTTCTTTTGTCCCCATTTGTAAAGTGATATGTCCTTTGCAGTAAGGGCATTAAGATAAAACGTAGAACATTAATAGTCCCTCACCAGTCAGAAAGGTTCCTATACACAAAAAGCTATTGTCACATCGTTATATACTGAACCTGAGTACAGAGTTACCCAAATCTACCCCACACCAAATTCTGAGACTACATTCGAAGCAACTTGAAAACAAAAGCAATTTTAAAGAAGGTTTCCAAATTTCATTGCAGGTATAATCCGAGTCAGCGCTGGGCATAAAGCCATTAAATCTGGCTTCTCAGTGGTCAAAATTCTCATTATGACTTAACAATTTTCACAATTTCTTAATAAGATCAGATAAGTAGCACTAATATATCACTTTTCACAAGATAATTCAGCTTAAAGAATTTCTGGGTTCATTGCATGTTAAAATGGTTCAATCCAGTAACTCTCAGCTTTAGGCCATGCTGTACTCTACCCACTGAGCCAGACTCAACACAAGCAGAGGCAGCAGATGGAGAAGGTTGAAAGTATCAAATACCAAAGTATCAGCTTTACTAGGCCACCTCCCTTCATAATTTAGACCCTTCTGTTGGAGATTTGAAAATATATTCTAGACAGATGACATGTTAACAGAATCATTTCATGGTTCAACGTCCTCTCAGCATGATTTATCTATATCTGTAAGCACTGGAAGCCCCCTAGTCAAGAGATTTATGAGCTACCTATATAATTCTATTTTGTCAAAAAGAAATGTGTGCAATTATGGAAAAACAAAATGATAATATTTATTTTAAGATTATGCCATTTTCCAATTAGGAGCTTTAGAGCTAAAACATGTTCACCATTTTTGTATTCCCTGTACCCCATCCACTTCTTTACCCCATTAGCAAACACTAAAATAATACCTTGAGGAGAAAAGGAAGAGGACCTCCTCATTTCTAAACTCTCGGGAAGGACTTGAGTTTATAAGACTGGATATAAATTCTGAATCTGCTATTTAGTAACAATCTTTATGGGCTTCAGTTTCTGTATCTGGAAAATAAATATAATACGTACTTTCAGAGCCTGAGAATTAATTGAGATAAAAATATGTGGGGGTGCCCAGGTGTCTCAGTTGGTTGAGTGTCTGCCTTGGACTCAGATCATGATCCCAGGGTCCTGGGATCAAGCCCCATGTCAGGGAGAGCCTGCTTCTCCCTCCCTTCTACCCTCCCCCCACTTATGCTTGCTTCTCTCTCTCTCTCTCTCTCTCCCTCTCTCTAATAAATAAATACCTTTTAAAATTAAAAAAAGCTTTAACAAATAAATAAACACCTATGGCTACAGCTTATCAATGGTGAAGCATTACACAACTCCATGATTGTAGAACTAGTAGTAGTAGCAGTAGTGTTAGTTGGAGTAAGATATCTTTTTTTCTCTTCTCTCGCATTTACCATACAAACTCAGCTAAAGAAAGGTTGATGAAAGTTACCAAATGTCTAAGTTCATGCAATAGCCATGAGTGATAGCTCCCTAGGTGAATACCTCCTTCCCTTGGGCCACAGCTCTGACCCCTCAGCCCCACCGAGTTCTATCCTCAGCTGCCATTCCAACAACCTTCCAACAGCTGGAGGCCACACAGAATGGTGGCTCTAGCAGGGATGGTCAGGCTATGGCAGACTTCCATGCAGGGCACAGCATCGTGCAAGTTGTTAGATACTACAAGTTAAAACAGCATTGGGTTCACAACCAAGGAACAGAAAAGTGAGAAACTCTGAGAAAACAGACCCAGGGAGAAACAAGTACCTCAGATCTAAGCAGCTGTGTGCCGAGTATATAAAAGCTGAGCAATATTGGAGTAAAAAACATGATTTTATGTCTCCACCACGCTATCATTGTCAGTCATTCTCATCCAAACTCTAATCCTGTTTCTCTTAAAACTACTGAACAGACTTACTAGTTCTCTTGTTTCTTTTCATAATTTTTTCTTTTAACACAAGTAACATATAAATATATCCTCCATGTAAAAAACTGAAATAATACAAAAGTACAGAATCAAAGTAAAAGTGAGGCCTCTCCTCAGGGGAAAGCATTGTTTGGAGTTCGATGTATATCCTTTGAGCGTTTTTCCATTACATGTCCATTCAAATATGCAGAGATTCATAGTAACTGGGAACATCCTGTACATAACAATCTTCAACTTGATTTTTTCCATTTAGTACTGAGTTTTTGGAACAGTTGTTCTCTAAATATGGACCCTAGACCAGCTACATCATTATCACACTAAACTTTTTAGAAATACAAATTCTTCTGCCCTGCCACCAACACTAGATCTCCTGAATCAGAAACTCAGGGAATAAGCCCTGAAATCTGTCTTGTAACAAGTCCTACAGCTGGTTCTAATGCACACTAAAGCTTGAGAACCTCTATTTTTGAAATCTTTCCAGGTTGGGCCATACAGATCTATGCATTCTTTTTAGTGGGTGCACGTTATTCCATAGACTGAATATATCATAGCTGTTTAGCCACTGTCCACCTGACAGTTTCTCCTAAGACAAAAACTGCAGCAACGAACATTCCTATCATGAACTTCTGTGGTATATCTATAGATGGATTGCTAGGAGCAGACTGCTATGCCGAAGTGTATTTTTTTTTTTTTTTTCAGATTTTGATACTATCAAGTTGCCCTCCAAAAGTGTTTACTAGTATTCCCATCAAGGGCGAGAGTGCTCATCTCCCCACATTTTTTTTTAAGATTTTATTTATTTATTTGACAGACAGAGATCACAAGTAGGCAGAGAGGCAGGCAGAGAGAGAGGGGGAAGCAGGATCTCCACGGAGCAGAGAGCCCGATGTGGGGCTCGATCCCAGGACCCTAAGATCATGACCTGAGCCCAAGGCAGAGGCTTAACCCACTGAGCCACCCAGGCATCCCCCACCCACATTTTTAACAACAGTTGTTATTAGCAGTTTTCCTCAGTTTTACCAGTCTGATGAGTGAAACAGAAATGATGTAGTAAAATCACATGTTACCAGAGGGTTCAGGTTAAGTTGAGGTTCTAAAGTGGTAAAGTGAAAACCATGTATAGTCAAAATTACTTAGATGATCTCTGAAGGATAGCTACTTTGGAGACTACACACTCACTCCCAATAGGGACAGCCCAACAAACCTTTTTCCAGGCTGTTTCTGGAGATCAAAATGACATGTTTGGGGACACTGTCATAAGAAAAATACACATCTTTATCTTTTTTAAAAATTATGTTATGTTAGTCACCATGCAGTACCTCATTAGTCTTTGATACAGTGTTCCATGATTCATTGTTTGCATCTAATATCCAGTGCTCTGCACAATCCATGCCCTCCTTAATACCCAGCACCAGGCTCACCCATCCCCCTGCCCCCTCTCCCTTCTAAAACCCTAAGTTTGATTCCCAGAGTTCATAGTCTCTCATCATTCATCTACCCCTTTGCTTCCCCCGCTTCACTTTTCCCTTCCTTCTCCTAATGTCCTCCATGCTATTCCTTATGTTCCATAAGTAAGTGAAACCATATGATAATTGACTTTCTCAGCTTGACTTATTTCATTTAGCATAATCCCCTCCAGTTCTATCCACGTTGATGCAAAAGGTGGGTATTTATTCTTTCTGATGGCTGAGTAATATTCCATTGTGTATATGGACCATATCTTCTTTATCCATTCATCTGCTGAAGGGTATCTTGGCTCTTTCCACAGTTTGGCTGTTGTGGACATTGTTGCTATGAGTGCATATAGCCCTTCTTTTCACAGTACACATCTTTAAACACCAGACTCACACTCCATGAGGTAGGAGTCTCTCACACCAAGAAGCAGCCTATGAAATATGCAAGCATGTGAGCAAACAGCAACTCCTCAGCTCACACCTTACCTTCACCGCCCCACTAAGCCCTCTGTTGAACTGGATTCAGGTAACTTATGTGCCCCTTTGAAGCATCTCAAGTGTGTTCCAATCTTTTATTTTATATTTTCTTGATTTTTATGTATAGCAATTGGACATTTTAAGCACATTTTCAGGTTTTCAATGGCCATTTGTATTTCTTCCATAGAATGCCAAGTTCTATCTTTTTGCCTTTTTCAATTGGACTACTTTTTTTCTTACTTATTTGAAGAGGTTCTTTATATATTTTGGACATTAATTTTTTATGGTATGATATTACAAATATGTTCTTTCTATTTGAGTATTATTCATTTGGTACTCCTTTATATACTTGCATTATTTATCTGATTCCTATGTCTTTCCAACTAGATGACTATAAGACTGAAGAGCAGTGAGTGTGCCTTATATTTTAAAATGTATCTCCTCACCTCTCCAGCCCCCAAGTTTATAGTAGAGTTACAAATAGTTCTATGTTCAGTAAACTGAATGAATTATTATATAGGAAAAGCAAAGTCTTACGCACATAAGTACATGTTATTCAATATTTAATAGTCTGAACAGTTTCCATTAGGATTCCTTCTTTCAAACACTCTGTCCATTATCCACTATTTTACATTATTACCATCAGAAGAAATCTGTTAGAAACCATATAAGACTGTCTAAAGTTTTGTAGATGTTCCTTTAATTTCTGACTCCATGGATGAGAATTTGTCATAAACTAGGAGGAATGAACTCTTTAGAGATCCCTCGTTATGATGCTTCTCTAAAACTTGGGCTTTCCTTCCCTCACTTATATCGGTCCTTCCACTCCCTTCATGACAGAAAAAAAAATGGCAAGTATACTTCTATATACAAAGTAATGACTTTTTTTTTTAAACACAAAAACTGTTAAGAAATAGATGAGCGAAGGAAAGAATTACTTAAAAGGGGCACCTGAGTTAAGTGTCCAGCTCTTGGTTTCAGCTCAGGTCATGATCTCAAGGGTCATGATTTCATGGGTCATGAGATTGAGTCCCACATAGGGCCCCATACTCAGTGCACAGTCTACTTAAGATTCTCTGTCTCTGCCCCTGTCCCCACTCAGGCACGCATGCAGGCACACACACTCTCTCTCAAATAAACAAATAAAATCTTAAAAAAAATTTTTTTTAAAGAATTAGAAGTATTCTAAAAGCAGGGGCACCTGGATGGCTCAGTGGGTTAAAGCCTCTGCCTTCAGCTCAGGTCACGATCCCAGGATCCTGGGATCGAGCCCCACAGCGGGCTCTCTGCTCAGCAGGGAGCCTGCTTCCCCCTCTCTCTGCCTGCCTCTCTGCCTACTTGTGATTTCTGACTGTCAAATAAATAAATAAAATCTTAAAAAAAAAGAAGTATTCTAAAAGCAGTAATAGCTTCCTGTAGATATGCTACAAAAATATAGTTAGTTTATAAGCAGCAATAAACCAAATCAGTTACCTAGAAATCTATTTTTTTAAACTCAGAGAGTATACCAGGAAATGGATTAAATAGATTAAAGTTAGTCTAAAAATTAAAATTAAATGCCCTGTTGACTTTCAATGTATTTTTACAGCCAAGGTAGGCATTCAATCTATTACTCTATAAAATCCAAAATCTGTATTAGGTCAACCCACCAGAAAGTTACACATGTGAGCTGCATTATTTTATTAATTTCGACTGAATTTTTTCTTTAGAGTCATGATGCCAATCTATACTGAAAAATAATTGTTGGATTTATCATAAAGATGATAGTAAAAACACTGTCTATTATGTTACCATCTTGAGCACACTACTTATTTTTATGCTTCTGACTACTGCAAATTGTGCAACTGAATGTATTCTGCTTTTTGGGTTGGCAACTAGAAAGTTCAGAAACAAATGAGTAGTCCATGAGTGAGTAAGAAATTAAGGTGTGCATTTTGTTTATCAACCTCGCTTTGGCTTAATCTTTTTCCTATCTTTGTTTTCTATTTGTGCAAAATTCTTTTCCTCACATATTTCATCCGGTTGTATAGTCTGTGTTTTAGTAAATGGTTTTAAATACTTTTGGGAATGAGCCAAGTGATGAAGCAATGGATACCGAACTAGAGAAAAGAGAAATCAAGGTGTAAGAGTGGAAGCTAAAAGTAAACCTTCAACAGAATCACAGATTTTGTTCAATCTACAAGCCTGGCATTACCTGGGCCATAATCCAACCTGGGGACTAAATTCCTTGAACTCCCTGCCTATCTCCATCTACCTTGAAGCTCCTGGTTTTAACATCTCTGACTTGTTGGCTCCTTCACTTTTTTCCCTGGATCCTACTTCATCTAAACCTTGACTGTCCTCTGCTTATAACTACCTGCATCTTGGCAAAGAGACCTGAGTCCCTGTCTAATTTGCTGATTTTGGCCCCAGTCATGCTATAATTCCTCCCAATTGCACATATGATCTAGGTTTTTATCACATTTACCTTCCAAGCTGTACAGAAAGTGCTTTCTTTTAGAATCTTTCTAGAATGCATGAATCTTTTCAGAGTGTTGGAGTCTCCAGTGGTACAATTTATAGGCAAAGAATTCATAGTTCTCTGAAATTGAGGCCAAGACTTAAAAATCTAGAGGAGCTACATACTCTTTGAGTGTCTATCTCCAACCAGAGGAAGACTGGGAGATGAGGACAAAAGAGCCTTCCATCAGGAGGCAAAAAAAGTTAAATAAAGAGATTGAGTCCTGCCATGACAATAAAATCCAATGGCTTTCCGGTTTATAATCACAGCATTCTAAATAGGAATCTGTAAAATCTTAAGAAGGCTTTTTAAAACCCTGCCCTCATTGATGCTCTCCTCCCACATACCTTTATTTTCTACTCTCCACTTGCCCTTTGGCCTAACCTGATATTCCCACATGACAGGCCCTCTCACTGTCAAGCTATGCTCACTGCCCTCAAATCCACTTACAGCTTAACTTTTGCCACTGGTTTCTGGTCCTCAACCCGCCACTACTCTCTTGCAAAATCAGACCATCACCATAGGTCAAATCAACAAATATCTGCTTCCCAATTTTCATTGTATTTATCCTTGTAAGTGCATGTGACAGTAGTAATAATAGTAGCTACTACTTATTGAGCACCAACTGCATGCTAGGGCACTTTGCCACGTCATTTCTTTTCCTTATAGCACCCAATAATGTTGACATTATCTCAGCTACGAGAATTCACATACCTTATGCCAAATCACACAACCAGCAGGTGGAAGATTAGGGACTCAAATCCAGGAATGTTGGAAGGGTGGTTTCAAGGTGGCTGCAAATTCTCTGCCACCACTCTACTAGTCAATTCTCAATCTCATACTTAACTCAGGAGCATCTGATACAGTTGATCATTCTCTCTCTTTCAGCTCCTTCTTGTGGCTTCTGGAGCACCACCCTTTTCTAGGTGTTCTCTTGCCTAAAATGGCCACTCCTTCTCAAATTCCTTTCCCGCTTTCTCTCCTTCTTTTCCATGTCTAAATGCGGAACTAGCCTTCAGGCTCTTTTACCCTCTTCATCTACATCCACTGCCAGGGTAAAGACTACTAGACCCATGAGATGAAATAACATGTACACTCAGGATGCCTGGGTGGCTCAATTGGTTAAGCATCTGCGGTCAGTTCAGGTCATGATCCCAGGGTCCTGGGATCAAGCCCCATGTCAGGCTCTCTGCTCCTCCCTCTCCCTCTGAGGCTCTACCTTCTTGTGTTCTTGCGTGCTCTCTCTCTCTCTGCCAAATAAATGAATAAATAAATAAAATCTTTAAATATCATGTACACTCTGATGACTCCTACATTTATGCCTCCAGTCCAGATGTCTCCATAGAACTCCAGACTCCTATGTCTCACATTATCTCTATTTGGAGGACAAATTTTCATCTTAAACTTAATGTCTGGAACACAAGTCTTGATTCCTGCCCTATCCCCCACAACGTCATCTCCTCCCACAATCACCTCTACCTCAGAAAATGGCAACTCCCACTTTCTAGTTTCTCTAGCCAACAACCTTGAAATTTTTACTATATCTTCTTTTTCTCTCATGTGCTATATCCAACCCATCAGTAATCCTATCAACTCTGCATTCAATTTATATCCATAATCCAACTAGTTCTCACGTCATTCACACCTTGATCCAAGTTGCCATTCTCTCTTACCTGGATTATTACACGTAAGAACCTCTTACCTTGTCTCTCTGCCTCCATTCCTACCACCACCTCCCTCCTACTCACTAGCATTCCAGTCTCCATGTAGTATCCAGATCTTTAAACAGAAATCACTTCATGTCACTTCACTACTCCAAACTCATAATGGTCTTCTATCTCATTCATAGAAAAATCCAAAATCATATGGAGGACTTAAGGCCTTACATAGTCTGTCGCTAGCTCTCTCTTCCATCATCTCCTACCTTTCTCCCTTTCTCTGTGGTCCGGCTGCCTTGGCCTCCTTACCATCCCTAAAATGAGCCCCCCTCCCTCCTATTTCAGGGCCTTTGCTCTTACTCTTTCCCAAGGCATGGCTTGCTCCCTCACTCCTTTTAGACTCTTCCCTTTACCTTATCAGACAGGCTTCTCTCAGCACCTTGTATGATAGTAAATCCCACCCCAGCTGTCACTCTCTATTCCCTTTATCCCACTTTACTTTCTTTAGTTCAGGCACCTATCATCACCTAGCATAGTATATAATTTGTTATTATTTCTTTCCCCCCTTTAAATTATAATCTCCATGAGGACAGGGAATTTGATTTGTTCACTGCTATGTCTGATACAGTGCCTGATCACAGTATACACTTAAGTTAATTGAATAAGTTAATTCCAAGCATCAGCTCAAACTTCATTTTTAAGTAGGTCACTATTTACACATATGCTCCTAAAGACCTGGAAAAGTTTTAATTAGGAAACTCTTACATTTTGCCAAACTCATTTGGCAAACATTTTTACCCTGGGGTCATTCTTTCCTTATGTGTAATTGTGTGCCAGCACATTAATTTTTTTTTCGACCACTTTCAAGTTGGAGAGTATATCTTTACCAAGCCATTTAATTCTTTCCTTGTTGATATACATACATATTTACAGTTGGGTTTGTTTGTTTTTTTTTTTTTCTTTTTAATGGATACAAAAGTGCCAACATGTGAACTTTGGGAAGGAAGTGAAGGGTGGGGCCAGAAGAAGGACCACGATCTCCAGGGAATTGCATCATCATCAAGGCAAACATGCAACACACTTTCCATTTGTTCCTTTAAAGTCATTAGAAGAATGGTGAGCTGTGCCAGGTCACGGTAGACCACTAAGGCAGGACTGATGCCAAATCTAGTGATGAAAGGGACAGGTCAATCTCCCCACATTTAGCTCTCCTGCCACTGAAGCTGAACTTAGGAGTCAGAATATGTGGGACTCAGCCATGTATCTCTCTTAATTAGCCCTATCACCTAAGAAAATTCACTTCTAGCCTCTGGGCTTCTTCTTCTGCTTATAGCTGCATTGGATTTTATCAGTGATTTTAAATGTTTTTGGGTCCTAGACCCCTTTCAGAACTATAAGCTATTGTACTAATTTCTTAGGTCTGCCATAACAAAGTACCACCAACTGGATGGCTTAGAATAACAGAAGCTACTTGTTTCACAGATCTGGAGGCTAGAAGTCCAAAGTCAAGGTGTCAGTTGGACCACGCACCCTTTGAAACCTGTAGGGGAAGGATTCTTCCTTGCTTTTCCAGCCTGTGGTAGCTCCAGATGTTCCTTGGCTTTCCAGCATAACTGCAATCTTCACATGGTGTTCTCTCTGTATCTCATACTATCTTCCCTCTGTAGGTCTCTCTCTGTGTGTCCAAATTAACCCCTTTTTTATAAGAACACCAATCATATTGGATTAGGGCCCACCCTAATGATCTCATTCTAACTTACCTATCCCTGTAAGACATTATTTCCAAATAAGGTCACATTCTAAAGTACTGGGGGTTAGGACTTCAACATATCTTTTTTAAGGAATACAATTCAACTCATGGAACACAACCATCTTCCTAAAAACAGTCCATTTGCATTCAATCTTAGGAAATTTATAGGCCCTTTGAAGCTCAGCCACTTACTAGTTTTTATTAATTACATGTCTTGGAGCAAACCATAAGTCTTTTAAGCCCTCAATGCTCAATTCTAAAATAACAAAACTCTAGTTATCAGAGTTGCAGTGGAGATTCAAAGAAATCCATATAAGGCAGTAAGTGTAAATTGTGAAAAGACAAACAATTATAAAAGAACAATTTACAGTGGCTGAAATGGGGCCCAAAGCTATTGGTTTAGACTGGGGTCTCTAATTTTTTTTTATTACACATTTTACCAGTAAGACATTTTTGAGTATACCCTCTAATAACAATTTCCTTTCTTATCAATTGTGTACAAGTGTAACTAAATTTAAGAATGGATGAGATGAAATGTTTTTTTAACATTATCCAAAATATTCTGCAGTTAAACAGAAACATGAAAAAATGCTCTACATCACTCAGGATCAGGGAAATACAAATCAAAACCACAATAAGAAATCACCTCACACCAGTCAGAATGGCTAAAATTAGTCAAGAAACAACAAGTGTTGGTGAGGATGTGGAGAAAGAGGAACCCTCTTATACTGCTGGTGGGAATGCAAGCTGGTGCAGCCACTGTGAAAAATAGTATGGAGGTTCCTCAAGATGTTAAAAATAGAGCTACCTTCCAACCCAGCAATTGCACCACTAGGTATTTACTCAAGGATACAAACATGGTGATCCAAAGGGGTACCTGCACCCCAGTGTTTATAGCAGCAATGTCCACAATAGCCAAAATATAGAAGGAGCCCAGATGTCCATCAACAGAGGAATGGATAAAGAAGATGTGGTGTATATATATTATATATAACAGTATATATATAATGGAATATTACTCAGCCATCAGAAAAATCTTACCATTTGCAACAATGGTAATGATGCAATTTTGTTCAGTAAATTCTGTTTTAATTTGACTTATGGGGGTCCTATACTAAACAGAATAAGTCAATCAGAGAAAGACAATTATCATGATTTCACTCATACGTGGAACTTAAGAAACAAAACAGAAGATCATAAGG
This sequence comes from Enhydra lutris kenyoni, assembly GCF_002288905.1. Classification (NCBI taxonomy): domain Eukaryota; kingdom Metazoa; phylum Chordata; class Mammalia; order Carnivora; family Mustelidae; genus Enhydra; species Enhydra lutris. The sequence continues at coordinate 67,015,125 of NW_019154085.1, read as the reverse complement.
GTGGGAGAGAAAAATAAAATAAGACAAAATCAGAGAGGGAAACAAATCATAAGAGACTTATAACTATATGAAACAAACTGAAAGTTGCTGGAAGGGGGTGAGGGGATGGGGTAACTGCGTGATGGGCTTTAAGGAGGGCACGTGACGTAATGAGCACTGGGTATAAGATAAGACTGATGAATCACTGACCTATACTTCTGAAACTAACAACACACTAGATGTTAGTTAATTGAGTTTAAATTTAAAAAGAATTCTGCAGGTAAGACTCCAGAGGTTTGATGGTATCATACTAATAACTTCCTGCATGATACACACTAAGGAAGAGGTTTATCACTAATATAAATCCATAGTTCACATAGTCTTTGTGGTAATTGTGAATTTTTAAAAAACTATTCCATGTAAATATGATTACCTTGTCATTGTTTTTAGCCTGACGTGGCTGATGAAGAGCTTGTCCTAGGAGGAAAAGTTTCATCATCTCAGGCATTTTTTCTGTTGCTCACTTATGCTTGCATTAGAATTAGATTCAATCTGATGTTTCTTTGAAGAAATCTTTTAAAGACACTGGTCCACTTTGTGAAGATTTAGCAGAAATTCTATGGCATTTGCCATATAACCACTTAACAAGGCAACTTTTACTTCAACGCTTTCTAGGACTCTAAAATTGAACCCACAAGTGGAGCCTCCTGAACCCCTTGATGGAACTCCCTTATGATTCATCTGCAGATCAACCAGACAAAACCATCCAATGTTTAGACTGAATAAATACACTAGTGTTGAACTTCAGACATAGTAAGAGGAAAGTATAATTTGTTTCTTGTTTTTTAGTCAAAAAATAAATAGAAGTCCTAGTATTTTCTCTCTGCACCCTGGTGAATTGTTTTGTATCCTCCCATGTTGGAGACCATTGGAACAGTCAGTATCTCTACTTTATTCCTCTTCTCCCTCAAGTTTATGTTGACATGAATGAGTATATAAGGAACCCATGAGGCCAAGAGGGTGAGGTCTGGGGCAGGGGAAGTATGGAAGAAAGTGGAGGAAGTGGTATGGGTTTGTTTCCTCTCTGGTTCCTTGGACTGATTAAAAGATGAAGACAAAAATGGAAAGAACTGCTTTTCTGGAGGTATTTGATGCTACTCTGATAGGAGAGGGTCAGAAGCTGACCAAAATGGGGAGGGTCTGAGCAAAAGTAGGGCTGATCAGGGACCCAACTGACAGAGTGTGGCTCGGAGCTGAGGAAAGGGCTTGCTTCCCGTCTTCTGAGTGAAACACAGAGTTTTAGCATCCTGAAACTGGAGGTTTTAAGAGTAATCAGAACCAGCAGCCCCACAAGCAGGGGTGTTCTTATGGTTATTAAGTGGACAACATATGAGGGCAAAGAAGAACCAGACAGGAAAGAAATGAGGGCAGAGGCCATGTAATGATGGTAGCTCAAAATGGGTGTAGGCACAAATAGAGCACACAGTTGAGGATTTCTAAGAATTTCTGGGCAATACTTTGGGGGAGAGTGTAGGCAGAATAATGGACCCCAAAGATGTCCATGTCCTAATCCCTAGAATCTGTAAATATGTTAGGTTATATGGCAAGGGAGAATTAAGTTTGCAAATGAATTGCAGTTGCTGATCACCTGACCTTAAGATAGAAAGATTACTGGGGATTACCTGGGTAGGGCCAGTGTAATCACCCTTAAATCGGGAAGAGGGAAGCAGAAGAGTGAGTGTCAGATTGATGAAATGTGAGAAAGACTTGACCAGCCACTGACGACTCTGATGATGGAGGAAGGAGACATGAGCCAAGGAATGTGGGCAGCCTCAAGAAGCTGTACTAGGCAAGAAAATGAATTTTCCCCCAGACCCTCCAGAATGGAAGTCAGCTCTGATCACTCCTTGATTTTAGCCCAGTGAGACCCCAGGTCAGACTTCTGACTTTCAAAACTATAAGATAATTAATTTGTGTTGTTTTAAGTCATCAAGTTTGTGATAATGTGTTATAGCAGCAATAGGAAGTTAACATAGGGGATGTGCAGCTCAGATCTTCCTATTTTGGAGTTTAGCCTGAAGACATAAGAAACACATAAATATAAACCAGTATTATCATGCAGAAACTGAATGGCTTCCAGAAATTTTCAAATTAGCCAGAATCCCTGTGACTTGGTGGCAAACACCTCCTCAGCTCTTTAGGTATTTTCTTCCCATTCCCTCACTCTTCTGGAAGGAAGGAAACAAAGCGATACTTTCATCAGAGCTAGGTACGAACTCTAAAGTAAGGACAGCCAGAAGAGGCCATACCCACCCAGACTAATGAGTAATGTGTCGTGCATGTAGGAGCTTCCAGCCCAAGGGACAGGTGGCATAAAAAGAGGGACAGAAGGGATTGGCAGTTTGACTCCTGATTTTGGCTCAGATCATTATCTCAGGGTCATGAGATCAAGCCCCACAGTGAGTTCCACGCCCAGCATGCTTAAGATTCTCTCCCTGCTCCCATGCTGGCTCTCTCTCTCTAAAAAAAAAAAAGAAGAAGAAAAGAAAAGAAAAAGAAAAATGAAAAAAGAATACAAAACCAAGGTAAGTGGGAGCTGAGGGTTCAGATACAAAAGAAGCAATAAGGTGGCAGGGCCCAGGAGGAACCCTCCTACCCCACCCCGTTTGCCTCACTATTCCCTGAACTGGCCACTTGTTTGTGTAAAGCTAAAGAACAAAACCTGGGTGAGGCCTGGTGGAGATCAATGCCCATATATCACACCAGTACAAAACATAATTCGGATATGCCCACCTGCCCTCTGTGCAGGCATGAAGGCCCTTCAAGACATGAGAAGCAGAGGGTACTGCTCCTTGGATCATCTCCACAGTGCCTAGTCTTGCCCAGGTGCACACCTGGATTTTCTGGGAAACCCCCTCAGCCTCACAGCACCTGTGTCAGGTAGGCCACCACAGCTCCTTCTGAATGCCCAAGTGCTACTCGTACCACACAGTCCCCTTTGTTCTAAGACAGCCAACTGACAGTTAAGAACCATCTACTTTCATTCCATACACCATTCCAGAAGTCCTGAGTCTGGGGGAGAACTCAGAGAAAAAAATCCAGAGCTCTCTTTGCATACTGAACACTGTGGAAGGAAGGGAGCCTTCCCTGCCCAGGCAGGTCTGGACGAGGAAAGGAGTTCTTGGCTCAGAAGTCTAGAACAAGGAAGAAGAGAAACCTCTCATGTACCCACTTCCTATCTAGAAGCACACTGAGTCCTGCTAGGCACATTATGTAAGTATGTCTTGATTTCTACAAAAATACAACCTAGGGGTTGATGGGGTGGTCATTCTAACCCCCCCTACCCCCAGGACTCTCCTAGGCAGAGCACCTCCCTTCCACCTCCAACTCCCCATCCTTAATCATGCCTTTGGCAGCACTGCAGGAGCAAGAGACTCAAAACGACATGAAGTCACTGTATCTTTTCCCTAGGGCTATCATTATAAAATACCACAAACTAGACGGCTTAAAACAATAGAAATTCATTCCCTCAGAATTCCAGAGACCAGAAGTCCAAAATCAGTGTTAGCAGAGCCATACTCCCTCTGAAGCCTCTAGGAGAGGCTCTTTCCTTGCCTCCTCCAGCTTCTGGTGGCCTAGACTATTCCTCAGCTTGTGGTAGCGCTGTTGTCTTCCTGTGTGTCTCTGTCCTCGTGTGTCTCTGTGTATGTGTCCACATCTACATTTCCCTCTTTAAGTAAGGATGCCAGTCCTGTTAGATGAAGGGCCCACTCTGCTCCACTATGACCTCATTTTAACTTAATTAATTACATCTGCAGTGACCCCATCTTCCAAATAAGGTCATATTCTGAGGTACTGAAGGGTTAGGACTTCAAGGTACCTTTTTATGGGGAACACACCACCATTCAGTCCAAAGCAGTCATGGTTGACTATTCTGCAGGAATTCTCTTTTCTACTTTAATGTTCTTCATAATGTGCAATACAGTTTTATCTGTATCATCTGTTATTTCTCAATTCTCAACCACAGAGTTGGGATGGAGAAGGCAGGAACCAGAATTCCCAGCAGAGATTATAGCTTTGAAATATAAATAAACAAACAACAGTCAAATGGTTATTTCTGGGCAGGATTGTTCTCAACCTGGTTATACCATAGAATCACTTGGGGAGAGGCGCCTGGTGGGCTTGGTTGGTGGAGCATGCGACTCTTGATCTCAGTGTTGTGAGTTTGAGCCCCATGTTAGGTGTAGAGATTACTTAAAAATAAAATGTTAAAAAAAAATTGGGGGCGCCTGGGTGGCTCGGTTATTAAGCATCTGCCTTTGGCTCAGGTCATGATCCCAGGGTCCTCGGATCGAGCCCCACATCAGGCTCCCTGCTCAGCAGGAACCTGCTTCTCCCTCTCCCATCCACTTGTGCTCTCTCTCACTATCTCTGTCACTAATCTCTCTCTCTCTCTCTCTCAAATAAATAAAATCTTTAAAACATTTTTTTTGATCTGAGAATTATCTGGGTCAACTTTGAAATATAAAACAATATGCATGTTATTACAGGGGTGCCTGGGGGGCTCAGTGGGTTAAATAAAGCCTCTGCCTTTGGCTCAGGTCCTGATCCCAGGGTACTGGGATCGAGCCCCACATCGGGCTCTCTGCTCAGCAGGGAGCCTGCTCCCCCCAACCCCGTGCCCTCTACCGGCCTCTCTGCCTACTTGTGATCTCTGTCTGTCAAATAAATAAATAAAATCTTTAAAAATATATATATGCATGTTATTACAAATATATATCTGGGTAAGTTAGTTATATATTTATATAAATGCTGCTCTTGACCCCAGATCAATTACACTGGACTCTCTAGGGGTGGTATCCAGGTGCTGCTATTGCTAAAAGCTCCCAGGGGATTCTAACCTAGAGCTAAAACTGAGGAATCCTGTCCTGGGTAACTCACTACTGCAGGGAACTATAGGGAATCACTGTAGGGACCATCCCTACCAGCTGGGTGACTACTCACATTCCTCTGTACTGAGCCCCTTCAGAATATAGGGAGGAAACTGAAGAAAATAGTTTATATAGGCCCAGTTATCTGAGTGTAAAGCATTCTGCTTAAGGGTGGTGCCATTTCTGCCCCTCTGACGGGTGAAATGATGGACTAGTGACAGAGCAGGACCAGAAACAGCACCCAAGTGTCCATCCCAGTTTGAAATGCCAGCTTCAGGAGCATTAGGGCTCTGCCTGGCAAGCGCTCTCTTGAAATAGTTTGAGTATGGTACCGAGAAGGAAGCCATCATTCCAAAGGGGTCTGACTGGGACATAGCCAATGTAGGGGTGGGGTGGTATTTGTTCTCTTAAACCTTATGCTAACCACACAGGATTATCTTACTGTTTGACTCTATTGGACTTACAGCTACAGTCAAATTCATTTTTCCCCTGTGGGTTATGAAGCCCTGGCTGTCAGCCAATAGAGCTCACCAGGGTTTCTGAGTTACTGGTTAGAAACCCTCATTGTTCTTGACAACTGAGATCTTTTGGGGTTCCCAGTCTGTCATCCACCATACCAGCTACCCTTCCATGAATGTGTCTAATAGGCTACCAATGTCCTCTAACTCATTACAAATTGTAAAACATTCAACAGACAGGGTAGTCAGCAGGACCCTGCCCGAGGCCTCTAGGACTTCCTTTGCCACACTGCCACTGACACCATTATTAAACATTTCTTAATACAATCTTCCTTGGGTATGACCCATTACTACCACCATTCTTTAGCCTATATTTTTCCATTGTGGCCACAAAGATATCACAACAGATTTTACCTAAAGGCAAAATTACAAATATATTATGTCTAAAACACTCTCCATTTTGTACCAGTCTTGCCCTAATGCCAAACAAGACATTAACCTGACATGTCTTACTTTTAGTGAACCCATTCTAATTCCTAGTGATCACAACTTTTGTTTCTAAGAATTCACAAACTATTCAAGGAAAAGAAGAAAAATCTTAGTAACTAGTTCATAATGAAAGTCAAGCTCACCAGGTGGTAATTTGCAAATTCTGCCTTCTTTCCTTTTTTGAAGAATTGTAGCACATCCTCTCCTTTCCACTTCCTGAACACTGTTCCCGTTCTGCCGAATTCTTCCAAGATCACTGATAGTGGGTCAGCAGTCTTACCTGTATATTCTCCCAGTATCTGGGCTATCACTCCTCCCAGCCAAGAAACCTGAACTCATCTGAAACAAATAAGTGCTCTCCTTACAATCCCCTTGACTGGCTTGGGTTTCTATCTCTAGTTGCTAATGTTTTTAGCCTTTCCAGGCTGGGCTAGAAAAAAAGTCATTCTCTTTGGTGGAAAAAAATGGGAGCAAACTGGAGCCCAATCTAGATTCAGTGCTGCCTAGAACTCCTACTCCTGTCCTTTTACCTGCGGACAAGAAATTTCCAGAACCTGGGGAAAGTTTGTACCTATCAAGCTAAAGGGACCTCCCTATAAAGGGAGCTAAAGGGGGAGGCAGCCAAACCCCCATCACACGACTCAAAGCCAAGCGCAAAGCCACCACAAAGATGGAATTGACAGGAAAGGAAAAGCACTGTGGCCTCAGTAATCTTCAGAGGATGACAGCATCACTACTCGTTGTAGACACACGGGGAGTGGAGACCAAGACCAGCTCTGGTTCCCAATGGACAGTTCATGTCATCACATTCACAGGTGTGTATGGGGGCAGGGGGAGAGTCCATATCTGTTAGGAGTATGTCTATTAACAAAGGAGTTGTGAAATGGATATTCATGGCAGAGTCCTTCAGACAGGTGCAGTAGAAGTAGTAAGGATTTACTGAAAATCAGTCTTCATTCTCTCTCAATTCCCCATACAATCATCAATCAATCACTTAGTTAAACTTTGAAATGATTGATCTCAGGACAGCTCTTTTGAATAGGAGTTTTCAATTCTTGAACTACAAGGGAAAGCAAATTCCTTAAAATACAACTATACCCAGAGATTTTTTTTTTTCTGGAAGCACCCAGCAAAAATCAAATGCTTATTATAAACTGTTCTGAGCACTTTACACTGATTAAGCGCTCACAACAATTCTGTGAAGCTGATAGTATTCACACCTTCATTTTACCAAGGAGGAAGCTGAACCACAGAGACATTAAGTAACTTGGTCAAGTTCATACAGCTTGAAGGCAATAAAGCTGGTATTTGAACCCACATAGACTGACTGTAGAACACTTACCTAGTGGTAAACTGATTGCAAAAATGGGACAATTTTCTACCCCTTCCTGTATCTATGCTCGGAATCCTGTCACCAATGTGAGAACAACCCTGTCTAGCCTACTAGAGGATGAGAAACCGCACAGAGCAAAGCCAAGTCATCCTAGCCAAGGCCATCCTAGACCAGCAGACCCCAGCCAAATCCCCAGCTAACCACAGATGCATGAGTAAGCCCAGCCAGGATCCACAGAACCACCCTGAGACCTGACAGACTCTGAAATATAATAAGTGAATCCTGCTATAAGCTGCTAAGTTTGGGGGTGGTTTGTTACATACCAGGAAAGAACTGATACACAAATGCTTGACCACTACACTACATTTTCTTTCTGATGACGCTGGCTTCTTCTGACTCTAAGATTCTCCTGGAAAAGAAAGTTTCTGCTGTGAAAACCCGTCCTCCAGACTACTACCTAATCTCTCTTCATCCTCGTGTTGCCCCCTGCCCTACCACTATGCCAACTTATTGAGACAGTTTATAAATATTCCTCACCTTTAGTCCTACAGTTTTTTCTGGAATCAAGAGGAAAGTAGGGTACATCAGACCCTTTGGTACTATTCTGAGCTCTGTTTCCTTCTCTATCCTCTTTGCCCATCTCTCCATCATTTAGGAGCTAAGCTGGAATTAGCCAAGGTAAGTGGTGCCAAAATAATGGAATCAGGGGAATGAGGGAGAAAGCATGTAGCTAGTGCTGTAAATCAATACCTCTCCTTCTCAGGCCTTTCCCTTCTCTTGGGATAGGCTTCTTACTCAACATGGATAGGGACTGGCAGTCCCTGAAGGCACGCTTCTGCTTTGCCACCTGATCCCCGTGAAACCTTGTGGAGCTGAACAGGAACTAACAGCCCCTGCTGCTCAACTCAAATGAAAAAAGAGTTTGGAAACATGTTCTGCAGAGCGGAAGCCTTCTTGGGCATTTCTTCCAGCTGCCTCCAGCTACTGTGTTCCCAAGGAAATGGGGGAGAAGGGGCACCCTTAAGGCATCCTGAGGGATAGGGACCACAATCCACTAAAAATGGGACTAGAAATCTGCCAAAGAAAGAAGAAGACTCATAAAAGACTACTGCTTTTTCCACTGGAGTATTACAAAACTTCATTTTCTGTTAGGCACTCAATAAATGCTAAATGATTCTAATTCTTCTAGCCCTTCTTGCTTTAGGAGTGAAGCCTAGATTGGGAGGGTTCATTGCTCAAAAGGCCAATAGCTAAGTGACCTGGGTTGGTGAAGAGAAACCAAAATTCCCTGGGGCAAATCTAGCCTTACTGTGCCATTAAACGCTCACCCCCCTCACTCATTACACTTCAACAACAATAGTTTAGTTTTAATTTCTTTTCCTTATATTTCACAGCCCTAAGGGAAAATGTCCTGTGACAATTCTGTAATAGTAAGACAATTACCGGTGACTCAGGGCTCCCTGCTGCCTCTGCATCCTCTCGCAGCTGAGGAGCAGGCTTCCCACGTAGGAATAATTTGCCTTGTGAATTAGTAAAGTCAGAATAAAAAGAATCTTTACCTTTAAAAAATGACAGAAATCCAGATGAAATTTGATGAAAGTTTAGCCCAAGGATTCTGTTTCAGAACAAGAGTCAATTGTAGGCACTGGGTGCCTGAGGAAACCTTTCAATTAAACTCACAAATATTTCAACTGGGAATTTACCTGTTCTGAGCCCACCACCCACATCATCCAGGAACCCCAAGAGTATCCTTCTTGATTTCTCCTCCTTGTTTCTCTTTTTCTGCTGTCCAACTTCTTCCCTTTTCACCTTTGACAATGAATAGGGGAGAAAACAGTAAAACTGTGCTCCACTTGAGAGAAAAACTGACAAACCCTGCCTTACAACTCAAACACTCAACCAGAGCTTAACTGAGAGTGAACAGTTAGAGATGTCCTAGGTTAGAGGGCATAGTCATCCCCAAATTCCCAGCAAACTGTGTTCTAAAACACTTCTGTGAATGGGTAGTTTAGAGCTTAGATACCTTCTCCCCCATAAGCGTAAAGTTCTAGGGATAGGCTAAGTCCTCAGACTCAACCATAAAACTCTACATGGCCACAAGGGTCTAATAATGCACTCAAAGTGAGAACTTTAGGTGTTACATTGCCTCCTTCTATTTAAACTCTAGTTTAAGTTAAACTCCTTAAACTTTAAAATAGTTTCCATGAGAGAATGCATGAGAGGATGCCAGAAACAGATTTCCACTTACCGAAGAACCAAAGTGAACTTTTCCTATTTAAAAAAAAAAACAACAGAAAAACAAAAAACGAGAGTTAGGTGAAGGGGGAGAAGATTCTGGCTCTACCAAAGTAGCCCTGATGTGGCAGGTGCAGGTTTTCCAAGGAGGGTAGGATGGGACAGGAACTTCTGGGTACCAGTGATAACCTGAAATGCCTCTCTGCTTTTACATAACATATATTCTTCAATTCTTTAGTTCAAACACTTGTCTTAAGTGCTCCAAATTAGGAACTAGAAGGCAGTTACTTAGAAGGGAGTTTGGAGAAGGAAGGGATCTTTGGTCTGGGGGTCATAAATCAATCAATGAGCCAAGGAAGACCTACGTTCACCTGTGATGACACTCTTGATTTCTGTTCTTCAATTTCATGGCTGACACAATCATTGATGCCAATAAAATTCTAACTCTTGGGTTTATAGTGGCAGTTTAAATTGGGAGCAAGAAGAATGATGCTGGATTATCAGCTTCTTAAAGACTAGGATGTCCCATTTATTTCTGTATACTCCAGTTCCCTTAGTGCTTCACTCATAATTCATCAATGAATAAACATAAGAGGGGCTTTAACTTTTCAATGTTCAAAGTTAACCCTTGAACAACATGGACTTGAACTGAGTAGGTCTATTTACAGGTAGTTTTTTTTTTTTTTTTTCAGTAAACATGGTACAGTGCTATAAATGTATTTTCTCTTCCTTATGATTTTCTTAATAACATTTTCTCTTGCTTGATTTATTGTAAGAATACAGTATATAATACATATAACATACAAAATGTGTTTTAATTGACTGTTTAAGTTATCTGTCAGGCTTCCAGTCAATAGTAGGCTATAAGTAGTTCTGTTTTGGGAGACTCAAAAATTAAATACAGATTTTCAACCGCAGAGGGTTGGTGCCACTGCTGTGCAAGAATCAGCTGTAGCTGTAAAAGATGTGGGCTTTGGAGTCAAAGTTCTCAGATTCAAACCATTTTCCTCCTGGGTGCATAAACAGGGGCTTTCTCCCTGGGCTTCCAGTTTTCTCCTCAAGAAAAAAAAGGGTGGTGATGGTCTCTACCTCACAAGGTCACTGTAGGGATTGATGCATTTATATTCGTGAAACACATAGCACCACGCTAGCCACAATCTAAGCTATTACTATTTTTCTATCATCATTTAGCTAGCTACCTAGATTCTACCCAAAATTAGTTTCTCAGGGAATTTAGAAAACATGAAAGTTGATGGTATAGTGGGTTGAACTGTGGCTCCCAGAAGATTATCCAATTGGAGCCTGAGAATGTGTCTTCATTTGAGATAAAAATCTTCTGCAGATGTAGTTAAGACAAGGGTCTTGCAATGAGATCATTCTGGATTAGGATGGGTTTTCTTAAACCAGTAACAAGTATCTTTCTAGGACATGACAGACAAGAAGACATCAAGAGACAGAGAAGAAAGCCACATGAAAATGGAGGCAGAGATTGGGATTCTGCTGCCACAAATCAAAGAATACCAGAAGTAACCAGAACTTGGAAGGGGCAAGGAAGAATGCTCCTCTAGAGCCTTCAGAAGGAGCATCGCTCAGCCATCATTTTAATTTCAGACTTCTGGTCTCTAGAACTGTGACAGAATACATTTGTATTGTTTTAAACCACCAAATTTGTGGCAATTTGTTGTGCAGTCTTAGGAAAATAATGTACAGTTTGGGTATAGTTTGGAACAACCTAAGTTTGGCGATGAAAACAAGCCCAAACATGAGCTGGTAATTATCATGAGGTTCTTTTTTCAGCATACTGTAGGGAAACTTCTCTTTAGGAAGGGAAAATCACTGGCTTCAGAGACTGGAATGTTCAGGCCATTCTGTCCCATCTACTCCCAGCCAAAGACATTTGGCTAGGAACCCTGAAAACATTCTGCATTTTTCCACAAGGAATGAAGTGGAAATACTTGATGTGTGGTAAGACAGTGGACAGAATCAGCCTCTATCTGGCCCCAAATAAATGGGCAAGCAATAGGGCTCTTAGATGGTGTCCAATAAATACACTCGCACTGGTCCCCACTACCCTTCTGACTCCCATCTATGGAGGTCAAAGAGGTCATTAGCCAAAGATTCTAAGCTAAGGAAAGCTATCTGATTGCCAAGAGAGCAACATAAATGTATATGTTGAGATAAAGATCCTCTCCCAACTCTATGGGTTGTTGCAATCACATCTATGAAACAGATCTCCTTTTAAGTGAAAAATACATCCAGGTCTGGAACTAGAGGGTATTATGCTTAGCGAAATAAGTCAATCAGAGAAAGACAACTATCATATGATCTCCCTGATATGAGGAAGTTGAGAGGGAACATGGGGGGTTTGGGGAGTAGGAAAAGAATAAATGAAACAAGATGGGATCGGGAGGGAGACAACACATAAAAGACTCTTAATCTCACAAAAAAAACTGAAGGTTGGGGGGGGCGGGGAGGAGAGGTAGGGAGAGGGTGGTTGGGTTATGGACATTGGGGAAGGTATGTGCTATGGTGAGTGCTGTGAAGTGTGTAAACCTGATGATTCACAGACCTGTACCCCTGGGGCAAGTCATACATTATATGTTAATTAAAAATTTTTAAAAAATATGTCCAGGTCATCTGCAAGATCCTTCTAAGCCTTTGAAATTTTAAAGGAGTCCTCAGGAGAGTCATCAGAGAGATGGTGTCAAATCCACGGATGCCCAGAGAAATGGTTTTCATTCTTTGCCTCTCCTCTAACTCCTAGAGAAAAATAGCAGCAGACAGAGCAGCAACTGTCAGAGAGCGGTGACTTTTTTTGGAGCAAAGGCATTAGACAAGATGACACACGCTGACAGGTTCAGCAAATAGCGGGTGCTGTCATAACAGCAGATAATTTCTGTGTGTTTGCGATGTGAGAAAGACAGTGAGTCACGCAGTATTTCAAAGACAGGTCACGATTACTCCATGTGTCAACTTCTAACATGAAGGTCAAAAGAAAGGGGAAGGTGCTCCAAAAGAAATGGAAGCAGAGAAGGGAAGAGCAAGGAGACCTGGGTGCAGGCAAGTTAACCACATCCAGGCAGGTCTCGCTTCATAGTTCCTGACAGTGTCCAGGTAACCTATGTAATTATCTGCTTTGTTGACATCTGAGGCTCTCACCTCACATGCAAGCAACACTTCATTAATTCCTAAGTCCTTTGTAACTTGTGAAAGTCAGGTCTTCCCTTACTCAGTAAAGGGTTTCTTTTCTTCCCTTATTTTGGTAATTTACTCAGTTTATTACTGGTAAAGAAGGTTGTAAAGGAAGAGGCAAGTGAGGAAAGACACATACAGTGCCAAGAAGCCACATACAGTGTTCTGGATCCCAGAATACTCTGAAATGGACCTCACTGCTTACCTGAAGGGAATTCCAGAATACCTAAAACACTCATAACCAAAGAGGAAAAAAAATTAGAAGTCAAACGGATTCAAAGGATTTTTGTCGTTACTTGCCATTTTCTTTTCTCCATCAGGGAAGAAAATGCTGATCGAATGAGAGAAAGAAAGAGAGAGAGAGAGAACCCCATGAAGCACACAGGTAAATCTGAGTGCCTATTTAAAATACATAAATGCTTAATTTTTCCTCTCTATCGGAGAGATTTTCTGAGGAAATGTACATTTTTAGCACTCAAAATTAAAATAGCGTGCACACACATGCGCTTTGTCAATTCACAATACTTTGTAAGAGAACTGCATGATTCTAATTCTCAGGGTAATTTTTAAGTAAATAACTTAATGAGTATAAAAAGCTATGCAGTGTATGCAATTATGCTACATTAAAAAACAGCAACAACAACAACAACAACAACAAAACACAAAACACCTCTATCCTTCCTGCCCAGGGAATGTCAAGTTGACTGTTAAGGTTGGGACAATGGCAAGGGTTCAGCACATATAATCACACTAAGGATCTGCTGACTGATTATTGTTGACATTACCTAGTTCAATCTGACTCATCACTTGGGCAGGAACCAAGAGATGTTGTAAAAGGGCAGGAGGTTACATTAGGAGGAGAAAAACAAAGTTTCAAGCTATGTTTGGATAAGAATCCTTGTTACCCCTGAGATCTTTTTCTAGCAATTGTCTTGTTCCTGGGGTTCACCCTGTCTGGAAGCAGGCAGTGGGGGGTTGGTTATTTGTGTTTCAGATCTGGAAGTTTCTCCCAAGATGGAAGAAGTGGGATGCAGAGATTACTAGGGACCAGAGACTTGGCTGCACAGAAGCAAGCTCAGAGGAGTCAACCGAGACAAAGTCTATTTCAACATGCACACGCATGTGCGTGCACACACAAACACACTCACATAGCCCTTCTAAGCTGCCTCACATTTACCACCCTATGAAATTTTTGAACAGGTGGTCTGTACACAAACACATGTTAAAAAACAGAAAGAAAAAAATACACCCAAGTAGATGATCTCTTATCAAAAGTACTATCTTGCTAATCAGAAGCCACAACTTAATTCTGCTCTTTGGGAAATTATGTGGTCTCAGTAAATAAACTGTGAAAAGTAAATGATTTGTAAAAATCAAAGCACATATACAAATCATCCCAGACACCATTTCTCATTTTCTGACATATTACTGCATACAATACTGGTTTCGGTCCTGCATTCTTACATCGTTTTGAATGATCACCAGACCATTAATTTTAAAAGTCAGTCGCTTTATCTGTTCTTCTAATTGCCTGGACTTGTTTGACCAACCCTGAGTTGGGTGGAATCATTTTTGGACTAATGGTGGGTGGTTGTTCACATCTGGATTAGGTATAAAACGATAACATTATGATGATGAACGCCACAGAGCCTCATCTGCATATAAATAGACCTAATCAGAAATGCAAATTGCAATCAGGCGAAATTTTTAAAGGCTGTGTGATTGTACAGATAAGGAAAGGTTAACACTTGCATTGTTAAAGTAGTGAGCCCGCCCAGAGTCTTCCTTTGAGAGAGAAATGTTTTCGGAGAGTATAAATCTCTTAATCTGCAACCCGGCCAGGACAGAGCTCCCTGATTGCTTCTTTTTCGGTAACCAGAAGCTTAAGCAGCCAAACAGAAGCCCGATTCCGATGAAAAACAAACAACCAAACCTCTTGCACAAACCTCTTATGAATACATACAATAGAAAATATACTGGCATTTAAATGACCTCCAAACGGACCTCTTTCAGCACAATGTCCCATTGAGATGGAAATCGGGATGGAGAGAAGGTCTTTTTTTTTTTTTTTTTTGAGAGAAGGTCTTTTAACTGATTTACTTTTCTGATATTTTTTTTAGTGCTGCTCTGAGTAGATATGAAAATATAATACTCACTTTTTCATCCCCAAATTTTCCTGAATATTTGAGAAAGAGTCAAACAAACAAAATGACCAGATGTGATTATATAATTAAAAAGAAAACCCTAGTATGTAAACAGATTACTTAATCCAAAATTGCATTTTAGTCCTCTGGTACAAAGCACAATAAAGGAGTATTTCAGAAAAATCAAAGTACTGAAAATACATGCAATGGTTACAACACGTCCTATTTTCTTGGGATATGCTGTCTTTCAGGAACATCTATCCTCTTTCCTCCTCCACTCCCCCTATTTTCCCAGAAGAGAAATACATTTTATAATCAGGCTTTCTCTGGTTTGGCCAGAAATTGTTCACGAACTATTTATTATTTCTCTTAACCAGCCTCTTTCACAAAGAACTAATGAGCCAAGAGCGCCATCTTGTGTCCTACCTTGGAATCTTAAAAAGCGTTTTCACAGGATGCATGTCAAAGAGGGGAGGGTCTCCATCCCCCAGTTCAATAGCTGTGATCCCCAAGGACCAGACGTCACACCGAGCGTCATAGGAAGAGTCATACTGCTGCTCACAAGCAATGACCTATCAGACAAAAGCAAAACACATCAACCCCACTGCCACCTTGATGACCTAAAAGACCCATGGACTATCCTAGCCCCCTCTTAGTTCCTTTGGTTATTCTGATATTGAATCCCAGTAATAGTAAGTGATGTGTCATCTAGATGTTATTTGTATGTGACTGATTTCAGCTTGATGTTCATTAACTTTTAAAAAAATATTTCAGTACAATAAGCATGCACTGAACCCTCTAGGTAGCAAGCACAGTGCAAGAGGAGGCATGAGGGTTCATACCTCACTGAGCCTACTCTGACATCCCTTAAGGAAAGGCTTTGTCTGCCTTCACCTTATTACCAGCTGCTGAATTAACAGCAAGGAACAGTTGTTTGCAAAGATGCTTGTTTCCTGCACAAAATCTCCAGGAGTGTGGCCAATTGAGCAGAAAGATGTCTGGAAGACTGGAAGACTGATGTCGTTAACATAAAATAGGAACCACTCCCTTCCATCCCTTTTCTCTAAGAATACCTGCCCCTTCCGCAAACCCCAGCAACTGGTTTGTAGTTCAGTAGCACCAGCTGCATCCGTTACTGGGCTGACTGTGTACAAGAGCAGCAGAACCAGAAATGTCCCTAGGGCTTGTCCCTGGTTTGGGGAGCATGGAACCCTGTCAGGAAACATCTTTCTATCAACCTTTTAAGTTAGACAGGAAAAGCCCCTCCACTGAGACTTGGGGCTGTCACAGTGGGACTGGAAGAAAGCTGGGTAGACCAGAAAATGTGGAAGAACCGGTGTCCCTATTTGACCCCAAGTCTGTCTCCTCAACCAAGGATGACCCTTGGCTACAGGCAGGTAGGAAATTTTGTACTGCTCTAAATGGCCTATGTGGTAGACAAGTGACATCACTGAAGAGCCCTGTGGGGCCAGAGTGACAGGCCTGCCTGCCCTGTTAGGCCACTGGAAGGTATTTGGCTTTGATTCTGAGTAAAATGGGCCAACCGGCTATGAAGAGCAGAGTGACAGATTCTGCTTTCACGTTAGCAGATCTCTGTGGCTGTTATGCTAAGGATACATTAAAATGGGACAGGAGTAGAGGAAGCAAAACCAGTTTAAAATGCTACCACCAAAAAAAAAAAAAAAAATGCTACCACAAGAATCCAAACTACAGACAGTGAGAAATAATCAGACTGATTACATAATTTTGAAGGCAGAGCAAACTAGATTTGCTGACTGGGGCTTATGAGAAAGAGGAGTTGAAGACGAGTCCACAGTTTTTGACATGAGCAGTTCCAGAATAGAACTGGTATTTGATGAGATGAAGAAGACAGGAGGAAAAGCAGCTTCGGGTTAAAAGGCAGAAGCTCCGCTGCGGACATGTTAAGTCTGAGATGCCGGTGAGACTTCGGATAGAGAAGTTCATTTTAGCTGGGTGAGTCTTATACCTGACTAATGACCTGGAGAACAAACGTGTGTTGATTTAAGCCTCACATGTGCAATATTACAATGGTAGTGACAGAAAACTATTATATCTCTTCTTAGTCAGACCCATTTAATTGGCCTTGCAATGCCAAATAATGCCTACCGTCTTGCCTGAGACCTGGTGCTTTTGCTTTTATCGTTGCCCTCTACCCTTCTTTTCTGGTTTCTGAACCAAAGTACCTCTTTTCATGTTCCTGCATGTCTGGCCTGAACCCAGCCCTATCCCCTGAATAGACTAGCCTGCCATAGAATATCCTGTCATTTTAAAACGTGATTTTCAAGTGTGCTTTCAAACTAAAGTTCAAATAATTCCAACTTCAGAAGCAGAAGCCATTTCGCGCCTCCCCAAACCTCCCTTCCATACCCCAATCAGGTGAGAAACACTGCTATTTTTAAAGATCTCCAGAGAAGACTATTCAACACCTTCCCTTTCAGAAATGACATTTCTAAACATGTGGAACAAACATAATTTTAGACCTATCAATCAGCAAACAGTTCACCATTCTTACATGTTCCTAAGAGGGAAAGAAAAATAAGACTCTGTCCTTCTCCAGCAAAAGCTACATCCAACTAAAATTTAAAGTGAACCTATAATAAGTAAATGACAAACCATGTCCACCCTAAATGTCCTAAGACAATGTGAACTAGCATGTCCAATGAAGGATACGAGCTCCAAATGCTTGGGATATTAGAGGGAGACCATGCCTGGGGAAGTAAGATAACAAAAAGTGTCTAGTACCCAAAGTCCACACTTTATGGGAGGAAATTCAAATCAACTTCTAGCCATCTTGGATGTGACACAGAAGGCAAGTCCAAGAACCCACCCAAATGTGAGAATGGAGATATCCTAATGTTTCACAAGTCATAAAATATTCAAAACATTTATCTGGTTTCAACTTCTCTTTACAGACAGATCTTATCTTCGGTTCCATCTGACTAATAGTATCTTTTGGCCAAATTCTCCTCCAGAAACTTAGTTTGTAATTCAACAAAGAAATTCTTTAAGATCAGCCTTCCAAAGAAGTTTACAGAAAATTTTGCTACTAAAATAATTCACAGATAATTACTGAGTACCCATGAGTCAGGCATGGTACCAGGTCCTAGGGAGGGAAAGCTAAGTTCACACATTTAATCTTCACAATTTAATTTCACATTGTGAATTTAAATTCACAATTTAATCTTCATAATCTTCTGTGAGGTAGGTGCTATCCTCACTTTGCATAGGTGTGGAGACTGAAGCATAGCACAGTTAAATAGCTTACCCATGGCCCACAGCTAGTCATTGTCACAGCCAGAACTTGAATCCAGGCAGAGAAGAGACAAGTAAACAAATCATTATAATATGATAAGTGTTCTACACAATAAAGTTTATGTTCAAAGAATGGCTGAATTATCAGCTTCTGCACTCATATTTTGAATAAATTAACCAGGTTTCTTGAGATTTTTGTCACTTAAACTCCCATCTCCTTGGAAGGAGTCTCTTTCAGGAGCAATCTTCCACAGAAGTAAAAGACCCCTTATGTGAGCTACATAGGTGATGGGATTCATAGACACACCCTAAGAGGATGCACCACAGCTGGAGTCAGCACATCTTGGACCTGGATTCCTTCTCTATCCAACACCAAAATCTACAACTATTTCTTAAGGAGAAGTAACCCCATTCTCCTCAGCACAGTATTCTCCTTATTTCTAGGTAAAATAAAGCTGAGTTAAGAATGCTTAGATGGTCAGTTGGTCTTTGGTTCCCTTGCCCAAAGGAGAAGGCAACCTTTCAAAGAGCTCTCTGAATCAGATGTTCTGCTACTCTCCTAAGAAAAGGAGACTGGCAACAGCAAATAAGTATACTGTGCTGACACCAAGTTTCCCAGGTTCTGTAAGTCATGTTTAACATGAGGGGTAGAGAGAAACAGAGTGAGATGGCATGGACTCAGGCCCAGGACCCCAAACACCTCATTCTCTTATATCTCTTCACCTCACTTCACTACCACCACCCCAAGGAGGAGACATGCCCAAGGCAAGTGTATACATACACTCCTTGACCTCAAGCCTTTGCTTCAATCATAGGAGTATAAATGATGTTGGTGGCAGTGGAATAGGGAGGATGGGATAGGTATAAGAAAGAGCTCAAGAGGAGATCTGCAGGATTGGTCTTCCCTTGGAGAGGGATTTAATATGGGAAGTTAGAGAAAGGGACACATCCAGAAAGACTGACATCTTGATCCTGGGTGATCAGGAGAATGATGGTGCCGTCAGGGATGTCGGAAGATGTCAGTTTGGCAGGCAGTATGACAAGTTCAAATTGGGTCTGAGTTCTACCCCTCACCGGATGTAGAAAAATTGCTTGTACTCTTGGGAACTCACTTTTTTTTCACATAAATGCAGTAAGAAAAGTGAAATTCTCTTAAGATCAGAAGCAGACTATATACTAAAGGGTAACGATAAAATACATGTTTTCAGTGACTACATGAAGTTTTATGTTACAGTAAATATATCTTACATCTCAGAACTCTATAGATGTAAATCTTCCTATTGTTAGTTGCCAAAAAAACTCCTCAAAATTTGTAGTTTTAATATAGTTATAAGTACCAGAAGCAGATACCAGGTTGTTTATCATAAACTTTAACAAATTTGTGTGTCTATCTTAATCCAGTGTTGTGAATAAAACCTTAAGGTTTTCTATTCTGAGATGAATAAGATAATTTTATAAAGTATGGATTCTCCAAAGTTGATTTTAAAGTCCCATAGCATGTTGGAGATTGATGTGAAGAGGATGTGCCTTCTGCAATGTCCCATGAGACATGTATATGGACAGTTACAAATGTTTAGTGTACCCAGCAAAGGTTAAGAGCATAGCATTAAATGATTCAAAACAGAGACAGAGTCCTAGTACAGTACTTGCTAGTGGCCTAATGACTCCAAGATTAAAATATTCTCTTTTTGAGGTGCCTGGATGGCTCAGTCAGTTAAGCATCTGCCCTCGGCTCAGGTCACGATCCTGATCCTCAGATCAAATCCAAATCAGGCTCCCTGCTCAGCAAGGAATCTGCTTTTCCCTCTCCTTCTGCCTACTGCTCCCTCTACTTGTTCTCTCTCTTTCTCTCTCTCTCTCTCTCTCTCTGTCAAATAAATAAATGAAATCTTTAAAATAATAATAATAAAATAAAATATTAACTCTCTGACTCTTGATAAGTTTCAGAGGTACATAAATCTTTACATAATTCTGCATAGCTGCCTTTAACAACCCCCAAGTCTCTGGCATATCAGTGTTTATACGGTTTCTGAGGTGGTTTTTTTTTAAGATTTTATTTATTTATTTGATAGAGAGAGATCACAAGTAGGCAGAGAGGCAAGCAGAGAGAAAGAGAGATGGGGAAGCAGGCTCCCTGCTGAGCAGAGAGCCCGATGCAGGGCTCGATGCAGGGTTCGATGCAGGGCTCGATACCAGGACCCTGAGATCATGACCTGAGCCAAAGGCAGAGGCTTAACCCACTGAGCCACCCAGGCGCCCGTTTCTGAGTTTTAGTAAGTAGTTTTAACCACTTGGTGCTAATCTACTATTAACCTCATTTTTTTTTTATGTTTTAAAGGGGCCAGAGCCTTGATGATCTCAGTAAAGCAACCCCTTAAGTGAACAGAAGTAACCCACAGTAAGGATTATGTCTTATCTTTCTTTCCTTCCTGTCCACATCAATTTGTGGCACACTTCAGGGAAGCTGTGTTGAAAAATCTTCAGACTGGAATCTGAATGGAATTCAGAAAGTCTGAACTCCATTATTTACTAGCTGAGTGCCTTTGAGCAAGTCCCTTGAAAACTCTGCGCCGAGGCTTCTTGAGTTATAGGGCTCTTACTTTCTATCTATAAAATGGAAAGGTGGGAAGGAATGATCTCTGCTATCCCTTCCAGCTCATATACTCTTATGGCTTTATGCTTTCCAAATAAGTGATTTTGGGGTTGATCTCAGACAGAGGTTAACCTCTCCATGCAAATTAGCTAGAGCAAACAGATTATTCTGGGGTGTGAGCCGGAAGGCTGGAACCTTAAAGACTTTATGGTCAATATTTTGTAAAAGGTCTTAAAGTCTATGAAAAGATGCTGGTTTCTGTGATAATGCCTGTTAAAAAAGATGAGCTTCAAGATCAGAACAATGGTTTGGATGCCGGTTAATAGAGTATGTCTGGGTTCCTACCTTGAAATGTGAATTTATGGCTTTTCTGGTACCCTTAGACTACACTGCTGCTTATTTTAAGAAGAGGAAAAGCACTTATGCTTGGATTACTAGCAATATCTATGCGTTAGCAGCCACAGTGCCCAATGGCAATAGCTATTTTAACCTGAAATGGGCTTGAGCCTCCCAAATGTCGGTCATTACTTCCTTGGCTGCCAAAAACTTTTCTTTCTAGAAGGGCATGAGAACAAGAAATCAGTTTTCACTAACAGTTTAGCTCTACTGGTCTTTAGAGCAAAGGCTAGCAGTCAAAAATCTTTGTTAGGGCAGTTCTCTTTAGCCTTCTTCAGGCTAATGTATTCCAAAGTTCCAGACCCTCTAAATGTCCCTTGTCATTCCTTCCCACCCCACAGAGGGAGGACCTCCTCCCCTCTCCCAAAGGAGTTCAGGGCTAAAACTGCACCCACAACTTGATAACACAACTGCTTTGACACATATCATCTCCTGGTCCACCACTGGGCATGGTCAGCAGATTTCTGTTGAGGATAGGTGACCCTTTCCTCAGTTACCAAGGGAATGGCAGAGAAAAAACAACTCTTAGAAGCTCTTGGATTGCAGAAAAATTTGTACCTCTGGCTGGTGAAAGAAAATCCTAGAGCCAGGCACTTTCATCTTGGTTTTCCCAATCCCTTACTAGATTACTTTAGCAAATTACCTCAACTCCTTGCACCTCTTCTTCCCATGCAAACCAAGCAACTGCTTTCTCTGGGCCTTGTTTTGATGTACTGATTATGAAAATGCTGGTTACCCAGCTTTTTCTATGGTATCAAAATTAATTAGAGATATCACTGTGTCACTGATGTATGGGTAATACCCATTTTGTTTACTTATTTAACCCTTTTTGCATTTTCTAAAGTGTCTAGAGGGAGCATGAATTCTTTCTACAACAAAAAGCAAATATTGTCTGATTTTTGTCTTGAAAACCTAAATAAGTACTGAAAAGTTTGCCTTAATTTTCAAGGACATCTTTCATTCCTCTAGAGTATTTGTTGGCTGTTGGGATTTTTCATCAATAAGTTGGCAGGTTAAAGGTAGTATCTTGGTCATGAAACCAGGTTCCCATGAGATTAACACAAGAAGAATTAAAGAAATTCCCTTCCCAACAATATCCCTTTCTATGTAAGCACAAGGCTACAGGTAGTACTTAGGCCATCACGATCCCATGAAATGCCCCATGATTATAGTTTCATTTCAGCCTCGACCAAGAGTAGGGCTTGCTGATAAAGCTCCGAAGGTAGAATTAAGATCCACTTTCTATCTCTTGCAAAAAGACTTGGGCTATAGGAACCTGAGGGAACAAAACAGTCTCTCCTCATCTCAAGGTCTTAATTATCTAAAAAGAACACCTGTATTAGATTAGATGTAAAGGGGATAAAAGACAGTAACATATGAGCTCCTGCATTCAGAAAACCTAGATTTCTCTGACAAGATATTTAACTTTAACCATTTATCAAATTATATATCAAAGAGCTGCTGGGCTGAAATCTCTTTCAATCATGTGACTTTAATCAATACTTTCAAGCAAGTAGTATTATAGGAGCACCATCTAATATAAGGAAAAATATTTTTTACTCTTATAAAAAAATAGCTCATCAATCTTAAAAAATAATAGATGTCACTCAGACACTCTCATTTTCCCACTAATATTTTTAAATGTCATTAAAAATGCAGTTAGGTTTGCCTTATATGTTCTGATTTCTTACCTTACTAGAATTGATGGTGTGATACGAAATTATAATCAAAGCTCAAGATTAAAATTTCACTCAAGTACGCAGGCAAAATGCTGTTATTTCAAGAGCTAAATTCAGCTCTAAAATCGGCAAGGCAAATAGACCTAAAGCTATTAATCCTTGGCCGACCTTGAACCCAAAAATGCAGTCAACACACTGCCAAATAAGATGGGCTGAGAGGTGCACAGGCAAATAGGATTCCTCATTTTGCTTTTGCAATTTATGTAGCATAATCAGTATACGATATTGATCCTAAACATTTCTGAAACGGAACTTTTCTTGAATCGGAAATTTCAGTTAAAAATATTTCAGTGGCAAATATTATTCACCAGATTTACATACAAACATCTTAAAATGTTACAAGCTGAGATACTGAATAAACATATGAAGTCTCTTCCTTTAGATGAAATATAACTTTAAGGAAGGATACATTTGAGATTTGCTTGATTTTTTTTTTTTTTTTTGTAAAGGGGAAGTGGACTAGAAGATCTGAAATTGATAGGATTGGTTGGGTTTTCTTTTGGCGGGGGTTCTTTCATAAAACTCAAGGCTAGAATTGAAACTATATTTTATTACCGATAAACTGCCAAAAATAATTAAAATTATTTTTAAACGATCCTTATGAAAATCAGGAAGGTCTCAAATTAAAATATAATGTTTACAAGACTTTTATCAGGATTGCTAACATTCAGCTTTGCCTTTAGAGAAATAAAACAAGGTTCAAATTAATGCCTGCACAATACCAACTTCCCACCATGGTAGTAGAGGTTAGAGGTGAACTGGTTTTGGATTTGAGGCCAGGCTGACTTTGCATTTAAATTCCCCAAAGCCCCAGGAATGTGTCATTTATTCTTATTTATGTGATAAGCCCCATATCCATCTCAGGACCAATATTCACAGAACTCCTTTGTGAAAGGTAAATTAGTGTGCCCATATTGTTCTATACGCCCTTAGTATTCAAAATGTTCTGAATTCATGTAAGGACACAGCAAGGAGATGGTATCTGTGAACCAGGAGACTAGCAGGCCCCACCAGATACGGAATCAGCAGACATACTGATCTTGGACTTCCAGCCTCTAGAACTGTGAGAAATAAATATCTGTTGTTTAATTAAAAAAAGAAAAAAGGCTCTAAATGAACACATTTGCTTGGAAACCCAGTATAATCCCACTTTCCTCCCCTGTTGCAGCATCTTTCCCTACAAGAAATGGATGCTAGAAGGGAACTTAGGATTCAGTCAACCCCCTTGGAAACTTAAGTCCCAGAGTTGGGGGTGGAGGGAACAGGAGGTGACTTGTCCAGAGTTACACAGCTGGTTTGTGGCCCTACCAGGAGCAAGATCCATGGTTCCCCCACTACCCTCCTGAAAGGCATCTCCTGGGAATTCTTATCAAACAGGGAACATTACGTCATTGCCAAAGAGATTTCATGTACCATAAGCCATAGCCACAGTAACTTCCATACCTGGGAGAACGTAAGCACACCCTCCACTTAAGCAGATGGGTTTACTGCTGCCTCTCACTTCCTTGCTGCCCCTGCCCTTTGCCAGCTAATGTTCCATTTCTACCAGGGTTCAGTTAAGGAAAGAATGAGTAGCAGTTCTACAATTCAGGGCATTTTACAGCTTATTAGGTCAGGTTTTCTTACCCCAGTGAAGAAACAGATTCAGAAAGGTTAAGAAACGTGCCCAAAGTCACACAGCTAGTAGATAATAGAATTGAAGCATGAGCCCACAATAAGAAACTAATGGGGATCTGGGGCACCTGGGTGGCTCAGTGGGTTAAGCCTTGACCTTCGGCTCAGGTCACGATCTCAGGGTCCTGGGATCGAGCCCCACATCGAGCTCTCTGCTCAGCAGGGAGACTGTTTCCCCCTCTCTCTCTGCCTGCCTCTCCCCCTACTTGTGGTCTCTCTCCCTGTGTCAAGTAAATGAATAAAATCTTAAAAAAAAAAAAAAAAAAAAGAAAATAATGGGGGGGTAGAGATTTTCTCGGGGGGGGGGGGTAGAGATTTTCTCTTCTATAATAGAACCGTAGTAATGGAAAGGAAGCAAATCAAATAAAATATCTGAATGCTCCAACATAGGCATACCCCTTTATTTGCAAGTTGTCTCTGGCTTCTGTCCTTTCACAGGCTGATGTCACCATGCAAACCAGGATGTCCTTGGGAGTGTCATACATTCCTACCAGGGAGTCATTTCCTTTAACCTTCTAAAACTAAACAAGGTGTGGAAAAAACCTGGGACGTAACAGAACACTACAAATACTAGTCTCCCCACACTCCACCTGCTCCTGCCTCACCCCCCACCCCAAGGCTCCTGCCTCACCCCCACCCCTTTCCTGAGGCTGAATACCTTCCTCCCTTTGTTTTCTCAGTGACCATCAGGCAAAAGACCAAATGCAAGGTTTGGCCTAGGCATGAATTCCCTTTCATGAGACTGAGCCTCTGGGCCCTGGGCAGGGCAGTGGAGGCCCTGATGGGAGGGTAGCCACCAGGTAATTTGGGACTCAGAGCTCTGGAAGAGCCAAGGCCAGGTCTGACATTCCTTCAGCAAGTACTTCTGCCCCTGTGGGAACAGTTTGGCCCTTCTCACCTTCCCAGGGAGGGGTGGGAGGACAGCCTTGAAAGCTCCAATTGTTCACAGAGGCCTTATTTTGATACTACTTGCTCATCACTGAGTGTGGGATGGTGGGAGGAGAGGAGATAAGAGGCCTCTGCTCTGGCCCTCACATGCTTCTGCACATCTGGGAGCTGAAGCCTCAGATGGAGTTCTATACTTAGACCCACCAAGGAGGGTGACAACATGTCACCACCACCTCCAGGGCCAGCCCCCCACCTCTGCACTAACATATGACACATGACTCAACTTCCCTGCAGAGCTCCAGCTGAGAGGGGACCTCTTGCTGAAGCTGAGGTTAAAGGCTGGGGCTGCACTCAATCATTTTACCCTTACCCTGGGCCCTTCACCCACCAGAGCCCCAAGTACCTGGATTGTGCTTCAGAGCCCTTCAAGGCAGAACCACTGTGGGAATGCAGGTAGGGTCAGCCCAGAACAAGAAGGAAAGGAATCCCACTGTTTCTTAGAAGCTGCCATAAGAGTCTGGAGGAAATCAGGGAAGACAAATGGCTACAGAATCTCAGGAATGAATGTCTTAGGGGAAGACACATAAGTCTTCCAGTCAGTGATCTGGGTGCCAAACCCCTCACTTGAATCTCCTGAGCAAACAAGGCCTGCATTTCTTTCAGAGATATGACTGGCACATGGGATCCCAATAATCCCCAGTCATTTAAAAAAAGTCAGGTAAAAATGGACTCTGATGTTCTCACCATTTATGCCACTTCTCGCATACTGAGAGCTTGGAGAGATCCCGCCTTCATCATTAGAGGAACACCAGAGCCATGGGATATGTGAGCTAGAAGAGATTTTTCTCCCTAAAACCTATAAATCTTCTCTGAGAAATAGAAGAGAGCTTGGAGGCAGAAACTACCCAAGCCAATCCCTTCTTACAGATGAGAGACCAAGTTAGGGAGGGCCAGGTTGCAGACAATATACACCACCATTTTTAAAAATATACACCACCATTTTAAAAAAAAAAAACATTTACTATGCCAGGGACTACACAAAACATGTTCAGTGCATTGTTTAATTTTGTCCTTTGAAGCTGTTCTTTTTTTTTTTTTTTTTCCTTCTCATTTTACCTCTTTAACTTCTCCCCACCTTACTAATCACAAATATTCAGGAACTTGCCTAAGGTCCACGGTTAGGTGGGTAAGCAGGATTTACAATTTGCTCCCAGGTCTGACTCCAAAATGTGTGCTCTTAACTTTTCTCCCCAAACTGAAGCCATATTAAAATAACTGAGCCACAATCACTTTCTAAAAACGAGTGGCAGGGCTAAAACTAAAATCCAAATCTCCTAAATTCTCTTCTGAAGAACTTTGTCATTTTATTTTTTCAGATCCTTCCCTTGGGGATTAATCACATTGGCTTCTAGCATCATGTTCAATTATTACATTTTCCTCAACATATTAGGAAGGATCATTCTTATCTAAAATAATTATAAAACTGAAAATGTTTAAATCTTACCTGGTACGCTGGTGGTCACAAACCGTTTGCGCTAGTATAGTGGTTAAGGACTCTGGAGCTAAATAGCTGGGTTCAAATCCTGGTGACATCATAATACCTTGTCCAAGGACAAGAAGAGTCTTTCTGTGACGTACTTAATCCAAACCACCGGACTAGTAATAGCACTGAATTTATGGAGTTATTGTGAGGATTATAAAAGAATTCATTCATATAAAGCACTTAGTGCCAAAAAAATGTCTGCACCCCTATGTTTACTGCAGCATTATTTACAATAGCCAAGATACAAAGCAATACAAGCATCCATCAATAGGTGAATGGATAAAGAAGAATGTGGTCTTTAAATACAATGGAATATCACATAGCCATAAAAAAGAACAAGAGATTGTGACAACACAGATGGACCTACGGGGCATTATGCTAAGAGAGAGAAAGACAAATACCATATGATTTCACTTACACGTGGAATCTAAAACACAAAACAAAAGAACAAACAAAGCAGAAAGAAAACCATAAATACAGACAACAAACTGGTGGTTGCCAGAGGAGAGAGGGATGGGGTGATGAGCAGAATAGGTAAAGGGGAATGGGAGGTACAGGCTTCCCAGTTATGGAATGAATAAGTCATGGGGATGAAAGGTACAGCACAGGGAATATACAGTCAATGGTATTTTAATAGCATTTTATAGTGACAGACGATAGCTACACTTATGGTGAGGATAGCATAACAGAGTTGTTGAATTACTATATTGTACTCCTGAAATTAAAATAACATTGTGTGTCGACTACACTTCAATAAAAAAATAAGTAAATAATAAAAAATCATTTTCTAACAAAAATAAAAAATAATGCACTTAGTACCTGGTACATAGTAAGCACTCAATAAATGCTAACTCTTATTTGGGGACCAAATCCATTAACTAGAGCTTAGGAAGTGAAATGGTAATAACGACAATACTATTTCAGTTCTGTAGTGGTTTTATGGCTTTCTGAGCCCTTCAACACAAAATATCTCATTTGTCATCTCTAGTCCTGGCAGTACTAAAGGAAATAGCATTATCGTATCATTTAGCTAGGAAAAGCATAATTAATGAAGGCAAGAGTGGTACAAAAAGCCTGTGATATTTCTGCATTGGTGTCAGCTTGTTGTTATGGCAACCGTCCCCTGTCAGGACCCTTTTTCAGGCAGAGACCCAGTTTTGGAGCTGTCACAGCACATCTGTTTCTCTGCTCAGCTGATTAGCTCTTGTTTGCAACAACGAGCAGATGGAAGCAAAAACAAAAAAAAATTTTTTTCTAAAAAGAAGCAAGTGTTTACTTTATCCACAAGTCTGCTTTCTAATACAGAAACAGACCTTTAGTTGTTTTAGGAAGATGCAAGTAAACTGGATCCTTAATATATGGGCTACTTCTCTCACTGGTGGGACTGTAAAGTGTAGTCAACTATAAATTACTGGTGATAGGTCCTTCATGTGTGTATGTCTTTTAAAACGATGGTCTCATGCTCCAGTTTCAGAATACTCTTCCACTACATCTCTGTGCGTCTTTGTTCTATGAGCTATCTCAGCACACATTTTCCACACTGAACACGCTTTGTGAATACACTAAAGTGAAAGAGTACAGGGCTAGTGGGTTGGGAAACTTGAATCCTGGGACAAAGACTGCTCTGAACTGGCACAGAGAATAGCCTCTCCCTGTCTTAGTTTCTTCATCTGTCAAATGGGACTTGCATTCCATGCTCTCTGTAAGGCCAAACAGTTCAGGACTTACTAGGTATGTGGATTTGGGCATGACTTCTTTGAGCCTCACGTTCCTCAGTGGTAAAATGGAGAAAATAACATCTACTAGAGAGAGCTGTTGGAGTGAAATCATGTATTAAGCATCCCTAAGCTAGTTCCTGATACATTAATGCACCCTCAGCAAGTGAAAGTCCCCTTCCCATCATACATTGCTTAGCAGGTACAATATTCAAACTATCTGACACCCAGCTGGCTCATGGCACTGGAGCTGGTCCTTGAGGTCCCTTACTTGACAGATACTACCTACAGTGGCTGAACCATTAGAAGATCTGGGGTGTCCAAAGGAAAGAGACAGGCTCCTCTGGTGGCCAAGGAGAATTCAAGGGGCTCTGGATGCCAGCCATTTACTATCCAGAATGGAAGTATTTCAATAATTTACCAATCAGCATGGCCACACACATGCATATCAGTTAACACCAAGGCATTATTCTAACATAGTCTACAAATGTCCCCAATAATAATGATACTTTAATCCTTTTTCTTGAGTTTCAGTCATTTAAAAACATTCAGTTTAATTCTTTGCTACATGTGACAGTGGGAAGGGAAGATGAAGGATCAATTTCCCCAATTTCCCCAACCCCCACCATCACCGTCAATATCCATAAAGTAGGCTTATATCCCATTTTGCTATAGACCAGGATATTATGAGGCATGAATGTGATGCAAATACTAGCAAAGCAATACCAATACTGACAGTGGACATGGGTTGTACTGGAAATCTTCTAGTTCAGTGGGTCACAAAATATAGATCCTAGTCACCACTACCGACCTACCCCTACCACTCAGTATCCCTGGGCACTTAGCCTGCCAGAGCCTCATATTCCTTATCTATAAAGTCACATACTCGTGTCTAACTGGCAACCTCACAGGTAGTTGTGAGCACTTAAAAAATAATATTTGTAAAAGTTATATGCAAATGTGAGATATTATTATGCCTTTTATTTTAAGAAATTGGCTGTCAGTATCAGATAAAGGGCTACTATCTAAAATCTATAAAATCTATAAAGAACTTACCAAACTCAACACCCAAAGAACAAATAATCCAATCAAGAAATGGCTAGAGGACATGAACAGACATTTCTGCAATGAAGACATCCAGATGGCCAAGAGAAACACATAAAAAAGTGTTCCATATCACTCGGCATCAGGGAAATACAAATCAAAACCACAATGAGATACCACCTCACACCAGTCAGAATGGCTAAAATGAACAAGTCAGGAAATGACAGATGCTGGCGAGGATGTGGAGAAAGGGGAGCCCTCCTACACTGTTGGTGGGAATGCAAGCTGGTGCAACCACTCTGGAAAACAGCATGGAGGTTCCTCAAAAAGTTGAAAATAGAGCTACGACCCAGCAATCGCACTACTGGGTATTTACCCTAAAGATACAAATGTAGTGATCTGAAGGGGCATGTGCACCTGAATGTTTATAGCAGCAGTGTCCACAATAGCCAAACTAGGAAAGAACCTAGATGTCCATCAACAGATGAATGGATAAAGAAGATGTAGCATATATATATACAATGGAATAATATGCAGCTATCAAAAAATGAAATCTTACCATTTGCAATGACATGGATGTAACTAGAGAATATTATGCTAAGCTAAATAAGTCAATCAG
The DNA here is from genome assembly GCF_002288905.1 of Enhydra lutris kenyoni. Taxonomy (NCBI): domain Eukaryota; kingdom Metazoa; phylum Chordata; class Mammalia; order Carnivora; family Mustelidae; genus Enhydra; species Enhydra lutris. Next base: position 66,984,880 of record NW_019154085.1, on the reverse strand, counting down.
AGAAAGAAAATTATCATATGATCTCTCTGATATGAGGAATTTGAGAGGCAGGGCGGGGGTTCGTGGGAGAAAGGAAGGGAAAAACATGAAACAAGATGGGAGTGGGGAGGGAGGCAAAGCATAAGAGACTCTTAATCTCAGGAAACAAACTGACTGTTGTTGGGGGTGCGGAGGGAGATATAGTGTGGCTGGGTTATGGACATTGGGGAGGGTATGTACTATGGTGAGTGTTGTGAATTGTGTAAGACTGAGGATTCACAGACCTGTACCCCTGAAGCAAAAAATACATTATATGTTAATAAAATTTTAAAAAATGAAATTGGCTCTCAGGAGACAGTAGTGGAGAAAAGAGACAATAAACATGGCTAATAGGAATATATATAAATATCTAAGACATGGGCTAAAGTAAGAGGCAGGAGACCAGAGCTCAACATAAACAGAGGGTTGAGGGAGGTAACCTGTGTCAAATACCTTAGGAGATAATTAAAAATGCTTGGCTAGAGATCAGGTAGGACAGAACAAAATTCTGAAGGTGCTGGGTACCCAGGTAGGAAGGCAATCTGCTATGCTTAGTACATCCAGAAAGAACTGCATTTGCCTTAAACACTGAGGCTATGAGAGAATGGTGTATGTGTGAGCACGAGTGTGTGTGTACAGACAGCCAAAGCTGGGCTCTCTAAGCTAGCTCCTCTAACATGCAGGCCTGTAGATTCCAAATGACTGTCTGATTACCTTGGAAACTTGAATTATTTACTACAGAGGAGGGGTGTTAAGTATTTAGAGGGTTGTTATGGGTTGAGTTGTATCCTCCAAAAAAAAAAAAAATGTTGAAGTGCTAACCCCCAGAACCTCAGAATGAAAACTTATTTGGAAATAGGATTGCTACAGATATAATTAGTTGAGTTAAGGTGCGGTCATACTGGAGCATGGTGGGTGCCTAATCCAATATGATGGACGTCCTTATGAGAAGACAGCCCTGTTAAGGCAGAGGCACAGAGGGAGAGTGCATATACTGGAGCTGTGCAGCCACAGGTCAAAGACCACCAGCAAACCAGCAGAAGCTAAGAAGAAGAGAGAAAGGATCTTGGAGGCTTCAGAGGCAGCACAGCCCTGCTGATGCCCTGATTTTGGACTTCTAGCTTCCAGAACTGGTAGATAATAAATTTCTCTTGTTTTAAGCCACAGAGTTTGTACTATTTTTGCTATGGCAGCCCTAAAAAATGAATACAGAGCTGACAGAGTTGGACCTCCAGGACAGAAGAGAACCTTCTTTACCTTCTTCAACACAAGATCAGCCTCATGGAAGTAAAGGAGGGTATCTGTTTGTACCAAGGGCACTTTAACTGGTGGCTATTGGAATGCTGGAGCCACTACTGCCTAGACAAGGTTGTCCCCAAGTCAGTTTCTAACTACAAAGACGTGCAGATTGCAGTGGGCAGTCTGGATTTTTTATGGCTTCACTTAGCTGCTGAATCAACAAACTCTGCAACTACCTACTTCTGTTCTTACACAAGAAACTAAATTTCCTATTGGTTAATGCATTTTGCTCAGGGTAATCTGTTAAATACATAGTTTCTATTTGAATGTTTTCTTTCCTTCTTATCTTCCCTGACATAGTATGAAGCACTAGCACACCAAGGACACCCCTAGAATTTTTCTTATTCTATATTGCTGAGTTGATACTGCTTTTACCCAGTATTTTTCAACTTCAGTCATATCCAGATGAAGCAGAGAGAGGGAATAAATGGAGAATGCTGATAATCTGCGAGTCAATGCCTGCCGCAGCCTTGAACTGCCCCAGTGAACTGTACATTCGGACTGCTCATCAACATTTGATTGTGCTATGGTCACATTCCATTAGCTACCTGGTTTGTAGTATAGCCTATTTGAACTAAATATTGAAGTTACTCAAGCTGGTGAAATACAAATGGAAATAAAATTGGGAAAAGAATAATTGGGTCCCATTTCTTAAAAATAAATGGTTCAAGGATCTTTCAGTAGCATTTTCAAAGTAAAAGCACTGGTCACCTGTAATTTCATCCCACTGGTATTGGTACTGCATGCATCGTTGTCATGTTTAATCTGAACACCACTTATTCACACTAGAGAAGTGAATGCATATTAAGATCAATATACTATGCAGGCTGTCATATGAAGACAATGTTCATTTGAACCCCTGCTGATTATACTTTCAAGAACTGCTCTTGACCCAAAGCCTTGCTCACCAGGGAGGGTATAAATGTTTGTGGAATCCACCTGACAAACGGAAGATTGTTCCTGTGGACATTTTTATGGAGAGTTATGAAGCAAAAAGCAGCTTTGTTGGAAAGAGTAATTCTCCATGTAGAAAATAAAAACATGAGGATTGTGTAGGCTTAAGTTTCAAGAACCATAGCCTGGGACTGACAGCATACCCGGGCAGAAGCAGGCATCCTGAGAGAATCTTTGAGGCAGGCACGAGCCATCAGGCACTTGCTGCTGAAAGGCACCGTCAAGGTCTCCATGCAGCCATCTGCCTACTCCTCAACTTAACCACTCCAGCAGGTAGGATGCCATGCTGGCTTTTCCCTGCTGAAAACACAACCAGTTCCAGACAATCTGGACAACAGAAGCTCACCACAGATCACTATACTGTCCCTTCTATAAACATTCCCAAATATTTTATTCAACCTGGATGAAACTGAAAAGTCACAAACACCTCATGAGAAATGTAGAAAGTCAAGGGCAGGCTTCTCGTATTTACATTTTGTGATTCTGGAAACACTAGCTTGTTGTGGGTTAGAACAAAAACATCATCTTCTGTGTTATGTCACCCTAAATATGAGCTGAGTGGCCTCCGTTATGCTTTAATAACAGATCAATCAAAATCTACAGAAAAATTTGTTGATACCAGTAGTTGTAAAGCCTCCTCAAACTATCCTCCAAATTCATCTTCTCCTCTGGGTTCTTTTTTAACCCATATATTCATTTATTCAAGAGATGCTCACCGAGCACCTAGTGTATCAAGCACTATGTTGACAGGTGGACATCGCAGAACCCTGCCGACAATTATAACAGGATGATCATGGTGTGCTAATGGGGGCTCTAAAGGCTGCAACAGAAACAGTGATAGGAGCCTCAGTGTCAGCCAGGGATTAAGGAAGGTTTTATCCAAGGACAGAGGCATTTGTGCTAACACTTATTAAAGAGGAATGCTTCATGGTTCTGAGGGTTACTCCAGAAGATATAACAATGGATGGAAGGGTTTAAAGGAATGCTGTATCAACATGGATTTGGGGTGAACTTATTGTTCACTACTCTTGAGGCTTAAGAACAAGTAAATTAGGAATCAGTAACCTGAGAAGAGGGTAGATAGGTAGATACAAGTTAGAATACAAAAGGCTTTGTTCACCATCTAAAGGAGTTTTGATTCTGTCCTACAGTGTTTCTCAAAGGGGGGGGGGTCACAAGGTCCCTATGAAAATTTTTATGTGTTTGTTGCAATGATAATTTTATTAGTAATAAAATGGCAGGAACAGTGATAAAAACATATTCCAAATCATCTGGATGACCATTTGCCTCACAATTTCAGTGCCCCTATTTATGTTTATTATTAAGTTGGCATAAGCCAACAGAAATGTACCAGTCTGAGACCAAAGGAGATGCTGTTTGAACAAAGATCACCCTAGCTGAAATTGAGCAAAGTGGTGGGAGAACTGGGTCACTACATGGTATATAGTAGTAAGTAGGACAAGATAACTGAAAATAATGTATGCTGTCATGCTCTGAAACATATTCATACATCAGAGGACAACTAAGTTTCATAAAATAGTGTCATTTGGCTCATTAAATTAAAGGTGTTTATTTGAATGATACTGGCTTTGTAGCTTTTTCATAACACATTTTTCCCTTTTAGTTTTATAGTTCTATAAACATAAGGCACAAGAAGTTTATATCTAGTTTTATGTTTTTGAAATCCTATTTAAGAAACATTTAAGATTTAAGTAAACACTGAAATCTACAGGGTTTTTCTTTTTCTCCAAAAGAAGGCTGTCCATTACCCAAGTATGAAAAAGGACTATAGACAACAGTGAGCCACTGAAAAACTTTCAGCACATTGGTGTGAACCGATTACGGTGGTAGGAGACCACCTGTGCAGTCACATAGAGGAAGAACGGCCATGGGGACAGAATGGAGATAGAAAGACCTTTAAGGAGAAGACTGCCTGAGTACTGTTATTAAAAGCTCCCATTTGCTTATTAATCCCAGAGACCTGCTCAGGGCAGAGGCCTCAGGACTGTGGAATTAAATGCTGACAGTGCAAGCAAAGCTGTGTCGGTGTTTCAGGGTAGGCCTTATCTCGATGGAAAATTCCCCAAACTTCTCCATGATTCATCTCACGGAGGAGGGCTCTGTGATGTTGCCAGAACTAAATTAGGACCAAATCCCAGGTTTTACTAGAGAGCCAAAAAAGCACACAAGAGAAATTGTTATCGACATCATAACAAAAAACAACCAGGACCTCTGCATATAGTGCTGTAATCCAGTTGGAGCTGAAATCTTTCTCTTTACCAAGCCACGTGTCACTGGGGCTGCACCTATCAGGGAAGGTGACTTGCTAATTTATACAAGGCTGGGTAAACTTGCTAAGGCATGACCCGTGGAGAGAGCTGCATATTCTGGGAGAACACCTTTTTCTAATTGCATGAAGGTAACTTATAGGCTAGCTAAGACTTAATCCTGCTTTTCTCAGATTATGTGCCATCATTATCACTCCCCAAACCAGAATTTACAGTTCCAAAAAGTTGGGGAAGCATATGATTTTCTCATGAAAAGGCATAGTACCAACACACTTAAGAAACAGATAAATGTCTTCTGCTTACCTCGGGAGCCATCCAGAACGGGGTGCCAACAGATGTGTTTCTCCGTAGACGTGTACTGGTGAGTTGAGCTGAGACACCTATAAGAAAAGAGTACCGTAATTCAGCAGTAAACACAGGGTTGTGCTAGATCAGAGATTGGCAAACTTTTTCCATGAAGGGTCAGATAGTCAATAGGCTCTGAGAGCCATATGGTCTCTACCATAACTACTCAGCTCTGCCACTGGAGAGCAAAAAGCGCAGCCATGGACAACACAGAAACAAGAGTGTTGCTGTGTTTCCATAAAAATTTATTTATGGGTACATATAATTTTCACAGGTCATAAAATATTCTTTTGATTTTTTTCCCCCAATCATTTAAAAATGCAGAAACCACTCTTTTTTCACAGGTCACATAATAGGAAGCAGGTCAGGTTCAGCTGACACACTGTAGTTTGCCAATCACTGTGTAGGAGCATTTATTTACCACTCTTATCTAAACCACTAGACTATTTTTTCCCTAATGAACATTTCTATCCATATTACTACAAAATTGGAATCAAAAGAAAATACCAAGGGGCACCTGGGTGGCACAGTTGGTTAAGCATTTAACTCTTGGTTTTGGCTCAGGTCATGATCTCAGGGTCATGAGATGGAGCCCTGCATCCGGCTCCAAGCTCAGTGCGGAGTCCACTTGAGATTCTCTCTCTCGGCCCCTCTGTCCCTCCCACTTATGCACTCTCTCTCTCTCTCTAATAATAAATATTTAAATAAGTCTTTAAAAAAGAAAAGAAAGAAAATATCAAGAACTAAACCCGAAATGTCTTCCTATTATATTTCCAAAATATTTCATGTGATTTCTTTCTTAAAATGGTGCTTCATTTCATGGAGGAAGAAAATCAGCATGTATTATTTATAATAGAGCATCAGTGTGTAGACATAAAAAGCTTCTAATCCCTTATCTTACCTAGAATCCCAGAAACCTGGCAAGAAAAGTGTTTGTCAAGTGTAAAAAAAAGTAGCCTAAAAAATATTATTATCTAGGGCTCAGTGTTGAGGATCTGAATTTTAATGTAATTCCAGTGTATTTTATCTATCTTAGTCTTCAGACAGCTCTCTTCTTTACACAACAAGTGAATAAAGTAGAAGTAAATATGTATCAGATGAGGAGTCAGAAGACTTGTTTTCCATCCCAATTATGCCTTTTCCTAATTGTACGACCTAAAGTAAACCCCCTCACTCTGAGCCTGTTTTCTTATCCTCAAGTTGGAGATAATGATACCTGGCACACCTAACACAAAGAGTTCTTCTTAAAGATCAAATAAGTAAACAAATGTGAAACAACTTAAAAATAGTAAAATATTTTACAAATATAAGGTGTTCTTTTTTACCAAGCAGAAATCTAAGGCAGCCCTTAACAGAATGACAAGCATTGCCACTAACACTATTGAGGATGAGAACTTAGAAACCTGAATCAGGCACAGATTTGCCAAGGACCCATGGGTTATTTTGGTGGATCATTGCTGGACACTTACATTCTCTTTATTAGAAATCCAAAGAGCGCTCTCTAAACTCTATTGACCATGGATAATTTGTAATTTTGCCAAATTCTCTACTGTAATTTTGGTTAAAAAAAAAAAAACTTTACTTTTCTGTTTTTAATTTCTAGAAATTTCTTTTGCAGCAACTGGATGTTTAGGAACCTTCTACTGGCAAGATTAGGAGACTTACTCCAAATCACAAAGCCAGTGAGTAGATAAATCAGCATCAATCCCCATCCTCATCCTTCTAGGCTCTTTCCCTCACAATACATTGACTGCCCTTGGGACCATGTGTAAAATACAGATCTGATATTATCCACAGCATATTCATAGGGTTACACCATTCTTTATATAGAAGGAGGAGTGTAAGGGGTGCCTGGGTGGCTCAGTGGGCTAAGCCTCTGCCTTCCGCTCAGGTCATGATCTCAGGGTCCTGGGATCAAGCCCTGCATCTAGCTCTCTGCTCAGCAGGAAACCTGCTTCTCCTTCTCTCTCTGCCTGCCTCTCTGCCTACTTGTGATCTCTCTCTCTGCCAAATAAATAAATAAAATCTTTTTAAAAAGAAGGAGGAGGAGCATAAGACTTGAACAAAGTATCCCTCTGCTATTTTTTCTTTGCTTGCTCTTAAATAAACCAGTACTCAAAGTAACTTCATTTATTTTTGAGTAATTTCTTCTGAGCAAATCATTCACTAATACATTTTAACACTGAATTCTTTCTTAACAACAAAACAATGAATATTCAAAATCATCAATCTTTTCTCCTACCATGTTAATGTTTATAAAGAACATTTTAAAAAGTGCTTCTGTAAATATTTTCTCATTATTTGTAACAATCATACTGAAGTACTAACTAGTGTTGAACACATTTAGAAGATTAAAGCATTAAATATGCTTAAAAAGGAAAACCAAATGGTTTGCTGGTTTGTGACTATCAATACATGAATGAATATTGCAAGAAGACATTTAATAGGTCTCTGGCCTTACGTGATATTGCTCTGCATTTCCTCTCACACTTCCATTTCTTATTAATGTTTCCAGTTCAACCAGCCTCACATGTAGCAGCAATAATCACAATTTAAAGGGATGTTAGCTGCCAGACCCAAAGGACTATTTTACCTTCTGCACACTGGGAATAAGTATGCCTGAGGCTAGAAAAAGTCATTTGAAAGACCAAACTGCTTTCTCTTTTCATATGCAAAAGAAGAAATGACGAAATGTAAATTATAGACAACAGCCCTGGGACGAGAAATTCTTCCCAGAAAACCAAGTTTTTCCATCAAATTCTTCTTTTGAAACACTTTTATTTTCTATCTTTAATAAAATTGCTTCTAAAGCTGAAAATAGATGAACAAACAGCATCTCCTAGGGTGATCCATCTGGTAAAACCCCCATTCTCCAGTCTGTGTCTGACTGGAAAAGTCCCTCAGCCTATGGGATAGCAGAGAGGCCCCAGTCTTCTGAGACTGCAATAAATTGTTGCCTTGGGCTAAACTGCACACATCAAGAAAACTAACGACAAGCAGTCATTACCAAAGTCAACGAGCTTAACTCCTCCTTCTGTTGTCAGAAGAATGTTATTCCCCTTGACATCACGGTGGATGATTCGGTTATTGTGCAAATGCTGAAGGCCCTACGTGGTGTCCCACCACCACAAAACAGGAAAGACAAAGGGGAAATGTGAATGGTTATTTTAAAACAATTACCCTGCCTTTAAAAATCCCATCAGCGTCCACATTTGGCTGCATCTCCTTGCTGTTATACACCTTGCGTATCATAGGGCCATTTCCACTTGTTAATACACGATAGTGATCCAACTGATCACAAATTGCCCCCTCAGATGTGATCCCCAGTCTGATGGATGGTCTTACCAGGAGGGCCCCATATAAGATGTATGAGATCATTGCTTCATCCAACCGCTTGCCACGCCTGAGCAGACCTTTGACCAGCTCCGTGACTGAGCCCCCTGTACACAACTGCAGGAGGAGGTGCCAAGGAGAGAGAAACAGCAGGAGAACACATACAAAAGAAAAAGAAAAAGATGTTAAGAAGAAAAGCCGATTATTGACCTGACATTGTAAATTTACAGATCACAAAACTCCAGGTCAGAATAATTAAACTTCAAATGCACATTATGCAGTCAAACCTAAGGTATGCATGTGTATTTATTCAGGGTGATGATTTAAAAGTGAAAGTACCTGTCCAAAAAGTTGATTGTCAAGTGAAATATAAAAGCACAAATTACTTAGACATTTGAAAGAGAAAGCGCATGAGTGATCATGGTGAGTTACTGGATATTTTTCATTTTACATGAATATTGTCTATTTAAACACACGCGCACACACGCGCACACACACACACACACACACACACACACACACACGCATTTTAAGGATAAGAGAAGACCAAAAGAGGCAAAGATGGATGCCATTGACACTTGGGAGGAAATAAATTTCATTTCAAATTCTCCAGGGCCAGCACTACAGGCGCCAGAAGCCCTGCATGTCAAATTTATGGGGTGCAGTTGCCTCATCTGTGCGTTTACTCTTCTTATATTCAACCATCAGCATTCAGCAACTTTATGCTCTTCTTTTCTGTAATGAAAAACACTGCAAAAGTGTAACTTGCATATTTGCTCTATATTGTTATATATTATATATTGTTACATATTATATATTGTTATATATTATATGTTACGGAGATTTGAGAGTATATGAACCAGGCAAACTATACCTTAGTGGAAACTTGAGTGTTTTCAAGGATAATTTTTACTAACTGTAGAAGTCAATATGCAGGTTTGGACTTGCTACATGCTGTTTTAAAGGTTCTTAATTGGTCTGAGCAGGACATTTAAAAACCTAAAATTGTAGCCAGCATGTTATATATGCATCTTATATTTTTTTCTGAGAAAATTCAGAGCTTTCTTCAGATTCTCAGAGCCATTCCCTCTCTTATGAGGTTAAGACCCCACTCTAGACCTAGGTTTCCTCCTGGCAATTTGTCAGCAATTTGGGAAAGAGTTAACTAGTGACGTGGCAGGCTCCCTGGGATGTGGCTGCTTGAATTAATTGGCCTTTCATAAACAAGGAAATATGAGGGAAGGAACACAGATTAGCACCTTTCCTAAAAGAAGACAACTCTTTGTCAACGTAATACATCTATTTCACTCTAATTATGAATATTTGTAATGTTTTAACAAAGGGTGAGTTGATGTTTTTATTTGATGTGCATTATTCCCTGTTACATACATGGCAGACACCTTGCATACACATTAACAATCAAAATAACCTGGAACTGAGTTTGCCCATTTTTTTACCATTTAAATCGCTCAAAAGTAATAATATGTGACTAAAAATCTAATACAGAATTAGCAATCTTTAAAACTATGATAAAATTACTATCAAGAATGATTTAGGAGGGACCCTAAAAGCGGTGAAATTCATTGAAGGCTATGATGGTTCCATCAGTTTGCAATTATAAGGTCCTTTGAATCTATTCTCTACCAATGTCAGTTATAACTTGTAATTCAACACCCGTCACTCTGAAGGCCCTAATGCTGTGAGTCCCAGGATCCTGTCTTCCAAAAGATTCCACATTCTTTTGATTATGACTATGTTTTGCATGACCCTGAAAGGGCAAATAACATTCAATACTCAATCTAATATCCTCTTGGGCCATGAATGCATTTTCAGTCCCATGATCTGTATTAAAAGCTAAGCTTTCAACAGACCGAAATAATTGTCCAGAAATCTCCGAACTAGATTCTATATTTCAAGGAACAAATACTGGAGAAGTGACAAGTCAAATGATGATCATGACATGACAGAAGGTAAGTTCTCAAGAAAAAGAAAAACCCTTCTGGAGCTGGTGGTATAGAGTTTGGAGAGCTTGAGAGAACAAGATTGGAGTGACAGTGTTCCCTCTTGAGGGGTTCTAAATAAGGACACAGTTCTCACAGAAACTTCGATTTCCTAGGACCCTCTTTTCTCTTGTAAATTTAAGGGGAGACCTCCTCATAGGACCTTCATGCCTAAGAAGAGGTGTCCGTGTTGAATGGAAATGGTAGTAGGGCAGGGTGAGGTTGACCAAGGCTGGGATTTTAACAGTTCCCTATAGCTCATTCATGACTTACAGAAGATTCAGAACTTTATCGTCCATTTGAGGACAGGGACAAGACTAGAGTTTGAATGACAAGGACAAAGAGAGTGAGGACCTCATGATAAAAAGGAGTATCAGGGACCAAGGACATGGGCAGACACCAAAGCCAGATAGTACAGGGACTTAGGTTCACACACAATTCAAGGCCCCTGTCCTCACTGCTATAGCTTTACATTAGCATCTGTTGTACACAAATCCAGATGCCATCCAGGACGAAGGGAAGAGGAAGAGGAAAGAAAAGTTTCTACAAATACTGACTCTTTACCCCCATGACTTAGCTTTGACCTGGACTGTGAAAATGGGATATAAATAGTAGAATTTGCCCCTTTCCAAAGCAGTCACTCAGTTGGACTAAGTTTAACAGAATAAATTAAGATTGGTTGTCTCCTTTAGGTGGGCTAGGGGCTCAAGAACAAAGTTGAGTTCAGTTATTGAAAAGAAAGTTACCACTTTGTTCTCAATAGTTTGTGATGGTCCAGTTTATAACCCATTACTCAATACAACACAGTCCTTGACCTCAAAAAGCTCACCGCCAGTAATAGACACATGAGTAATGAGGGCATGGCATAAGGAAGTAGAGGTATGCGTAAGGGAATGAGGTGGCACCAAGAGGGAATGGTGGCCTCCGCTGAGACAGGGTGAAGAGAAGACAGTTTGTGAAATCTTCTTAGAGGATGCAACATTTACAATGAATTTAAAGGACAAATGAATTTAATGGATAAGAAGGGGAAGGGCATCTATGAATTCTAAATAATCAGCTACTCTTGGACAAAGAGTACCAGATTCCTAGGGCAGGGAGATGAGGAAGGAAGGTGGGGAACACAAAATGACAAGTGTGCCCTGCTAATGAGTACAGGCTTTATTACTGCACACACATCTATTATAACACCATAATATATCATAAGGTAAGAAGGGTAAACAAATCAGCAGGTTTTAGGCAAGAGGTCTCTATTCAGATTTATAGTCTAGAAAGACCTGGGCAGCAGACTGGAGAGGAGACAGAACAGGAAGACAACAGAAGCTGACACCTGCTAGGAGGTATTGAAGTAATCAAAAAAGAGAGGGTCAAAAAGTCAAGAGTCATGAAGATGAAGATTCAGGGACAGATATAGGAGGCTTCTTTCTATAAGATAGAACCTGCTATCTTATAGCAGTGAAGGAGAGAGAAGGAGAGAGAGCCTAGGGATCTTGTGAAGGAGAGAGAGCCTAGGGATCTTGTGAGAGTAAGGGAAAAATCAATAAAGTTCTTTGATCCTCCAAAGCCAAAGTGATAACGGAGCAGAAGGCAGGCTGAGAGCAAAGCACAAGGCAACACCCCACACCCCCACCCCTGTGGTAGATATGTGACATTCCTCAGGCACTCCTGGCTGCCCTAGAGCAAAGGAAAGAGAAAAACAAACAGTTAACTGATAGAGATCCTGTTCAAGCAGGACGGGAGTCTCCATCAGTTTGCAACTGTCTTGATGATTTACAAGGAAAAAAGCAATCTCCAGAACCTACAGACTCAATATCCTGGGGCCCTAACATTACCCTCCCCTTCATAGAGTAGAAAATCTTATATAATCAGTCACACCTCACAACCCCAGTGCAGCTCTTTCTGCCCAAGGGTCCTGTCTCTGTGCTTTAATAAAACACCACCTTTTTGCACCAAAAACATCTCAAGAATTCTTTTCTTGGCCATTGGCTCTGAACCCTACCACTTCAAACCACATCAAAACAGTAATAGGATTGCAAGGCACTATAACACCTTCAAACAGAACCTCTCCTGAGCCTGACTCTGGGAAGCACATGCTTTGTTGAACTCCAAGTGCACTATTAAAATTCTACCAAGAGAAAATTTAAATTAAATGCTGGGTGATGATCCAAGCTAACTCAACCCTGGAATTTTCCCCCAAAACATCATTTTAGTCTCCCATGCCCTACTTTAACTGTAGCCACTTTTGCAACAAACACAGTCTATTCAGCGATATTTTATATAGGTAGCCAACTTATAAACTTTCTTCATAGCCCTAGAACCTATGAAGAGATTAAGAGCAGCCATTTCTGTAGCAGGATCAAAACAGAGCTGTGGATTTAAAAACAACAAAAGGATCCTACTTGGTAGGTGCCTTTTGTTCACTAAATGTCAGAATTTAAGAGCTGTGTCACTTCCTGTGATTCACAGAAACATAAAATTAAACTGCTCACAGTCCCTTTAGGGAAGCTGTCCTGTGAAATTGAAAAGCCCCCCAGTATAATTTTAAAGGGCAGCCTGTGGGTTACAGAAAAAGGACCTTGGGTCCTCTGTACAAAAAAGGAAAGCAGGGACACACTGACAATTATCTTCCCAGTGTAAATGTTCAGTGAGATGAAATGAACATTTTAAAAGCATGACAAGAAATTACATTTAAATGCATCAAATGAACAGTCCCCTTCGAATTCTAAGAAGGCAACCAAGCCTCCTACCCCACCCCTGAAGGTTGGCGCCTGCAGCCCTTCCTTCCCACACATTCTGCCTGCCATCAGAGTCAAAAACAGAGGTGTGTCTCCATCCCTGTTTACTTCCCTACGGCCTCAGCATTCAGGAAATGTGGCAGCTGGATGCATCTAGAATTTAATGAGAATTTTGCTCCAAACCAAGAAAAATAGAAAAATCATTTATGTACCACATCTATTTTCTAAAACAGCGTTGAATATTGATTCAATCACAGTATGTGCATTTGCTAAAATGGCCATAATTTCAAGCAATAAAATGTTCCTTGCTCAATAAGCCATCAACTTTCCTCCATGTTATTAAAGAATGGCCCATGCAGTACAATCACCAGAACTTTACTCTAGTCAAAGCTCCAACTTCCAAGTAGCTTCTGTACTGGCATGTTAGTTTGACCCAGTCAAACTGCAGAATTAAGAGGAATTTCTTTTCAGTGTCTTTTTGTTCAGTCGATTTTATCCTTCAAGGGTGTTGGGCTCAATAGGGAGCATAAAGCAAAAGCCAAGAATCAACAAAATTACTCAGTAAGATACCTTAGTGAGTAAGGAAAGGGTTAAGGTATAGGCAGGGAGAGATAGCAGGCCCCGACTCCCCTGACACTGCTCAGGCAAGGGGCTTACATGACCAGGCTCACAGAAATCCCAAATTCGGAGAAATGCCGAGGGGTACAAAACCAGAGATAAGGGAACAAACCAGATCACCTGGCCCTGAATGTTAGCGAGTAAAATTTTTTTTTTTTTTTTTTTTTTTTTGGCAGCTACATTGTAATCACAGAAAATGACAAGGGTGTTATCAATAGTCCTTGCTCAAACTAACAGGGCACAAGAATCTCAAGGTCACAAGCTTCCTAGTTAGTTCTCAATAAAAGACTGCCACTAAAACCCCACAGTGGCAACCCATTCGGGACTGCTCTGACTCTAGGGAGCTTTTTTTTTCTATTTCTGCTCTCACCTTCACTTAATAAACTTTCACTTTGGGGTGCCTGGGTGGCTCAGGCCATTAAGCAACTGCTTTCAGCTCAGGTCATGATCTCGGGTTCCTGGGATGGAGCCCAGAGTCAGGCTCCCAGCTCAGCAGGAGACTGCTTCTCCGTCTCCCTCTGCGCCCTTCCCCCTCATGCTCTTTCTCATGGTCATTTACTCTTTCTCTCTCAAATTAAAAATAAATAAGTAAATAAACTTTCACTTCACCTCACCCTTTTGTATCCACAAGATTCATTCTTTGACTCCATAAGGCAAGAACCCTGCAGCCCTGTGACATTAGGAAGCACTGTGCTGGTGCTGTCCTCCTCTCAATAAGGCCAGAACAACAGATTTTTTCCTGCACACCGTTGAGACAGATTGTATTTATTTTGCTGATACCAGGTGAAGTCAATGGCTTGCACTAGAACAATGAAAACTGTGTCACTTGCAACCCTAGAGTTCCAGTCAGAGTGGGGAGGTAGGTGGGCCCTGAGATTCCCACCTCCCATCTCATCTTTCTCCAGGGCACTTGCTTATTGGGTGGGGGAGGTCAGAGTCCGTCCCACTCCTCAGCTTCTCTCTCTTGCTTTTGCTGAAGACACACAATACACGTACATAGGCTGTAACACTACTGCATTTCTAAGTTCCTCCCTTCTCCACTCCCAAGGGTCCTATAGCTTCCTCCACCCCCCAGCAACCCAGTTACTCTCCTTCTAGAATCCTGCAAGAGGCTGCCATCTGAAGCGGTGCTTGCTAACCATCTCTGGCCAACCAAAATGTACTTGTCCTATGTTCCAAACTCTCAGAGCCCTGCTACAACCCTGATTTGTTAACGTGATAAACTTGGTTCATGTCACTGTATCAGCGGGTGAAATGGTTTAAAGTATGACACTAGCAGTGATAATCAGCCCACACCAGCCTTCCTAGGGCCTTAAAGAAAAGCAAAAACTTTTCTTTAAGCAAAAGTAAAAAAGCAAAAAGCAAAAAACAAAGATGTCTCCCCTCACTTCAGCCTAGCTTAGTTAACTTATATACAGATCTCTGATAGAAAAAAACAGATTTTTTTAAAAAGCTAATTATTTTTATCAGGTTTTATAAATATTTCACTTTACAGATTCACTTATGTTCTCTAAACTTCAAACCGTTTAAGATGAACATGTGATTCATGCTAAAATTAATAGTTTCTATCTGCCAAACATTTTACACTAAAAGGCAAAAAGAGAAAATGCAGTTTATACTTTAGCACCACACTAGGTATTTTTTCTAAGTATTATGTTTTTCTTAAAGGTCTAAATTCTTATATTTCATTTAGGTGAAAGATAATAGGACTTACAGATTTTTAAAATTTAATATTTAGATTAAAACTTATTCACAAATTTTCCAAAACATTATTATGTGTCTCTTTTCTCCACACCTTTCTGATACAGTAGCTGTGTGTTGACTTTCTGCTAACAATTAGTAATGAATTTCAGAAATGATACTTTTATTTGCTTTTGTTTTCAGAGTTGTGGTGATTTAAGGGGGTTATCATAACATTTTCCTATCCTCTAGAATTGCTCTATAGAATAGCTTGTCCCTGGTCCTTTCATTTCATTCAGCAAGGGAAGAGCAAAAGTAACATAAATTTAATCTCAGTATACATAATGAGATGAACAATATTAAACAGACCATAAATTTGTTGTGTAAAGCTGCCTAAAAAATTACAGATAAAGCAAAATGGTCAGGGTGCTATGTAGACCCTCACGGTCTTTCTGCTGCATGTGTGGGGATGTGTGTGTGTGAGTCCAGGAGCTGCTTTGATCACAGCCAGAGAGGCCGAGTCTGTGTTCCCAGGACCCAACAGGCAGTGCCACAGGCTGTAGCAAAACGTGATGGGAGAAAAATTCTTAAGTGTGGCTCTCCAACCAGTTCTGCCACAGGTAATTTCTTATGTAACCACAGGCATGTCACTCCTTCCCTGAGCTTCTGTTCTTCAACTGAATACCAGGGGACTGACCTGAAGAAAAGCCAAGGTTCCAGCCAGTTCTAGGAGCCTAAGAGTCCCTTTTCTTATAAGCATATTATAGGTACTGGACACACCTAACCACCCAGCAGCCCGGCAAAGATGGCCCATTCCAGGACCAAAAAAAAAGAAAAACCCCCAAAAACTAACAACATCTGGTTCTCCACACTACCAACTTTGGCATGGGCCAAAACAACTTGCAAAAGGCATACATATCAGCATATTGTATTGCTGAGATATGAATAATTCAGTATCTCAAGGCAGCCTCATTATCTGCCTTTGGTCACCCTGAAAAAACAAAGAACAGTCTGCAGGGGAGCACTTGCATGAGGTTTATTAGTTCATAGTTCTGGGCTCCTTCTCATCTTTCAAGGCCATGTCCAGCCCTTTCCGGCTGCCTTGCCAATGCCTGAGGGGCTGATGTTCAGTCACTCCTCATCAGGAAGAGCATTTATTCTTAGGGGGCCACAGGTACGAGCAGCCCACCTGCCTGCCTGATCACATCAAGGGGAGGCCCCTTTTAAGGCCTCAGAAAATTCTGGAAATTCCAGTCTTCCATGTTTGAATAGAGAGCCTTAATCAGTCAGCAAGTAAAAACGAACTAAAACTAAGATTTCTTGGTCACTGCTCTTCCATTATGAAATTGCAACAAGGTTTGAAACATGGAGATCCTTAAGAGCTGAAGAAGAATATAATCAGAGACCCTAGAAACAATACTTTGCATGTCCCAAGAAAAGCTGTATTTTAAAAATTAATGTTATTCTAGAGCTCATCGGCAGGATAAAATATATATTCTCAGTGTGGGGGTAGGAAATAATAAAATCCAAAAGAAGATACTATAAGAATATATTCTATAACAACCAGCCAACCAAATAGACAAAGATGATCTCTGAAAACCAAAACCCCCTACATATTTATATTCTGAGGAAGGCAATTGATTTGATAGAAATGTTCAAACTGGTTTCCCTGAAGGTTACCCCAAATGAATATAACAAATGAATTCCCCGTACACAGTTGCCATGGCAGCCAGTAATACATTGTTCCATGCCCAGGCCCTCTCAGAGCCAGGCAAAAGATTGGGACAAGAAGCTAAAGATGTATTGAGACCTGACCTCTTGTTTTAGTGCTTCTCTCTTAAGCTTTCACATATGTGCTTGTGCTCCTAGAGTGCATACGTGAAGTCAGGCACAGAGGTATGTCTGTTCAGAGGAGTGGAGTCCAGAACAAATCAAGGTGGCCCTAGTGAGCGCGAGGCAACAGACCTATCCTAAGATACTAATTTCATATATTGCCATTATTACGTCTTTCCCATTTTCAGTCTCACGGGGAATGGAGTTGTAGGGACTGACTCTTTTGCACCCAGATACACACATTCATTACTATTAATAAAAAAGAAAAAGGCAGGATTACAGTGTGTACAGGATACAGTGGTGCTCTTCCCAGATTCCTTCTTCAGAGCACACGCTGCCAGGAAGACTGCCTGCTCCCTGCTCCCAGCTCCTGGCAGTACCACTCACCAGGAACTTCCCCCAGCTACAGGGAAGTGCTTCCACTTAGATAACACCCCTCCCAAGGGAGCACCACAGCTGTGACAGGCTGATGCAGAGATACAATTCAGGACCGCTCTGCCATAGCATCCCAGCTCTCCATCTCCCAGAGAATGGGCAGCAGCCTCTTGCAACTACATTACCATTCCGTGTCTCCCTTGCCCAGTCCTGCCTTCCTCACTTCCACCCAGGTCCAGCTCCTGTAAGAACTCTCCAATAAACCTGCCACACGTGACACTCAGAGTCTGTTTGAAGGGAACCCAATCTAAGCTAAAGATTAATGAACATGAATGGGCTAATCCAGACTTGCCAAGCCAAATAAACCTTGGGTTAGCAATTTTTGAAAATGAGTTGCAATCAATTGGAACATGTTTTCCGTGAAACGTTCCCAGTTTAAGGAAAAAAATAGCCTTTTCCAACTGCATTCCTGTATTCACTCTGGATGAGAAGAAATTATTAAACTTTTGAAGCAGAGAAACATGAACATTTTTAACAACCTACCTATAAGAACTGTGGAGGAGATAGTCACATCTGTAAGGTACTTGTGACACACAGGAGGGACCAACTCCTCACATGAGTATCTTACACTCTTTAGGCAACAATGCATTTGCTTGTCCCTGGAGCTCTGTTTAAATGGATGGTTACCCAACGGGGCCACTTACCTCCAGGACGAGCCAGAGCTGTCCTCCCACACAGTGATCCGCTTTGTAAAACATCCCATAAAATTTTACAACATTGGGATGATTCGGAAGAAACTGCAAAATGTTGTATTCTGCTTCAATCTCTTCATCCATATCCTATACAGGGTAAAAAATGCACGCTGGATTAAGTCTAACATCTGAGGAAGGGTACGGGTATTATATAATTTAATAAAGCATATTTACTCTGTATTTTTAATGTCATCATTACTGCATCTTGAAAATAGCTAACAATAGGCATTCACATCCAAATAAAAGCTTCTAATTATTACATCAATAAAATGTCCTTATTATATCCTTTCTTCTTTAATAACACTATTAAAAATATCTATTTTTATTTTAAAATGTCTGAATTTTCAAAGCAGTTTAGGAGAAGTAGCTTGAAGGGACCCAACTCAGCTTAGGACACCTTATAACCTCACTGTGCAAGACAGCTTCCAGCATTACAAGGTGTTCAGTGCTCTCAAAGAAGATGAATGAATGCCACAAGTCCGGACCACCCTGCAACTTAGAAAGAGACTAGACTCTGTATAAGGGAGTGAGAAACATAACCCTTTCCAAGAAAATAACTTTTGAAGAACTCAGAGGGTCAAAACCAAAACAACAGTAAAATGGACAAGAAACAGAAATTCAAAGAATTTTTTAACTCCAAATGGAATCCCCTTCAAAATAAGCTGACAAATCATGACTCATTTTGAATTTCATGCCAGGTTTCATGAAAATCATAACTAAAACCAGGAAAGAAGTTGAAAGCTTAACGTGTATGAGTTATATTGTGGTTGCAATTTACTACCATTACTTACACTGATTGGATCCAAAATTTTTACTGCGGCCAGGCTCCCATCTCTCTTGTTGGTTACCTTGTAGACCTTGCCATAGGTGCCTTTACCTATGGTCTCTATAATTTCCCAGGTATCAGTGGGATCTGGAAGTGATTCAAGTCCAAGCATTGTGGGGTTATAATGAAACAATCCATACAGATGTTTCCTGATGGGGAAAAAAGTTTGTTATGTGCAACAGATCACAGGATTGGGGGCAGTGGGCTTTCAAAACAAGAATATTCTTTTAAAAAAAAAGGGATTTTATTTATTTGAGAGACAGAGATTGAGGGAGCATGAGCAGAGGAATGGACAGAGGGAAAGAGAAGCAGACTTCCAGCTGAGCAAGGACCCCCCCCCCCCAATTTGGGCTGGATCCAGAACCCTGAGATCATAACCTGAGCCGAAGTCAGAAGCTTAACCCACTAAGCCACCCAGGCGCCCATCAGAACAAGAATATTCTTATTTCTTAATTAGCAACATTATGGTACTTTTTTCTTTTTATTTTCCCCTTCTAAGTAGATTACAAAAAAAGTATTTGAAGCCTTCGTAAGTAATGGGGGTAGAAGATGGAGGAGTGGGCAACATGACTCTGATATATCTCTTAAAACAATGATTATAAATGATAAGTTTATATAACCCCTACAGGAAGGAGCCAAAGGACCAAAACGGTTGCTACTGGGGGAAGAGTCTGAAAGCTAAAGGTCTAAGATCTTCGTGCTCAGGTTCTGGTAACCATGAGTAGGCCCCCTGATGGTTGCTGGATTCCAGTCTCCAACCTCCATGTGCAAAGTCTAGGCTGCTAGGAAGGAGAATCTGGTGCCTCCACCAGGCATTAATCAATGTACAGCACCCACTGCTGACCAGGTCTTGGGTCCTGTGAGGATTAGTTAAGCTCAGACTCTATCTATAGCAATAGCCTAGTGTGGGAACCACACTGAGTACTTCACCAGGAGCCACAAACTTGCTTTGTCTATTTAATAAGAACACAGCCCTGTGGAGTTCAAGTACTTTAAGCGCCAGCGGGAAGCTTGACAGGCAAATTAAGTCATCCAGGACTAATCCCATGAAAAAAGCCCCCTTAACTTCAGTTGCTCCCTGAAGAAGGGTCTCAAACCTGGTCTGTTTCTAATTGCAGGGGAGGGGTCAATCTGGCTCCAACAACAAGAGTCATGGCATCCAATCCCCACACAGTGGCCTGGTAGCCATCCACCATGAGCACTTCTGCCTCATCCTGGACATCTCAATTTGCACTTCTAATTCTGATTATTTTCTATACTGCATCCTCCCAAGGTGCAGCCTTCTGACCTGGCACAAGAATCCAGTTTTCATCCCTACCGTTTATGACAGGGGCATTTCAAAGATTATGAAAACCATCACCAAAACAAAATAAAATCCCAGTGAATATGGGGCTGATGCCGGAAAGAACCTGTCTTTTCAGACCTCACCTGGCAGGCACACCAAGTTTCCAAAGGAGCCTACAATCAGCACCAACTCAAGAGCCCAGGCAAGGTTGACCCTGGGCTGAGGAACTGACCCCAAAAGACTGGCTGGACCCCAAACAACTCCTGCCTTTCATCTGCTCATTTCAAGATTCCAATAAATTCCAGCCTTTTCTCCTGGCCAGTGTTTTACAAAAAATCTTTCTTACCACGTTTCACTATTTTTGCCATCTGTACAGTACCTATGCTATCAGTTATTAAATATGTTTAATATTTTTTACTGGATGATTACACTCAAGACAATAAAGAGTTATTCAAAAGTTCAGCCAGATGTTGCTGCCCGTGCTTGCACTTTCAAAACAAAAAGGCGGGGGGAGACAGATCATCAAATAATGGAAGGGAATTACAGACAAGCACAAAGTATTCCTTAACATCATCAGAAGACCAGGAAAAAAAAATGAGCAAGGAAATAAATTTGTCTCGATGAGTTTCAGTGTTCTTTATCGTAAGATCCCCAAAACCTCTCAACACCTTGAGAACTGTTCCAGGCCTAGCTTCTACAACAGCAAAAAGTTGGACCAGCCTGGAGTACTGGTCAAGGCCAGACAGGCTCAGGGGGTACTAGGTAGTGAAATGTGCTTCCTGGAGAGAAGAATCTGGCCCATCAGCTAGCTGGACTCACTGTACACTTGCCAGTGTGGTCTCTGTTCCCCCACCAGCCGGCACACTCCCATCCGGGTTCAGTGTCCTGACAGTAGTGCTCAAGTCAAACTGTCTGCATGATCCTGGCCCTTCCCTGACCAACCCTGAGACGTGAACTGGCTACTCATCTCTCTGTACCTTGGTTTCTTCATCTGCATCATGGAACTGCTGCTATTGCTGATGCAACCCGCTTCACAGAGTTGCTATTAGGATTTGGAGATGGAGCGCGAATAAAGTGAGCATAATGAGAGCCCAGAGAGGGCAGCTGCCATCATAAAAGAATAGTACCAAGTTCTGCTTCAGAATAGGCAAGGCTTAATGGTTTCCTGTTTTGTTTTATCTCACTTTTAGCCATGAACTAAATGAGAACCAAATTAGTTTTACTCCAATCAGTTAATAGTTTCACACAAATGGCTGGAATTTGGTGTGTGCAAATGAAATGAAATCACAGAATGTGGCATCAGGAGAGGACCCTAGAGGCCACTGAATCAAGTGTTTTTCTAATGATGTGGGGCCACAAAACCCTTTTGTTATATTCAATCTCACTTAGGATGCTGATGTTGAAGCTGAAAGAAGCAGCACAGGTCTGGCTGAGGCAGGCTGGGGATCCCTGTGCCCCCATGGGAGACATGTAGGGTGACTAACCATCCTGGTTCACCTAGGACTGCTTTAGCATTGAAAATCCTATGTCCTGGGAAGCCTTTCAGAACTCAGAAAACTGAGATAGTCTCTGAAGCCCCCTCAGAGCATTATTAAAAAAAAAAAAAAAAAAACACTGTTTAAGCACCCCCACTCCACCCCCCCCTTAGTCCCTGTTATATACTAAATTGTATCCCCCCCAAATTTATATGTTGAAGTCCTAACCTCCAGTACCTCCAAATATAACTATACTTGGAGATGTCTTTACAGAGGTAATTAAGGGAAAATGAAGTCATATGCAGAGCACTAATCCAATATGACTGGTATCCCTATAAGAGATTAGGACACAGACATACACAGAAAGACCACGTGAAGACCTAGAGGGAAGATGGTCATACACAAGCCAAGGAGAGAGACAGAAAGATCTTGCCAATACCTTTACCTCAGACTTCAGCCTCCAGAACTGTGAGGAAATTCTATTGTTTGAGCCACCCAGTCTGGGGAATTTTGTTATAGCAGCCCTAGCAAACTAGTGCACTCCCATTTTACAGACGAAGAAAATAAAACCCAGATTGGTGTCATGACTGTTTATAGGCAATGCAAGAATGGGAATCCAGGACTCCCTGGGCCTAATCCTGTGATCTTTGTCCCACAGAATAGAATGAAGGGAGTCAGCTGGTTAACAAAGGTCCTGTCTGACCAACTGCACCAAATATTTAAAGTTCTGTGGTGGGATTACTCCCAATCACATGGAGCCTAAATGCCCCACAGACCTAATGGATGGCAATCTCTGCTCCCCATAGAACAAAAACAACTCACCTGGAGGAACTCATCTACAGTTAGCACCAATGATGGTGAACAGAGGGAGGACCAGGTTCCACCGCCATACCCATCACATCTGTCTGGGCATCCATAGATAAGGTTAAATAAATGTGCAACAGAACATTTGCACAATAACACAGTTGCCCGTCCTTCTCTCTTTAAAATCAATACCTGACTCTATCAACTTTCTGACAATTGATTAAATAGCCCCAACAGTGGCTGCTTATACAGCTCTATAAATGTGGTGGTAATCTGCTCTCAGGGGGCAGCTGGACTAGCCCTGCTGAGAGCCAAAAAGCTGCTCCTGGTCAGAATGTTAACCTTGGAGGAGACCACACTTCTGCCTTTGTCTGTGTCTGGGGCGTGACAGACAGAGCTGGACCTCATGGAAATAGTCATGAGTACAGGGATGAACCCGACACCTCAGGACTGTGCAGAACCTCAGAAGTCCCTGCAGGGGCACCTGGGCTTCCTGCAAGTCCTGAAACAGGACCCCAGTCATTTATTGTCATTTATTTGGACTAGAAATGAAGGGGTAACTTCAGGAGGCTACAAAACTCAGGTTATACAGGCTACTGTCTTTAAAAGACAAACAGGACTAGTCTGTCTCAGCAGAAGAAAGTGATACAGTTCTCAGCGCAGGGTAGGCTCGAGCAGCTCACAAACCAATCAGAAGTCCTATCTGCCTTCACATGTCTATGTGTGCAGTTGCTCTAAAGCAAAGACTCGACGAACACTCTCTGGTTTTGCATTGTGTGAAAAGCGGTTATATCATATTAAAGGAATATATTCCTATCTTTGTCACACATTATTAGCCAATTATCTAGGAGACAGCCAAACCTCTCACTATTTAAGCCAAGGGAGAGACAGATTCATTGATTTAGTAAGAGACTTTACCCTTATGTTAACACAGTCTCTTGGAAGTTAAGAATAATTGTACTTTTTCTTGTTTTGTTCTGTTGTGAGGAGGTAAACTTGCAGAGGTCAGAAGTCACATCCCCTTATGGTAGTTGAGAATATCTTTCTGTGGATGAGGACTAATGGACCAAACATGACTGCTGCTTGCAGTTAACATCAGGGACAGGGCTCACACCACCAGAGAGCAGCTGTTCTGGATCCCTCTTCCCACCAGAAGTGGGG
The DNA here is from genome assembly GCF_002288905.1 of Enhydra lutris kenyoni. Taxonomy (NCBI): domain Eukaryota; kingdom Metazoa; phylum Chordata; class Mammalia; order Carnivora; family Mustelidae; genus Enhydra; species Enhydra lutris. The sequence goes on along the minus strand of NW_019154085.1, from coordinate 66,961,102 downwards.
GCTTGCCCAGGTTACACACCACACTACAGTGAGGAGTTTCCCATACAGCTGTAAAGTAATAGCTCAGTGGCTGCTTTATCTTATCAGAATTGAATGTTTAGACTTCCTCAGGAGTTTGGGTTTCAATCATCAGCAGACAAAGTACTTTAAAAAATAAGCTATGGAATATTCTTTTTTGGTTAGGTTTTGTCAAACATGATTCCACAGATTTCTAGTTTCATACATATACACAAAGTCAGGCATTAGGCTTCCTAAAGGAAGAACATCCCGCTACCTAAGAAATGGTATTGCCAAAAAAATTAAACCTGAATCTCATCAAGCTTCTTAAGTACCAATTTACACGAATAAAAAAGAGCAGGATAGTCACATCATAGTACATAGAACTGTCAGTTGCTATGTTGTACCTCTGAAACTAATGTAACACTGTGTGTTAACTGTATTTCAATAAAAAAGGCAGAGCCCATGTTAAATAATACAGTCTGTGTACAATAAGCAAAATCCAGACTTAAATCTCTCCAAGAAACTCTCCAAGACAAATGATCCAATATACTCCAAAAATAAGTTGCAAATAAAAATAAATTGAGAAGGATAACCTCAGGATTAAAAGAGGCTTATAATACATATCAACTGTGAAATAAAATGTGGATTCACAAAAAAAACACTAAATTATAACATTTATAAGATACTCAGATCACCATTAGTTATTTAATGATTATTAAGGAAGGAATTTTTAATTTTGTTTTAGTTGTTATAATTGTATTTGTGGGTTTGTTTGTTTTTTTTAAGATTTTATTTATTTATTTGACAGACAGAGATCACAAGCAGGCAGAGAGGCAGGCAGAGGGGAAGCAGAGAGTCCAATGCGGGGCTCGATCCCAGGACCCTGAGATCATGACCCAAGCCGAAAGCAGACGCTTAACCCATTGATCCACCCAGGTACCCCTGTGGCTATGTTTTCAAAAAGGTTCCTTATCGGAGTGCTTGGGTGGCTCAGTGGGTTAGGCATCTGCCTTCTGCTCAGGTCATCATCCCGGGTCCTAGGATTAAGACCCACTGGGCTCCCTGCTCAGTAAGGAGTTTGCTTCTCCCTCTCCCTTGTGCCCTCTCTCCTTTCTGTCTCTTTCTACCAAATAAATAAAATCTTAAAAAAAAAAAAAAGATTCCTTACCTTTTAGCAGTACACACTGAAATATTAACAGGTGTAACAATATGAGGAAAAAATAAGAAGGGGTATACATGACAAAACATTGGCCATGAGTGGTAATTATTGAAGCTGAGTACATGGTGGGGGCAGGGGTGGAGTTCAAGGTTATATTCTATTAACTTTCCTATGTTTTTCAATTTCCATAATGAAGTTTTTAAAATTCAGTTTAACTAATGTATGTCAGTGTACATTCTGGAATTTATACACCTGGTCAACCCTACCTCCCTGAAGAGTTTCCCCACCACCACCCTTGATAATATTCTAAAAAGTCTCAAAGTCCCATGTAGACTAGCACTTCATTCATGTAAGAAACAATAAACCTTTAACCAACAAAAACATACCCCAGAATTTGACACTAAAGCACCAACACTCAGACTGTCAGAAAGTCACCTTCTCATTCCCCCTTCCGCTGACCGAGGCACAGTCAGTGCCCCTCTGTGGCTGATGTCCCAGCCCAAACTGCCATTAAATACAGAACCATAGTTAGGAATAACTAATGAACTGCTGAACAACACAGGAAAATCAATAGGCAGAAGAAGCAAGTGACCTTCTTCTGTCCATCCAACTCCTGCTCTTTCTTTCTGAAGAAAGAAAAAGGAAGGAACATCAATTTACAGACACTGAAATGAACAAAAAGACTCATCACCACAAAGATCTATAAACCTTTCCATCATGTCCCTGAAAAAGAAACTGCCCAATGGCATGAAGTTGAATTTGCCCAAGGCTAAAAACACAGTCACATAAAAGAAGAGAGAAATGCATACTAACTAGCTGTGTGGGCGGCCCCTGTGCAGCTGATAAAAGGCTTAGAAAGCAAATGAAGTATAGTCTAAGGTGAGCTTTGACTCTGGCAATAAAAGGACCCGATAGAACAAATTTCACATGATGCCCTTAAAACTGATGTGTTTACTGAGGAAGGGGGAAAAAAACTAATCCAAAGGAGGAAAATGCTCTTGACAAATTCCTTGTTCATTCACCTGTATCTTTTCAGAGGCTCTAAGAGCTGGCATCAACATGGGGTCAAAAACAAATAGATGATCTCAATTCTTCCAGCGTTGAAGTGAGCACTAAACATCCTCATTCTGAAGTGTGGCCATTTTTTCCAGGGCCTTGGCTTTTTCCTTGTGCTTTACCTGTCGCTTCTTTGATTAATCCAAAGCTAGACCTCGTATATTCCAAGGTGGTTGTACACTATCTCCCCTTCTTTCAATAATAGGTCATACATTAGAAAAAATTACCATAAAATTTAGTCCTGTGCATTCAGTAGTTTCTAAATGCTCATTGTATGCAACCCCTGATTAGGTTCTACAACAAATATAGGTAAGAGTAACAAACTCAACTCTGCTTTTGAGGTTCTAAACTTGTTTAGAAAACCCTTATGACTTCTGGGGCAAAATGGAGAAATGAAGTCAGGTACTGACTTTCCTTAAATCTAAGTGCATGAACAATGTTAACAACAAAAAGCTGAAATCCAGCAAACAAAACAAAAACATATTAGCAGCAATTAAATAAAAGAAATGATAAAATTTCATGCCATAATCTTTGAAAAGCGGCATTCAGGGAAAGTGAGAGATAGAAAATCCCACAGTCACTGCTGTGCTCAACCATGCTCTTTCTTCTCCCAGAAGCGTGGTAGGTTTTGGAGATGGTGAGTAGATAGAATGCTAAAAAAAACCTTAGCAACACTCTTTATCTAAAAAGAAGTAATCAGAGAGGGAGAATTAACAGCAGGGAAATGAATCAAGGCTCATTCACTTATATACTCAATAAGAATTTATTAAGAAACTCTTGCATAATCACTCAAAACTAGGCTCCATGGGTCATTAAAAGGAAGTAGAAGAAATAACCAGGTTCTATTCAAAAACAAACTGCATTTCCAACGATATGCAGGAAAGATGCCTCCTGCCAGGTGAGATGACCTTAGCTCAGCACTTGAAACAATATTTCAGAAAGAAGAGCAAAACCAGTATCCATCAACCATGACTGCACCTAATGCCTAATACCTGTACATCAGGGAACAAGATGAATAGGTCTTAGAAAGATGGACATTTCCTGATATAGTTCCTGAATATCACAGCAGAGAGAGAATTTTTCAGTTACCCCAAAATAAAACAAAAACAACAAAACAAAAAAAACTCTCAGGCTGCCCTCTACAGCAACACTCAATACTTAACACAAAAAAATACATAATCTATGTGTACAAAGTTCTGAAGGAGAAAAGGTTTGAACAAGTATTTTTATGTTTAGCCAGATTGCTGTTCAAGTATAAAGACAACAGACATTTTCTGACTCAATAACTCAATGACTCTGTGAGTCTCACTTGAAAAAACAAAACAAAACAAAAAAATGACTTGAGTCCCAAATCCAGAAAACCAAGAGATAAATGTGGAGCTCTAGTAAAAAGTCTGATAGGGAGAACTGAACCTAGACACATTTAGAAATTAGGTTAAACGACAGTATGAAGTACATTTATTTCATACTGGCAATGTTACACATTTCAACAATAAAAAGCAATAATAAACCAAATTCAACAGCTTGGGGAGAGGTAGAAGAAAAAATAAAGGTAGAATTTCCTAACATTTCTTTCCTTATAAAGATGATAAATCAAGAAATTAAGACTTAAGTATTTGAAATTTTAAAGTTAACCAAGTAAAATAACAATATCAGCAAAAATAAGGACAAAGTGTATGTGATAATTTTCTTATCCATCTCAGTAAGTAGTCAACAGATAATTGATTAATTGATAAGTAGAGGTTAAAACCACTATGTAAATTTATAAAAGAAATCTCTAAAACACCAAAAAACAGACTACAAATTTTCAACATTATCATGAAAAAGTACACTTATTCACATTTGACACATACATACACCATACAAAGAAAAGACAATCCATAGGGTAAGGGATGAGTTTGGGGGTAGGGATGAAGGAATCATTAAAAACAGAAAATATGGGGCTCCTGGGTGGCTCAGTTGTTGAGTGTCTGCCTTCAGCTCAGGTCAGGATCCTAGGCTTTATGCTCAGCAGGGAGCCTGCTCGTCCCTTTCTCCTGGATCGCCCCCCACCACCATCACATGTGTCCTGTCTCTCTCTCTCTCTCTCTCTCAAGTAAATAAATAAAATCCTTTAAAAAAAATAAAAGAAAAACAAAATATAATGTAAATTTAAAAGTATTCATCTTATAATAAATATATTTCTTAATGAGGCCGAAATATAGAACAAACCAAACTGTAGAGATCCACATCTAAAATAAACTCTCCAAGAGACTCTTTATAACTCAGAAAGTTTAAAAGTAAAAAAGACATCAAAGATAAACCAGGAAAATGGTAAGGAAAAAGAAAAAAATTCATAATCTTAATAACAGAAAGGAGCAAATTCAAGGCAAAAACTATTAAAGAACATAAAGTGTTATTTATACATTCAGTAATAATAAGTAAGCAATTACTATGCACCAGGAAATGTTCTACACACTATTAGAATCACTAAAGTTTGTCAATAATGTACTTACACATGTTATAAATCACCACCAAAACAAAGTGATGAAATTCATTAAAAAAAAAAAAACCCTAGAAGAAACCAACAAAAGACAATAATAGCAATAGACATGGTTAACCATGACAGAACAAGAAGAGACAAAGTAATAAGAAATATACACAATACAATCAATATGGCTAACCCATCAGATACATATCATATATATCTATAACTACATAGATATCTACATATATATATCTATAACAACATAGTTATAGATATATCTAACATAAAACTTATTTTCAAGTACTTTTTAATTTTAAATTTAATTTTGATCAAAGAAGGAAACTTAGATTCATCATATTAACAGACTAAAAAAGAAAATCCATATGATCACCTCAACACATCCAGAAAAAGCAATTGACAAAATTCAACATCCATTCAGGATTTTTTAAAAAATGCTCAGCAAAGCAGAAATAAACATGTACGTCTTCAACTTAACAAAGGCATCTACAAAAACCTAGAGTTCCCATCACGTTCCCATCATGTACATGTTTATTTCACCTTCAGTTTAAGGTGAAAAACTGAATGCTTTCACCTTAAGATCAAGAACAAGGCAAGGATGTCTGCTCTCATCACCTCTGTTTAACATTGCAGGGAAACCAGTGCAATTAAGGCAAGAAAAAGAAATTAAAAGCATCCACATTGGAGATTAGAAAGGAAGAAACAAATGGACTTTATTTGCAGATGACATGTTCATCTACATAAAAAATCTGATAGCATTTATAATAAGGCTACTAGAATTAGTGAATTTATCAAAATTATAAAATACAAGGTCAATATTTTAACATCAATAATATATCTGTATTACTAAAAAGGAAAAGTTTTCAACAAAAAATGCTGAGACAATTATATAGCCATATACCAAAAGAGAAGAGGAACCTCTACCTTTTTCTCTCATATACAAAAATTAACTTTAATTGAGCCTAGAACAAATGTAAAAGTTTAAAATTCTACTAGGTAAATATACAAGAATGTTTATTGTAGCATTGTTTCTAATAGAAAACCAGATACAAACTTAAGCTCCATCATTAAAAAAAATCATGTAATAAACCATAATAATTACATAAAATGAAATACTATCCAAACACATGTAACCATTTAAAAGAAAGAAAATAAATTTTGTGTCAATTAATATGGAAAAAAATAACAAAATAAAAAATTATAGTTTTTAAAAATTATTGAACATCATGTAAAGATAACTTCTGTGTAAATAAAAAGAATATTTAGGGGCGCCTGGGTGGCTCAGTGGGTTAAGCCACTGCCTTCGGCTCAGGTCATGATCTCAGGGTCCTGGGATCGAGCCCCGCATCCCGCTCTCTGCTCAGCAGGGAGCCTGCTTCCTCCTCTCTCTCTGCCTGCCTCTCTGCCTACTTGTGATCTCTCTCTGTCAAATAAATAAATAAAATCTTTAAAAAAAAAAAAAAGAATATTTACATGTATAACTATTTTATGTGTATGTTTATGTGTATCTATATATCTGTATCTTTACATACATATTTTCCAGAAAGCTACAAAAAAAACTCTTAAACTTTAGGAAGAGGTACCAGGAGTCAGAGAAATTAGAAAAGGTAACGATTAATATAATTTTTGGAAAATTTAGACCTTTCTATACTATTCATTCTTTTTTTTTTTTTTGGCTAGTGCATATATTATTTTATTTGAAAAGCTAAACCATTTTTTTAAGCAAATAAGAGCTCTCTACAGAGGAGATCATTCTGGCCCAGATGCCTGCTGAGGTCATGGGAGAAGAGAAACCATGTGAAGCTGTAAAAGCCCATCTGAGAAGCAGAAGAAAACAGAGAAGGAAGAAACCAAAAGGACCATACTAAAAAGAGGACTGGCAAGGGGGTTCACTACCAATTCTAAATCCAGGCACTCTGAGGCCTGATAAGCTTTGTCTGTCCTTATACATCCATGAAATTTCCTACTGCATTCTTCTAAGAAGCTGCCTCTTCTCACAAGCAAATTTACGTCCCTCACAAGCTAGTTTTAATTTCTAACAACCCCAAAGGAGCCTGGCCTGTACCCTTTTTGAATACCTTGCTTTATTCCACAGTGGAGGTGCTGCCTTACCTTGCTGAAAATGAAGCAATCTGAAGCATGTACCCGGTAAACTCCTGCAGTCAGTCAGGCCTAGCAAGTATGATTTAAATAGAAACTTGTCCAACAAGGTTTTCTACTTGTGAGAAAATTTATGAAAAAGATTGCCATCTCTGCATATGTTATTCAGAATATTTTATCTAAATGTTATAGTAAGCTCTGTATGAATTACAAATCATAGAGGAATGCTTTTAAACTCAGAGAATAATTTTTAAAAAGAAATCAGAAAAGTAAACAGTGAAAGTTTAGAGGAAGGGGAAAGTTACACAAATATCAAATATAATAAACTCCCAGAGACACCTCAAAAAAGAAAACACCATAAAAGCATGAACACACTACAGTATAATTCCAAACTAACATAAAAGCAAGTATGTGATAAAATTGTAAAGGTTGGTAAGAGACTAGAGCCATTTTTAGGAACTGACTTCTTAACAAACAACCTACCTATACAAGGCTACATAGAACCATTCAAGTACAGCTTAGATGCCATCTCTTTTAGGAGGCCTTTCCTAATCTTCCCATTAGAGGTGACCTTTCCTTTATGGTCTCACCGTATCAATACTCTTTTCTAGCAGTTACCACAATGCCTGACATTTACACATCACATGTTGGTCTTCTCCAAGTGGTCTCCTAGAGAACAGGGGTCATGCCTTCATAATTTTTTATGCCTCATAGGCAAATACCCATTGTATAAGTGCTCAATAAATTGTTGAATACAAGATTAAAAATCATAACTTTAAGAACCAATAAAGTTTTCCTAATTAAAAAACAACAGCTGTAGTTTCATAGAGCACTAAGAAAATGAGGAAAAATAAATGAAGAAAAATACGACAACAACGACACTCAAAATTCCACCATCCCAACTCATAACCACTCTTAACTATAAATATCATTGCAGATAAACACACAAAATCATTGATTCATTCATGTCACAACCTTGTTTAAACAAGTAACCTGTGATGACTTCAACGATAAATTCATTGTAGTCTAAATTCTTCAGTCAGATATTTAAGACCTCAGCAACCTAAATGCAGCCTTCCTTTCCTGTCTTAAAACTCCTTTCATTTCTCTGTATCAAGCTTATGATGATTTTCAACCAACCCCCCTGTCATTTCCTGAATCATCCTTGGATGTAATTTTGCCCAAATGATTTCTACCATCAGAGTGTTCATTCCACAATATCCATTAATCACAAATCCTACCAGCCCTTCAAGAGCCAGCTCATGTTCCCTTATCCCTCCATGAATAGGCAGCTACTTTTCCTCTGAAACTCTATAGTGCTCATATATGATAAGCGGGTCTGTGGTGTCATTTTGTGAATAAACCTCAACTGCCAAATGAGGTCCCAAGCACCATAAAGGCAGAGACTGTCTAATTCATATGAATCCCCTCTGCATTTACATTGGCTGTCACTCAACGAACATTTGTGAAACAAAGGAAGAGACTGAGTATAGTTAAACAGGGAGTGCTGAATGTTGGAGTCTCAAAGCAATGACTTCAGCTGATCCTTGAAGAAAATATACGCCTTGGATTAGCGGAGTGGGGGCTGTGTGAAAGACATTCAAAAAAGAAAAAATAACGGAGACATTTTGGGCATTTCAGTAAGAAAGCCCATCATTGTGCAGGGCTATTCCATATATTTCAGAATTGTGTGTCCCAGCTCATTATGTACCAGCCACTTTCTATTGTGATAACCAAAAACATCCCCCAGCACTGCTTCCAGGTAAGAAGGATAAATTGAAGGCACTACAGAGGGGTCATGGGTATCTGGAGAGGGAATTCATGAGTCCTGATCATATCTGGCTGGAGAAAAAGAATTACTTCCACCAAAGAAGTGAGAAGAACACCCAGCACTATCCATCTTTGAACCCCTCATGTTGCTATGGAGGAAGTAAGTCAACTGACAATGACTCCTTTTCATCTCTTTCCCAAGAGCTTCATTCATGCACATACTGAGTGAGAAGCAGTGAAAATTAAGGTAAAGAACATGGTCTCTAGTCCCGAGACTGATCAAGTCCTAGCTTTTATACTTACTAGCTATGTTGGCAAGGGAAGAAATGTTCAACCCTTCTGTGCCTTGGTCTCCTCACCCATAAACTGGAAATAATGAAAGTACTCACCACTTAAAGTTGTGTGGTAGTCCCAGCAAATAGGAAGCACAAAATATATCATTTATTATTACATTTTGGAAAAATTTGCTAGCTGGAAAAGAGGAATATCACTACTAGATACTTTTTACAACCTATAAAACCTCATCGATTGTAGGGAACATTTACTGAGTAAGTACTGGACATTGGACACTATACCAGATGGCACAGCTCCATGAGGCAATAACTACTACTATTCCTATTTTACAGATAAGAAAACTGATATACTGAGAGCTTAAGGAAGTTAAGATGGGAGCCAGGATTTAAATCTTTTTGTTTACCCCACTCTGCCTCATTGCATTAATAAGTATTGAATGAGCATTTGCTACTTATCTGGCATATTTCCAGGTGTTGAAGATACAACAATGATCAAAATAGACCAAAACCACACCTTCACGGAGCTTATATTCTAGTAGGGGGAGAGAGAAAATCAACAAAATAAATAATATATATAGAGAGATATTATATATATATTTATATACAATATATTACATATGTTTATATATAATATATAATATATATTTATATATAAATAATAAATACATAAATAAATAAATAATATATAGATGATAGGTAGCGATCAACTTCTATGAGAAAAATAAAGTAGAAAAGGTGACTAGAAAGTCAGAGTGGGTGGTAGGCAAGGTGGTAGCAGGACCAGGAAATATGCACTGAGCAGGGTACATTTAAGAAATGACAGGAAAAAGATGGAAGAGTAAAATCTGGGGGGAAACTGTTCCAGATACAGAATACAGTAAGCACAAAGGCCCTGAGGCAGGAGTTTACTCAGCATATTCAAGGAATAGGAAGAAGCCAGTTGTGGCTGCACTGGAATAACCAAGGGAGAGAAATAGATGGTGGAATCAGAGAGATATGGGACAGGGAGGAGCAGATAAATCACATAGGTCTTTATCAGCCTTTGTAAGTTAAAGACCTGGCTTTTATTTAAACCGAGATCAAAAGCCATTAGTGGAATCTGAACAGTAGGGACATGATCTAATTTATGTTAGGTTACTTTGGTGGCTATGCAGACAGTAGACTGAAGGAGGTGTCACTTGAAGATCCCTTAAGAGCAGTCCAAGTTATCATTAGCAGGAAAAAAAGGAGCAACGCCTTCTTCAGTTCCAGCAGGTGTGATCACAATGGATTTTTTTTTTTTTTTTTTTTCAGAGTAAAGTGCTTGGGAAGCCTCTTTCCACCCTATTTATGATGTCTTGTTGAATACATCAGTTGTAGGGAACCCTCATTCAATTACACAGCCACTGGGAACCTTTCTAAAACAGGCTATCAGGTGCATCCACAGCGGCTGGCTAGAAATCCTTGCATTCTCACTCATCACTCCTCAATGTTACCTTTTAGAACATGAACTTGAGCAAAGAATTGGTTGTCCCTTCTTAGCACAAAGTTGGTCTACTATAGTTGAGACATTTAGAACACGGTCAAGTGGTAAAAATACAGAGTCCAAAGAGAGCTAGGCTTAAGCCAGACATTCCACAAAATGCATACTTGAATACCCACTCTGAGCAAGCCATTGAAAGACTTTAAAATGAATCAGACTCAGTCCTGACCTAGCATATGGTTCATACAGTGAAAGGATACAGCTTAAATGCAAGTTACTATACAGCAATAAGTATACACTCTGGACAGCAGACTATACACTATAGTTAGTGTATAGTCTAACTATAAAGAGGGGGACGGTCCATCCAGCTGGGAAGATCTGGGGATGGCATCTGACTCAGGCCTTAAGAGGAACTAGAGCTGGATACACACAGATGAGTAGGCTAGCTGGGCAGATGGAGCAAAAGTAGAGAATGGAAAATGGGGGACTTAAGATGGGAACCATGGGTGGGAGAGTTTGGGAGGACCCAGGCACACCCATAAAAATCCCTTAGCAACTTATTTAAAATGCATATTCTGAGCTCACGCCCAGCAATTTTGAGTCAATAGTGGGTGGAAGAATCTATATTTTTATCAAGAACCCTCAAGTAATTTTAAAGTTTACCACTCAACTCCACACCTACTTTGAGAAACAATGGTGGAGATGAGTTAAAACCATCCCATGTAATTTCTCTTATTATTCTCTCTCAGATAATCCTGTTTATTTCCTCTAAGCATTAATTGCTACAGATACTATTTTTGCATCTACTTATTTATTTACAACTGATTTACTCCATAGAGTATGAGCAATGACTTTTCACCTTGGAACATAAGATTTCACCACAGAAAACTAAAATTATTTTTCTAAGTAAAAATAAGGATTCTACAGAATGTGTTCTATTTATTAATGCTGTTTCAGCTACTGTGGTTTTTGTAAAGTACAAGTGTTTCCACAAATGAGATGCATTTTTAGGCAGGTAAATGAGACTTTTTTACTGATAGGTATCACCCCCAAATTCATATACTGAAACCCTAATCCCCAATATGCTGGTATTTGAAGGTGAGGCCTTTGGGAGGTCATTAGGTCATGGGGGTGGAGACTTCATGAATGGGCTTCCTACCCTTATAAGGAGACACTAGAGAGAGTGCTCTCTCCCTACCATGTGAGGACAAAGTAAACCAGTAAGTGGGCTCTCAAAAGAACTCAACTGTTCTGGTACCTTGATCTGGATTTCACAGCCTCCAGAATGATGAGAAATAAATTTCTGTTGTTTAAGCCACCCACTCTACAGTATTCTATTGTAGCAGACCAAACTGATTAAGAGAGTCAACAAGCTACACCATGGATCAAAATGGAAAACTATATGATCCAATCATTGAAGGCTATATATGGATGGGAAGAAAATCTTTCAAATTTGCAAGATTTTTTTTCTAACAAGTTCCAAATTATTTCACCTGTATGTAAGTAATTAATCAGCACTCCTGTGGACAATCAATAAATCCCGTCAGCTCTGCTCTAAATACAAATTCCTGAATATGGGTATCTGCCACGACCACCACCACTGCCCCACAATCAGGGCCACCGCAAGCCACCAAGGAGCCTTTTGAGCAAATGAGAAAAAAGACTCCTCACCAGCTCAGCCAGGCCCCTCCGCCAGGGAACCAAGCACAGCACGGCCACCTCCTAGAGGGGACCAGGCCATTCTTGTCCCCCCTGGCCCACAGTCTCGGGCTCCCTTCCGGTCCTCGACTTCAGTTCTCACCTCCTGCAATACCCCACTCCCGGCCCTCCCCCAGTCTGCTCTCCACGCAGCTATGAATGCCATCTTTTTCACAGTTGTGTCAAATGCCACTGCACCTAGCACAGGATCCAGCCTTTTCCCACCGCGACCCGAGAGACCCCTCTCTCCCTTGCTGCGGGTCACTCGCCACCGCCATCTTGCTGTCCACGCAGCACTCGGCATTCCCTGCCACCTCGGGTCTGTTTGGTTATCCTTGCTATTCCCGGGCCGAAAACCTCCGCCTGCTCCTTCCCGCCCTGCAGTTCGGAAACCTCCTTCCCACCATTCACAGCTCCATTTGTTTACCTCGGTCTCTGAGGAATCTTCTGGAACCACCTTACTCACGGTGGACCCTGAGGCGGGCGGGCGGGAGTGTGTGGGATGGGCTGGGGTCCCGCGAGGCGTCCCCAGCAGCCGTCCATAGGCTGCAGTTGGGACAGGAGTGAGGAAGAGCGCCGCCTGAGGAGGGAGGCGAGCTCTGTGAGGGGCTCTTCCGGCAGAGTCCCAAGCTGCAGCAGAGAAAGTCTGAAGTTGGTTTGTGTGGGGCTTCTCGGCTATTGAATCTTACGTTGGACCTCCATTTGGGCAGGTGGCCCTGATGGGGTGAGGGAGCAAGGAGAGGCGCTACGCGAGCACCCCACCACGACGAGGGAGGCCAGGAAGCAGGAGCAAGGCTAAGAGGAAAGTCTCCCTTCGCCCCACTGTGCGTGCTCGCGAAGGGAACCAAGTCTGGCTGCTGCGGACAAAGCCAGTAACCGCACGGAGCCAGGCTAATTCCAGAGCAAGAGAAGCAAGGGACTGCAATGAATTGGAAAGCAGGACACCTGGTCTGCAGCGGCAGGCTTAGCTTTCTGGGATCCCGGCAAATATCTTAAGTCTCTTCATCTCTTTGTGCCTCTGTTTCCTCTTCTGAAGAATGAGGTGGTTGAACGAAAATCACTGTTTCTCAAAGTTTCCTGCAGGCACTGCTCACTGTACTTGCTCACACCCAGGCCTGCTGACACCGAATCTTAGGCAGGGTGGGAACTAGCATTTTACAGGGCACCCAAGGTGATCCCAATGATCTCTAAGTTCCCTTCTCTAACGTTCTATGAATTTTAAACCTTAAACCTATACAAATATTGGGGGTAGGGGTGGAGAGTCATGGCATAATTGACTTTATTTACTATCATTCAAATTGCCATGTTACCAAATCACAAATCAGTCACGATGTTGCACTCACTTAGGAAAAATACACAACCACAGCTATGACCAATGATTAACTAAATGATCAGATTTTTCACTTCCTCACCAAAGCATGGGGAACTTTATCTTAGCTTTAGCTGCCTTAAACCTTTCCGAGTGAAATACATTAAAAATAACTGCAAATTACTGATGACTAATGCCCTTCAATCTGGCCTCAAGCTGAGAAATTCTGTGCAAAATAAAGTGGTTTATAATCCCACACATCCGTTCTATTATAAACTGCAGGTGGCAAATCAAGTGGCTATGAACAATGATGTGTGTGTGTGTATGTGTGTGTGTGTGTGTGTGTGTGAGAGAGAGAGAGAGAGAGAGAGAGAGAGAGAGAGAGAAATCAATACTCAAGGAGGGTATTTCTTCACTCCTTTAAATTCCCCTTTAATGGGAATTTAACAGCCCAGGCAAAAGGCAGATAGATGCAAGCTGGAAGCTCCAGGAATCTGGGTGGTGCCTCATAAAGGCCTGAGGCTAGAGTGGTGGTGTGTCCCCCCTCCGCCAGCCCCCCCACCTCTGCTGCACACCAGCCAAGGCCAGCTGCGCCTGCCCTTTGCGGAAAAGCAATCTAAAGGAAACACAGAAGCAAGCCGGAAGGAAAATAATTGCAACTCACACCGATGACCTATTTTCTGAATCCAGCTTATCCGAGATTGGTTTCTCAGTCCTCCAAAAAGCAGCAGAACACTTCATGGCCAGAACATGGTGTCTTTGAGGAGTGTATGGACCAGAATGTATGACAGACACATTGTCACCAGAGGACTTTTTTCTGACCGAGGTTCCAAGTGGTGTTGGGCTCAGATAGCTATTGTGAGAGGGGCTGGTAAATCTACGAAATCCTTGGTGGCTTTGCTTCCCTGCTAGCCAAGATTAACATGATGCTAATGGCTTGTGAACCTGATCTGCTTAGTGTCTCCTACCAGCAGAAGCAGCAGAATCAAAACCATCTTCCCAAGCCCCATGTGCACATCATGTAATATCGCCAACTTTATATTCCCCCCCACTTGAGGGTACATTACCCCTTCATTCCAGACATGATACAAACATCTTTTTCTAAGTCAAGCGCTAAGCAAAGCCCGTAGGCAGACCCACCTGTGAGTTTCTGATTTGGCTTCTCAAGGAAGGAAAAGTGACTTTCAACAGCATTCAGTAGCATGCCCTGGGCTGTGCGCAGCTAACAGGACAGAGGAGGAGCTAGGAACAGGAAAGCAGGGCCTGCCAGCATACAGTGAGCTCCTTTTCTGGTCAGCCAAGGTGGCATGGAGGCCCTTGCAAAATAAGCTGAAGACTGCAGAGCAGCAGACAGCAAGAGCCAAGAAACTTTGCATTAGCTGCATCCGTAATTTCTGAGGAAGAGTCGATTCAACCTGGGACTGAGCTCCAGTGGGATGACTTCCTGGAGTAGATAAACATAGGCATGGTTTTGAAGGAAGAAGTACAAAGGATTATCGTGCACAGACAGGAACGGCACTCAGAGAATGCAGTTACAAGAGCACGGTTTAGAGAATGAAGATGTACACCTTTGGTCAGTGCAACTTTTTGTGTTTCCATTTACTGTCATTAAGAATCTTAAGAATAAGGATAATGTGTTCTGTGTTCTTGTATTCCTCATGGTGCACATAACAGAGGCTCACATTTTGGCTTATACAATTACAGCATCGTATAGTTGGACTGAACTTTTTGGTCATCCCATTTGTGTGCCAGATGAATAAATGAATGAATGTAACAGGATATGAAGAAGACCTGGTTCCAGGAGGAGAGCCAGAGGCATAATCAGGAGATGAAGATGAATCGACGGGGGGAACTTTCAGGCAGCCTAGAGGGTTAAAATTTGATGCCAGCTGTTTTTCTCGGAAAAGAGCAGAACAAGAAGGGCAGCAGGACACAGTTTCAAAGGTCACTGACTGCCTGGTCAAGAGGACCAAGCTAAACCAACTCTGCCAGAGATTTTTTCCCTGGCCCTTCCAAATTATAGGGTCCCAGTAATTTATCCTGCTTTCCTTCCCACCTCCCCACCTCCTCCCTCAACCCTCTAACAATACTTATTAGTTCAAAGTGAACCATCTGAAGGCAGGGACATGTCCCTGCAAATGGCTGAGAGCTCGACCTGTTCCAGATAAGTGTTTCTAAGAAACGAGTTATGATGCATTCCCAGTGTGAGTGCAGTAGTGGCAGCCTGACAGCCATTTGCATAATTTCTCGTCTGTAACAGGCCTCAAAAATAACAATAGGCAAACTGGATCGAATCTATTAATTTTAAATTTGTATGAGCTGCTCTTTTTAATGGAGGTAAATAGTAAGCACCATGAAGTTTTTAAATCCATGAATTACATAGTATAACCTTTGTTTTCTCCAAGGAGACATTTTGCAGAATGGACACTTAATTTGTGTTACTATAGAATCACCAACTGATTCTGGAATGTTCAGTTGCTCTGGAATAAGGTTGGAAGGTAGCTTGTTTAGAAAGTTCATCTATGAGTGGCAGGGAAAAAAAGGTATCAAAAATAATAATATATAATAATGGTATCAAGATAATAACAATGGTATCAATAATAATATATCAAAAGTAAGATATAAACATATCAAGTAAGCAATGACTCAAGAACCCTGAAGCAAAAGAATGTCATAGATGACTTTTACAGTTGCTGACATCACTACATGGTCCGTGACACACAGACGGGGACCATGCCTATCAGGTCACATACTTCCAGGCCTAACATAAGGCCTGGCATGACTATAAGATGTTGAAAGAAATGACTGACTGGATGAAGGATGGAAGAATGAATGTGACCTATTTATATAACAAAGGCAATCCATATACTTTAAAAATGTATACGTAAGATTTATTTTTCCAAAAACCTCGAAATAGCAAGAATGTCATCGTGTCCATTCATATGTGCCTACATGTAGACAAAAGTGTGCCCAGACCGCAAGCAAAAACACCTTCAGAAGGTAAGTACATCAAAAAGAAAGGCTTTAATTTTTAAAGTCTTTAAACAGCAGAAATATTCCAAAACTAGCAAAGCATATTATAACATTTGAAAACGAATTACTGCAGATTAACCTTTTAGTCGCCTTCATCTATTTATGGAACGCCAGGCACTACACTTGATGGTTAAAGAATTGCAAAGCAAGGGGAAAAAAGCTTCCTTTTGGGTTTCTTCCCCTGGATAATTTTTCCAAAGAATATTCTATTAAGTTTTACTCTAAACAGATGCATTTTTTGGCAGGGCTAAATAATCCATTTTCTGCTCTATTTTAATATCCGTATTTTCATTTCATGGGTTTTATCCCTCAATTCCAAATGACATTCTAAGTCAAATGAGACTTTAACCAAAGTCATCAGCTGGTACTTTTTGAAAAAAGTAGATCTCATTGGTAAAAGGAAATAAGATCCCTGGATATTAAGTCTGTCCTGAGTGCAGCGGCCCCTGAAAAATAGCAAATAATGTGTTCAACTTGAGATTTTAAAGATTGGGAGGCTCGGAGTTCACCTGTTTTGTAATACCTACACACACACATACACACACACACACTTCATCTGTGTCTGAAAAAAAAACACGAAAGAAGGAATGGCGGAAGGACAGAGACAAAGACTGAGGACAGTGGTTTTCTTTTTTTTTTTTTTTAAGATTTTATTTTACTTATTTGACAGAGAGAGATCACAAGTAGGAAGAGGGGCAGGCAGAGAGAGAGGGGGAAGCAGAGAGAGAGGGGGAAGCAGGCTCCCCGCTGAGCAGAGAGCCCGATGCGGGGCTCGATCCCAGGACCCCGAGATCACGACCTGAGCCGAAGGCAGCGGCTTAACCCACTGAGCCACCCAGGCGCCCCGAGGACAGTGGTTTTGATGTAGGTCCTGTACTACCTGGGTGAGGGATTGTTCTGGGGAGCTGTTCCTACACTTTTAAACCTTGGTCAATGTAAAGGACCACCTTCCTTCATTATGAACTAATATGAGATTGCTCCAGTCATATTTTGGATAACGCCATGTTGACATCCTTTGGTGTTAGTATTTTTAAATTAATCCTTCTAACACACCCTCTCATCAAAGCACAGTTGGATTCATTCTGTCACTATTTAGTGGTGCCAGAGCATGACAGCTCCCGGGGACATTAAAGCAGAGTTCTCGTGCTCATGAGTGTTACCGAAGAAAAGGACAAGATAGTGCAGGAGGCCTAGATAAACAGAGCTAATCCATCCCATGAGGTGGTGGGCTCTCCAACTTGGTTACACACTGGAACCACCTGGGAGATTTCAAAATACTGATTCAGAGGTCCCACGCTATGATAGATTCTGATTTCATTGTTCAGGAGTGTAGCTCTGAGATCCAGCAGTCTTAAAAGCTTCCCAGAGGAGTCGAATGCACAGAAACATTTGAGAATCATAGCTAGTGGTTCTCAAACATTAGAGTGCACCAGAATTCCCCACAAGAGTTATAAAACACAAGTTTCTGGGCCCCAAACCCAGAGTCTTGGGCATTAGTTATGGGGAAGAGCCCCAGAACGTGCATTTCTAACAAGCTCTAAGTGAAGTACATTCTTTTTTTTTTTTTTTTTTTTTAGATTTTATTTATTTATTCGACAGACAGAGATCACAAGTAGGCAGAGAGGTAGGCAGAGAGAGAGGTAGAAACAGGCTCCCCGCTGAGCAGAGAGCCCGATGTGGGGCTCGATCTCAGGACCCTGGGATCATGACCTGAGCCGAAGGCAGAGGCTTTAACCCACTGAGCCACCCAGGCGCCCCTAAGTGAAGTACATTCTTGTATACATACCTGATGATTTTAGGTCAAAGTCCTGGAAGCAGAATTGTTGGGTCAAAGGATTTGAATATTTTCAAGGTTTATGCATAAATTTGGGGGAGAACATAATAGCATAGACTAGAGAATGATCAAAATTCTTTAATATATTAAGAATATTTCTTGCGCTAAATGACTTTTTTTTCAATCATTTGTTCTTCTTATAAGCAAAAGACAGCAGAGACATTTCTCTTTCTTACTCAGGTTTCAGAATAGTTCAGGGAACAAGCACGCTCATGGCTCCCAGGGAAGTTCTCACATTGCTTTGGCCTCTGAAGTCTTAACTAGCTGCTTATGTCCTCTCAGAAAGACCAACACATTAGCCTTCTTAATTCTCCTAAGTACTGCTGACAACTCTCCGTCTATCCTATCTCTTCAAAGGGGAAGCCTTCAGCTTCTTCTTCTTTCCACGTCAGAATAGAAAGGCTAAGGACAATGATACACATATCTGCACACCCATATCCCCACACCTACTCTTTTTTTCAACAGGGAAAGTTTTCCTTGGCAACTGTCTGAATCACTGCCCCAACTCCTCCTGCTCACTAGCTCCCTAATGTTACCAAATAACAAGACCCTTTTTCAGGATCTGAACTGTTTCTATTTTACCACTTTTTTCCCCCAGATTCTGACTCCTTATGGGCAAAAATGGTGACTGTCTTCTTTACCATCAACTGCTGTTCTCCCAATGCCTGGCAACAGTTCTCAAAACATGTTTGCTAAATGAAGAGATGAGATTTAGAGACCTCCCTTTTGTATGCAAGTCTTGTAAAATTCATAAGCATTTTGAATATTTAAAAACAAACTTGACAAGACAAAAACAGTTTGCAAACAGCCATATGGTGGTTTCCTCACAAGACTTGTTAAGAATGAAAATCTCCTAGTTCTTCTGATATGATCCAAACTGAATTAGTAATGCACCCATTAGAAGTAATTCATAAGAACTGAATACACAGAGTAGTGTTATTTCCCCAGCTAGATTATAAAGGGGGATGATCTTACTGTGGTTGCTGAGTATGGTTGGGGAAGTTGTACACTGCTCAAAGCCACCCAGCTGAGGAGACAAAAGGGTGCTGAAACACTTGTGCTCTGGCATGGGGCTTCATATCCTGAGAAAAGGAAAACATTTCCTAATGGTCGCAAAGGCACAGTTTCTCACCAAGCTGTACAGCATTCCATAATTCACACAAAAAACTCTGGATGGGTCCTTTGTGTCTTATATTTTATTCATAGTCCTCAACCTCAGGTAGCAAAGTTCTTAAGTATGAAGGTGCCCCATCAATATACATCAACTAGATTGAATTGTTGTTAACTGACAATTAATTGATACTTTTATTAAAACTACTTTGGAATGAAAAAAAAACTACTTTGGAATGGGAATGGTGGTGGGAAATTCCAACTGAACTATGGTTTACTCTTTGGGGATCAAATACCATTTTAGCAGATGAAAAGGATTCAGAAAACATGTCGTCCTCATGTGATAGAAAAAACAGAGGGGTAGAGAGATGCCTTGTTACCTACATTAGTGGACTCTTAGAATAGCATTCTTAAGCCAAATAATCTAGGCCCTAAACAGCAAGCACATCATAACCATCAGGACCAACCATTTGGTCCCCTGCTAAGCAAGTGTAATGATAAGTGAGCAGCTCTGCAATCTGACTGGGACTTTGAATTCCAACTGAGTCGTTATATTGCATGAATGATTTTTTCATATCACCTCACATCAAGATATTCCCCTAACTTTCAAAATGAACTCTGATAGCAAAGAAATAAATCAAACTTTTATAAGATCTAATAGATGTCAGAGTGTTCTTTCTGTGGCAGGAGTTTTAATTCTTTTTTTGAAAAAAAGATTAATCATCAAAGCAACTTAGTATAAAATTGAAATTCCTCATTTATATTATATTAAATTTATATTATCTGCCACTTCTATCAACTCTACAGGGGTAATTTTCTATATTGAATTATTTATATTCTCTTGTAATCAGATGCCCGATATACTTTTAAACATTTATACATCCACCTAATTCAAAGACGGTAAGTGAATTAAACCTGAAAATGAAAATCTGCCTGTCAGAACTCGGAGCACCACCGAATTTGTGTGTCTGTTTATCTATCCACTTACCTATATCCCCACACGTATGATGACTGCTGCATAGTAGGTATCCAATCATTGCTAAATGAATGATGAATGAGTGTAATAAATATTGTAAATTATGATGGCAAAAGATAATGTCCACGATGGGAAAGAAAGTAATAGCTTAGCAAATTACTTCAGTACTCTATGAATTTTAATGCAACCTACCTTGTTTGTTATTGCCGTTTCTATAGAGAAGCTTGATAGTGTTGGTTTCTCCAATCATACTAAAAGTCTTATAGTACAAGCTTATTTTAACTTGTCATTGGCCATAGGGATTCCTAATCCAGATATAGGCTACTAAAATAAAAATAATTAATTTGCTCCCTTTACGTGTCAAGATAATTTTTGTATTGTATAACAACTCTGCCTTTCTGTATTAGTTTCCTAGTGCTGCTGCAAATTAACACAAACCAAAATTATTACCTTATACTTGTGGAGGTCAGCTGCCTGAAAAAAGTATCCCTGGGCTCAATTCAAGGTGTCAGCAGGGCTGTGTTCCTTCTGGAGGGTCTAGTAGAGCATCTGTTGCCCTGCCTGGTCCATGTCTAGGGGGCACCTGCAGTCCTCGGCTATGGCCATTCCTCCACCTGCAAAGCCAGCAGCATAACATCTTCAAATCCCTCTGGCTCTGACCCCAACTGTCCAGCTTGCCTCTTTCCTTACAAGGACCCTTGTGATCACATCAGGCCCACCCCGATAATCCAGAGTCATCTTCCCCTCCCAAGATCCTTAATTTAATCAATCTACAAAGTCTCTTTGGCCATGTGAGTTAGCTTCCACGGGTTCCAGGGATTAGGATATGGACATCTCCCAAGGCCTTCTAAAACTGTAGTTGGCATTTAGCATCAAGCACTGTCCAGAGGGGTATGGCATGGAAGCAGCAGACGGAACATGTTTTGGGAGTGGAGGAGAGCAGGGTTTGAATCCTGTCTTTGGCCACTTACTAGCTGTAAGGGTTTGGCTGTTTAGTGTATGTGGTGTTTAGTACACAGCATCTTAAACCCTCGAGCCTCAGGTGTTCCCCCTGCCCCCCACTGGTAAAATGGGGCTACAGTACCTACTTCATATTATTGTTGCAAGGATTAGAGAGAAAACAAGCCTAATGCAGCTGGCTCCCAGCTCACAGCGGGTGTGGAATAAATAGGAGACGATTCTTCCCACTCACGCATTAAAAGGGCACAGAAACATTCAACCACCTGCATGCTAATTTTTATTGTCCTGACATGAGGTTAATTATTATTAAATTCAGTACAGAGAGGTTTCCTCTGGCCCAGAAAGTTAAGGATGGACAGTCGATTACAGGTTTTCTTTGTTAGATAACACTGTTAGACACTAGCAGAGCTGCCTTAAAAAAATCTGCTCTACTGAGGAGCTTAAATGACAACCTGATTTAAAGCAACGGAAAGGATCTCTCTTTATCTCTCATTCTCAGTTACTTCCTTGGTGAGATATTTCTAGCCAGAAGTTACTAAAACTACACTTGAAATAGCAGGAAAAGATTGAATATAGTGGAATTCATATCAAAGGGCAATTAAACAATGCTAAATCTTACCTCCTACTAATTTTCATTATACTTTTTTTAAATTTGGAAGTTATATATGCATCATATATGTTAGGTTGACAAGACTGACTAAAGAAAACAATGCAGCAATTATTTGAATGCCATAAATTGAGTTGTCATGGACCTAGCTTTAGATTTGGAATCAGATGATTACGATTATCAGGAGTCCCACGTCCAAGTCCTACCTATCCCACTCTTCTGCTGTGTGCCCTCAGGGGGTTCACATTACCTCTCTGAGCCTTATCTGTGAAGTCAGGGTGACTACAGGGATTAACTAAGACTGAATGTGAAGCCACTATACGTGTTAGGATAGTATCATCCTTTATTCGTTCAACAAACATTTTATCTTTACTCTGTTGTAGACATTAAAATAAAAAGAGAATTAAAAAGCAAGTAAGACTCTTGTTGCCTTTCCTCAAGCCCTGTCAAGACAATAGGGAAAGGGACAGAAACATATTATTTTTATAAAATTTCCCCTTTAATTTTGTTACTTTTTAGTTGCAATATAATTTGCCTAGAGTAAAATACTCAAATCTTATACATACCATTCAGTCTCATTTTGTCAAGTACATCTCAAGAGAAAACATTTCCACTACCCCAGCAAGTTTGTGCTCAATTCCCTAGCCAATCCTCAACCCCTTCAGATATAACAACTGATTAGATTTCTATCACCATAGGTTAGTTTTGCCAGTTCCAAAATTTCACATAAAAGGAAATATATATACATATATTATATATATATATAATATATGTATATATATATTATGTGTTAGGCTTTTTTCATTCAGTGTATTTTTTTTAAATATTGACCCAAGTTGTTATGCTTATCAATAGTTCTTTTGTTGTTTATTTTATTTTATTTTTTTGTACCAAGTAGTATTCCTTTTCTGGCTATCTCACAGCTTATCCATTCTCCTGTTGGTGGATTTGTGGCTTACTTCCAGTTTGGGGCTATTATGAACAGAGGTGCTATGAATAGTCTTGTACAGAGCTTTCTTGTGGACATGTGTTTTCTTTCTTAAATACCTTTGAGTAGTATTGATGGGCCATAGGATTTCCTTTCATTTTAAATTTTAAATTTAAATTTAAAATAAAAATTTATGCTCTTTTTTATATGCTTGAAGTGGTTTATAATTTAATGTAATTATAAATATTTTAAATTATTAATAACAATTTTGGACTTGTTAGAGCAACTCCTATATGAGTAGAAATAACCCCAAGAAATTTTTTTACCACTATAAGTAAAACTTCTTTTACAAAGATAAAAAGAAGTGGCTAGAGTTGGGGGGAATCCTATAAAACAAAACAAAGCCATTCGGAGGAAGTTGAAGTGGTTCTGGAAAACACACACTGTGGGCCCAACTACCAGAGCCAGTGGCTAAAGAGCTGCCCTGTTTGAGGGCTTTCTCGGGCTTCTCTGTTCATAGTTATTTTGCATATTCCGAGACGGCATTGTTGATATCTTGTTTTTGTTTGATACTTACCTTGTCTGTCTCGTTCCTATTATAACCCCATTGTCTCATACAGTGTTCGGCACCCAAGAGGCTCTCAACAAAATCTCGGTGAATGAATAGTAGGCTAAGCAAAAAGAAGAGCCAGAATGAAACAGCAGCCAACTCTTTTACCCTCTTTGATGCTGCCATCAAATAGTGACTACCCTCCAACTCTCAAATCACATTCCTCAACCATCTGAGCAGGAGTGAGAATATCAGACACCACTGGGCTCTTTTCAGGTCATCTCTGCCTCCACCTCTGGCCCATGCACACCCCCGCCCTCCAGATTCCACCTGCTCTCCCTGGGCGATCACGGACACGGGGCTGAAAATCACGGCATCAATAAGCCCTTGTCTTTGAGGGGAGGGCATTGCACCCCTCAGATTTAGGAACTTTGCTCTAAACTCACCAATTCAATGACTGTAAAGTGGACACAGACAGCAGGGAAAGTGAGAGTGAGAACACCATCTGCCAGCTCCTGGATGCACAATAATGAAAATGATATAGAGACTTGTTTGTTAGAGCCAAAAGCTTTCACCAATTTTTGACTCCACTTCCTACCGTAACAGACACTGTACTTTCACCATCTGATGTTGGAGAAACACATCCTTCTAAGTTACTATGAATTTAGTAACACTGCTAAATGAATTTCTGTTTTATTCTTCCCACAGAAACATGGGCTGTGCCTGTTTTAAAGAAGCAATGCCTTTTGGAGGGACGCACGCATTTGTTGTCCCTTTGTGATACTGCTGTGGCCTGGGCTCTGAGGTCTGTGGCTGGGGAGCGCAGGAGGAGAATGCGGATGGATTTCTCCTCTGTGAGAGAAAACTGGACAAGTGGAAATAAAGAACTCTGAACCGGAGAAAGGGTAAATATAGGACAACATTCATAAGCCCGAGAGCAGCTCTATGGAGTCTGGTTTTCCATAAGTGGATCTCAAAACAAGGAAAGCCCTGTTGCCACTTGCCAAGACATCCATACACTCTGAATCCTTGGTTCTATGTACACCAAGCACATTAGCAAAAGCAAACGAGGATGATCTTTCAGCTATTTTTTAATTTCAAATATCCTTATATGTGAGTTACCTTAACCAGAAGGAGAAATCTGTGATTCAGGAGAAGTTAGATGTAGAAACAAAATGGTGCAGTTAGTACATTTGAATAAGAACACACAGGTCACTGAGACCTTGGCAAGACCAAGGGAAGAGGGAGAAGAAGCCAAGAGACCTTTCCAGAGACTTTTTTCTATTCTTCCCACTACCGAGAATGGAAAGAGTCAAGACCACCTTGTATGATCAAGTAGAACAAAGTCTTCAGGAAAGGTCGCCCTCACCAGGTGAACCCCTCCAGGTTGCCCTGGCAATGAGGCAGCAGTTTATGAGGATATTTTAATGAGATCATGAGGGGAAAATATGAAAATGAAGAAAAGGTGTTTAGGGGTGGAGACAACATTTAGCCTTAACAATTAAAAAGTAAACCCATTTCATAAGTCTTGAAATAGGTCATATCTTTTCCTTACAACTTTATTTTTGTCCGTAGCTCAAAAAGTTTGTAAATCCTAGCCAGATCTCCCCTTCAGGAGGAACGTACCAGCTCACGGCTTCTCATCTCTGCCTGCCTGTTGGAATCACCACAGGAGCTTTCAAAAACACAGGCTCTTCCCTTAGCAATTCGTACTTAATTGGGCCAGCGCGGGGCCCAGGCACCTGTTCACAGTGGCTGATATTATTAATAACCACAATAGTGTCTTGATTATACAGAAACAATTTCATTCAAGTAGTTCATTAAGACTTACAGCATGTTTACTATTATTTACTATGCAGTTAGCAGGCCAGATGCTTAGAGCCAGGAGCTACCACTATGTATGAACAGATTAGAGAAAAATGAGCAGCATTGTGCATTTTATACTATTAGCATAACCTGAAAGAGAGCAATAATTGGGAGCACATTAAAAATCCTGTAAAATGAAGTCTGTTGCTCCCATCCCAGATGCCAGGGAGGGGAGTGATTGCGGTGTGGATCCAGGGCGACTGGTGGGTTTTGGTAAATGGTGCGGAATCAAGGGCCCACGGCTTTTCCAGCTCCGGGGCTTGTGGGCCAGGAAAGCATCCGGCTGGAAGTCAGGAGACCTGGGTTCTACTCCTGGCCACCTGCTGAGTTATCTCAGGGAAGTCACTTGAATTCAAATTAGGTACCGAGCCCCTTCAGGGAAAGGGACAATGACTGGGTTGATTTTTTTATCGGGCTAATTTTGAGGACAAATAAAAGCTCCAAGTTTGCACAGAACATAAAAAGCATCGAGACAAAAGGAATTCTAGGTGGCAAAAGGAGGAAGCATAACATGGCCTGACATGCTTGGGAACCAGAAGTACTTTAGCACGACTGGAGTATAAATATCCAGGAGAAGCAGAGGCAGGAGTGTGGAGACACAGATAGACCAGGTTCCATAGGGTCTTGTGAACCATGCTGAGAACATAGGCAACTGGAGAGTCGCTGGTTACCATAAGCAGTGCGATAACACGATCGTGTAGGCAGGTTAGAAAGATCATTCTGGCATCAGAGAGAAAAGGGGAAGAGCAGGATGGAAGTGGGGGGAAGGGGAGGAATCTCAACCCAGCGGCAAAAATTCAAATTAAGAGGCTACCACAGTCACTGTACCTCTCTGTCAGTGTCCTCCTGTATAAAAACGAGGTGTTTATTAGTCAGGATACTATTTCTAAGTAACAGAAACATACTTTCAACCAGCTTTTTCCCCTCTTTTTCTCATGGTTAGAACCACAAGTGATGATGAAGATGCATTTCTTGCTATGTTGCATGACAGTAAAAACTTTACAGAATTATTTTGTGATCAGCAAACAAATCTTAGTGATAAAGGTAAGGAGAGAAGAGTGAAGACATTAAGCTACCTTTATTATTTTTTTAAGATTTTATTTATTTGTTTGAGAGAGAGAGAGTAAGACAGCAAAGCCAGGGAGGAGAGACAGAGGAAGAGGGGGAGGGAGTGGGCACACTGAGCAGGGAGACCCAAGCAGAGCTCGATCCCAGGATGCTGGGATCATGACCTGAGCTGAAGGCAGATACTCCAGCAACTGAGCCACCCAGACATCCCAAGCTACCTTTTTTAAAAAAGTAGTTTCTTGGCTCACATTCCAGAAATGTCCAGGGATAAAAGGAGTTCAGGGGCACCTGGGTGGCTCAGTGGGTTAAAGCCTTTGCCTTTGGCTCAGGTCATGATCCCAGGGTCCTGGAATCGAGCCCCACATCAGCCTTTCTGCCCAGCGGGAAGCCTGCTTCCCTCCCTCTCTCTCTGCCTGCCTCTCTGACTAATTGTGATCTCTGTCTGTCAAATAAATAAATAAAATCTTAAAAAAAAAAAAAGGAGTTCAGACCTCACTCAAAAGATCTGATCAGGGTTTTCTCTATTTTTCTAACAGGATTTCCCTACATGAAAACCAGGTGGCCATCAACAATAAAAGGGTACCCCACCTATATTCCCCTCAGTGGGCTAAAAGCTCCAAGAGCAAGGTCCCAGGGAGGCCTCTGGGCTCGCTTGGGTCACGTGTCTAGCCCTGAAGCAATCAGTTTGAATGGAGAAATGGAGCCTTCTGATTGGCCAGGCCTCAGTGACTACCCACTTCTGAGAGAGGGGGGCAGGGTCCATCACACTCAAGCCATGCAGAGTGGGTTCCCCATCGGAAATGGGACTTATGTTCCCAGATGAAAGGAGAAAGGATACTGAATGGGCAAAAACAACAGATGTCCACTAGAAGAAGTTGGACTAAATGGTCTTTAAGATTCCCATGCTATAAGCCATGTTTTCACCATAAGCCCATTCTGCTTTCTCCATCACACCAGATTCCCAGAAAGACAAGCTCCAGTCCAGGAAGGGAATTTGGACATCTCTTACTGATGTTGGATAAAGTTAGGTCTTTGGAGAGAACACAGCACACACAGAGGCACATGCTAATGTGGAATAATGAACAGACCCCATGACTTCTTCAGTTCTATAGTCCATCTTTACACGAAAAGAAATGGGAGGAGGATAGTTTCCAATAAAGTTCCTCCTAAAAAAGCACTAGGTATCAGAAACTCCATTTAATTACTTTTATTATGGAACTGGAGAGAGTTGAAAAGATAGCTGCAAAATTGAAGTGTCAGAGAATAAGTTTCTGAAAAAGCTCAAGAATCTAGAATTTTTCTGTGCAAAGAAAAGATTAAGAAGATTAAATAAAGGACTTGTACCAGAGAGATGACATGGTCCTTATCTGCTATATTCAAGAGTTGTACCAGACATTGGAATAAACTGTATTTATTTTTCCCTTTTCTCTCCTCTCTTCCTGCTCTGCCTTTTGACAGAAAGAATTTGGGGCATCTGAAAATGACAGAAAAAATCCTACTAGTGAAAGGCACCGGAAATTAAAATGGTTACTAGAGTGAACTGACTATTGAAAGAAAAAGAGAAAGAGACTGAGAGAGAGAGAGAGACTACAGATTCAATAGATAGATTGGAAATTGCCAGTTCTTTCCAAAGGCAAGGAGAACTAAGTGATGCTAAGGTCTCTTGAGGTTTTCTGTGTAATCTTACAATTAAATCAGGTAATAATTTATATTCTTTTCACTTGACTTTTGGCCATTTTTTTTTTTACAAATGTCCCCTTCATGTTTTAAAATATATAACTGTAAATAATTTAGTCAAACAATATTCTGTTACACATCATGTAACATTTCAAGAAAACAATAAAGTACTATAACGCTAATATCTTCTAAGTACCAGATAGGATAAATGCATTGCTAATTAAAGACTTCCAAATCTTAAAAAATGTAACAAAGCTCCCACTAAGAAAGCAAGTAACACTTAATTTTGTTTTTAAATTTCATGTTACCCATTTTTTGTTTAAAGTGGTTCATGATACAATCAACAATATTTACAGGACATCAATCACATGCAAGATATTTTCCCAGAAACAGTGGAGAACATAAAGAGGCAGAAGGTAGGGTCTCTACCTCTGTAAAACATGTAATTAAAATCGTGTAGACAAAACATAAGTACTTTGACAGGTTAAACAAAATGCATAAGAATGGAGTATAAGAAATATCACCCGGCAGGTCATAAGGAATTACAAAATGAGTGCAATACATTCGAAGTCCCAGCAGGGCCCAGCACTATGGATTGGGAAGACTGCATGCAAAAGGAGAATCCTGAAGGGGACCTAGATGAATGGGTAAGAACACAGGAGAAGGAAGGATAGGTTGAAAATCAGGTATGTGAGGCTCAGAGCTGGAAAGCAAAAGGGATATTTGATCAATGAGGGCCAGCAGAGAATTCCTCTGGGGGAGCAGCAGAGTCTGTCTGGGTAAATATTTTGGGATAACCCTGGCCTTGAATTCTTTAGGGTTAAGAAGTTTCTTAGAATTCCAAAATCAGCATTTGAGGACCATTTGTTTGGTTACAATTTATTTATTTTTATATACTGCTTGTTATGTGGCAGATACAGTTCTAATTGCTTTATAAACACTGACTCAGTTGACCATGATGATAACCGTTTGAGGTAGATTCTAGGAAGTCAGAGCACAGAGCGGATACAGAAATGTGCCTGTGGCCGCATAGCTAGTATGGGGCAGAGGCAGTATTCACAGCCAGGATTTATGCTGTGAACCACAGTACCATGCTTTGCAGGGAACAAGCAGGAAAGAATGTACCTCCTGGAAACAGAATGGGAATTCCAACCCTGGGAGCTGACCACTGAGTCAAGGCAATGGTGGAAGGAGAGGAAGAGAAGGGACCCACTAGAAATATAATGAACTGGACAAAATGATGAATGGTTGAATGGGGGGAAGGGGGTGGTGCTAAAAGTGATAGGAAAAGTCGAAGAGAACTTGAAGTCTTTATTTGTATGCTTCCTCTGGAGAGGAGGAAGTCTGGTTGGGGAAGATAAGTTCAAATATGATAATGAATGAGTGAAAATGATATGAAAAGTATGAGCTCCTTGAAGTCAAACAAACCTGAGTTTGAATTTAGCTGTGTGACTTTGGGCAAGTTACACAATCTCTAAGTCTCTCTTTCTTCATTTGAAATGGGAATATTTCAGCTGCTATGATATAAATCAGGGTTTAGCACAATATCTGACAAAGAGAAAGCCATCCATTTGATGTCCCCAGGCCACTGGAAGTGTGGAACCCAGAGCTTGGGAATGAGTTCATGGCTGAAGAATGTGGAATCGGGATGAAAGAAAGGAAGAGCTTAAAATAAGCAATGACCAGCAATGTGACTGCCACTGTTCTGGGCTCTTCTAAAGCCTTATTATACATAATTCTCACAACTGAGTAAGGCCATTTACAGATGGGGAAACTGTGACCTACAAAGGCTGAGTAGAGGGCAGCTTTTCCAGTACGAGACTGCCTAACTCCAAAGCCCTCAATACCTACAGCTTGTGGTCTCTCCAGCTGAAACTATTTGAGAGACCAGATCATCAAGCCAGAAATATGAGAGCGGGAAATAGGGATAAGGAATGAACATAGGGAAAGGAGACCAGGAGGAGCCATGGGAATGTCTGCCCTTCTCCAGTGTCTTGTAATCATGGCTGCCATCCGCAAATTATAGTTATAAGCTGGCAAGTAGTGCTGTTCTTCAAATGTCCAAAAGTCAAAAGAGGAAAAGACCCTGGGCAGCAGTGGCCTTGTCCTCACAGTCTGTCTGCAGAATAATAGAAAAAAAATAATAGAAGAAAATCATATATTGGTTTCTGTCCCTAGCTCCTGCCACAGAGATCTCAAAACATTGTAATTTCCTAAATCTTCAAAACACAAGAAGCTTTCTTTGTTCTAATATTTGGTCTTTGACCTAGGTTCCTGACACAGAGCTCCTAAATGCCTTGAAATGTCCTGGGTAATACAGAAGTGACTTTCCTCTAATGAGGCAACTCTTGGTGGGCTCCTGGTTAGCTTCGGGGTAGAAGCCAGAAAGACTAGCCATGATTGGAAGCTTGGAACTTTCAGACCCTCTCCCTATCTTCCCAGGAAAGGGAAAGGGGCTGGAGATTGAGTTAATGATTGATCATGCCTGTATGATGAAGCCTACTTCTGGTTGGTGAACACAGTACAAGTCAGGAGGGTGGTGCACCCTGATCCCATAGGGAGGCACAGAAGCTACTGCACTTGTGATCCTTCCTGACCTTACCCTATATATCTCTTTACTTGGCGGTTCATCTTATATCCTTTATCATATCCTTTATACATAATAAATCAGTAAGTGTAAGTAAGTATTTCCCTGAGTTCTATGAACTGTTCTAGCCAATGACCTAATCCAAGGAGGAGGTCATGGGAACCTCAGATTTGTAGCCAAGGTGGACTATGGGTAACCTGGGGGCCTACTACTTACAACTGGTGTCTGGAGTGTGTGTGTGTAGTAGGAGAAGAGTCTTGTAGAACTGAGCCCTGAGTCCTTAACCTGTTGGGTCAGCTCTAACTCCAGGCAGTTAGTATCAGAATTGCTTGGTGTGGAAAAGCCACACATCTGATATCAGAAGTGATGGGGGTGTGGTAAGTACTGATAGTAAAGGAGAAACTGGGAGTTTTTTCAAGTCGCTACCCTACATGAAGACTCTCCAATCAGCTCCACATGGGGATTTGTCCCAGGTCTGGTACCCAGAAAAGGCCCAGGTGGGGGCCAGCTTTCTCTTCTTCCTAACAATCCTATTTCCAAGGCTGAGAGGCCTCTCTTTACCTGTGAACACAGCTTGCTTTGCATCTGAAATCCTGTATCTGCTTACCCTCTCAGAGACCTGCTCCCATTCTGCTCCCTTAAATACTGACAGTGGCCCAGAATTGAACTCGAATTTTCTATGGCCTTTCCTTTTCCAGGGTGTTCTAACCCACTGGCCATTGGCCTTTTCCTGGAAAGAAGCCACCTCTTCTGCTTTCCTTCAGGGCTTTCCTTACCCTCTTAAGCACAATAGACCCAATGCTCACATTCCCTGCCTGTCTTTCAGGCTCTTACCACACTTCCATAAACTATTTCTGGCAGAGGGGTGAGTGGGGAATCCCTGCCACAGACAACCAGAGTGGTCAGTAGTGATAAAGGCTACCAGGAGACTGAGGAACAGGAAACAGCCCCTCAACTTAACTACTGAAGATTAATGGTGACTTTCAAAGATGCTGAACAACAGAGGCAGAAACCACACTGCAGGGGTGAAGAACAGAGGAGCTGTAAACCACTTTTCCCCAAACACATATCAGTGAAGGAAGGGGAAAACAAGATATTGGAGAAAGGGGGCCACATGATCAACCGAGACTTTTTCTCATGATAGCAAACAACCTAGGGTTATTTTCAAACGTATGATAAAGAAATAGAATATGGAACCAAAGTCTTAAAGTAATAAAATTCCCCTCTTGTTGATGAAATATTTATGTCTATTTGTCATCAAAAATTAACTTCACCTCCCAAAAGCTTTAATGAGTAAAGTATATATAAATATAGGGTTTTTTTTACACTTGGATTTTGAGGAAGATAAACATAAAAGCTAATACATGCAAATCCTTAAAAAATTATAAGCCCTGTAGTACTCTCTGACCCCTTTCAATTAAATTTGACTGGCATAAAAACAAGTAATTGAAGTATTAAGAATCAATTAGCAGCGATCAGGCTGATTATCATTACACCTTTAATGAGCAGTATTGGTTTCAGTATCACAGTGCAATGGTTAATGGCTGCAAATGAATTGATTGCCCAGCCACCAGCTGACATTTTGAGAACCTTGAGACATCATCACTTTTTCCTGCTACTAATTAAGATTTATATCTTCCATGGTATTAATATTGCAAAGGCTTTTGTGAGGGAGGTAGGGTTTTTCCACTGTCTTTGTGTTCATGGGTCTCATCAGTTACAAGTGTACGTGCTGGGATCACAGACGGGTAAACTCCATCCCAGGGACTCAGTTCAAACTGGGTCCTCTGCTGAATCATTCAACGAAGATTTATGAAATGATGGCCATGTGCAAATCACCATGCTAAATGTCAGAGCAAGTGAGGAGAGAGGACCACCAAGATGGATTAAAACACTGCCCTGAATTTAGGGGGCTTGTTGTTTCTGGGGGAGACACACATGGCAGAATGCAAATGAAAATAGAACAGAAATAATGAAGATGGGGGCATAAACAAGGGAGCAATTCATCCTGATTCCCAACAAGTGGCTTCTTTTAATGCTACCGTCACCAAGATTCAAGGGTTCACCTCAGTCCATGCAACTGGGAAGGGGACTTTCCATGGATAATTCCACGGCCAGTCTGAACACTCACGGAAAAGGCTGCTTGCTCATCCATCTGTAGCTGTGATTCCCACTCTGGAGGGAGCAGGGACAGCACAGCCTGTGTCCCACTCTGGCCTGGCCCTCCATTCACGGGTCAGAGGGGTACCTGCACCCTGACGGGCATACATTCTCCCTTTCTCCCACAGCCCCGCAATACCTTCCGTAGCTTTCTCAACTACACAGGGATGGCTACAATTGAATAAACATGCCCAAGAATCACTTTGGAAGCATTATTAAATGCCCATCTTTAGGCTCTACTCTAAGAGATTTTATTTAAATTGATGGCCTAGATTATTCTGATGCTAGAAGTCTCCAGACCACATTTTGAGGAAAATGGCCTAACCTAGCTCTCTCGCTTTACAGCTGAGGGAACAGCACCTGAGAGGGAATCATCCTAGGATGCACATAGTGTTTAACAAGAACAGACACTCTATGGCCATCGCCATGAGCAAGTGTTCTTCCAGAGTTTCCCTGGGTGCAGAAGCCATCCCTTTAATTCTCACAACTCTACCAGGTAAGGACAGGCATCGTCTCTTGTATACGTAGGTAAGCAAACTGAGGCACAGGGAGGTGAACTAAGTTGCCTAAGGTCAAACAGTGGGAAAAGAGCCCATCCAGCCTTTGAACCCAGACCACCTGACTCCAGAGCCCACCACAACCACTAGCCCACCAAGGTTGGGTCTGAACCTGGGCTTCCTGACTCCCAGGCCAGGTGCTCTCCACCACACCACACTGCGGCCAAGCCCATGATTCTCAGGTATGGACCTTGGGGGTTCTGTTGGCCACTGAGAGCTCCAGCGGGTTTTTCTTTAAGAAGAGCTGCCTTCTCCTGGAGACCTTCACATCACTTCTTCTCCTCTGCAACATTCTATGCTTTTCTCTGCTGAGAGCTTATTGAGAACAAGAGATGCCCAACTTTAGAGCTATAGGTAAGCATCCCTTTGACGCATTCTCTGAACAATTAAACTGAAGCTTTTCATGAGCAATTCCAGTAGGGCCAAGGAAGAAAAAGATATCCCATACCTGTTTTCAAGTGTGTGCCCAGAATTAGAACCCCTCAAATTATACTTCCACCTTGGCCTCATCAGTGAACTTCTCATTTTTTTTCTGCCTGAACTGACTGAGAGACCAAACTTCTCAAGGAAGACCTTGGAAACATCAGAAGTTCCAGGTCATTAAAAAGAAAGTATGGGAAGTCTGGCTGACGGAAATCAGCTCAAAAGCAGAGGAGACTGACCACGGATTCGAGTGCACCCATCTGCACAAGAGAATAACCTTCATGAGACATTTCTCTTTATGACTCTGCTGTTTGTAATCTCTGGCAGGCTGTAACATCAATTAAGCAAAGCTTTTTTATTTCTGAGTCCCTTCATAATAGAAAAAGAAAAAATCTCCCTGGTCTTGTTAAGGAGCCCTTTCTTGCTACTTTGTTCCTTGGTGCTGCTAGCTATAGGTCTGTGTTCCAGCTGGTTCTACAGCTCTGACCCTACCCTAACGTACTTATGGACTTTCAGAAATGTCATTGCTAAGTCTCTGCTGTTTTTCTGGGTGACGCTGGTGGCCAGCCCTGGTTTTCAGGAGGTGCCGGGGCTCAGCTGAACTGCCAGCTTCATACCACATGGCCTTGTTCTCAGAGCCTCTGTCCTTGTTCAGCAAACTGCTTCCCCACCTGCCTAATGTCTTCACCGTGCTGTCCCTGCACAGTGTCATCACGGAAAGACAACCAGTGCAGTCCCGATGCCAGTGCTATGTGATTTAAGGAGCAGGGCTCACTTTTGCTGCACCTGTGTCCACGCCAACTGCTGGGCTCTGGATTGTTGGAACTAATGAGCACAATTCTAGAAGCAGTGTTTCCTGGGACTTGATGACTAGACCACACTAGGACAAAGAAGGCAACTGACATGTAATGTTTTCTGGAATCTAAGCAGCCTTCCGTGATTTTGCCACATTCGAGGCTTTTTATAGATGCCCTTTATCAGGTGGAGAAGTTCCTTGCTGTTCCTAGTTTGCTGCAAATTTTTAATCACAAGTCAATGTGAAATTTTGTCTTCAAATGCTTTTCATGCAACAGGTGATATGATCATGGGCTTTTTCTTCCTTTGACTGTTGTTAGGGTGGATTCCATTAATTTGTATTCAAATATTGAACCAGCCTTGCATTCCCAGGATGGATCCCACTTGGTTGTGGTGCAATTTATTTTTTTTTAAATGGCTGGACTTGATGTGCTAGTATTTTGTTGGGGATTTTAGTGTCTATGAAGATATTGGTCTAGAGTATTTTCTTTTACTGCCTTAATCTAGTTTTGGTATCAGGGTAGTACTGGCCTCATAAAATGAGTTGAGAATTCTTTCTCTTGTATTTTCGGAAAGAGATTATGTAATATTTATTTCTTCTTTGACATATTTGGTGGACTTAGTAAAACCCTCTGGTATTTGGAAGATTTTGACTATGGACTCAATTACATTTGGTAATTATAAGACTGTTCATGTTATCTATTTTATCTTGGCTTAATTTTGCTAGTTTCTCTTTGTTTTTAAAACTGGTCCATTTCATCTAAGATGATAAATTTATGTGCATAAGAAACAGAAGCCTCAGCCTCACAGCCCCAAAAGAATGAATCCTGCCAAACCACGTGATGACACACAGACCCAGCAGCAGCCTGGTGAAACCATGTGGTAGAGAACATTGCTCAGGCACACCCAGACTTCTGCCCAACACAACTGTGAGATGACAAATGTGTGTGTTTTTAACCACTAAATTTGCATTGTTAACACAGCATAGAAAGCTAATACAATCTTTCCCCACCCTTTACCAGTATGACTATATTTGAAGTAAGTTTCTTATAGACAGAATATGGTTGGTGTGTTTAGACATACTTATTGATAAGTTTGGATTCTGGTCTCTTGTTTTATTGTTTTCTGTTTGTTCTATTGTTTGTTTTGTTTTGTTTTTTTGTCTGTTGTTCTAATGTGCATGGATGTATATGTTTATTCATTTTGACAATCTCTGCCTTTGATTACTGTTAGCTGGAGTTAGTCTCCTCTGTGCCTTCTTTTGGATGATTTTAACGTCTTTTTTAGTATTCCATTTAAATCTGTTTATGTATTTTCTCACTGTATATCTGTGCATAGTTTTTTTCCCAGTGGTTGTTGAAGTGATTACAGCTTAGCCAGCATTCCACTTGAAGAAACACAAGTGGGCTGTGAGCACTCAGCATGAATTCGGGTCATGAAATGGAAATGATGCAGTGGGATGCACGGGGATGAACGACACGGGATGTAATAAAACAGAGCCTGTGCCCCATCCTTTCCACTCAAGCCAGAATGCCAGGGTCAAAATGCTCAAAAGTAAATTTTCTTTTACCCTACTGGGAAATATTGGATTCTTTCCTGGACCATTTATCTCAAGTATTAGATGGATGTTATGTTTTTCGGCCAGATTTGATATAATCTGGAAATTGGGTTTTGGGGTTTTTTTCCCCTAATGTTTACTTTCTTTTTCTCTGTAGACCCACATACCCTGCCTGGAGGTAGTACTTGTGGGGCGTGGGGTCCTGCTTGAAAAAGTGATCACCACTCACAGCCGGGAGCCCCAGCCCCAGCACCCTTCATCAGTAGTCAGTCCTCACTGTGTCTAACAGACCATACATACCTATCCCTGAAGATCAACCCTGTGAGAAAAGGTCAGGCTAAGATGGTATTTCAGACCTTTAGTCTGGTGGGTACACTGGGGCAGGGCCCAAAGCAGATACCAGCCCATTTCCCATCATGTTAAACTGCACCAGTAGACCTCTCTGTCCATCCTCTCATCTTTCCCTGAGACTTCTCTGAGATTTCCAGCCTTCTCTCCTCTCCTGTAATAACTGTGTTCAGCACTGTGCCCAGGATCTCTTGGTCCCTGCGCCCTCGGCACCGTCCTCACTGCTCGAGATGCCAGGATCTCTTGAGATTTTAACAGAGAGTGTCCCACCCAGTCACCACAGCAGCAGCAGGCAGTGAAAGGTGACTGAGCAGAGCAGTGTCACACGTGCAGCCAGAGAGAGACAACAACTCAGAGGCCTCTCCCTCGGCCAGACACAGGCAGCCCCTGGACTGTGCCATCTGCTTTTCTTCAAGGGTTTGTGATGAAGTATTTTGTTCCTTCTATAAGTATTTACCTTAATAAAGTCCACTTAGATATACTTTAAAGGTGCGAGGGGGAAGGCACAGGCACAGCCCCGCTACCCTGCAAACCCTGATGACTCTGACCCTAGATGCTTACCGAGGCTGTGACTCAGTTGCTCTTATATTGTTTCTTCCTCCTTCCTTCCCCACTGACTTACACTTGGGTGACAAGAGGAATGAGTTCGTTCCTTAAGTTACATGAATAATGTTTCATTCTCTTCCCTCTACGTTTATAAAAGTCAAAGGGAACATATGTACAGTTGTGGTATACCATTGACAGAACTCAAGGGACACAAATAATTACTTAGTACGGGGAAGAATAAACCATGTTGCCAAATGGAAAAGCACATTGTAGATAGTCCTGTCTATTGGTAAATGGGCAGGCATACACATGGACTGGAGCCTCCCTCCTTTCCTTCCTTCCTTCCTTCTATAAGTATTTACCAAACATTCATTCCATTCCTGGCACTCTGTTAGGCACTGGGATATTTTTAAGAATCATTCCATAGGAGTTAGAACACCCCTGTCCATCCAAAGCCATTCCTTCATTCGTGGTAATGTGACTGTAGCCGGATGTGCAGTCATTCTGATTTTCCAGCCTCTACTGCACTTACATGTGCCCATGTGTCTACATTATGCCCAATAAAGAATGACAGGTAACATGTGCCATTTATGACCCAAGCTTTTTAGAAGTAGATATGCTTCCTCTATGCTCTTTCCTCTTTTATCCATTAGGGGCAGTCCCAAATGAGAGGGTGGCAAGGCCCCAAAAGGAAAAGGAAATAGAGTCACATTCTTGAATCTCCATGTGAAGGAGGAGACTCCTTGACCAGGAATGCCTGCCTTAACTGTTACATACTACTTTCTTATTATATCTGTGCTATTACACATCTTGGGGCTTGGGGTGCAGTGGGCTGTTAGCAGTTAAGCTACTCTCACTGATGCAGAAATTGGTATCTCAAAGTGGGGAGCTGCTGTATGAAAAATGTGTATGTGAGAATTGGTTTAGTGATTTAGTACGAGATAGCAAAGAAGTACATATAGCAGGATGAAAAGGTGGAAATTCCTCTTGTCCTGTGGCCAAAATATTTAACAAAACTATTTTCTACGTTGGGGCGCCTGGGTGGCTCAGTGGGTTAAA
Source organism: Enhydra lutris kenyoni (assembly GCF_002288905.1). Taxonomy (NCBI): domain Eukaryota; kingdom Metazoa; phylum Chordata; class Mammalia; order Carnivora; family Mustelidae; genus Enhydra; species Enhydra lutris. The sequence continues at coordinate 66,923,128 of NW_019154085.1, read as the reverse complement.
GCCTCTGCCTTCGGCTCAGGTCATGATCTCAGGGTCCTGGGATCGAGCCCCGCATCGGGCTCTCTGCTCGGCAGGGAGCCTGCTTCCCCCTCTCTCTCTGCCTGCCTCTCTGCCTACTTGTGGATCTCTGTCTGTCAAATAAATAAATAAAATCTTTAAAAGAACAAACAAACTATTTTCTACGTTAACTTAGCAGGTTAACCCAGTATCTATCAGGCCTATAGCTCTAGGGTAGGGGCTAGTAAACTATGACTCCTGGGCTAAATTTTACCTGCTGTCTGTTTTTGTAAATAAAGTTTTATCAGAATACAGTCACCCTCATTCCTTTACCTATGGTCTATGGTTGCTTTTGCACTATAAGAGAAATACTGAGTCATTGTAAGAGAGGTCACATGACCCCCAAATGCTAAAATATTTACTACCCAGACTTTTGGGAAGGACTTTTGTCAACCCCTGGTATCCGGGGGTTGACAGTGACAACGATGGGACCTAGGTGATGATTCAGCTGGACAGTGGAAGGTACCCGGGCTCCTGGATCACTATGTGAGGAGAGCTGCCCCCTAGCCAGGACTTGTACTGTTAAAGAGAAATGAGCTTCTACTGTTTTTGAGCCATTATATGGCTTAGGAATGTATTTGTTTCAGGAGTTTAGTTTCTTTTACCTGTGGCAGATTGATGGGGAAAATGGCTCCAAATCCTCTCTCCTCCCTGGATCTCCTTCTTACAGAACTTCGCAGTGCCTTCCCATTCTGGGTGAGGATTTCTATACCAACCCTTGACTCTTGGTTCAGCCACAAGACTTACGGTGGTCAAGAAGATGTTAACAAATATAATACAAACACATGCTTGGAAAAGCACTTACACATTTTCACTTTCTCCCTCTTGTTCCTCTGATGTTGCCCTGAGAACAAGCCTAGGCTAGCCTGCTGGGGGATGAGACACATGGGCCAGAGCTGAGCTTGCACAGGGGTCTCAGCAAAAGCGCCCAGACACATGACAGAGCCCAACCAAGATCAGCAGAGTCACCCATCCAACATATAAACTCCTAAGAAAAATAGCATGTATTGCTATAGGTCACTGAGATTTTTGTGGTTATTATAACAGGATACTTCATTGGGGGAATAAATACCGGTATACCTACTAATACATACATAAATGTGCTGCTCTTTCTTTGTGTCCATTCTGAGGGTTCTGGTTTTTCAAATGGGCTGAGGTCCTTCTCTTGTGTAAAGCTTTTACAAAATCTTACAAGGCAGCTACCAGTTCCTACTTTACATATAAAGAAAAAGACTCAGGGGCACCTGGGTGGCTCAGCCATTAAGCGTCTGCCTTCGGCTCAGGGCATGATCCCGGGGTCCTGGGATCGAGCCCTGCATCAGGCTCCCTGCTCGGTGGGAAGCCTGCTTCTCAGTTTCTCACTCCTCCTGCTTGTGTTCCCTCTCTCTCTGTGTCTCTCTGTCAAATAAATAAATAATTAAAAAAAAAAAAGACTCAAAAAGATAAAGTGATCTGTCCAAGTGACTCCAACTGAAAAATACCAGAGCTGTGGGTTTAGCTCTGATCTTCACATTCCAAATGCAATGGGTTTGTTTGGGGGTTTTTTGCCTCAAAATCAAAGCAGCCTGTCCAACATCTTCCTCAAGAACATGAACTCTACCAGACCCAGGAGCCAGGCAGGCACACGAACGACGAAGGGGACAGCTCGCATGGTCACCATGCTCAGGGAAGGGCAGAGATTGAGGGAAGTGGAAAGCGTGTGGTTCATCGAAGGGACTGCCACAGTTCAACTCAGGCCAGTTGCCACCACACAGAAACGGGGTCCGGGTGGCCCCAAGGCTTGGTTTTGCAAGAGAAGCCAGAAACCCAAAATGTTACGTAAATTGTCCTATTTTTAAACATTAGGTCTATTTTGGGGCGCCTGGGTGGCTCAGTGGGTTAAGCCGCTGCCTTTGGCTCAGGTCATGATCTCAGAGTCCTGGGATTCAGCCCCGCATTGGGCTCTCTGCTCTCTAGGGGAGCCTGCTTCCTCCTCTCTCTCTCTGCCTGCCTCTCTGCCTGCTTGTGATCTCTCTGTCAAATAAATAAATAAAATCTTTAAAAAAAAATAAAAAAATAAAAAAAAATAAACATTAGGTCTATTTTTAAAAATACAGTGACGGCCAAATAAAATGCATATCCCCTATCGGGCCCAGAAGCCATTAGATCCCGGCTGAAGCCTTGTATTTGCACAACACTCTTTAGCTTAATAAGTAGTTTCATGACTGTTCTGTCATTTCTCCCTTAGAAAGCCACCATAATGACGGGGGAAATAGGTGCTCTTACTGACACTTGTATAGGTGTAGAGACCCAGGCTTAGAGGAAGTAGGTAAATGGCCCAAGTTCACGTGGCCAACTGGTATCAGTCAAGACTAGCATCCCCAGGCCTTCAGGTTCCTATACCATTTTACTCCTTTTTCATATCAAGCACATATGAGGGTTCAGAACATTCTCGCATCCACGGCACTGGGGACAAGTGTCCCTGAAGGTTCCACTATTTCAGGGGGCCCCGGGTCTGGCCAGGTCTGCCAAGCTCTGTGCTGTGGGCAGATCGCAATTTAAATTATGATTATAGTCCTTCCCCCACAGAGTTTACGTTCTCTGATTATTTTCTTCTTTTCCTCTCTAAGTGAACCATATCTACTTATTTCTAAAACTTCTGCCTGCCCGTCAGATGGCCTCAGGCTATACAAACAAAGAAAATTCATAATTAAAGTATTAATAGAGTTTTAAAAGCTAGCAGAAATAATGATAAAAACATGGGCCTCAAATCTATAAATTAAGCACAAAATTACGTTCAGAAACCATTTCCTCCCAGTATCCTATCAAGGCGGCTCAGTGGACTGCAAAGACGTTATAACGCGCAGCAAAGCGTCTGAGAAATAAATGGCCCACGTCAAAACAAGCGTGTAATTTCTGCACAGGAAGCAGGACTGTTTTTACTTACTCACTTACTCTTTAACCATTTTAGCAAATTTATATTTGAATAAGGAGAGGCAGGGAGAGCGTGGGAGGCAGGGACGATGAATAGATGTTTTTTTCACGGGTCCCTGCCAGCCAGCAGTGGCCCCAAAGGCTTTAGAAGGTCAAAACCTTCCTAAATTCATTTGTCACCATTCTGAGGGCTCTAGATTTTCAAATGGGCTTCAAGGCTGAAGAGGAGTTTACAGTAAGCACAGGGGGGTGACAGTGGGGACATGCAAGGCCACCCCTCCGTGCCAAGCAGGGATCCCTCTTCAGGAGCAAGACCATTCACAGGCAGTCCTGTTTCCATGAATGCTCATGAGATGGGAGATATGTCAGCTTCTAGACTGACAGCAAACCACAGATTACCCACACAAGGAAACACAACTGAGTTCATGCTGAGCATAAAACACGCTTAAAGAAACTCCCCTTGTTGAAATTTCAGTCTTCTTTCTTATTATTTTGACATTAAACATATATTTGCTTTGGACTCACTATAGGGGGAAAAAAACAAAACCTCAAGGTCTGTGTATAGGACCAAAATAAATAAAAATGACTCGCTCACAAAATTGTTTTCGTTCTGCCACATAAGCAAAGTGACCACTTGATAAGCAAGAATTGCACACAAGTCCTTAGACAATTATCACCAATACAAGCTCTGTGAGTTATTACTGATTGTTTCTTTTTTTTTTTTTTTCTAAGCAACTCGGCAAAAATAATAGTCTAGAAACATCAGAGTGACAGAACTGAGTTCTGAGGAGACAGGACGACTAGATAAGTGGTTTGAAGAAAAAGACTATGGATGTGGATTCTCTACCATTAAAATCCCAGAGTGTTCTGCTTTAGAATTAGAGTTTCTAGAAAGATCTCTTTGGCAGAGCTTTAACATCCCATCAAAGCTGTAGCCAGGGTGAGTCTCCCATTTGAAGCAGGTTAATGTTTCCTAACTGGCTGAACTCTTATAGCCTTTAGACCAGATACTTGCAGGCACTTGCTTCCAAGGAGTTTGGAAGTTACCCGCAAGGGCACTTGGCTGAGACAGGCAGACACCTCAAGTCCCGGCTGGCTGAACACCCAGATGATGTGGAATGGGGAGACTGGAAGGTCAGGCTCCTCCCTCCACAAGCGGGTTTGGCACCGGTTAAATCCATTATTTCCCCCCTTGGAAGGAACAGGCTTGTCAAACGCAGAAAGGATGGAGCTTCCCCCACATTCCACAATTGCTGTCCTAGATATTTTTAGCATCGGACAAATACTGGTATTTAGGATTGCAACAAAGGGCTTTCTCGGCTAAAAAAAATATATATGCCAAATATACTTTTCCATAGAGACAACCACTTCTAGACCCCATCGTTAATATTCTCTCTAATAAAGACTAGTAGGGCTTCACATGTGAGTCTGATTAGATCCTTCCTAAGTTATATGCAATCAGAGCATTAAAAGGACACTGTCTTTTTAATGTCAAGTAGACCGAATCTTTGGTGGCATCATTTGGACACTGAGCAGTTAGTTGCCTCCTCCAAAAGCACCTTCTTTTCACCACAGATCCTTCTGTAATTATTCCCTCCTCACACACGAGTCGAAGCCCACTCTGTGACAGCCGCCATGCCAGGCCTGGGCGTGTGACAGTGACCACCGTGCTGTCTCGACCCCAAATAGATACTACAGCTGCATGCAGGAGAATCTTGGGCATCCTGCTTTTTCACATCCCAGGGAAAGTTGCCTTCTACCTTCATCTGAGGTGAGACTATTCCTCAGTATCCTACTTCTCGGTTTTGTCAAAAATTTCTGATGAAAAAAGATATGTGTGCTCACTGAAAAAACTGAGAAATATAGACATGGCTGAAGGAAAACATAAAATCTTATGTAATCCTCAGAACTTTTTCAGTGGGTGCGTGTGTGTTTGCCTGCATTTATATACACTATACTATTTGGTGAAGTTTGCCCAAAAAGGAGAAAGCGAGAAACAGAGTGGCTGAACTAGAGAATCGTAGGTATGTGAGGGAGAGAGGGAGAGAGAGGACAAGTTGGCATTTTCCCTAAAATCAATCTAAGTCTCCTTTGCTCCAGGATCCATCCGTCTCGGGGTCCTGGGCAAGCCAATTAACGATCCAAGAGCCTCTATCCTACTTGTCTTTCCAAGCACACTGTATCTATAAACTAACCCTCAGTAACATGTGCACAAGCCCAAGGCCACTGGAAAGTTATGCTGGGCCTATAAATAGTAAAAAGTACCACTGCTTCCTGAATGGTTTAAAAAAAAAAAAACATTTATTTAAAAAAATGTAAAGGAATTATGAGTTTAGCAGTGTAAATAAAGAGAGTCGGGGAAATAGTAATAATTTCTATCACAAATTTTTGACTACACATTTTTCAGTATCTGATTAACTTGTTACATCACCTCCTGTTTTGACATTAAAAGCGTTTCTTTGGCCAAAAGGCAGGGAAAAGTACCTCGTCACAAACCAACCAAAGATTCTGGCTGACTCCAAGGTCATCTCTGAAGAAAAGCAGATTGATGGCATTCAAATGTTCTAGAATAAATGTTTTTTAGTTAAAAATACAGTCAAGCCATGTGTCAGAACTAAGAGCCCAAAATACATCATCTTTTCAGGGAAAAAAAATTCTTATGATACAAAAAATATCCTATGCAAACTAAATTCATTTCTTACTCATTAGTGAGGGTTTTGATGTCACATGGAGAATGACTGTTTTCCTTCTGGTTAGAAAAGGAGAACAAGGTCTCTGACAACCCTCACTGAGCGGTCCCCACCTTCCTGGATAACCTCCCAGAAAGCATTCTTCGTGTTTCCAGGGTTTGACGACACAAGAAGTTATTCCCAAAGGAGAAGTAGCTGCCTTGATGATCTGGGGATGGGCTGGGGCGGTGGGGACAAGAACACAGAGCATTCCCTTCTGTGGGAGAAGGAGCACCTGCTTGGGTGCTCAGCAAACTGCCCTGATTGTTCCCGACAAGGGCCAGCGGCGCCCCTGGCTCTCACAGACCCCACTGCCTCAGAAGAAACCGTGCTTGCTCAATTCGCTTCTGCCTCATCACAAGAATGGAGGTGGGGCCGATGACCAACTTTTCTGTTAAACATTACTCAAGAGGAACACAGGGAGCTCTTGAGATGTCTGTGATCATGGGGCAGGCTCTGCAGTCACTTAAAAATCATAAAACTCTACAAAAAGGCTGTATGTCTGTTGGTGGGCTCTGTGAGCATTAAAACATGGCCCTGGGAAGACAGGCGATTTTCTGTGAATGCTTCCTGACTACCAGCCCTCCAGTCTCGCTGTCTCCCCGTGTCTGCAGATAGGCTGCCTGGAGGGTGCTCGCACCCTGGCTCAAGGCCCGCCAAAGGGCCCATATCAATTCAGGAACAGGGATTGTGATGAGGGGAGGGAAAGCCACCTGCTTCTCTGCTGTTGCTCCCCACTCCTGAATCTTGTCATCTCACCCTCCTCTCCCGATAACACAGCGTGGTCTTCCATCAGCCACCTGTCCCTCTGCCCTGCAGATGCCGACCCTGGGAGATGGGGAAGAAGGAAGGGCAGAGAAGGAGACAAGGCCTCCTTCCTCCCACCACTTACTGGTGCTTGCAACCCTGAAGCCCTCCCAAAATATGGAGAGATTGATTGCAAACTAAAATGTGGGGACTGTAGAGGAAAAAAAAAACAGGTAGATTATTTCCTCTCGGCCCCAGGAAAGAGCAAGAAGTTCTGAGCAATTCAGCAACCCGTCTGCTTCCAACATTCCCACTCATCAAGGACGAGTCTGTGGCCTCCGTCTGCACAGACACCCCAACTCGCATGGCTCCTCAGGGCTCGTCTGCAAAGGGAAGGTCTCACACAGCCTGAGGAAGGGAAGGCTGGAAAGCAGGACCCCTCACAGGGGGAGCAGGGGACATGCAGAGCACAGCAAATGTTGTTTCACCAAAGGATCTAATTAGAAGGCAGGCAAAAATTTCCTATTTACTATACAAACATAGATGCACTAAAATTCACAGCTGTTGCTTAACACACTTCTGACAAGAACATGTCAAACAAACATATGTGGAGGGGTGCACAATGAGTGGTTTTCAATCGTATCTTAAATCAAATTTACTTAAACCCCGCTCATTTTAATTCTTTTTATGCTGCGCCTAACAGAATCATCATCACATGATTAGCAGATCTGCTATATATAGAAGATATTCTATATATTCTCTCTCTCTCTCTCTATATATATATATATAAATTTTTCTTCAGGATGAAAGGATTCTTCTTCAGGATATAGGTATATAAATATATTACATACATACATACATACATACGTGTGTGTGTGTGTGTGTGTGTGTGTATGCTCTTCTTCAGGATGAAGACAAAAACACATGCCAGAAAGATCACGCCCCACTTAGGCTCATCAACCAGACCTACAGTCCAGTTCTCCAAGTGGAGAAGACATGGCTTTGGGGATTCTTTCTCTTACCCTGTTTTGTTTCCCTTGGGGCTTTCCCTGCTCACCTCCGATGCTGCTGCTGCAATAAAGAAGAAGAAACGCAGAATGCGGACAGCCATCCGACACCTGCAGCCCCAGCCTGCACCAGCCCTCAGTGGCCACCGGGGACAGCGGTGGCGGGGGTGCGGAGGACAGCCATCACTGTCACTCAGCTCCAGGCCAGAGGAGGAAGGGCCTTACCTGCCATTGTTCACCTCGAACACAGGTGAGACTAACCCCGAGGAAGTCCGGCTCCCAAGATAAAGGACTAAGAGGGATGAATAATTAATAATTCACTGGAACTTGAAGCGGATGGTAAGTGTGAGGCCAGGGTGAGTAAAAGAAAGAAACACTAAACGAAAAGGCCAAGTTTTGTTTGTAAGGAAGCTCAGACGGGGGATGTTCATGCGGAACTGCTGGGAACTGGAGCCTCTTTTTCCAAACCCCTATTTTTGCACCGAGAGAAATCAGCCTTGGTTTCCCAAAAAACCCCAAGGAGAGACTTGCTGTTTAAGGAAAATGCCCTCTTTGGAGCCAGTCACACTGGTTTCTGCCCTGGCCCCATACGCAAGTGGACTGTGAGGGGTCCCTCCCGCTCCTCATGTTTCGGGAATTCCCATCCCTTGGAAACTTCCTTTTCATCTTCAAAACAGTTTACCATTGCAAGCACAACAACTCAACTAAGCCATTCGCTGATTCTTTCAACCATGCACCCTTCATTCAAGTCTCTCTCTGTGCCAGGATCTGTGCTGAGACACTGGCATCAAGAAAAAAAAAAAGACCAAATTTTCTCCAAACAGGCTTTACTTTTTTTTTTTTTTTTTTTTTTTTTTTTTTTGCCAATTTCATTCACAGCTATACCTGAGCACTTAGTTATTTTTTTTAAGATTTTAGTTATTTATTTGACAGACAGAGATCCCAAGTAGGCAGAGAGGCAGGCAGAGAGAGAGGTGGAAGCAGGCTGAGCAGAGAGCCCAACGCAGGGCTCGATCCCAGGACCCTGGGATCATGACCAGAGCCAAAGGCAGAGGCTTAGCCCACTGAGCCACCCAGGTGCCCCTATACCTGAGGTGCTTAGAATAGTGCCTGGTACCTAGAGGCACTCAGTAATTATACTTTAAAATGCAGCTTATACAATTGAAATTGCACAAAAGAGAAAATATCGAAGTTCTTCTGTTAATAGGGGCCAATCCTAGAGAAGCACTAAAAACAGCATGTACGTCATAAATGAAAACATATACAAATCTCATTTTAGTGCATCTTAATCACCTTCTACTGGTGATATCTAATGATACCAGCAGAAGCAGAATTGTCACCAGTGGAGTAAAATAGTTTGAAACTTTTCTCAAATATAAAAAATTTAAAAACCAATTCTGATTAGCCATGATAGAGGAAAGATTGAATTCTTTCTATTCTAGCTGTAAAATATAATGTTACAAAATCTTTGCCATCTAGAAAGGCAATTAAAGAGTATTCACCAAAAATTTCTAGGGAAAAAAAAAGGACTTTAGAGATATGCCAGAAGGTTAATTAATGAAAATCTGTTATTTTCTGGATTATTTTATGTTTACAGCATCTGTCAGCTTTTTAATGACTTTTTAAACTACTTTAGTGAGACATAATTGCTGTAGAATAAACGACACATATTTAGACAACACAATTTGATAAGTTCTGACATTTCTATAAAGCCATAAAGCCATAAAATTATCACCCTCAAGATAGTGAATCATATCACAATTAAGATAGTGATATGGGACCCTTTATTACCCCTCGTAAGCTGCTCTTACCTGCTCTCTCATGGGTCGTGGCTGTATTTGCATTCAGTTTAAAATACTTTCTAATTTTCCTTTTGATTTCTTCTTTGACCCATTTAGAGGTATATTCTTTAGTTTCTAAAGATTTGGAAACTTTCCAGAGATCTTTCTTTTGTTGGTTTCTTATTTAGTTCCATTATGATCACAGAGCATGTTTTGAGTGACTTGGATTCTTTCAAATGTGTTGAGACTATTCCGTGCTGCAGAACATGGCCTACCCTAGTAAATGGATTCTAGAAAGAATGTGTTCCCCTTTGTGATCAGAGATGGCACACTTCCTAAATGTCGGGTGGGTCTAGTTGGCTGGTGGTGTTGATTTGGTCTTCTACATTCTCATTGATTTTCTTATTTATCTACTTATTCTATTGATTTTTTTGAAGGAGAGGTATTGAAATCTCTAGCTGTAATCAAAGATTTGTCTATTTCTCTTATTTTTTAATTTTCTATTTGTCCCGTCTGTTCTTTAATCTTTTCCCTCTACTTTCTGCCTCCTTTTTTGAATGAGTACTTTACACAATTTCATTTTATCTCCTTACATGGCTTGTTGACTATAACTCTTCATTTCCTTATTTTAGTGTTTGGTTTTGGGGGTTGTACTCTACTTCATTAATATAGATGATATGCTTTCAAGTAAAATTATATCACTTTATGTAGAGTATAAGAACCTTAGAAGAGTGGGACGCCTGGGTTGCTCAGTCATTAAGTGTCTGCCTTGACTCAGGTCATGATCGTAGGGTCACTCAGGTCATGATCGTAGGGTCCTGGGATGGAACCCCTATCAGGCTCTCTGCTCCGCAGGAAGCCCACTTCTCCCTCTCCCAATCTCCCTGCTTGTGTTCCCTCTCTCACTGTGTCTCTCTCTGTCAAATAAATAAAAAAAATATTTTTTAAAAATTTAAAAAAAAAAGAACCTTACAATAATATATTTCTAATTCTTCCCTTTAGACTTTTATACTGTGTTTCACTCATCCTACCTATGCATATGTTACAAAACTCACAATTAATTGTTATTGTTTTTGTTTAAACAGCTATCATTTTTGTAACTGCTTTTTTGAGATATAATTCATATACTACACAATACACCTTTTGAAGGTGTACAATTTAGTGTTTTTTAGTATATTTGCAGATAGTGAAATCATTACCACTATTTAATGCCAGAATACTTTTATCACCCCAAAAGGAAACCCCTTTTATCCTATATCTCCCAAATCCTCCATCCTTCTAGCCATAAGTAACTACTAATTTCCTTTCTATAGATTTGCCTATTTTGGACATTTCCTATCAACGGAATCATATAATATGTGATCTTTTATGACTGGCTTCTTTCACTTAGCATGCTTTCAAGGTGTAATTCATGTTGTCATATGTATCAATATTTTATTCCTTCTGATTGCTGAACCATATTCCATTATATAAATATATTACTTTTTAAAATACTTGTATCAGTTGACAGACATTTGGGTTGTTTCCACTTTGAAACTATTATAAATAATATTGGTATGAACACTCTGAAAATAAATAAAGGAAACCCCATTTTTTAAAAAGATTTTACTTATTTATTTGACAGAGAAAGAGACAGTGAGAAAGGGAAGACAAGCAGGGGGAATGGGAGAGGGAGAAGCAGGCGTCTTGCTGAGCAGGGAGCCTGATGCAGGGCTGGATCCCAGGACCCTGGGATGGTGACCTGAGCCTGAAGGCAGAGGCTTAATGACTGAGCCACCCAGGTGCTCCAGGAACCTCATTTAAACTAGAGTCAGGAGCTCTGATGCACCACCTCTCAAGAACTATCACTCACTGTAAGAAGCATATCTCAAATTCCCCAACAGGAAGAAGCTCACTCTACATACCCCATCTGGAAGAAGGAAGGATTCCTCCTTGCCCAGAAACAGCCCAGCCAATGAGAAACCACCACACTCAGAATCTGTAACAGCCCCTCCCAGCTTCTTTCTTTCCCTGTACAAGCAAGCCCCTCTTCTCTGTTCCCTGATCTTACCTATGGTTCACCATAGTTGGCTTGTCCCAAATTGCAGTTCTCTGCTATTCCCAAATAAACTAATTTACTGAGAAAATACCTGGCTCTTTTTTTTTTTTAAAAAAGGTCAACAACATATACTCATGTATATGTTTTTTGTGTGGATATAAGTTCTCATTTCACTTTGGTATATACTTATAAGTAGAATTGCTGAGTCGTATGGTAACTCTCTGTTTAACCATTTGTGAACTGCCATACCATTTTCCAGAGCAGCTGCACCATTTTACACTCCCATCAGCAATTATAAGTGTCCCAATTTCTCCACATCCTCATCAACACTTGTTACTGTCTTTTTGACTATAGCCATTCTGGTGGTATTTCGTTGTGGTTTTGATTTGCATGTCCCTGATGACTAATGACCAATTAATTATCTTTTATAAAATTAGATTTAAATATTATTAAAACCATATATACTTAACCATGTAGTTATCACCTTCAAAATTCTTCAGTTTTTTTTCTAGGTTCTTATTTCCATCTAGTATCATTTTTCTTCTGCTTAATGGACTTTATTTCTTGTACTATGGGTCGATAAGTGATAAATTTATTCAGCATTTTATGTCTGTAAAGTTTTTATTTTGCCTTAACTTTTTGAAAAATATATTTGTTGTGTATAAAATCTTATATTGACAGGTTTTCTTCCCCCTTTCAGTCTTTCTAACATGTTGCTCCACTGTCTTGTGCTTTCCTTGTGTGCTTGTGTGTATGTATGTTTTCTGATGAGAAACTTACCATCATTGTTATCCTTGTTCTTCTGAGTGTAACCTGTCCTTTTTCCTCTAAGCTGCTTTTAAGATTTTCTCAGCAATCTGATTAGGGTGTGCCTTGGTGTAGTTTCCTTCAATTTTTTTTTTTTGTGGTCAGGGTCATTAAGCTCCATGTAGTTTTGTTTTTTTTTTTTTAATTTTATTTTTTTATAAACATATATTTTTATCCCCAGGGGTACAGGTCTGTGAATCGCCAGGTTTACACACTTCACAGCACTCACCATAGCACATACCCTCCCCAATGTCCATAAACCCCCCCCCCCCTCTCCCAACCCCCCTCCCCCCATCAACCAAGCTCCATGTAGTTTTAATGAGATTTAAAAAGTTAGGGACCATTGTTCTTCAAATAATTTTTCTTTGATCATTTCCTTTTTAGAACCCTAATTGCTTATATATACTAGGCCATTTGAAGATGTCCCTGTTTATTTTTTTAATTATTTTTCCTCTCTTTGCTTCATTTCAGAACTGATAAATCTCTCCCTTTTTTCTAATTTAATTTTTTTTCAGTGTTCCAAAATTCATTGTTTATGCACCACACCCAGTGCTCCATGCAACACGTGCCCTCCATAATACCCACCACCAGGCTCATACAACCCCCCACCTCCTCCCCTCCAAAACCCTCTGTTTCTCAGAGTGCACAGCCACATGTGTCACATGTGACAGAGTCACAGTCTCTCATGGTTTGTTAAGTTCACTACTCTTTTCTTCTGAAATTAATTTTTCTGCATTAATTCTCTGTAATATATTTTTCACTTCAGGCATTATGGTTTTTATCTCTAGAAATTTAACTTGCATTTTTTAATGACTCTTGCCTTTACTTACCTTTTTAAACATATGTAATGCAGTTAAAATGACTGCCCTATGTTCCTGCCCACCAATTCTAACTATATAATTTCTAGGTTGACTTTTCTTTCCCCTTATTACAGGTCGTATATTCCTGCTTCTATTCATACTTGGTAATTTTTTATTAAATGCCAGTTAAGAATTTTTCTTCTTGGTTGCTGGATATTTTTTGAATTAAATATTTGAATATTTATTGAATTTCTGAGTATTCAATAAATATTGAATATTTGAATAAATAATATTTGAATATTATTGAATATTTGAATGTTTGAAAATTTGAATATAAATATTATTGGTTGTGTTCTGAGATGCAGTTAAATTACTAGGAAACAGTTTGATTCTTTGTCATCTTGTTTCTAAGATTTTATAGGTGAGAGCAGACTAGTCTTCAGTCTAGAGTTAATTATTTTCCACTTCTTAGGCAATGTGCTTCTGATTATTTTACCTAATGTTTTGAAAATTTTGAAGAATTCCAGTCTGTGTGGTGGGAGGAGGTACAACTCTTGACCTTGTACAAACTCCAGGTATTGTTCCTTCCAATCTTTTTGTTGGTTCTTTTCCTGGCCTTGTATAGTTTTCTTTCTTTCTCTCTCTCTCTCTCTCACACACACACACACACACACTGAGGAATGCTCTGCCAAATACTTAAAGGGAACAATCTGTTCTTTGAAATTCTCTCTCTGTGCAGCTCTGTCCTTTCCAGTATTCTATGAACGTTAGCTCAACTCATCCTCTTTATCCAGGGAATCAACCAAGTTCTCCCTGGATTTTTTCTTCTTTGCCCTGTAGCTTGGAAACACTCAAAGGAGTAAGTTAGGGCAACTATAAGGTTTATTTTATTTGTTTCCCATTTCTTGGGGATTAGTGTCTTTGGCTTCTCAATATCAAATCTCTTGAAAAGTCCCTGTCTCATTTCTCTTGCTCATTTTTCTGTAGTGTTGTTTGTTGTATATGGTAGGAAACAAATGTGGTGCCTATTATTCCATCTTAGCCAAAAGTGGAAGCTTCTGTCAACCCTTTACATTTTCAGTTTATTATTATTTCTTTCCTCATTCTAAATAAATGCTCACTTTTCTACTTAATTTTTATCTGTTGTCTAATCTCTCACTCATACTCAGGTTCTTGAGCTGAACCACATGGATTGTAATTCTGCCTCCACCTCCTATTAGCATTGTGACCTGGGACAGCCTCTCTCTTTCCATTTCTCCATCTATAAAACCAGGATGAAAACTGGACCTACATCGAGGTGGTGAGCACTAAATGAGTTATTACATGTGAAACCCTTAGAAAAGAATTTGAAACCTAGAAACTACTCAATAAACTGTTATTATTTGGGCTTCATCAACGTATAGGTGGTATTATAAATTATGCGACTGCTCATCCAGAGTGTTAGGGCTTAGTATGACAGACACCCCCTACATAACTGATGAGAGCAGAGAAAGTGTAGACCACAAAAGAAAGAGCATGGCCAGAAAAAAGGGATAACCAAAAGAATATAATGTCCTAGAAAACAAATTAGGTGATCCTAAAGAAGGCAATGAGATTCATATATTCTATGTCACTAAAGATCAAAACAAGGACTTAATAATGGCCCCTGAATTTGATAACAATCATGATTGATGTTGTTAAATAGGGATATGAATAGGCTGTACCATATATGTTAACAATGAGTGTTAAATAAGAAATTCGTGCTAATTCCTTAGCACATAGTAGGCTTTAAAAATATAAGATATTACTGTTGCTCTTATTATCAAAATTATGTTCACCTTTTGCATCACTAGATCCATCCCATGTCTCACACTAGTATATTAATGTTAGGGCAGATCCAGGGTCTCTCTCTGATACTGTCTTCTGTTTCCTTTGGCTTATCACCACTCATAGCCCAAAGTATGACACGAGGATCTTTCTGTCACACACACATCACATCATGTCACAGACAACTGATGCTACAGGCTACCTTGCTTTTTCCTGTGGGCAGCCATCTCTCCCAATATCCCTCCCTATCTTATGAAAATACTATAGACTTCATCAATTATTAGCACTTCTTGTGGATTCAAGAGGCAAGGCCAATTTTGGGCAATCCTGGTTATATGCCCATACCCTTAGAGTCTAGGAAAGATGTTTGGGCCCAGCTCTCCACCACAATTCCCCTATAAGTAAGAAGGGGAATGGACTCTTAGTAGCAAAAGACTATGGTCAGTGTTCCCTACACCAACCAATTTCAGGGATCCAGGATATAACCAACCAAACCAAAAGGATACATAGTTGTAGTAGATGAAACAACTTGAATTCTATTTCTAAATTTCCTTTTTAACTTACGGAAGCACTGAATCCATTTTTAAGTCCATATGAATTCCAGCTAAAAAATTGATCCTGAGGTTCTGATTCATTGCTGTATGAATCACATTAATGCTATTTGCAAAGGTCTATGTGAAGTCCCAAATTATACCTTTCAAGATGGGAAGTAATTTGTACCAAGAATCAACTGATAAACCCCAAACACACCTGTGTTCAAGCTGAAAATTTGCTATTTGGGCTTCTCTGAACCTTGTACCATGAGTCTTTCTGGACGACTAAGTCTTCCAATACTTGAAAGTTTAATCATTTAAACAGAAGACTTAAGAATTTTAATGATGTGAGACAAAAATCTTCCTGAACAAATACATTCCAATTTCATAAACAAGGCAAAATGAACATAATCATACCTTTTCTTAGAGACTCCAGGTTACTCATAAAAATATAATAAATGGCCCAATCTAGAATAGATTTAAGACTCCAAGGGTTATTTAAGCCTACACTAAATGGGCCCAGGTGGCTGGTTTTTGGTTTCTGGCTCTTACAGTTTTTTTTTGTCTCCCTTCTTGTTGGCACCTGTCATTTCCTGCTGTTATCAGTCACCTACTATAGTAGGTTCTTCCACGTTTATTTGTTGCTTTTTGTAGCTGAGAGTTTAGACAATGGATGAGAATTATGTATAAAGTTTGTGTAAATGGATTCTGAATGGGGCCCTGGGAGATTTCACAAGTAAATGATCTGAAGTTGCTCTAATGCTCTTTTTGAAAATAGGTAGGATGTAAACAAACAAAACCAATGGAACATTGTGTAACATCAATGCTGGATTCTCAGTTGTTTTGTAGGTTTATCTGTTTTCCTTACTTTGTGATTCTTGGCCCTGTCCTGTATTGGTAAGGATGATGAATGGGAGGTTTCCCACAACAGAGACTAGGCTTCTGGTGTGTTTCCTTCTCTCTGCATCATCATGGGCATCAGCCTGGTTGAAAATATAGCCAGAATGACTAAAAGCATGAGCTCTTGTCCCAGGCCTTTTTGGAAGAACTCTGTTCCATGGGTTTGGATTTGAGCAGGCTGAATCCCGTGAGGGGAAGTCAGGCTGTCAGCCACCACACTGCCATCCTGCAGAACTGGCTCCCAAGCATGGCTTTTTCTCTGGACTCTCTTCCAGCAGCACCCCATCCAGTCCCAGAATTTCTCTGTACCAGGAAAAACCCTTGCCCAACGTTTCAGTATAATCCTGGGGAGTGTTTTCAATGGATGAGTGAGCTTCCAACCATTTAATTCCTTAAACAGCAGAAACTTCAACTGTTCCCAGGAGTCTGTGCATTGGCTCAGAAAAAAACCCTGCTGCTTCTAGTCCCTAAAAATCACTGGCAAAGGATGGCTGCAGCATCCATCATCTGTTAGCACAATAGCTGTAGGGGGGTCCCCTGGAGAGGCAGGGGTTCTTGTCCTGGTGCCTGTGTCTCATGGCCTTACCCCCTGCTCCCCAGACAGGTTGGCCCATGAGTTTCTTTCCAGCCTCTTCCCTCTGGGAAGCTTCGGCTTACTTGACCTATTTTCCACAAGCTCAACACAGAGGGAATAGAAAAATGCTGAATCACTCTAGGGTCTGCATTATGTCCAGTTATAAAGCCCAATGTCAAAGTGAAATACCACCCTTTAGCAGCCCCATGTCTCACAGATTTAGTGGTCAATTCTAATTAAAGATCAGTTTATGTTTCTTTATTTTCTTTCCCTAGAGTAAAAGAAAAAAAAAAGTTCTTTTCTTTTAGAAGATTCTAGATTCTTTATTTCTAAACATCATTAGAAGCTATATGTTTTCTTAATGATAGGAAAAGTAAAGATTTCATCTATTCACCCAGTTAGGATAGCATTATTTCTCTTTTTATTGTTAAGAAGTTTTCTCCCCTTTCCATCTCCAGCTCAGTGACCTGGGTCTCTAGGTACATAGCAGCTACTCAAGAAATATTCATTGATTGAGGGGGACCTGGCTGGCTCAGTCAGTAGAACATGAGACTCTTGATCTCGGGGTTGTGAGTTTGAGCCCTGAGTTGGGTATAGAGATTACTTAATATCCTTAAAAAGAGAGAGAGAAATATTCATTGGCTGAAAGAATGAATGGAAGGATGGCTGGGTAGAAAAACATCTGTGCACTGTTGTCTTCCAGGGCACCCTCCCAACTAGGTAGAGAACCCCTCACAATGGTTCTTGGCAGCTCTTCTTTAGGGACCATTGAACAAAAGAAAATAGAATCTCTATGTCAGAGACAAAATAGAAATGGCCGACTTAGGTGCCTAAAGGAAACTTTATCTAACCTTACAGGAATTCATGGTTCTTAGAAATCAGCAGAGGAAGAGTGCCTGGGTGGCTCAGTCCGTTAAGCGGCCCGCTCTTGATCTTGACTCAGGACATGATGTCAGAGTCCTGGGATCGAGCCCCACATCAGGCTCATACTCAGAGTGGATTCTGCTCAAGGATTCTCTCTTCTTCTTCCTCTGTCCCTGCTCCCCCCACCCACATTCTTTCTCTCTAAAATAAGAAAATAAATAAGTCTTTAAAAAAATCAGCAGAAGGCACAAGCCATTCCCTAAACACTAAGTCTATTCATGACATCTCAGGACTTACTTGTTCCCTCGACTCAGTTACCCTGATCCAAATAAGAAAGAAGACCGCTAGGCAGCCAATCAGCTGAAAAAGCCAAATAACTTCTGCATTTACCCCATAAAATATCTTAGTCTGTAAGGAACCTTGAACTCACTTCTCCCATAGCCATGTGTTTCCCAGTCTGCTATTTAAAAGTCTTGCAATAAACTCCTCTTCCTGTTTTTTTTTTTTTAAAGATTTTATTTATTTATTTGACAGACAGAGATCACAAGTAGGCAGAGAGGCAGGCAGAGAGAGAGAGGAGGAAGCAGGCTCCCTGCAGAGCAGAGAGCCCGATGTGGGGCTCGATCCCAGGACCCTGGGATCATGACCTGAGCCGAAGGCAGAGGCTTAACCCACTGAGCCACCCAGGCGCCCCCTCTTCCTGTTTTGTTTTATTCACCATATGCAGGGTTTGGTTTCAGACAGGACCCACCAACCAAAGGTGGGTCAAAGGCCTATTTGGGGTTCATACGATAGAATTAAATGCTGAAGACACTTTTATTTATGTCTTTGTTTTGCAGAAGAGCTGGATGAAGACCTAGCTCTATCAGTCCTGGGTAGAATTTCTCAGTGGTTGATTGGAGGGCTTTGTGTTTCCCGTACAGCTCAGAGCAGTCAGGCACCTTGGCATCCACCTGGTCCTGGAATGGCTGCACATAACCGGCGTCTGAACAGGAGTTCAAGAGGCTCCTCTGGGGCTCTGAAGCAATCAAAGTGGAGACTTGTTCTTCTTTGTCATGAGGCTGCTGGGTTTTGTGGCCTTTGTAGAAGTCTTGGCAACTGCTAGCCCCATGCCAGAGGGTCCCCCCTCAGATGTTCCTGGGTGCTGCTGGCCCCCTGAGAGTGCTGCAGCCGAGCTGCAGGGCCCACAGAGTGGAGGTCAGAGGCTCAGTTTCATGGAACCAGGCCAAGCTTTCCTCGTGCAGCTCAGTGACTCTAACTTCCTTACTCCCATCCCCTGCAGTCAGTTTCTGTCTTTCCCGGAGCTGAGTCGGGCTTCTGGAGGCGGTCTCCCCCTCTCAACGGGGCCCTGTGATTAACATCTCTTCTCTCCTCTTTTTCTCTGCTCCAGGTCCACCTGTAGCTGCCTAATCCCAGCAGTAACAACGGCAGATCTGATCCTGTTCCTGGACCGCCTACCACAGAGGGTTCTGAGCCAAGAGAAGACAGGCCTGTGGTCAGGAGAATTGAAAGGAACATCCCCAAGATGAAAAGGGGTCACATCTGTAACTCACAGTGCTTGGCACGGGAAAAGTGTTCTTACAATAGTTGCTGTTCGGAGACTAGTTGTGTCTTCTTAAAGTGACTGCCCACATATAACTTACCAGTGCCAAGGGAGGTTAAAAAAAACCAGCAAGCAGACAATGGAGAAATTATATGACACCTTGACTGGATGGTCCAGATTACCATCTGCATGGGACAGATGACATGGTATGGCTCCAGATGTGGAGGACAGGACACACCTCATCCGGGCAGAATTCTGGCTGTGATTACATAACCAATGTAACCATGAGGAAACACCAAACACAGAAGGAGGAACACGGCATAAAACAAAATGGCACCCAGTACTCACTTTGGCAGCAGATGGACGAACGCTGGAACGATACTGGAAAGATTAGCATTGCCCTGCACAAAGAAGATACACAAATTTGTGAAGAAAAAAAAAAATGGTGTGGGGGAGACAGGGGATTAACATCATAAAAACCAGATTAAAGAAGACTAAAAAGATATGACAGCCAAATGTGGGACCTGACCCTGGACCGGAGCCCATATCATAGGGGAAATGCTATAAAGGGCACTGACAGGTCAACTAACAACACTGACTTGTGGAGAGTAGATCAGAAAAAGCACTTCGCCGGGCTCTATGGTTATGTAATAGGATACCTGTAGCCCTAGAAAACACACACTGAAATATTTAGGAGTGAAGGGCCATGAAGTATGGAACTTACTTCAACATTGTTCTGAAAAGAATTACATTTTACATATATACATATACATCTGTACAGCTAGAGAGACAAATAAATACAGGTGTATATTCTATATATATGACATTTTCCTCTGAATGGTTTCTATAAATGCACACATATATGGAGTGGGGGAGAAATATGCAAACAATAAAGTGGAGGGAAAAGGAGACGATATAGGTGCTCCTATAGTATTTTTATCTTTGTTGCTTTTTTGTAAGTTTGAAACTGTTCCCAGACAAAAAGTTCAAAAATACGGCTACAGGTTTTCAGTTCTCCTCTGTTCACTGAACCTTCGGAACTTGGGCGGACGATATGAGGCCACATTTCCATGAAGCCTCTCGGGCGCATCAGTCCTCACGAGCCGGGACCGGTTTTGAACTTACCTATAATTCTGAGGCCAGTGTTCTATGATGACAACCACTCTGGGCCTCCGTGGGGGGAAAGGCATCCAGATGGACTGAGGAAGACACAAGCCCATCCTGGGTCTGGTTTAGAAAACAAATAAATTGGCCGTCATTACTAAATAATGAACAAATGCAAATTTAAATTCAAATTTAAATTCCATTGTTTGAGCAAAAAGCAGAGTTGCAGCACAGAAGTTTTGAGTGTGGCGTTGGGGGTCACGTGGACCTGGGTCTAAATCCCGGTTCCCAGGGCAAGTGACTGCCCCTGAGTCTCAGTTTCCTTCTCTGTGGAGGCACGGTGTGCGAAGCTTGGTCAGGAAGCTCAGCCAGGCGGTACATATCAGGCGCTCAGGGGAGGGCATGAAGTGCAGGCGTGGTGAGAGCTCTGCAACCATGAGGTATTCTGATCACAAAGATGGTATCTGCTCCCCAACTCGGTGACATTGCGGGACGAGGTCTCACAGTTATAAAGGCTCTGGGGAGCCAAAGGGCAGGGACATCCAAGGGGTGTGGTTTGGGAGACATGGCTGCTGTGGGGGAATAAGGGCTCCTTGGTGGGAGAAAGCCTCACCAAGAAAGCCACCTAAACAAGACCTCGTTTGCTCTAAGGAGCTTCCCCCAACTGAAGCCGTGGTCTGCTTAGGCCTTCCTCCACTGTTCACTGTTGAATAAGGACACGGACACACACACACACACACACACACACACACACACCCTTTATTGGATCAAAGGGCTGTGCATACAGGACAATTTTACCACAAAGGCCAAATCTCTGCTGTAGGAATTATCAAACCCTCCACTGAGGTCAAACACTTTGGCCTCCAACAAACACTGTAAACAAATAAAAACGCCTTTAAACAATAAACTCACCTCTAAGAAATCTTGAAGGCATGAAGGAACCAGAGTCTGGGGCACGGTGGGGGGAGGAGGGCGACACTCCTCTCTGCAGGTCGTCATCACAAAACCTGGGTCTGTTGCCCACTTTTCTGGAGTTGTCAGAGGTCCTCTCTGTTGTAATTCCAGAGAAGCTTACTTGAGCCAATGTGGATTCTGACTTGGGCCCTAAATGCTGTTGCCGGAACACCATTTGCCTATTAGGAGCTAACTCTCTGTATTTCTAAAATTCTTTTCCCATTGCCCTCTGTCTACACCCTACTCTCAGCACACGGGATCCAAGGTGGCCTGCCGTCAACACAGTGAGCCACGGACAAGATGATTTCTTCAGACAGTTCTTTAACTTGATTAACATTGTCCTCACACCAGATCTCCTCTCATTCACGCCCCGGACATTTGCCTGTGAGCCAGGCACTGGGGTAGACATGCAGGCGTGGAGAAGAATGAGCCATCATCCCTGCCCATCAGAAGCACGGCATCCAGACAGACAGACGGACACAGACAGTCAACACAGGGCAGACTTGCGGCTCAAACACCAGCGTTCCTCAATCCACCGTCTGTGCCAGAATCCCTGAATAGAGCACTGAAAATGCAGTCTCGAGGCCCTACCTAGCACACCAGACCTACCAGAGGCAGAATGATCACAGGCCTTGAGATCAACATTTTAATGGCGAAGCCTTAGATACTCCAACGTTGAAAACTCACAGACCTGCCTTCTACCCTCCTACAAATTCAGACACCTCTGGGAGTTTCTGAGGGGCCAGCAGGACAGGCCCATCAAGGATCTATTTCTGTGGGGTTCCTAGGAGCCCAGGAGACTGAAGGAGGTATCAAGGGCTAGCACAACCCATGGAAATTCTTGCAGAAATGGGAGGCCTGGAGCTTTGGGGACACAAGAGAAGGTAAAGGGGATTCATCCCACTCCAGTGTGATGACAGTTGACGGAAGTTGGGGTGCAGCATGAGAGGAAGTGGAAGAGGCCATTAGGCACCGCCATTTAGAAGCAGGAGCAGCAAGTCAAGCGGACCACCTGAGGATGATGGCACCCCCCTCCCGTGTCAGGTGAGGAGGAAGCAGCCCTGAGGTCGGTGTTGTCTGTCTAGCATGGCTGTGCCACAGTCTGGGGGCCCCCTGAATGCAGCGGGGAGAATGTTTTGGGGGTGGGGACGTGAGTGAGCTGTCTACACCAGAGCTGCCAAGGTCTCCCATCGTCTGCTTGGAGAGAAACCTCTGGGCATTTCCAAAGTGTCTGGCCCCAGGGCTGCTACAGCTTCCTCCACAGTTTAAATGGAACCTCGTCCCCCAGGCCTCTGTTGAGTCCCCAGGCTGTGTGCTTCCCTACATATACCCCAGAGGGGCCACTGAGGAGACGAGTCCAGATTCGCAGGTGAGCCTGTGTTAGACCCAAGCTGGATCATCTACACTGGCTTTGACATTGGCCTTATCGGGTGCACCGGGTCACTGGCTCTGTCCATGAGGGATCATGCGATGACAACTAGACCATCTGCAAGTCCACAGACAGCCAGAAAACTAGCCAGCCTCCAACACCCCGAAGTCAGTGCTACTGGGCTCCCCACCTCTCTGCTGGGCGGTGGAAACCACACACACTGGAGCTCACTGAATCCTGCCTCTGGCACTGACTCATCGTGGGACTTGGGGAAAATTATTTACCTTCTTTGAGCTTCAGTTCCCTCTTGTATTAAACTTGGATTGTGACATGTATCTCACAGTACTGCTTACTAAGTAGCAGCCCCTTCCCACTTCTTTATAGTCACGTGTCCTACCAGGCCTGTGGATTTGCCGTGTGAAAAGACACATTTATAATCGGCCATTTTGTTCATATTTTCACATATTGATCTCAGTTTGAACATTTAGTTAATAGAAAAGACTTTAGATACAGCAGGAAATTCTCCAAAGATATTTTTCAATGGGTGGTAGGTTTTAAAGTGTCTCTAGGCCTCTGGAATGGATGGCAGACAATTAGCCTGCCTCTTGCCTGAGAAATCAGACTAATTACTTGGTGAGGCTTGGCTAATGGGGTCTTTTGTGAACTCCCTCCCTAAAGGAGAAATCTTTAACTTTTCACAAAAACTCAATCTCATTTGTGCTGCTGATTCTTAATATTTCTAAATAAATGCTTGGCCTCTGGGCTTTTGTAGTCAAATAACCCAAATCAAACCAAGCTGCTCTGCCAAGGGACAAATTTATTTTGTGTAAATGTACTGGAAGAAACTTTTAGAATTAGTTTGCAACCACGATTGGCAAAGACTAGCTGCAGGACACTGTGGGGCAAGTTTTGTGGATGTGGGCTAAAAGATGAATTTACTCCATTTGGGCTTAAATGGCTGGTTGAGATTGTTTAAATAGCAAACACCAGCATGTTTCTGAGATCAGAGTATGCAAGAAGCAGACTTGTCCCTGGACCCCAACTCGACTGCTAAACATAGACAGGGTCAGGGCTCTGTGTCTAAGGCAGAGGAGCCAAAAATCCAGGGAAGCCCGTTACCTGTCCTGCACCAATCTAGAAAAGAGGGGAAAGAGCCTGGGAGGACAAGAGGAGACTGAGGCAGGAGGTCACTCAAAGACAGTCAAACTTGAAACAGAGATACATGTAAATGCCAAGAGGAGGAGAGGGACGAGCAATTCAGATCTTGGCAGGAGTCTGGAGAAGATTTCAAAAGTGACCCAGAACTGAGGTTTAGCCTACATGGTTGGCTGGGGGGGCCTGCTTCAACAGAATCTCCAGTGACCTTGGAGGGGAAATCTGGAATGTTCTACGTATGAGTCTTTCCTTCCTAGTTCTTCTTCATCAAGGACTTTCACAACAACTCTTAAAATACAGGGTTAAAGAGGAACTTGGGAGTTCTGGGTGTTTGGGGATTCTTTTTATAATATTAAATTGCTTTGAATTATCTCTTGGGCAACACTTAGATCTTCTTCCATTGTATTTTTACCGGCTCCATTGGTTCTTTCCAAAAAATTTCAGAAGAGATGGCTGTCCGTTCCATAGTTGCTAGGGATATTATGGGTTTGCAATCTATTCTGACTATGGAATGGAAAAAAAAAATTCCTTTTCTTTGGCTTAAAAAAGATACTATTCAATTTTTTTCTAAAAAAAATTTAGATAGAAAATTTCAAAAGGATAAAACAAAGAGGGACAAAAATAATTTCAAGAGATTTTTTTTTATTATAATGGAAGTACCTGGCAAATGTTAGGATCCCATAAATCCCTTTTTCTTTCTTTTTTTTTTTTTTACGATTTTTATTTATTTATTCAACAGAGAGAGACACAGTGAGAGAGAGAACACAGCAGGGGGAGTGGGTGAGGGAGAAGCAGGCTTCCTGTGAAGCAGAGAGCCTGATGCGGGGCTCGATCCCAGAACCCTGGGATCATGACCTGAGCCAAATTTAGATACTTAACCACTGAGCCACCCAGGTGCCCCTAAATCCATTTTTCATTCCCTCTCATCTATGCCTCCATTTGCCCTAGAATATCCTGACCAAAATCCTCTTTAAATTCTTCAGTATCTCCATTCTGTAGTTCCATTCTTAGCACGTGTATTTCCCCTCCAGGAAATAAGTTTAGGTAGGGACCTCAGTCATCACATGCAAAACTATATATGTCTCAAAGGCCCGTTTGTAGCAGAACAAGAAAGCCTCTCATTTCTAAATGACTGTGCTTCTCAAACTGCAGTATGCCTATGGACCAGTTGGAGAACTTACTAAAATGCATAGTTTTGGGAACTTCTTCTAGAATCACCAGGTCTGGGGTACATTTTTGAATAGTCATTCTAGGTAATTCTGATTCAGGTATAAAAATGACACTTTTGAAAGCCTGTTTGAGGGCTACAATCACATCATGAGTCTTAGAGAACCAGTATCAACTCCTAAGAAGAATAAAGGGTCGTTTCCCTCTACTTCTCAGAACCAAAAATGAATCATCGCCAGGATGTGGACCTCAAGAGACCACCTGGTTCAGTCATCCCACTCCAAGATGGTTCTCTGTGAGTCTATGTTAACCACAACAGCTGCTGCCTCATCCTAAAGATCACGTGGGAGCAAGAGTCCATAGCCTCCTATGCAAAGCCATTTCTGTGTTTAATTGCCCTTCAGTTAAGAAGTTCTTCCTTACATTTAACCAAGTGTCTCATTGCAAGACTCATCAAGTTTTGCTCCATTCTCTGTGGAGATGGACAACTTACTGTGCAATTTTTTTTTTTTAGATTTTTTAGATTTTATTTATTTATTTATTTATTTATTTATTTGACAGACAGAGATTACAAGTAGGAAGAGAGGCAGGCAGAGAGAGGAGGAAGCAGGCTCCCTGCTGAGCAGAGAGCCCGATGTGGGGCTCGATCCCAGGACCCTGGGATCATGACCTGAGCCGAAGGCAGAGACTTTAACCCACTGAGCCACCCAGGTGCCCCTTACTGTGCAATTTCTATACATTCATTGCATCTCAGTTATTGATTGAAAGAGTACACAGAAAATCAGGAAGATTATATAATTGCTGATTGAACAATCACCATCAGCCAACTTACCTGACATCCAACAATAGTAGAATATGTATTCCTTTCAAGTGCACATGGAACATTCACCAACTGAGACCATATCCTTGGTCATAAAATAAACTTTAACAAATTTAAAAGAATTTGAGTCATAAATATATGTTCTTCGATCATCATGGAATTAAACCAGAAGTCAGTAACTAAAAGAAAAACCAGGAAAATCTCCAAACATTAAATTCTTATATTAGAAAAGAAAAAGATCTCAAATGAGTTATCTAAGCTTCTACCTTAATAAATGAAGAAAAGAAGAGAAAAATAAACCTAAAGGAAGCAGAAGGAAGGAAATAATAAAGGTCAGAATAGGAATTAATAAAATTGAAAGCAGGGAAAAAACCAACAGGGAAAAAACACAACCAAAGGCTAGTTGTCTGGAAATAACAATAAAATTGATAAACATCTTGGAAGACTTAAAAGAAAAGTGATAAAAGACACAAATTTCCAAGATCAGGAATGAAGACATCACTATAAATTGAATATGCATTACTAGGATAAGTGAGCCCTATGAACATCTCAATGCTTATAAATTCAAAAATTAGATAAAATGAAGTAAAAACCTCAAACTACCAAACTACCAAACTACCAAAACTTACTCTAAATGAAATAAGTAATCTAGGTAGACTTGAAACTATTAAACAAATTAAATCTATGGTCAAAATCTTTCTGAAAAAAGAATTTCCAGCCTCTGATTGTATCACTGCTTAATTCCATCCAACATTTAAAGAAAAAATAACGCAAACGCTTCACCATGTCTTCCACAAAACAGAAGAGGAAAAAATACTTTCCAACTTATTTCATGAGGGCAGCACTATCCTAATACCAAAACTCGACAAAGACAGTACAAGAAAACTACAGACTGATATCTCCCATAAGCATAGATTAAAAAAAAAAAACCTTCAATGAAATATTAGCTAATTGAATCCAGCAATATAGATTAAAAAAAAATACAGCATCATCAAATTGGGCTTATGCTCAGAACGCAAGACTGGTTTCAATAATCAAAAACCAATCGATGTAATCCATCCTATCAACAATCTGAAGACAGTATCAATTGATGGAGAAAAAGAATTAGACAAAGTTTAACATCTGTTCACAGTCAAAACTTTCAGCAAACTAGAAAGAGAAAAGACCTTCTATTAAAGGACATCTACAAAAAGCCTATGGCTAGCATCATACTTAGTGGGTCAAAGACTGGATACTCTCCCGCTAAGACTGAGAACAAGGGAAAGATGTCTGCTCTTAAAACTGCTATTAAGGGGGCGCCTGGGCACCTGGGTGGCTCAGTGGCTTAAAGCCTCTGCCTTCAGCTCAGTCCGTGATCCCAGAGTCCTGGGATCAAGCCCCGAATCGGGCTCTCTGCTCGGCAGGGAGTCTGCTTCCCTTCCTCTCTCTGCCTGCCTTTCTGCCTACCTGTGATCTCTGTCTGTCAAATAAATAAAATAAAAATCTTAAAAAAAAAAACAAAACTGCTATTAAATACCACACCCGACATCCTAGCTAGTGCAATGAGGCAATAAAAAGTAATAAAAGGCATACAAATTAGAAAGGAAAAAACTGTCCCCATTCACAGATGACATGATTGTCCTCATGGAAGATCCCAAAAAAGCTACAAAAATTCCTAGAAGTAGCAAGTGAGTTTGATAAGGTCTTAAAATACAAAGCCAACACACAAAAATGGCTTCTATACATTTGTTGGAAACTAAAAATTTTTCAAATGCCACTTATAAGATGAAGTTTCGGGTATAAATCTAATATGGAGCCTAGATTGTTTTTAAAATTCCTACTGCACTAAAGCATGTGAAAGTGCTAACCTGAAGTTCAAAAACAGGTAAAAGGTAAGCTATGGTACTAGAAGACAGAGACATCACATCACCAGCAGGGAAAAAGGACGTGGTATTTGAGGAAGGACATAGACAGACTTCCGGCTTCTCTGGTGCTGTCCCATTTCTTGCCTCGGGTGATGATGGCATGTTTACTTCATGACCATTCATTAAAATAAACTACTGTGAACTGCATACTTTTCTATGTTCTCCATAACAAGTTTTTAAATAACACTGATAAACATGAAAGGAGAATACAGAATGCTGTCGTGTCTTGAAACATGTGTAAACTACACTTTGAAACGGCAGTTCTAATTTGGCATTAACCAATTCGGTTAGTTGGTTAATCGGTTAATTCACCTAATTCACAGTAGGTGAATGATTTGAGAAATCAAATTTAATTTAACTTCACCTAATTTACAAAGATGATTAGATCTCCATTAAATATTTTTGTTTCATAAAATTTGCATCATCCTCACCCAAATTTTCTTCACACTGTTACCTATCAATGATAGTAAGTGTTGTTACAGTGGCTAACACTAATCGTCCTTACAAAGCTTGAGGATGTCTTCATTTGGGGATGGTTGGTCTTAGGGTCAGAGAGTTGGGATAACGCCCGTCTACACAAGGTCCACCTTTTTTTTGTTTGTTTCCAGCATCTGCAATTCCTCTATTTCCCTCTCTGTCCTCCCTCTGCCCCCAGACATAAGTAACCAGAGAATGTCCTTGTGATTACCCTTAGCTATTAATGTATTCTTTAAAATTATAAATGGTAGAAAGTTCTGGTTATACAGGATGAATGAACTCTAGAGATCTAATGGACAGCACAATGACTATAGTTAACAATACTATACTGTGTGCTTGCAGTTTGTTAAGAGAGGAGATCTTAAACGTCCTCAACACACACACACACACACCACAAATGATTACTATATGAGGTGATGACTATGTTAATTAGCTTGATTGTGGTAAACATTTCACAATGTATATATGTATCAAAGCCTCACATTGTGTACATAAACATATACAACTTTTATTTGTTAATTATACCTCAATAAAGCTGGAAAGATTATATAGTTTTTACGTGTATAAATTTTTAATTTATACAAATGATTTATGCCATAGATCTCACTCTTTTTTTTTTCCACATGACACCATGGTTTTGAACAATTTTCTCATGCTGTGTGCACATCGAGTTCATTATTTCTGACTGCTGCAGAGTTTAGGCAATGTGTATGTTCTAATTTTTTACCCATCTTCTTCTTCTGTGATGAACAACAAAAAACACTGCATACCTCCTATCCATCTCCGGTGCAAAATATTTCTCTGGATTACGTATCCAAGGCTGGGATAGCTAGGTCACCAAGTATGTACATTTAGCTTTGCTAGGTACTGTCAAAATGCAGCTCTCTAGAGTAGTGTCCCCTTATGCTCTTAGTTTGTATTTCCCTGATTGTTTGTGAGGTAGAGCATTTCTTTCATAGACGCACCAGTCATTTAGATTACTGGTTTGGTAAACTGCCTATTCCTATCCTTTGCCCATCTTTCTTCTGGGTCTCCAAGTACTCTTTACTGATGTAAACAAGTCCTCCCCAAAGTACAAAGTAAACAATTAGACATCAAACATTAAACATTTTTCTTCCATAAATAACATTATAGGCAGAATTCAAAGTGCACCCAGATAACCAACTATAAGAAGATATTTGCAGCATCTAAAACATCACGGGAGCCTCCATTCTAACTTATTTAATCCTCCCAATGATCACAGAAGTCACTGCGCCTATAATTCCCATTTTATAGATGAGAAAACGGAGACCAAGAGAGGCTAAATAACTTACCGTGGTCCAATAGCTAATCAGAAGATTATTTGATTTTAAAGTCTATGCTCTGGGACTTCTGCTTTTCCTTTCCACAAGAAAGAAGCTTGAAAGTCAGCACTCCACCCTAACAAGTAAAAGGCTGAACGGACTGGAATATCAGCAACTCTTGTGGGATCCATAAGCGTGGGGAGGACACAAGGCAAACCGCTGTCCCCAAGACTGGACAGACAGGCAAGTACAGGGAGGTGCTGCTGACTAGAGCAGAGACTCAGGAGGAGAAAAACCTGTGGGAGCCACTGCCAGGCTAGAAAACCTGCCTGGAATTGATACTTGGCTGAAGACTCAGTGTAGACAGGTCTCAGAGTTAAAAACTCCGGGGGGCCCTGGTCATAAGGGAAGCCCTCAATATTACGAGATTTACCTCCAGGAGCTTGACTAGGTTCCCACAGTAAGTATCAAAGAAGAATCCCTCATATTTCTGGCAGGGGGAGGGGAAAAGAGACCATTTTGAAATGCATCGGGGCACAGCGTTCTTCTTATCAAGGCCTGCCCACAGGAGAAACTATTTAAGCAGAGCCTAACCTGCTCGGATATTCTCAGAGCCTAATTGACCTGCGGAAGGGAAATACCAGCTCTAGCCGTTTTGTCTCAGATAACAGGGAGGAAAAAGACTGAGAAATACCTCTGAAGTTCACAGTCCAGAGACATAGGCTCAGTAAAAGCCTGAGCCCTAATCCTAAGACTACAGAACACTTCCCCTCCCCCAACACCACGCCATCATATTGCGAAAGGACCTGTTTACAGCTGTTTCTTTTTCCCAGTACATCATGTCTGGCTATCAAGAAAAATAATTATAAGGCATACCAAACAGTAAAAAACACAATATGAAAACACACAGCAAGCATCAGAACCAGATATGGCTGGGATGTTGTAATCATCAGACTGGGAATATAAAACAACCTTGATTAACATGCCAAGAGCTCCAATGGATAGACAGCATGGAAAATCACATAGGCAATGTAAGCAGAGAGATAGAAATCCTAAGAAAGCACCAGGAAGAAAAGAAGAAAGTTCTCCAGGGTGTCTGGGTGGAACAGTCGGTTAAGTGACCAACTCTTGGTTTCAGCTCAGGTAATGATCTCAGAGTCCTAAGATCGAGCCCCACATCAGGCTTCAGACACAGTGGGGCGTCTGCTTGAGATTTTCTCTCTCTCCTTACCACGCTTGCTCTTTCTCTCTAAAATAAATAAATACATAAATCTTTAAAAAAAGAGAAGAAAGTTCTAAAACTAATAATCTAAGTTTCCATCTTTAGAAACTGGAAAAAGAAGAGTAAATTAGGGGCACCTGGGTGGCTCAGTGGGTTAAAGCCTCTGCCTTCGGCTCAGGTCATGATCCCAGGATCCTGGGATGGAGCCCCACATCAGGCTCTCTGCTCAGCGGGGAGCCTGCTTCCTCCTCTCTCTCTCTCTGCCTGCCTCTCTGCCTACTTGTGATCTGTCAAATAAATAAATAAAATATTAAAAAAAAAAGAAGAAGAAGAGTAAATTGAACCAAAGTAAGCAGAAGAAAAGTCTATGCCCTTAACAGTTTCCTTCCACTCCTTCTAGCAGATTGAGAACACCAGTTCCCCAATTTCCCACCTTCTCTTGCATCTCTTCTTCCCCTTCCCCTTTGTCAAGGTCCATAGTCCTCAATAATGTCAATGTCTCCAATGCTAGGAAGTTTTTATAGATTTTTTTTTTCACTACATGACATTTATAATTTTCTTATTATACTAGCCAATTGTGGTTCATACTATAATTGTGATGCTAATTACTTTTTTACAGTTAACTTAATGGTTCACCAGCTACAGTATAACTCCCTTGAGTACATGGACGTTTTAATTCTTTGTATTGCCAGGAATAAGTACCATAGGGTCTTGAATTTAAGGCCTTCAATACATACATGGCGTTTTAAAATAAATAAATACATGAAACACCTCTGTCTTACTTTCTGTCATCAATTTCCACAGAGAATGGAATGTGTATTTTAGGCATCAGCCTGATTTTCTTTTGCTGCTTGTGGTAAGTACGAACTTCTTCCTTTTTTTTTTGTTCTTTAAAGTGGCTAATTAAGTAAACAGTTACAATGGAAAGAGATGAAAGATTTACTTGCATCTTTGGCCTGAGCATTCACTGGTTGAATCATCTGAGGGCAATGATTTCTGTTATTGCTTTAGTTTTCTTATTGGTAAAATGTGGAAGATTGTATCCTTCAGGGTCTTTTGGACAGAATAATACAAGAATATAGAGCCTATGTAAACATGTGGATGGTGAATTAAAAAAAAAAAAAAGTAGTTGTTAAACCCCTTGGTGGATGAGGCAGCATCATACAAACCTATAAATGTGAACATATGCAGGCATATCTTACTTATACTGTATCTTTCTATCCTTTTCAAAATAGTAAAATATGTATAATGGTGGTGACACAGTAGCATTGGACTTGCAATTCAGACAGGTAGATCTAGAAGCAAGTAGAACTGAAACCAAGGGAGGATAAAAAACAAACTTCAAGGTTGATAAAAACAATTAAAGGAGTATTAAGAAAGGCCCCAAATTTGTTGTCAGTCAACTGATCAAAAACAAAGATATCAAAGAGAGATTTACTATACAGAATCATCTGCCTTTTTTTTTTTAAGATTTTATTTATTTATTTTTCAGAGAGGGAGAGAGGCAGGGAAGGGGAGATGCAGGCTCCCCGCTGAGCAGGGTGCTTGGTTCAGGACTCGATCCCAGGACTCCTGGGATCATGACTGAGCCAAAGGCAGACACTTTACCTACTGAGCCACTCTGGCATTCCTCATCTGCTTTAAAAAAAAAAAACCAAAAAAACAACTTTTTACTTTGAAATAATTACAGATTTTCAGGAAGTTGTAAAGATAGTACAGAGACAACCCTATACCCTTCACCCAGTTCCCCCAATGCTTACATCTTATAACCAAAGTATGACTTCAAAACTAAGAAACTAACATTGTAAAATACCGGTGAGGTTCTGCCACTTTGCCATGTGTGAATTTGTATAACCACTACCGCAATCAAATGCAGAACCATCCCACCCCACAAAAATCTCCCTGTTGCTACCCTTTATAGTTCAGTTTGCTTGTAAGGAAAGTAACAATAAGTAGAAAGAGAGTGAATTAAAAGCCCGGGGTCTGGGAGCACATCATGGATGTGTGTGTGGAGACAGTAGATGGAAGGAGAAGACCCTCCATGAACTGTCACTAAAGCCAGACTCTCCAGTGTGTTAGGAATTCTTGGTTGAGGCACTCCCACCATTGCTCACGACTCCCCTGAGAGACAAACTCTTAAGTAGGAAGAGATTAAAATTTTTCCTGCTACATCGCCCCCCAATGGTGCGCTCAACCTTTATCTTCAGCCCTGCATCTCCCTAACGTGGCACATTCACTCGTTCTCTGGCTTCTCACTCACTAAAAGTTGTACCCAATTCTCAAATCCCTCAGTCAGACCCTGGCCTGCCTAATCTAACAAGTACCACCACCTCTCCCAGGTAACCCTACCCCACATGTACTTCTAAGTAGAGGTGTTCCCAGGACTCTGTCCCATACCCTCTCTTACTGTGTCTTATCCTCATGGCCGCATGGAAATCATCCCAGCTTGCGAGTATAGCTCCAGACAATTTGCTGTGAGGGAGCTCCCCATGCATGGCACTAGCACCAAGAACTCAACTCCATTATTCCACTGAAACTTCTCCTACACTGTGCTCCCTCTTGTGGTAACTAGAATCATGACCCTCTCAGTCACCTAGTCTAGAAGCCTCGTAACCTTTAGTTCCCTCATATCCCTCACCTCCAGCATCCACTAGACTGGTCTTTTGAGTACCTTTTTGTGGTTCCCTAGTTTTTCCTGCATTTCCCTCAGATCCTGATTATTTCTCATGTGCATCACTAAAATAATTTCATTCTCTTTCACAATGCTGTGGTGCTCTTTCCCTCAAAACTTGGAATGGTCCCCTGTCACACTCCCGGGATGGCTCATCGCTTATAAAGCTGAACTCCTCCTTTTGGCATGAAAGGCCTCCATTCCCTAGATACAGCGTGTGCTGTAGAGCTACCCTGCCTTTATTCTGCTGCTCCTTCACTGTCCCTTTTACCTGTTTAATGAAATTCTATGCATCCGTCAAAGCCACTTTCAAAGCTGTTTTCTCCATTGAGTTTCTTTGACGTCCCAGATGGAATTAACCCTCCTTGGCATTCCTGTGGCACTTCATTCTAACAATTACTTAAGTCTGCCTAGAAATACGGTTTATGAACATTACTAACATTGCAATCACCTCAGTCATTTTCGATATAGCAAAATATTGAAGACAGATAATGGGTTTTAAAATTCAACTAGGGTTTGAATCTCAGCTCCTTTGTTGACTGTGGGACGTTGCACCAATCAGCCTCTGTGAGCCTAATTTCTTCATAAGTAAAACGAGATATAGTATTTACTAAGGTTGCTATAGGAATTAAACAAGATAATGTGGATGAAATGCCAAGCACAATGTCTTCTTATTCATAGTTGGCACTCCAAAAATATTAGCTCATGTCTCCGCTTTGTATCATACCTCATATCTAAGGCAAGGCTTTAGGAACAGCAGGCTGTTTAAAAATGTTTCTGGGATAAAATTGATAATCTGATGGAAGAAAATTGTATTTAAAGAGTATAAGGAATTACAGCTAAAGCCACAAAGTAGCTGAAAACTGAGAAGATATTGGGAGAAAACATTTTTAAAGAGAGAAAAAAAGGAAGGATGAGCTTTAGGAAGTAGAATGGTAAACAGGGATTCCTGGGGCCAAGAGCTAAGAGGAAGACAGTGTTTATGTGACTTTCTAATGAATATCAATAGTAATAACACAACCAACCTCACCTTTGAAGTATTGTTTTGAATTGTGCCCATTTTCTCTCATCTCTAGCTTACCAGAAATGCTGAGCAGTGGACAGTCCACTCAATTCTCCGTATTCATCCATTTCAGATTAGTTGCAATAAGAACAGGTACTTTCACAAATGCTTTTCTCAATCACAAGGGTAATTAGTTGACAGGCTTAGCCTTCCTCATCCACCAATCCAGGGTCTTAATCTAACATGTTCTCTCTATTATACCCTCTAGGTAGAGTTGGCAAAATGAATTGTGGGATAGCTGATATATGGGAAGTGCACTTTAATATTAGGGTAAATTATGTAAAAACAAAACAAAACAAAGCAAAAACAAAAACAAAAACAAAAACAAAAAACCCTGGGATGCCCGGGTGGCTCAGTCGTTAAGCATCTGCCTTCGGCTCAGGTCATGATCCCAGCGTCCTGGGATTGAGCCCCAAGTCGGTCTCCCTGCTCAGCAGGAAGCCTGCTTCTCCCTCTCCCACCCCCCCTGCTTGTATTCCCTCTCTCATTGTCTCTTTCTCTCTGTCAAATAAATAAAATCTTAAAAAAATAAATCTCTAAACCTACCAGACTAAATATCAGTGAGCTTACAAAACAGGTGTGAGAAATGCCTAATGACATGTATATGATAGGAGACCCACTGGCTAGCTACCATGCATTCTGGGATTTGTCTTGTGTATTTTCCTCTATAAAACTGAATTGATATCCAGAAACACCAAATAGGAGAAAAGACACAGAAGAACCAAAAGTATAATTTCCCCAACAGATTTGAAAGAACCTTACTATTTGTATCATCTTTTAGAGAAATAAAATTATGTGTGACAAATTTTATCAACAGCAGTTAATATATGGTAGTAATATCATAGATGGGAACCATAAGTTCTTATTTTATAAATAATTAATAGTTGAAAATTGCAGAGAGAATAATTTTTTGAAGCAACTCTTCCTTTAAATAACAAGAGCACTTAGGAGAAATTGTTTGTCTAAAATGTACATTCTAAGCAAGCAACCCATCTGTGTAGATCTCGGTCTCTGAGGTGATGGAATTATCTCTACATAATCATTCATCATGGATATCCCCTTTGGAAAAACTAAAGTGAAGGGCATTGATCTGAAGAAATGTAAAGGTCTTTGAAAAAAATATAACCTTAAAAAAACCCCAAATGTCATATAAGGAAAGAAAACCCTGGAGATAAAGTTATATAATTATGATTCTTGTAAAGCATCCAGATGATACAACTAATGTGGACAACAAAGAAAATACAGTAGCAAGTGGATAGCAAGAGAAATATAATCTATTTTTTGAAGGAAACAAACTAGAATATATGAGTTAATATATGGGGCAATATAAAAAGCTCCATAACATTGAAATAAAATATTTTACCTCAGATAGAAATAATTCTTTTTCTTCTCCTTCTCCTTCTAGAAAGAGAGAGCACATGCGGGGTGGGGCAGAGGGAGAGGGGAAGAGAGAGAGGATGCCAAGCAGTCTCCATGCCCAGTGGGGAGCACAAAGTAGGGCTTGATTCCATGAGATCATGACCTGAGCCAAAATCAAGAGCCAGACACTTACCCAACAGAGCCACCCAGGTGCCCCAAGAGTCACAGACTTCTAATATCCTGATTCATGGTTTCTTTAATACAACTCTCTTAAAAATGTAGTAGACTTTTCGGGGCACTTTGGTGGCTCAGTCTTTAAATGTCTGCCTTCTGGCTCAGGTCATGATCCCAAGTTACTGGGGTCTAGTCCTGCCTAGGGCTCCCTGCTCAGCTAGGAGCCTGCTTCTCCCTCTCCCTCTGCCTGCTGCTCCCCCTACTTGCGCTCACTCTCTCTCTTTCAAATAAATAAAAATAAAACTTTTTAAAAAAAATAGTAGACTTTTTATCTACTGGTGTCCAGTAATTTCTAGGTTAAAAGTTCTAGCAACAATTCTTCTCTAGACATTCTTCTTAGATTTGCTCTATATCATCGTTCTCTGGCTTCCATGACCCTCTTTCTACTTATTTGTAGGTAAATTAAACTTATCAGACCTCAGTGGGAGAGCCACATTTTTAGTCTCTTTTCCATAAACCATTTTGTCCAACTGAAAGGATATATTGCACACCACACCCTTAGTTTGATCTTTACTCTGAAACAAGTACTTTCACAAAGTCTTTCAGAGGTTTTAACAATGATGTCAAGACTATAATTTCATTTCATCTTTGCCAGAGACTGAGTTTACTGTTACTAAAAACTTTTTCAGTTTTATCTTTTAGTAATTGCAGTTGAGAGAAGCTATGTTTTCCAACTCTTCAATTCCCCAAATTTCTGGACTGTTTTCTTTTTCATTCCTGC
Source organism: Enhydra lutris kenyoni (assembly GCF_002288905.1). NCBI lineage: Eukaryota > Metazoa > Chordata > Mammalia > Carnivora > Mustelidae > Enhydra > Enhydra lutris. Next base: position 66,886,526 of record NW_019154085.1, on the reverse strand, counting down.
TACAAAATGGTCAGTTCTTTTCCAAGCTCACTCGCTCTTGTACTACCTTGTGTAATTCAGCCAACAGCAGGCAACACATTCTGTTTTCCAGCCCTTTCCCCTATAGTTACAAGTTTGTTAAGTATGTTATTCATCTTATAAATTATTGCAGACAACAGCTTAACAATATTTTGCCCCGGATAACACAGAACTCATTTTCATCCTTCATTGTCAGCTTTCTTGCTGTCTACCATCAACTCTTAAACCATTGTCATGTATTTTATTATTTTTTTGTCACAAAAAGTCCCATTTCTCATAGCAATTTCTCTATCAGTAAGAATAATTCAGATTATATTGCAATAACAAGCAATTACAAGAATCTCATATTAAAATGCTGGATTTATTTTTGGTTTTTGTTTTTTAATTTTTTTAAAGATTTTATTTATTTATTTATTTATTTGTTTATTTATTTTGAGAGAGACAGACAGAAACAGAGCATGAGCAGGGGGGAGTGGGGTGGAGAAGCAAACTCTCTGCTGAGCAGGGAGTCCAAAGCAGGGCTGATTTCAGGACCTGAGATCATGACTTGAGCCAAAGGCTGATGCTTAACCAACTGAGCCACACAGACACCCCAAGATTTGTTTTTGTTCATGCTTATCCAGCACAGGGTTGGCTTGTTTTCAAACTGGGACCCAGTAGTACTCTGGAATAGAATAGCCAGCCCCTAGAGCATCACCAGTTGCCCTAACAATGGGAAAAACAACAGGATGAATCATTCACTGGATTTTAAGATTCTATAAGGGCGTGCACATCACTTGTAGAAATATTACATTGACTGAAGCAAGTTATATGGCTATAGCTAGTTCAAGGAAGTAGGAAATTATAATCTTAACAAGAACCTGAAAATGAACTAGAAAGTAATTGATGGACAGCATTAATGATTATCACATCCCCCAAGATCTTTATTATTTTCCTTTTCACATTTAGGGCTAGCATCTACCTAGTATAGATTTCGGTATGGTGTGATGTGATCCAATATGGATACCAGTATCATTTACTGAAAAACCCCTTCTCTTCCCACTGCTGTGCAATGCTATTCTTGTTATAAATCAAGTGTTCACATATGCAAGGCTCTGTTTCCGGGCTCTCACTCTGTTCCTTTGGTCTATTTATCTATCCTTACCCTAGCTGCACATAATCTTATTATTATTATTATTATTTTAGATTTTATTTCCTTATTTGACAGACAGAGATCACAAATAGGCAGAAAGGCAGTCAGAGAGAGAGAGAGAAGGAAGCAGGCTCCCCGCCAAGCAGAGAGCCCGATGCAGGGCTAGATCCAGGACCCTGAGATCATGACCTGAGCCAAAGGCAGAGGCTTTAACCCACTGAGCCACCCAGGCGCCCCCATAATCTTAATTCTTAGTGAACTATTGTTAAGTCCCGATAACAGAACAAGTCTTATCTAGAAGAACTTTGTTCTTCTGTAAGAATGTCTTGGCTTAACTTGGACTTCTGCATTTCCATATAAAATTTAGAATGAACATATCTTGAATTTTGATTGCCTAGCAATGTAAGGAAAAATAACATCTTTATAAATAAGTCAACCCTTTTATAACATGTAAATCTATTTAGATTTTTCTTATTCATATCTTTGATTTTTCTCAATATCATTTTATCTAAAGAAGTCTTACAAATCTTTTATTGGATTAGTTCACAGGTGTCTGATACCTGTATGCTTTTGTAGATGGTATGTTCTAAAAACTTTTTGGTAAATAGAAATAATTGATTTTTCTATATTCATTTTATTTCTAGTAACCTATTTAAACTCTAATTGGATAAAGTTATCTATAGATTCTTTTGGACTTTCTGTGTATACAATCACATCGTTACTGAATCTGAATACTGACTTTATTTCTTCCTCTTTAATCCTTATCAGGACATTATTACAATGTTGAACAGAGCAGTTATACAGGATATCTGGCCTTGTTCCCAATCTCAAAGGGCAAGTTTTCAATGTTTCAACATTAAATGTGATTTTTGTAGTAGGTTTTTTGTTTGTCTTTCTTCATTTTTTTGGTACCCAACCTTTATTAGGTTAAGGAAATTATCTTCTATACCTAACTCGTTAATAATTTTAACTATGAATGCATGTTAGATTTTTGTCACATTTTTTTGCATCAACTGATCTTAACATTTTCTCTTTTACATGTTAATATAGCAAATTACATTGGTATTTTAATATTAAACAATACTTCCTTTATTTGAGTGATAAGCTCAACTTTGTCATAATTTGTTATGGAAAATTTCAAACCATGTAAAAGTTGACAGAATAATATAAAAATTCCCATGTACCTATCCTCCAGCTTCAATAATTAATAGTACATAATCAGCCTTCTTTCATCTATATTCCTATCTCCCCATTTCCCACCTTCACCTCAGATTATTTTAAGGCAAACTCCAGACAGTTTATCCTTATTATCATATATACATCAGTGTATATCACTAGCACTCTTTCAAAATATAGCCATAATTATTTTGGATGTGTCTCTGGTAAACATCAAATGTTGTTTTTCTATTTAACCTAGTCTGACAACTTTTTTCTTAACCAGCAATTCAGACTATTTGAATGTAACGTAATTTCTGTAAGTATGAATTTAAATGACTACCTTCTTACGTAATTTTATTTCTCTCTATTGGTCACATTTCTTTTTCACTCCTTTCCTATGTTATTTTTTCTTAAGACTTTATTTGACAGAGAGAGAGCAAGAGGGCACAAGAAGAGCTCCCTGAGAAGGAAGCCTGACAAGGGGCTCAATCCCAGGACCCTGGGATCATGACCTGAGCCGAACGAAGGCAGATGCTTAACCAACTGAGCCAACCAGGTGCCCCTCATATTATTTTTTACTGGTTTTTATTCCATTCTCCACTTCCATATTAGTTTGGAAATTTTACCCTCTTCTTATTCTATATTAAAGACTTTTTAAATTACTGTAGAAATTTACTTTCCAAGGTATAATATTAATCTTATTTCACTTACCAGAGAGTATTGAATAGCTTCATATATCAAGTGAAGTAAAAAGCCACAGAGGTAAAATGAGCAAGCAGTCTGGTCCTACTGCTTTTTTTCATTATGTAAATACCATGTGTTTATAAAAAGACCTAAATATTTCATAAGCTTATTGTAAAGATTGTCAGCAGTCTATTGCATCTTTTTCACATATTAATTTTATTTTTTGTTTTGGCTCATCATTTGGGAAGATCTGGCTGCTCTGGATCCTTACAAGTATCTTTCTATACATCACACCTATCTTCACAAACTTGCAGTGAAGTATTATCTCATCCGGTCAGGAAAGCGGTTTCAGTGAGATTGATTTTTCCAGGACCACATATCTTGTGACTGCTGGCCTGGAAGTGAATCCAGATCTGCCTCTCTCTAATGCTTGTACTTTTTTCCACCATATTACATGGCAGGATTTGTCAAAATGAAGACTAGAGAAATTGTAATGTGTATTAATACCTTAAGAGTACATGACTGTCACTTGATTTTATCAAGATGTAATTCACATACTATAAAACTCATCTTTTTATTTATTTAGAGAGCAGGGGAGGGGCTGAGGGAGGGACAGAGACTCTCAAGCAGACTCCTCACTGAGCATGGAGCTTGATGTAGGGCTCAATTGCATGACCCTGAGATCATAACATGAGCCAAAATCAAGTTAGACACTTAATCAACTGAGCCACCCAGGTATCCCAAAATTCATCTTTAAAGTGTTCTGTTCAGTGCACTTTTATTATATTCATTTTATTTTTTATTATATTCACAAAACTGTCCCACCATCACTACTATCTCTTTCCAGAATATTTTCATCTCCCACAGAAGAAACCCTCTTACTATTAGCAGCCATTCCCTATTTCCTCCTCCCCGAGAACCTTGGCAATCTCTAATCTACTTTCTGTCCTTATGGATTTGCCTATCCTGGATATCCCGGCTTCTGTGTACAGCCTTTGGCTTCTTTCACTCAGCCTGTTTTCAAGCTCTTCCATGTTGTAATATGCATTAGTGCTCCAGTCCTTTTGTGGTTGTATAATATTCCATTGTATGGTTATACCACTTTTTGTTTATCCATTCATTGGTTGGTAACATTTTGACTATTGTGGATAATGCAGGTGTAAACATTTGTGTACAAGTTTTTGTATGGCATTTCTTTTTTGTTCTCTTAGGTATATAATTCGGAGTATAACTGCTGGGTCATGTGCTAACTCTATGTTCAAATTTTTGAGGAACGGTCAAACACAGCAATGCTACTTTACATTCCCACCTGCAAAGTATGAGGGCTCCAATCCTTTCACATTGTCAGCACTTGCTATTGTCCATTGTACTGACTAAGCCATCCCAGAGGTCATGAGGTAATGTCATACTATGGTTTTGATTTACATTTCCCTAATGGCTAATACCTTTTTAATAGAGTTTATTTGCCATTTGTGTATCTTCTTTGGAGAAAGTTGGTTCAAGTCCTTTGTCCATTTTTTTTTTTTTTTATTTGACAGAGATCACAAGTAGACGGAGAGGCAGGCAGAGAGAGAGAGAGAGAGAGAGAGAGAAGCAGGCTCCCTGCTGAGCAGAGAGCCCGATGCGGGACTCGATCCCAGGACCCTGAGATCATGACCTGAGCCGAAGGCAGCGGCTTAACCCACTGAGCCACCCAGGCGCCCCCTGTCCATTTTTTAATTGGGTTGTCTTTTGTTTGTTGAATTGTAAGAGTTCTTTATATATTTGCTATATTAAGCCTTATCATACATATGATTAACAAATATTTTTCTCCCATTCTGAGTTTTCACTTTCTTGATAGTGTTCATTGAAGGAGAAGTTTTTAATATAGATGGAGTTCAATTTTTTTTTTTTTTTTTTTTTTTGAGGGGCAATGGGTTGTTTGTGCTTTAGGTGTCATTTCTAAGAAACTACTACCTAATCCAAGGTCATTATAACTGTTTTCTTCTAGGTAAATATTACCTTTACCCTCTTCTGAGACAATGTAAGAAATTTGAAACATTTCATTTACCCCTGTAGCTTACATTCTATCATTGCCAAACATTCACATACATATTGAAATTCTATATAATGCATTATCATAGTCACTTTATGCAATATGTTCACATAGCTATACTTAAATATTCACCACAATTTTTTTTTGTTTCTTACTGAAATTTAATCTTCCACCAGAGCTATTTTCCTTTTTTCTGGAAAAATCTGGGGTGGATTTTCCTTCCTTAGGGAGGATCTGTTGCTATTACATTCTCTCAATTTTTATTTTAATGTCTTTACTTTGCCTTCATTCTTAAAGAATATTTCTGTTGCGTTTTCTTCCAACACTTTGAAGATGTTTTTCTACTGTCTTCTTGTTTCCAATATACTATTGAGAAATCAGAAATCTATTTTTTTTTTAAGATTTTATTTGACATAGAGAGAGAGAGAGCACAAGCAGGGGGAGCAGGAGATGGAGAAGCAGGCTCCCCACTGAGCAGGGAGCCCAATGCGGGGCTCATTCCCAGGACTCTGGGATCATGACCTGAGCAGAAGGCAGATGCTTAACTGACTGAGCCACCAAGCATCCAGAGAAATCAGAAATCTTCTGAAGGTAGTTCATTTTTTTTGCATCTTTCTTTCTCCTTCCACAGTCTGCCATCTGCCCCACCCCCGCCTGCCTTGTTTCAAATTGATGTGTCTTTTTTTTTTTTTTTAAGATTTTATTTATTTCACAGAGAGAGAGAGAGAGATCACAAGCACGCAGAGAGAGGGGAGGAAGCAGACTCCCTGCTGAGCAGAGAGCCTGATTCAGGGCTCGATCCCAGAGATCATGGGATCACCCTGAGATCATGACCTGAGCCAAAGGCAGAGAGGCTTAACCCACTGAGCCACCCAGGCGCCCCTCAATATGATGTGTCTTGATATGGATTCCTTTCTATTTATCCTACTTGGGTTCTGCTGACTTCTTGAATTTATGGCTCAATGTCTTTCATCACTTGGAGAAAATCCTCAGCTATTATCTCTTTAATATTGTCTCTGACACATTCCTTCTCCCCTTTCTGGAACTCCAAGTGCACTTGGCATTTTCACAATGTCCTCTATGACTTTTATGTCTCTTACCCACCTTCTATCTTTTAAACTTTTTTTTTTTTTTTTAAGATTTATTTATTTGAGAGAGAATGAGTGAAAGAGAGCATGAGAGAGGAGAAGGTCAGAGGGAGAAGCAGACTCCCCAAAGAGCTGGGAGCCTGATGCGGGACTCGATCCTGGAAGTCCGGGATCATGACCTGAGCCTAAGGCAGTGGCACAACTGAGCCACCCAGGCGCCCCTAAACTCTTCTTTTAATCCAGTTCACCAAGTCTTTCTTTAACTGTGTCTCAAATTATGTCAAACAGCTCCATTAAGTTTGTAATTTTTTCAGTACCAGAATTTCTAATTGGTTCTTTTTCAAATTAAAGAAAGTCACAATTTTAGTATCTAGGGTCCCTGTGGCCCAATACTATTATTATTACTATTATATATATTGCCTCATCATGTCCTTTCACTTTATTTAAAATATTTTCAGAAATAATTTAGAGGATACCTTCCAGAGAGGATGTTCTTTCTGCTAGTCACTGGAAAGCATTAGCAGTCTAGGACCAAGACTTTTTTTGAGCTGGAGTTACTCCATTCATTCCATCAGTCATTCTTTTTTTTTTTTTTTAAAGAGAACATGCAAGTGGAGAGAGGGAGACAGCAGACTGAACAGGGAGCTTGAAGCAGGGCTTGATCCCAGAAACTTGAGATAATGACCTGAGCCAAAATTAAAGAGTCTGACACATGACTGAGCCACCCAGGTGCCCCTACTCCATTGATCTTTTTGAGTAAGTCTTCCCAGTCAACTTGTGGTTAGATAAAATGAATCTTTTAGCTTTCCTCAAAAACACTCATATTTGGATGTTTAAAACCTTCTGTGGTCTTGGAACTTCAGAGGACAATCCAAACTTAAAATGATTGGGTTATTTTCTAGAGGTTTTTGAAAGTCTGCTTTTGCATGTTGCCTTGCTTCACATATTGCATATGAAGTCTGACACAGTATAATTATCTTGTCCTTTTTAGTTATTTGCTCTTTTCTTGTCTGTAGGCCCTGAGAACTTTTATCTTTATAGTCTAGTCATGTTTCCAGAGTGTGTCTTAGATTCGATTAAGGGTCAATTTTTCTGGTACTCTGTGGGATCTTCCAATATGAACTCAAGTCTTCCTTTTATTTGAGGGAAATTCTTAGTCTATACCTTTTTAAAAATTTCACATTTTGAACAAACTTCAGACTTGCTTAAGTTGTATGAATAGTGCAGGAAAATGATCAGAAAATGATCAAAATCAGAAATTAACATTAATTTAATACTACTAACTAAACTAACTAAACTACTAACTAAACTCCAGACCCTATTTGAATTTCACCAGTTTTCTCACTGTGTTTTTGGTGTCGAGATCTTATTGTCCAAGATTCCATATTGCATTTAGGTGTTTCTCCCTTGGCCCTTCCAGTCTTGTAACAATTCTTCAGTTTTTCCTCATTTTTCACCTTGACACTTTGAAGAGTACTCTAAGTTATTTTGTAGAATGTTATTTTGTAGAATGTCCTTTGATTGGGTTTGTCTGTTTTCACGATTGGAATAAAGTTATGTACTTTTTGCAGTTTTATTATATACCATAAAATTATTATCTTACCTGTTGTGGTTAATAAACATCTTGAGGGGCATACTTTGAAACTATACAAATACTGTTGCTTCTTCAACTTTTGTCCACACATTTGGCTTCAATAAGATGGGCCCCTAATGATCACCACCTCCTGTCTTAAACCCTCTTGTGTAAATCCCTCTCACATTGTACCAGGGCTGGAATGTGTAGTGGAAGTTATCATATGCCACTTCCAAGCTCAGGTTATAAAAAACACTGGGGCTTTCATCTTGGGCATGTTTTTTTATGTTCTCAGCCTTTCCTTCTCCTTTTGGATCACGTGTTCTAGGGAAAGTCAGCTGCTGCGTTCTTAGCAGCCCTGTGGAGAGTTCCATGTGGTGAGAAGCTGAAGTCTCTAGTCAATAGCCACCGGCTGAGTTTGGAAGCAGATCCACCAGCCCTAGCCAAGCCGTGGACGACTGTTGCCCTGGCTGATACCTTAGCTACAGTTCGTAAGGGACTCTGAGGCAGAACCACCCAGCTAAACTACTCTTGGATTCCTAAGCCACAGAAACTGTGAGGTAATGAATATTGTTTTATTGCATTAGTTTTAAGGTAATTTGTTTCACAGCAATCGATAATGTAGTCTGAAACACTTAATCTGATATTAATAGAAGCCAGAAGTGTCTATGTTCATTTAGTTATACTGGCTGTTGTCTCTTTCGCAGAGATGAGAAACCAAAGTGTGGCAGGCATTGAGTTAGCTACCTAGAAGTCACTCGCAGTCCCTTTTATCTGCCCTATATTCCTCTAGCATAGAGGCTCAAAAACCAAAACACCTACCTTCCCAGATTTCTTTGCATTTAATAGTGGCCATCTGACAGTACTGACTAATGAGATTTATATAAAAGTGCACTGGGAGAAGGCTTCTCTTGATGAACAGTGGATAACACCCTTAGGAAGAAACGTTTGGCATTTTTTCCTGCCTGGGAAACAAGGTTAGCAGCCATCTTGCTTTTCATCCTCATAGCAGCCTGGAGATTAACAGCTGTCTTGTGGCCATGAGGATGAAAACTATAACCTAACAATATAGAAAAGAGAAACAATAGGGGTCTAGATCCACGATGATTTCCTTGTGCAGCTTCCCTTTCCTGGTCTACCTACCTTGACTTTCTTTTCCTTGAAACTAATAAACCCCTTACTTCTTCAAGCTATTGCTTAGTCACTTTTTTGGTTTGGAACACGGCACATTCCTCACTAATACACTGAGGTGAAGTGAGGTCATTCGAACCCAGGTCTGCTGACTTCAAGCCCTAGACTCAGATGGTCAAACAACACACCATCTGAATAACAGCAAAAACTATCTGAAGGGAAGTTTTAATGCAAACATGGCCAGGTGTCCTGCAGAGAGGAAAAGGACCTGGCCATGCTAGGGAGAGTCAAGAAATTGTTCTACTCCTCCACTTCATTGTCAACCTTCTACCTTCTCACCTCCAGAAGCTATACTTTGGCTTCTACCTCTACCATCTCACCAAAACTAAGCTTGGCAAACTATGGCCCACAGCCTGTTTTTATAAGTAGCTTTATTGGAACACAGTCATGTCAATTCACACTTCCATAAATCAATGGATGCTGTTTGCATTGCGATGGGAGAACGGAATAGCGGTGACAGAAACCAACTGTTCCATGTGATGTCCCTGACATTTAGCTTAGAGTCTGGAACACAGAGGCACTTAAATATTCCTTGCTCTCCCTCACCCTACTGATTTGTCAAGTCTCTTCTGACACTGTCCACTTCTGTCTCTACTACGATTCACCTAGCTGAGTCAACTGTCGTGTCTTGGCTCTTTCAACAGGTATCTAACAGGTCTTCCCACTCTGGATTTTTCTCCACAGTACAGCCAGACTGATTTCTCTAAGATGGAAATCGGATTATGCCACTCTCCTGTCTAAAGCCCTGAAATGTCTCCCCATGCTCTCTGAACAAAGTCTAAACTCTTAGAAAGTTATAAAATCCCTTTGTAATTTAGAGTTTATCTCTCAAAACCACCTGTTAGAGTCGTAAGGATGCCTTTTCAGATCTGTAACTACAAGTTCTCTCTCAACCCCGGGTCTTTGCCAATTGTACTCCCTATACCTGCCTGAGACACTACTCCCCACACCTCCACTTTCACCCAGGTGTCTCCTACACAGTCTATGGGAAACACCATAAACATCTCTATCCCCTGGAACCCTCATCATACTTCCCAAGTCTCATTTAGAGGTTCCTTCAATAGTAACTTATACTCCATTCTCCTCCTAGCTAGCCCCCAACCCCTTAACACACACACCATTTGTAGTATTCATCACACAGAAAGCTATACAAGAGAAGGGACTATCTGGCTTTTTTCCCACTGTACTTCCAGTATTCATCACTGCTTGGTACATAAGAGGGGCTCAATATTTACTGAATGAATTCAAATGATTCAACAGAAAAGCAGTCTGTCCTAATTCCAAATGAAAACTTTGAAAACTTGCATCACATCTCCTCATTAAGTCTCATCTTTTTTATAGTTTTCCAATCCTATAATCCATAATTTACCAGCAGGGACCCCACACTCATTTCAATCAGTATTCCCAATTCTACCACCCGATATTGCACTCACCTCTCAAATCCCCAAATTATTAGTTAATTTAGCAGTCTAGTTTCTACCCTTTGGGTTCTGGACTGCTGATCTTAGGGGCTCTAAAAAGTCACAGAACCTTTCTAATTGCTCCATGGAAATGTGGCTTCTAACCCCACTGTGTCCTCACCATTACTTCTGTGGTACTTCTCTTTATTTCTAGCCTGTTCTCTCGTACCATGTCTAAACCCTACCACTTAAGTCAAAACTCCCATGTCTAAACCCTACCACTTAAGTCAAAACTCCCAGATACACTAGGCTTGCTCACCCTCCACAGATGATCCTGCTCCTCTGTCACCAACATAATAGGGAATCAGATATGAATCCTCTCTGTTTGCTCTAGACTTTCCTTCTCCTCAAGCTGAAGCCTTCATCTGTGCTCTTGACCTTACTTCTCTGGCTTGCTCTTGGGCTCTGCCACATTAGTTTTGTTATTGCCACATCTTACATTGCAGCCATCCTTAAGATCCCATCATGCCTTTTCAGCTGGAATCACGTTCACTCCACTGCTACTTGATTATGGCACACTAGGATGGTAATAACTCTTCTGTATTTAATGTGCTTTGTTATCAAGGGGGCTTGAAGTCTCACAAATCAAGAAGTGATCACATTGCCATCCTTCTGCCCACTCCAGCCAGATCACAAAGGAAAACAACTATGTGCTGTGAATGGGACTGAGACCCACCAACCATCGCATATCAGGAATAACCCCCAGTGAATGTATCTTGTCTTGGTAATTTGATTAAAATCATGGTTAAAATCATGTTGTGCTTTGTTTTTGTTGTTCAACAGGACCACAAAAATAAGCCAACAACAGGAACTTGAGAGTCAGCAATTACAATCCTGGAGATGCTACAGACTCTTGGTTCATATATTCTCTCGCACTATTGTCAGTGTTTTCAATCAGCATCTTTTCTAAGTCATAGAAATCAATAAATGCCAGAGCACCTGGGTGGCTCAGTGGGTTAAGGCCTCTCTGCCTTCGGCTCAGATCATGATCTCAGGGTCCTGGGATCGAGCCCCGCATCAGGCTCTCTGCTCAGTAGGGAGCCTGCTTCCCCCTCTCTCTCTGCCTGCCTCTCTGCCTACTTGTGATTTCTGTCTGTCAAATAAATAAATAAAATATTTAAAAAAAAGAAATCAATAAATGCCAAAATACGTAAAATAGGGAAAAAAAGGTTTGTGAACACAAATGGTTGCTTAGCTGATAACTGCCTGGTGAGCTTCAGGATGGAGGGGTAGGAGCGAACACTGTCAATTCCAACAAAATCACAGTCCATTCAAAATAAACATTATCATACAGCCCTTTAGATTTCTGAAGTCTAGCTGGAATTTTTAGAAAGCAGCAAGGACCAAAGTAGCGTTCCTCAGATCTGCATACCCATTCCCTTCTCCCCAGCTTCCAAAAACATACACTTAGCAAAAAGCTTTGCATTCTTTTAAGACAAGGATAGAAGAAACAGGAACTACCTCTGCAAATAAAAGGTGTAAGGAAAAGCAAACCTTTATATTTAACTCCACCTTAGAGCAACTATCAGTTATGTTATGCTTTGATCTTTTCTGCTATGCTCACTTACATTTATTATTGTCAATACCTTAAAAAAAAGAAAAACATTTAAGAATTAAACATTTTAAGGACCTTTCACAAACCAAATGACAGTAGGTTTTTATTAACATATCTTACAATGTTGATTATTCCTAGTTTTGTAATCTCTGCTTAATTATAAAGATTGATTTAGCCTCTACAGTAATGTACTGTATTTAAATGTTCATTCATACAAGATACCACACCAGTACATTTCTTTTTAATAATATACACACATCACTCTAGCTTGGACCTGTTATTTTTAAAAGTGGGCTTATAAATGGGACTTATAAAAGTTATGGGGGAAAAAATTAAAGTTCTAGTTTAGCAGCATGCATGTATGTAATTCAAGTACAATTTTCAACCAAGTGCTTTTTAAAAATTTACCGGTGACTAATTCACCAATATCAAAATAAACACTATCAAATACCCAAATTTTAATGTTAAGGCTAATATTTTCACTTCACATCCATATGCACAATCATAAAACATTCCATTTTAAATATGTAGTAATCAAAGTCTGAATACATTATACCATGTATATATAGCATCAGAGTTTCAAACTGTAGAATTATTCAAGTTCATGAATCCTGTAACAGTATTTACTAGAGATTTAAATTAGCATTTGCTCTTCAACCACACTTACAAATGGTCTGGTATTCAGAATGACCAATGCAAAAAATATGACAGGCTGAACTTATGATACAGTATTTAAAAAAGTAGCAATGTGTTGGAAAGGACAACTATTTAGTTAAACAGAATCATTCTCATCTTTCAGAAAGTTATCTTAATATTTTGGAAATGTATATAAAAATAGCAAGCTATTTCCATGTATTTTTATTGTGGAGCTATAGGTAATTTTTTGACTTTTGAACACATCTGAATATGTACTGTTCTGCTGTATTTTAAAGCAAGGCCATCATTTAATGTCCATTTTCACATTCTGTAATGTCATGTCATTCAGTAATTTTTAGAACATAGATCTGACTTTATTTTTGTATTTTATCATTAGATGTTTTTTAGTTTATTTTTACATGTAAAAATGTAATTTTATATAACAAGCCATGGAAGTCCAAAGTACCAGGAATTGCTTGATAACACTATCTATTAAATAATCATCAAGTTACTAAATCATTTGGAAGAAAAATCTTGTTAGCAATATATAACATGCTTTTCTGTAATCTTCCTTCTCTATTTATAGAGTGGGTTGTAGTTCAATCATTCCCATTCTTACTGATTAAAAAATCCAACAAACATAAATTGCTTTTCGCAGCAGCTTCTACGAAGAATGCAGATGCGTGGCTCATTCATGAGGGTCATCACCACTGAGCCTTTTTTTTTTTTTTTTCCTTTTAGGAAACAAAGCAGAAATAGCAGTGATTACGCTGCACAAATACAATATAGATGAACCTCTCGAGCTGACAGGAAAGTTCCAAAACCCAAAGCTTCATTTGTGGGTAAGTCTGAGCAATTTCCAATTCCATCATTTAAACAAAAACTTGGCTGGTAATAAACGGTGGGCATGCACAGAACCAAACTCCGCCATATGTATGTCCTTAAAACATCTGATTTTATAGTAAAATCTATTTGTTAATACCTCAAGTAAGTCATCCAAATGAAATGGCAAATTTTGATTTTTAAGGACTCCCTTCCCCAACCACACATATGTCCCTCAAAATGTACTGTATTATATTAACAGCAGCTATCTACTTATTTTACAACTATTTCGATTATTTACCTGGGGAGAATATTTATGAAATTCCTGAGAATGAATTAAGTTTTCAGCAAAGCCTTAAACTTTTTAACAGATTCCTCACAATAAGAAAAAATTTTAAAGTCCTACTATTAGACCAACTTTTACTATACAATATTTCACATAAATCATGTTTTACATTTTTTTTTCTAATTACATACAGCAAAAATCTCAAATCAACACAAGAATGCCAGAGGGAAAGGATGCATTGTGTTTAGCAGATGCAAATTAAAACACACAGATATAAAGAAGCAGTAAAACTTTAAATAAATCACACCCACTCTAAGTATCAATGAATAGCTGATATGCATTGCTGGGAGAATCATTTTTAAATGATTTTGTCAACAAGTTGTGCTTCTTATTAATTGTGGACTTAAAAAAAGAAAAAAAGGACCACTAAAGAATGCTTTAACTTGTTATTTGTTATGTTCTCCAGATACTTAAAAAAAAATTTATTATACCATTAATGTGATTACCAAGCACCTAATTTTGGAAAGGCTTTATGTTTTCTTTTTCTCCTCAGCAAAAGCGTTAATCCCCCAAATTAAGGTAAAGCTTATTGTTGATAAATTCTTAATGAAAATGATATAATGCAATGCTGAGGTGGTGAGTCACAGCCCATTGTAATGTGGACCCCATCTTTTATTGATGTGATCAAAAGTATGAGAAATCCACTGTTGCTCAAGAACTTTGTATCTTTCCTTACAAATGTAGAGAGGTTTGCCTCGCCTAGAATAAAAAGGAAAAAAAGGTATTAAAAGTTGTACAATACAGTGAAGATTTCACACACATTTAAAAAAAATAGATTCTTTATGGCTAAAATCTCACATGGTAGTTTGGTTTATTTTATATTTCCTTAGCATGTGGATGTGTAAAGTACCTCAAAAACTAGAAAGAACTTTAACTTAATGACTATCAGAATTTCTTAATATAAAAAAATAATTATTATTACAATTACAAAGCCAGGAATGGTACATTGTTCTTATTGATGAAACATCAATAAAACATTCAAATATACCCATGCATATCTAACCTAAGATCCCGATCTTCTTCTCCATGAGCATCCAAATACACAGAACCCCAGAGGCAGAAGCGGTGGCCTCGAATGATGATAATCACCGAAGCATTGATCAAAAGGAAAATTCCTGTTCCAGCACCACAGTTCTGAGAATGCTAAATAATTAAAAATACATCAGTGATCTTCATAATCAAATGGACTTTATAAGAAAATCAAGAATGCCTTAGTTAAATGTCTTCTAAATAATACCAAATATCTCTTAAATTCTTAAAAAGATTTCATCTAAGTTAAACTTACAATTTCATTCTTAACATTTGATTAGTAGTAATACACTAGAAGGAATTTGGGTTAAGGATTATCTAGGAAAGCAATTAAGAGCCAACCTAAACCTAATTCAGAGGCTGGCACCCACAAGAGCAGGTATGACCACTGTCTTACTGCTCACCATGTAAGAGTTCCTACCATGAAAGGGCAATGGGCGCAGAGAGAGGAAGTGGAAGTGGACTTAAGAAAAGTTTTACTCACTTAAGTAAAGCCTCAGATGTTTGGGTTTTTCTTTTTTTTAAACCCTTCTACTGGATTAACAAAAGAACAAGAACAAAATTTTTGTGTACTGTGTATTTAATTCAAAGAAGAGCTAATATGAAGAGCGGGATTAACCACATATACCACATTTCCATGTGCTAGTACATTTGAGTTTTCATACATTTTCTATTATTTACTATTGCTTACCAATACACATTCACAGTAGCTTTGTTGCTTGCAGCAAAGTCCTTTCAGGCATACAAAAGTACCACAAACAAGGCAAACAGCAGGATCCTTAGGAACCTTAGTGCAGACACTACAGGTTTTTCTGTGGTAGTACTGAAAAATGGTGTTATAATTCTCAGGCAACTGGAGCAGGTGTGGTAATTTCCATCTTGACTCTTGGATAAGCAAGGCCTAAAATATTATCCAAAATTACTCATTAATCCTACGTATTTAAGTCACTAACACAAAATGCTTATATTTTAAAGGCCTTTTTTTTTCCTAAGAAAAACACATCTGTCTCTAAGTTATGTGGCTTATTTTCTTTATTAAAACTCCTCTCATTTCCATTTTACAAATGACTAAAATAGTACAATTACTAATCTCTATTTTAATGTTGTTTCCAATTACAGTATGGTATCAGTTTTTAGATTACATACCCTAAGACATTTAAACTTTTCATTACTTAAAAATATTAAACATAACTAAGACTGCACTAATGCAAAATTTTAAATAGTTAAACTTTTTAAAAATCAACTTTTGACCTTTCTCAGATAAACAATTTATTGGCTTTTCTTAAGGTAAGGTTATGGCTATAACTCATTATTTCTACCTCAACACTTTATAATTTAGAATCTCCTAAGAAGATGTAAAACCCTCTTGTACCACCAGCTGTTAAAGCCTTTTGTATCCATAAGTGCTATGGCTACAACTCTTTTTATAAACTTTCTGCTACAAGTATGGAAAAAAATGCCAAATTAGTTAAGTTTCCCCACAGAGTATACTTAATTCATTATTTGCAGTTTATAAAAATACTGGTAAAAGCAGTAATTCCTTTCTAGATGCCCCTCCATGAATAGATAAAATGGAGTATGAATCTAGTATCTCAAGAAACTGACCATTTCACATTACTTACAACCATAACCTATCTAAATTGATGCAGTACTTATGTAGTCAGACCGGCATTTATCAATAAACTCATGGATAAAGTGGCCATGGAAGCAAGGCCAAGGCCAATATATGTGCTTACAATATGCTATTTGCCTACATTCAGTGCCCAAACTCAGACTGCAAAGATTGCATATTCTGTAATGGGTTGATTATACCGCACTCTTCCATCAGTGGAAGGGAGAGCAATTTGTCCTCACTGAACTTGATACCTATCTAGATTAGGCTGTCTATTACCCAGCAGCTCATACCACATGGTCTTAAAGAATTTTTTTCATAACAACAGATGTGAGGCAACAGGTGGATGCCTATGGAAGTAACTGATCCTAACATATATTCAAACATCTGACAAAACTGCTCATCTTTTAAATGACGAACTAGGGGGCGCCGGGGTGGCTCAGTGGGTTAAGCCGCTGCCTTCGGCTCAGGTCATGATCTCAGGGTCCTGGGATCAAGCCCCACATCGGGATCTCTGCTTGGCAGGGAGCCTACTTCCCTCTCTCTCTCTGTCTCTGCCTGCCTCTCTGTCTACTTGTGATCTCTCTCTGTCAAATAAATCAATAAAATCTTAAAAAAAAAAAAAGTCTTTAAATGACGAACTACTTCACTGATAGAATTTAGATGATACCAGCTGGGAGAAAATAACTATAAAATGAAGTATATGCACCTACAGAATGAAGTACATGCTCTAAAACAGCAACCAGCACATTGTGGGTGATCATTTTCCTGCAGATGAAATCCATCAGTCTGGAAACCAGGGAGTGAGAAGTGGTTTTGGCAGGTCTCATGATTACACCTAAGAATTCAGTTCTTTTATTTCTGTTTCCTGCTATTCTAAATTCTTCTGTGGTTTAGGACCATTCTAAGGAAGTTGTGTACTATCCTCCATCAGAGGATATAATAATAGTCCCACTGAAGTAGAAACTAAATGTCATCTGGCCATTTCTTCTCACTAGGAGAAGAAAGGAATGGCTTATAGCATAGTCTGAACTATCAAGAAGAATAGAAATATTGCTATACAATTAGCAGCAGAATGTTTTAAACTTAGAGATCCCTGAGCCCCGCTGCTCGTCATGTCCCAAGATCGAAAGATAAAAATTTAACACAAAACTATTATGGCCTTAATATAAGCAAGACAGAACCAATTACCAGAAGCTCAGACCTCTCAGAATAAAGTCTGGTTCACAACCTTGGTCAAATAAATACAACCTGTTGAGGTTCTGGTCACAGAAGATGCAAGAAGAAAGTCATATATTCGACTATATATTAGTTACAGCTTTATGACTACTTGTAAATGATCTTGCTTACGGTGGCATATCTTCTTGCAAAATTTTCTATTCTCTTTTTCTTTCACTTAACTATGGAATTGAGGGTGAGGAGCTGCTAATTAAAATTTTCCAGGCCACCAGGGTATAAGTACAACAAATATAGAAGGAATGGACGTCTCTCAGAGCCTCTGCATTCAGAAGGGTGTGATGATGTAACTATTGGATGCGACTTTATTTGCATATTTGGCAAAGTGGTAGATGCATTTGTGATTATAAATGCAACGGTTACATCATTTTGAACAGGGGAATAAATGAAACTCTGTGAATGAGGATAAGGATGTCTACGTGCCAACAGGTAAGATATGAAGACAGTGGGCCACCATTGTTTGTTATTTATGTTTTTCAATTTGTCCACATCCTTATCTGCCTTCTTATACTATTAACAGTATTACAGTATTTGGAAAATAACCTCTTTTCTTGTTCCAAGAAAAGGTCTGACAGTTGCCCTAATGCAAGATCCTGCCCCATCACAGGGATGTACATAGGATGCAGATTAGGTCAATCAGATCCTTTCTCCCAGGAATCAATCTTGAGCACCATATAGAAGGATGGAAAGTGGTTCAGATGGGGTTATCCAGTGGCAGCACTTCAGAGAAAACACACCAAAACTGTCTGTGACCAAAGAATCTTAGCTGATACAAAAAATCAGAGCAGTAATTCAGACTATCTTCCAAGGGTACTTTTGTTGGACTATTCAGCTCCAAATATGGTTTCTATCTTGTTCATATTTAAAATTCCAGGTAAAGAAAATCTGGTTGACCTGGGTCAGAGTCAGGACTAGAGAAAGAACAGAGTGGAACAGGGATAAAAGTAGGGATGCAGGTTGGATGGGAGTGCATTCAAATAACTGGAAAATTTTGGAATAAGTAGAAATAAATGATACTGTTCTGGCTCTAAAACAAATCATTATCACTCAATTTTACACAAAAGATTATTTTTTAAATGACAAATTCTTATTTTCCATCAATATCCATACTAATAATCACACATCTAACATGGGAGCTTGTTATTATACTATCAAATGAATTATTTTTTTTAAGATTTTATTTATTTATTGGAGAGAGAGAGAGAGAGGGTGTGTGTGTGTGTGTGTGTGTGTGTGTATGTGTGCGCGCGCGTGTGTGTGTGTGTGCACGTGTGCAAGCACAAGTAGGGAGAATGGCAGGCAGAGGGAGAGGGAGAAGCAGGCTCTCCTCTGAGAAGAGAGCTGGATGTGGGCCTCAATCCCAGGACCCCAGGATCATGACCCAAGGAGAACATAGACACCTAACCAACTGAGCCACCAGGTGCCCCTCAAATGAGTTAGCTTTTATCTATTGTTTAACCCATGACTCCTATGAAAACAAAAAATTTTAAGTACATGTATACTCATCACTTTCTCCTGTCCTGGTTCTAAGTTATATCCATCTCTTATCCCTAGTCATTCATTATAGGTTTCTAGACATCAATATATAACTTCAGATTCTAGCTATTATCTAAAAATAAGGAAATTACTAGATAGGAAAAAAAATTTTATACATAGTATACAAGGCTCAATCAATGTCTTAAAATTGTCTTTCCTTTAAAAGAGAGGGTATAAAATATTATTTCCTTAAGGATTTCAATAGAAAACAGAAGTGAACAAAAGCAGAGACATTTATTATTTATGCTTACCTTGCCTTTATTATTCACTCAATGTCTATTCTAGTGTGACACCTCTATCTAAAATACTGAGACTGGGTGGCAAAATGAGTTAAGCATCTGCCTTTGGCTCAGGTCATGATCTCAGGGTTCTGGGATCCAGTCCCGTGTTGGGCTCCATGCTCAGTGGGGAGTCTGCTTCCCAGCTCCTTCTGCCCCTTCCCCTGCCCATGCTATCTCTGTCTCTCTCTCTCAAATAAATAAAATTTTTTGAAAATAAAATAAAATACTAATTTTTTATTATCTCCTTTTTATTTATTTTTTATTTTTTAAAAAGATTTTATTTACTTATTTGACAGAGATCACAAGTACACAGAGAGGCAGGCGGAGGGGGGAGGGGAAGCAGGCTCCCTGCCATGCAGAGAGCCCAATGTGGGGCTTGATCCCAGGACCCTGGGATCATGACCTGAGCTGAAGGCAGAGGCTTAACCCACTGAGCCACCCAGGTGCCCCTATTATCTCCTTTTTAAAATTAAAATTAAATTCTCATTTTCTCTGAAACATGGCTCTTCTTTTACCAGTTCTATTTCTACCAATGATATCATCCTACCAGTTAACTGTTCTACAAATATTTATTAGGTGACCAGTCTATATCAGGTACTTTCTAGGAACTAGCAATTCAAAGAAAAATAAGGAACAATTTTTGCTTTTGGAGCCCCCCATTCAGACATATTAAACAAACAAAAGTGATAAATATGGTGACTGTTAGAGACCATGGCAAAAGTACTGTCATATAACACAACAGAGGGAGGGGATTAGAATTGAAAAAGAAGGATTATCAGACAAAGCTTTACAGAAGAGGTACACTTATCTTAGCAAAGCCTTGAGGAGTGATTAATTCAACAGGAGAAGGATAGGAAAACTGCTTTAGATAAAAGTAACAGTAATAAGAAATAACACATGTTTAAAAACATATAGCACACTTAAAACATTCTTCTGCAGTTTGAGCAAGGTGGTAGCAGGGGAGTGGTATGGACGAAGTTTAGAAAGGCAAGCAAGATGGTGAAAACCCCTGAATGCTATGCAAACACTCCAGTCTTCCTCCATACACCATCAATGGTATTTTAAGCAGAATCAGATTTCTATCAGAATTATGTCTACTAGTTACTATTCTCTCAATGCTTTGCGTTCAGATCTTAAAGTCAAATATACATCTGGTCATCAAGTCCTACATATTTTTCTCAAATGTCTCATGCATTGGTTATATTCTGTCTAATTTCTACTGTCAGAATAATACCAGATTTTCTTCACCACCTAACATAATCTCTGGCGTCTCTCTCTCCTTATTTCAATTTGCCTACTAAAAAACTACCCAAATTATCTCCCTAAAATACTTCCATCATATTATTCCATTTCTCAAAAACTGTAGTTCCACCTATAGTTTGAGGTAGAAAGTCTAAGCATCAAACCATGGAATTCATAGCCACTTCCCACTGCCCCCACTCTACCTTTCCAGTTCAACTATCTTCAACACAAAACCCTTCACTAGCCAAGCTGGCAGGATAGGCCCAGCAAATTTTAAAGTTAAAGACATGGCCTTTTAAATCTGCTACTCCAAATCTTTTATTTTTGTGTGACAGCTGTCTTCCCAATAAGTTTATAAGTTCCTTGTCTATCTTAAAATTCCTTTGTATCTTTCAAGTCTAGGGCTGTGATTATTTAAGACATTCAATAAAAGCCTAATGACCTAAAACCAACTTAAAGTAGCATATTAATAACTTAGCTTTGTTAACTGAAGTATTTTTGCTTTTAGAATCATAAACATTACATAAGGAAACCATTTATTCAACATAATTAGTTTAGTATATGCTCCCCAAAACAGCTGACCTGAAATTTTTAATTCTTCATTATTCTCTTACCCTATTAACATATCACCCCTATGTCAAGTGGGCAATACTACTCTTCTTACGTACCTTTCCTTGTTCTGCATGTCTTTCAGTAAATGAATTTATCTCAAGACACCACTGAGATATAATATCAAATGCTGGAACTGGCCAATCCAGACAAGAGGCACTGATGAATGGATGTTCTGTTTGGTAAAATGTTGGCAGAAGCCCCAGGCAGCTGGAAAGAACCGAAAATTCTTCTTCTTCCTTTTAGACATGAAACAGAAAATTCTCAAGGCATTTCATAAAGAACAGTTCCCATTATAGATATTTTAAATGTTATCCTCATCAGTTACTTTTGGACAGTAAGAAAATTTTCTCAACGGAGGTAAGTAAAGGAAAGTATAGGGAGTAGAAGGAGCAAAGAAGAGATAATAGGTTCCCAGCTTTCTATCCAAATATCCCACAGTATTTCTCATTGAAATTTCAATCTTAAGTGATTTAAGATAGCGCCTGCTTCTTCTATACATTTATTTTTTAAATAGTGTTGCACATTTCTGGTGAATAATACAGTCTATAGAATCTAGCCACTCTATGAGAGCAAATGTTTTGGGGGCAAAGGGAAAGTAACTTTTGGGTAAAAAGACATAGGCTGTCAGTGTGGCTGAAGAACAGTGAAAATATGGAATTCACAAGATGTAGTACAAAATAATATGCCAGGACCCTGAATGAGTGTGAAACTCCAAAAGAGGGTGGAATTTTTAAAAACTTGAGAGATCTAAGTGCCAGCTAAGTTGAAGTTCTATCACTAATAAGAGAAACAAAAAAATCAGTGAGCTAAAGGACTCAAATCCTGTGTTTTAAAGGACTTTGTCTTATAAACACCAAAATACACCCCCCACTCCTTCTCTATTTAACTAAAGACTATTTAGGAGGCTAATATGTTTACTTTCCCCTGTCCACTGATCAATTCCTCTCATCCTTCAAATGACAGCTCCCCAGGGAATCCTTCCCTGACCAAACTTAAAGACCCCTTAGATTACTCAGCTCCATTCAGATAAAGTTAACCCGTCCATACTTTGTAAACACTTCTCTTCTTGTGTTTATATTTTCTATTAATTAATTTTAAAATAAATTAGCATTTCCTGTAAGACTATGGGAATAGTATCTTGGGGTAGGGGCTCTGTTTTCCCACTGCTTGGCACATAATAAACATTCAAACATCTGTTTGCAAAATTATGTGGATTAAGTATAAAATTCTAAAATGTGCTACAAAGAAAAAAATTAAAGATAAAAAAGCAAAATGAAATGCAGGCTGAAAAAGATGTTAATTTTTATAATCTCTAGAAATGAGGCTATACATCTCCCATTTTTCTAGCAACAATAAAGAAGGCATCTTAAAAAAACAATTTAATTGAGGTGTATTACACATACCATAAAATTTGCCCACTTTAAGTGTAGTTTGATGAATTCTGACAAATGTATAGTCAGGTAACCACTACTACAATAAAACTTCAGAACAATTCCCCCCCCTCCAAAAATTTGGCTTTTGCCTATATGCAATCAATTCCAGCCCCTACTCCTGGCCCCAAGCAACCACTAATCCTGCTTTCTGTCTTTATAGTTACGAATTTTTTTTAAATTTCCATATAAATAGAATCAAACAGTGTGTGTGTGTGTGGTCTTTTGTGCCTGTCCTCCTTTCACTGAGCATATTTTGAGATTCATTCATGTTATTATATCAGCAGTCCATTCCTTTTTACTGCTGAGTAGTATTATACTGTTTGGATATACCACCTTTTTTTTTTTTTTTTAAGATTTATTTATTTATTTATTTGACAGAGATCACAAGTATGCAGAGAGGCAGGCAGAGCGAGAAAGAGAGAGAGGAGGAAGCAGGCTCCCCGCAGAGCAGAGAGCCCGATGTGGGGCTTGATCCCAGGACCCTGGGATCATGACCCGAGCTGAAGGCAGAGGCTTAACCCACTGAGCCACCGAGGTGCCCCTGGATATACCACCTTTTATTCACGTGTTTACTTGCGAATGAATTCTGGGTTGCTTAGTTTTTGACTACTACAAATTAAGCTGTTTTAAACATTTATGTACGTCTTTATGTGAACATATGTTCTATTTCTTTTGGTAGATACCTAGGAGTAGAATTGTTGGGTTGTACAGTAAATGCATGCTCAGCTTTTAAAAGAAATTGCCAAACTTTTTTCAAATTTGACTATATACTACATCAAAAACTAATGATGTACTGTTTAGTGCCTAACATAACATAATAAAAAATTTATATAAAAAAATTTTGACTATGCCATTTTGCATTACTGTCAGCAATGAGTAAGAGTTTCAGGTGCTCTAAATCCTCATCACTTGTGACATTAGTTTGTACTCTTCTAATCAACAATGATGGTGAATACATTTTCACGTACTTGTGGGTCATTCATATATATTCTTATGAGAAGTGCCTGTTCCAATTTTATACCCACTTTGGTTTTTTTTTTGTTTCCTTACATTACCAAATTATAGGAGTCCTTGATATATTCCAGATAAAAGTACCTTCTCAGTATATTTTTTAAATTGAGATGTAATTTGTATACCATAAAATTCACCCTCTTAACATGTACAGCTTAGTATATTCACAAAATTGTGCAGCATCACAAACCTAATAGCAGAGTATTTTCCTAACCCTATTCTAAATGGAATTACTTTTTAAATTTTGTTTTCAGATTGCTCATTGCTAGCACAAAGGAATAAAATAGATTTTTTTGTACATAGATCATGTAGCCTACAAACCTGAACTCATTTATTAACTCTAATAATTTTTTGGAAATTCCTTATAATTTTCCACATATAAGATCATGTAATTTGCAAACAGACATTATTTTACGTCCTCCTTTCCAAACTAGATGCCTTTATTTATTTTTCTTGCTTAACTGTTCTTTCTAGAACTTCCAATTCAATGTTAAAAAGAAGTGATGAAGGCAGCTATCCTTGTCTTGTCCCTGATCTTAGCAAGCTCTCTACCTTTCACTCTTAATAATTATGTTAGCTATGGGTTTTTCATACATGCCCTTTATCAGACTGAGAAAATTCCTTTCTGTTCCTTATTTTTTTTAGTGTTTTTACCATGAATGGGTGTTGAATTTTGTCAAACATTTTTTGACTACTGAGATGATCATATGCTTTTAAAAAATCAATTCTAGGGGCGCCTGGGTGGCTCAGTGGGTTAAGCCGCTGCCTTCGGCTCAGGTCATGATCTCGGAGTCCTGGGATCGAGTTCCGCATCGGGCTCTCTGCTCAGCAGGGAGCCTGCTTCCTCCTGTCTCTCTGCCTGCCTCTCTGCCTGCCTCTCTGCCTGCTTGTGATCTCTGTCAAATAAATAAATAAAATCTAAAAAAAAAAAAAAAATCAATTCTATTAATATTGCAAATTAAATTAAATGATTTTTATTGTTGAACCAACTATGCATTCCTAGGATAAACCCATTTGGCCACAGTGTATTATCCTTTTCTAGTACAAATATTGTTAAGGCTTTTGCTTCTATGTTCATGAAGGATCTGGAATTGTAGTTTTCTCATGATGCCTGGTTTGGGTATCAGGATAAAATTGGCCTAATAAAATGAGTTTCGACTGTTCCTTCTTCCTCTGTTTTCTGAAAGTTTGTATGTATTGATACAATTTCCTCCTTAAATGTTTCGTGGAAATCACCATGATGTTTTCTTTGCTAGTGTAAGTTGCTGACTTCTCTTTTTTTGAAAGATATTAATTATATAAGTTTAATAAGCTAAATCAACTTTCTTACTTGATACAGATCTAATCAAGATTTTCTATTTCTTCTTGAGTCAGTTTTAGTAATTTGTATTTTCAAAGAATTTGTCCATTTCATCTACATGATCAAATTTGTTAGCAAATGTTATTCATAATATTCTCTTATGTTTCTGTAGGGATGTTTCCCCATTCATTCCTCATATTGGTAGTTTGTACTTTATTTTCTTACCAATCTAGTGACGAGTCTGGCTTCTGGTTAAAAATCTATGTGTGGGGGCGCCTGAGTGGCTCAGTTGGTTAAGCAACTGCCTTTGGCTCAGGTCATGATCCTGGAGTCCCAGGATCGAGTCCCACATTGGGCTTCTACCCTCTGACCTCTCTCCTCTCATGCTATCATTCTCTCTCTCTCTCAAATAAATAAGTCTTAAAAAAAAAAATCTATGTGTGATTTTTTTTTCAGGCCTAACTATAGGCAGTTTACAAAGGTTTTACTTCACAGGTTCTGTGGGTTAAAACTGCTCTCCCTATATCAGACTCAGTATACTGCCAATGCACTGTGGTCTCTGAAGGAATTTATAGTCAAGGTCTCAGACCCCTCTACTCCCCTAGTCACATTCTTTCACATATTCACATTCCTAGCTCTGGTACCTCTACTCCTAGGCTTCTTTATCTGAGCCCTTGGGAAGGGGTCTCTTCTACTCTTGTCCCTTCCTCCCAACTTTTCTTTACCTCAGAGCCCATAAAATTGCCAAAGCCCTTTCTTTGGGGGCTCCCTCAACAGATCCCCACATCTGTGCTGATCCACGTGATCCACAATTGGTGTTCCATTTCACTTCCTGAGAGTAAATGGAACAGGAGGAACTGGCATTTTCTCTGGTTTTAGCCTCTTGCTTATACCATCACAGTAAGTGATTGGAGACTTAACTCTCTCACTTTTGGCTAATTGCTTTAATCAACTACTCCAATACCTACCAGCTCAGTTCTTGCTCTTCTGGCTCAGCTGAGCTCCTCACATTTAGGTTTATCCATTTAACTGGTCATTGCAAAAAAATAGACTTTGATGTTCTCTATTATTTCTCCATTACTATTTCATTGATTTCTGCTCTGATTTTTGTAATTTCCTTTCTTTTACTTGCTTTGGGCCTAATCTGCCCTATTTTTAGCTTCATAAAATAGAAATTTAGATGAATGACTTGAGAACTTTCTTCATTTGAAGCTATATCTCTCCAAGAACTACCAATGGTAGAAAAATTGCAATATTTTTCATCTTATTATAGGAAATCAAACAATGAATAAAAATTAACAAAGAACTACATAAATGAATTTTTTTTCTCCTGGCATTCATAGACTACTTCAGGATTACTTGGCTTATCTTTATTCAGCAGATGTTGAGTCCAAATGTGGGTCACTAAAATGAGAGAAATCCTAGCTAAGGAAAAAATTTATGAAAGAAAAATAAAAGTTTCTCACTTGACTTAGATAAAATAGAGTGGCAGATTATTCTAAACAAAGAAAAATCATGAGATACTTTCAAGATCAGATAATAAATTATCTTTTACTTGCATTCATTTTCTAATTATTTTCAAAAGAAACATTATATAACAAGTAACCTGTAGTAAAAGAAATAAAATGGCTCCTAAATATGGAAATGCTCACCCTTAGGAGAAATGCTAATTAAAACTACACTGAAATATATTTTACCTAATCAAAAGATCTAGAGGCAAAGGTCAAATAGTTTGAGAACACACTGCACAGACACATGATTAGGGAAACTCTCATACATTACTATTAATGTAATTGATACAATTTTGGTGAAAGGCATTTGGTAATAACCATCAAAACCACAACTATATGTAAGAGCTGACACAGCAAACCACTTCTAAGAATTTATCCCACAAATACAATTAAAAAAAAGCAAAATGACTTGCATGTGCTATTACTCATTGTCTTACCATTTATAAATAGCAAAGGATTATAAATAACCCAAATGTTTACTAATAAAGGACTGATTAAATACATCCTGGTACATCATACAATGAAATATTCTTAATCTGTAAAACAGAATAAAGAAGGTCTTCATACATTGAATATGAAATGATCTCTAAGATACACTCTTAGGTGGGGAAAAATGCAAGCTATTCAAGTATGTTTAAAAGGGGCTAAAGAAAAAATACACACCTCTAGAGACATATTTTTTGGTATATGTTTATCTGGAATAATACAGAGTAAACTGATAGCACCTAATAGTGACTGAGTGGCTAGGGAAAGGAGTAAAATAGAAATTTCTTTATTAGAAAATGACACAGAGAAATGGAAAGACATTCCATGCTCATGCGTTGGAACAATAAATATTGTTAAAATGTCTACACTACCCAAAGCAATTTACATATTTAATACAATGCCTATCAAAATACCAACAGCATTTTTCACAGAGCTAGAATAAACAATCCTATAATTTGTATGGAAACACAGAAGACCCCAAATAGCCGAAGCAACCTTGAAAATGAAAAGCAAAACTGGAGATGTCTCAATTCCGGACTTCAAGTTATATTACAATTCTGTTGTGATCAAAACAGTATGGTACTAGCATAAAAATGGACAACAGATCAATAGAACAGAAAAGAAAACCCAGAACTACATGGCCAATTAAACTTTGACAAAGCAGAAAAGAATATTCAATGAGAAAAAGACAGTCTCTTCAACAAATGGTGTTGGGAAAACTGGACAGCAGCATGCAAAAGAACAAAACTGGACCACTTTCTTACACCACACACAAAAGTAAATTCAAAATGGATTAAAGACCTAAATGTGAGACCCAAAACCATAAAAATCCTAGAGGAGAACATAGGCAGCAACTTCTCTGACATTAACAATACCAACTTCTTTCTAGATATGTCTCCCAAGACAAGGGAAACAAAAGCAAAAATAAACAATTGGGACTTCATCAATATAAAACCTCCTGCACAGTGAAGGAAACAATCAACAAAATAAAAAGGCAACCTACAGAATGGGAGAAGATATTTGCAAATGGTGTTTCTGATAAAAGGTCAGTATCCAGAATCTATAAAGAACTTACAAAACTCAACACCTAAAAACCAAATAATCCAATTAAAATACGGACAGAAGAGATGAATAGACATTTTCCTAAAGAAGACATCCAGATGGCCAAAAGACATATGAAAAGATGCCCAGTATCACTCATCATCAGGGAAACGCAAATCAAAACTACAATGAGATATCACCTCATACCTGCCAGAATGGCTAATATCAGAAACACAAGAAACAAGTGTTGGCAAGAATGTGGAGAAAAAGGAAACCCCTTGTACTGTTGGTGGGAATGCAAACTGTTGCAGCCATTCTGGAAAACAGTACGGAGGATCCTCAAAGAGTTAAAAATTGAACTACCCTAGACCTAGCAATTATATTACTGGATATTTACTCAAAAAATACAAAAATACTTAATCGAAGGGATACATGCAGCCCAATGTCCATAGCAGCATTATTTACAATAGCCGAATTATGGAAACAGTCCAAGTGTCCAATTACTGATGAATGGATACAGAGGATGTGGTCTGTCTATATGTTTATATATATAATGGAATATTACTCGGCCATAAAAAGGAATGAAATCTTGCCATGTGCAAGGCCATGGGTAGATCTAGAAACTATTATGCTAAGTAAAATAAGTCACAGAAAGACAAATACTATATGATTTCACTCATACACTGAATTTAAGGAACAAAACAAATGATCATGGGGGTAGGGAGGCAAACCAAAAAACAGACTCTGAACATGGAAAACAAACTGATGGTTACTAGACGGGAGGTAGGGCAGGGATCAAAGAGGTAATGGGGATTATATATATAAGCAAATATAAATACCACTATTTTTCCCCTATCTGTATTTAATACAAGCATGCCTTGCCTCTGGTCACTTAATATATTTTTGAGATTTTTTCCAGATTGGTACATAAAAAATTTTCTATTCTTTTCTTTTCTGCAGAGTATTGCAGTGTCTAGCCAGTTTCTAATTGACGGAAATATTTTCAATTTTTTTGCTATTTCAGTATGTCTATTCAGCTATCAATAAATTATTAGCAGTAATATTAGTAATAGTACTACTAATAATATTAGTACTATTATTGTGGTATAAGAGACATCTATAGGTGGAGTATTCATAATTACACCGAAATTCAAAGACACTATAATATGGAATATTATAGTGGTTTTTATAGACTTAATACTAGAAGAAAATTACCTGAACTCCTCAAAAATACTTTGTGTAGCAAGCAGCAGCATAGCTTAGAGGTTAATAGTGCAGATTGGGCATCTACACTAAATGTGTTCAAATCCTGGCTGCTTTAAATACTAGCTGAGAATCTTGGGCAAGTTATTCATCTCTCTGTTTCTGTTTCCTTGTCTGCAAAGTGAGGATCGTAACAGCTACCTCATAGTTGTTGGGAAACTTAAATGAATTTAAATGCAAAGCGCTTAAAACAGTGTTAGCATGTGTCAATACACAATAAATACTAGGTATCATTATAATTATTCATAGAAAAACTACTGTTGACAGAAGAAAGAAAAAAATAATTAAAGAAGATATAGTAGAGCACTGTTTTTCAAATTTGGGGGGCGGTGGTGGTAATCATACTTTCCTATAAGAGCACTGCTGGGTATTTACCCCAAAGATACAGATGTAGTGAAAAGAAGGGCCATCTGTACCCCACTGTTCAGAGCAGCAATGTCCACAGTGGCCAAACGGTGGAAAGAGCCAAGACGCCCTTCAACAGATGAATGGATAAAGAAGATATGGTCCATATATACAATGGAATATTATGCCTCCATCAGAAAGGATGAATACCCAACTTTTGTATCAACATGTACGGGACTGGAGGAGATTATGCTCAGTGAAGTAAATCAAGCAGAGAAAGTCAATTATCATATGGTTTCACTTACTTGTGGAGCATAAGGAATAACATAGAGGACATTAGGAAAAGGAAAGGAAAAGTGAATTGAAGGAAATCAGAGGGGGGAGACGAGCCATGAGAGACTGCGGACTTTGAGAAACAAACAGGGTTTTAGAGGGGAGGAGAGCGGTGGGATGGGTGAGCCTGGTGGTGGGTATTATGGAGGGCATGTATTGCATGGAGCACTGGGTGTGCTGCATAAACAATGACTCTTGGAACACTGAAAAAATAAAAAATAAAAAATAAAAAATAAATAAACAGTCTGATAACCATTTTCTTCCATGAAAACTACACAGATATAAACATCTTACGAACAATCCTCTGGAATTCAAAAATTACCTGAAGTTCCTGTGTAAGGGACTGTATCCTCTGTATTTATCCAGAGGATAAATGTGAGAGGCTGCATTTAAGTAGGAGAAAATATAAGAGAACCATATAGATTACTATAATTAGCCCTATTATGGTAGTAGAAATAGTGTTAGACTAAAACATTTAACTAAATTGGGAAGGTCTAATAGATTACTGTGGAGAGTAGAATGTTTTGTTGGAATATGTACTACGTATCACTCTTGACGAATTCCCATGTTTACCAAAATGTTAAAAAAAAATTAAAAATTTACTGTTAAACTCAAGAGTCTCCTGGCTATTAGAAATAATTACTGAATTTATTAGCAAAATGGTTAAATGTAGATGATTAATGTTCAAAAATTCCGAATGGGTTTCTACATTTTAGCAATATATTAGAAAATATAATTTCAAATGATTCCACTTATAATTTTAAAAAAATTAATTACATTAAATTCAAACACAAACAAAAGGCATGCACAGATAACTTGAGAAGAATTCTCTTTGGGATAGGGCAAGAAAAAAGGGATGCTGCCTGTTACTTACACTGCTCAAAATTCTAACTGGACATGTATTAAGAACAGAAAAATAAAGATTTGAAGAAAAGGGACAATACTGTCCTTATTCTCAGATGATATGATTATAATTACATAAAATATCTAAAAGAAGCAACAGGCAATGGTGGTGGATATTAAGGAGGGCACATATTGCATGGAGCACTGGGTGTGGTACATAAACAATGAATTTTGGAACACCAAAAAAAATAAAATAAAATTACAAAAAAAAAGGGGGAATCAACAGACAAACTATTAGAACTAATAAGTGAATTCAGCAAGTGGCCAGACACAAGAACACACCAAAATCAATAGTATTATTCCATTCCAGCAAGGAGTAATCAATGTGCAATAGAAATAAGACATCATTTAGATAGAAACTGAAACCATAAAGCCTCTAGGATTCACTTTATAAAGAATGTTCCAAACTTTAAAATGACAATTTTAAAGTTCTATAAAAAATATTGAAAGAAGACCTGAATGGACATATAAACTATATTCAATGCCTTAAAACTACATGTTCAAAGTAATTCTAATCTATCATCTTGTAGGATTTTGGAAGAAAATTTATAAATTGATTATAAAATTATTTATGATTATTGATTATAAAATTATTATTATTATTCAAGTCTCCCAAGCCCAAAACCCTAGTACAGTCTGACTCATCTTCCTTGACTCCCTACATGTTCAACTAAAATCCTGACTATTCCATCTCTGAAATCTCTAATTTCTCCCTATTCTCTCCAACTAGCTTCTCTGTTCCCAGTCTCCAGTCCTCATACCCCCAAATCGGTCTTATTTTAGAATGAAATTTTATACTAAAATAAAAATTGAATCATGTCACATTTTGGTCTCAAATCTTTCAATGGTCCAAATTCCTTCATGTGAAATTCAAGATCCATTACAACTTTACTTTAATCTATTTCTAACACTATGTAGCATTGTTTCTTTTTGTGCCTCCTAATTGATGCATTTCTTTCCTGTTCTAAGCACATGTCTGGTATGCTACTACAAGCATCACAGTCAACACCCAGCCAGCTTTCAACGCCCAGTTCAAGAGCTTCTGCTTCCAGATAATTTCCAACTTATGGGATAAAAATACCTTAATAATAAACAAAAAAAAACCAAATGAGGGGGGAGGGGGGTTGGGGGGGTGGGATTATGGACATTGGGGAGGGTATGTGCTATGGTGAGTGCTGTGAAGTGTGTAAACCTGACGATTCACAGACCTGTACCCCTGGGGATAAAAATATATGTTTATAAAAAATAAAATTAAAAAAAATTTTTTTAAATAAATAAATAAATAAAAACCAAATGACAAAATAAACCATATAAGGTAATAAGCACACAAAGAACCATAACCTATGGCCTTTAAATATGAATGGAGAAAAGTTAATGAAGGAGGCAGTAGATTTTTTTCTATTAATCTCCATGCCTGAGGATGCTCATACAGCTGTTCCCTGACCCACCCCCCACCCATGACAGTTTCGCCTTCTGTGATTTCAGTTACTGGTGTCAACTGTAGTTTAGAAACAGATGATCCATCTTCTGACATATGGTCAGAAGGCCAATAGTAGTCTAACTCGACATCACAATGCATACATATCATTCATTTCATCTCATCATGTAGGCATTTTATCATCTCACATCATCACAAGAAGGGTAAGTACACTACAGTAAGACATTTTAAGAGAGAGACTGTACTCACATAACTTTTATTATAGTATATTGTTTTATGTATCTATTGTTATATGTTCCATTATTATTGTTAATCTCTTAATGTGCCTAATTTATAAATTACAGTATCATATGTATCCATGTATAGAAAACAAAAACTAGTGTATGTAGGGTTTGGTACAAGCCCTGGTTTCAGGCATCCACTGGGGGTCTTGGAACATATCCCCTGCAGATAAGGGGGAACTACTGTACGCCAAAGGAAACACTTTTAAGTTGAAATTTAAAAATAACTATGAAAGAGAATACCTAATGGATGAACATTTTTTATTTATTCAATATCCATAAACTTTAAATGTTTTGAGGATAAATGTGCAGAGTTTATCTTAAATCACTTTAAAAAAGCAAAGAATCTTTAATGCAATGGTCAATTATGTAAGAGAGAAAGAAGGATCAACTGCTTAATTCTGATGTACTGCAGGCTTCAAACACCATATATGTGATAAATGTCTTAATTCCCTAGAAACAGATGACAGATAATGTCAGGAGTATAATCCTATAAGCAGTTTCACTGACTTACCTTCTGGTTCCCTATTCTGCCACTTTCTTGCCTATTCACATCAACCAGTTTTATAAAATAGATTCAACCAGTGATAATTTGTGTTTCCAAATTTTCAACATAACTATCTACAAATTGAACATTTTCCTGTTCTAAAATTATATAAATGCCATCATGCCTTCGGACAAACAGCTTTCTGACCAACATAACTTTTAAAAGGATAGTAAAAGCAGATGACAATCAGTGATTAATATATCAATATAATAAAAATAATGATAAATATATCAATATGAATACTATGGTCCTGTTCAAGTATTGGGCATTATCACTATTCTACAAAAGTGCTCAAGTATCAAGTATTAGTAATATTATCATAAAAGTGAGTGGATACTAGCAAATACAAAAAAAATAACATTAATAGTAAAAGTTCTAAAGATTTATTCCTTAGAGTTAGACTAACATACTTACATGACAGTTCTGTATATAGATGTAAGTATTATACTATATGTCAGTATATTTCAAAAAATTAATTAATTGTAAAAACAAGACTTCCTATTCTCTACCCCACATTATACCTGGCAGCTAGGTAAATCTTCCCCAAAAAGGTGGTGCTGAAGAAGGCTGGTGATTCTGAGGAAAGGTAAGCAGAAGTCCTGTAAGTATTTTTCCATGGATTCAGGAGACCAAGCAACAGGGCTAACCTGTTAAAAAAGAGTTAAAAAAGAGAACCTGAACAATTTATTCTGTAATAGATATAGCTTAAAAATTATATTCATAATGGCAACAATATCTAAATTTTTAACAAATAACCACTACATCTGGAGCATACCATTGCACATTCCTGAGTGCCCTCTTCATGGTATAACCTTCCTTTAGATAGTTCGCTTATCACAAAGCTCAGTAACACTTCATAAGACTTTTCTGCATCACTTGTATTCTAGGAAAAATGAAAAATTAGTTCCATCAGTCAATGAAAACTACAGAAAAAAATTACATTGGAAAGAACACTTTTTAATAAGTAGAGGTATAATTGTGACTACTTTTTTTTTCACAAATGTAAACTTCAATTCCTCAAAATCTGTGTACAACCATACACCTCTAGATTTACAATGAAATTGGGTATGTGATAAAACTATCCCAATACTTCTTTATTTCTTCAAAACTTTTTAAAGATTTTATTTAATTATTTGCTAGAGATTGAGAGAAAGAGAGCAAGCGAGCGCAGGAACCGGGGGTAGGAGCAGAGGGAGAAGCAGGCTCCGTGAGAGAGAAGCAGGCTCCATGCTGAGCAGGGAGCCTAACCTGGAGCTTGATCCCAGGACTCTGAGCCAAAGGCAGATGCATAACTGACAGCCACACAGGTGCCTCTCCAATACTTCTTTAAAATACAGACGTGGGGCACCTGGGTGGCTCAGTGTTTGTTAAAGCCTCTGCCTTTAGCTCAGGTCATGATCCCAGGGTCCTGGGATGGAGCCCCACATTGGGCTCTCTGCTCAGCAGGGTGCCTGCTTCCCCCACCTCTCTCTGCCTGCCTCTCTGCCTACTTGTGATCTCTGTCAAATAAATAAATAAAAACTTAAAAAAAAAAGACGTAAATTACATAATGTATATGTAAATGAACATATGTAAATCATATCTTTTTGACCCAGTAATTTCCACTCCTGGAAATTCTTCCTAGGGAAATAATCTAAAAGAAAAAAATAACTAAACACTTAAGACATTCACTGCAGCACTATAATACTGAAAAACCAGAAATGACCAACTAGTGAAGCAGTTACCTAAATTATGCCATCTCAACTCAAAAGAATATTTTATAGGCAGTGAATATGACAAATTTGAGCTATATGAAAAAATGTTCATAATATGATGTGAAAAAAGCCAACAGAAGGAATATATACATACACTCATTACAATAGCAAAATCATACATGCATGAAATGGAAGAAATCACAGACCACAAATTTTTTCTTTTAGAATTTCCCTTGAATTCCTTGAACAGGATTTGTTAAAACAATTTAATGTAAAAATAATATAGGATAATGCTTATTAAAGAATGTATAGATACATTAAATAACTGTTTACAAATTAATTAAGCTTAATGATGCTATACTTTTTATAAGAAAGGAGATATAATGGCTATTTGTAAATTCAAATTTATGTTAATAAGGTTTTTTTGTTTGTTTGTTTTTAAGAAAGAATGTGTGTAGTGGGGTGGGATGGGGGAGGGGCAGAGAGAAAGAGAGAGACTGAATCTTAAGTAGACTCTAAGCCCAGCACGGAGCCCCACATGGGGCTTGATCTCACAACCCTGACCTGAGCTGAAATCAAGAGTCAGATGCTTAACCTACTGAGCCACCCAGGCAACCGTGTCAGTAAGTTTTTTACACATAAAGAAATATGCCTCTTTTTATATTCACTGAGATATTAGAGGTTGTTGCAAATTACAGTAAAGTATAAACTGGGCTACAGTAATAACCTTGCTATGATGTCATTTATTCTACTCATAAACTATACTTTTTAAATAGTAAAATATAAGACTTGAGTAAACACTATAGGATATATGCTCATCCTGACAGTCTGATAAGCACTAGTTGTCTGAGCTACAGAATTTGTTCTTTGATGATAGTCTTCCTATTGTTTCTCATGGGTAATTGTGCTCTCTTCACCTAGACAGTAAATTCCAAAATGTCAGGAACTATACTTTGTATTTTATATGTTTCCCTTTGCATAACAAAATCTGAGCAGTAAGTACCTGCTATCTAGTTGATAGAATTTATTTTGGTAACACTGGAGTTTTTGACCTTGGAACTTGTCTAGATAATCAATTCTTTGTATTATCTTTAAACTACTCCTCTTACTGTCGTATTATTCAGCCATGTAGTGTTATCATGCCCTGATTCTAAACTACAAAAACAGTCCTCTGACTCTATAACTGTACTCTTTAAATCATGTGATCCATCCCACTCTTGCCAAATTAACCAACAGGATGATCACTTGCCAAATATGATGACCTACAGGTTACATATAATTCACAACAATTAATATCCCACTAAATTTAAAACAGCAACACATTATGTTTTTAAAATTAATTTAATCAGAGTTGTTTTTAAATAGGCAGAATTCACTTAAACTCAAAATGCAGAAGACTCGAGATAATATTACCATGATTTTGCTGCTTATAATCAATATGACATATTAAAGTTTCTAAAAATAGGGTGCCTGGGTGGCTCAGTGGTTAAGCAATTGCCTTCAGCTCAGGTCATGATCCCAGAGTCCTGGAATCGAGTCCCGTGTCGGGCTCCCAGCTCCACAGGGAGTTTGCTTCTCCCCCCCACCCCAAAATAAATAAATAAAATCTTTTTTTTTTTAAAGTTTCTAAAAATAAACAATTCAGCCTAAAAGCTTCCTAAATTCAGTATACCCTTCAGTAAGAGATTTATAGTACAACAAAAGAGAAGTATTTCAAGTCAAATACTTTCTAACTTATGGGGAAAATACCCTCCAATAAAAATAAATGATGTTCAGATCATCCAAGTAAGTTACAGAGTGATAATCAGCTTTTAAGTCGTTATTATCAAAATACAGCTTAAGCACTTCTTTCATACATGGCAGGAACTATATGAGATTAGGAAGTCAAATATAATGTAATATTCACTCTTTTATGGAGAACTACTGGCCAGAAGATTTATTAGATAAGAAAATAATTTTATTTCATACATAAGAAGTCTTAAGAGAACATATTATTATATAGGCAATATTTGAATTTACAAATAAGGTTGTAAAGCTTAAGAGGGGTATTTCTGAGACCATCAGTGAAAGACCTAGAATTAATATCAAAAGAATCCAAAGGGAGGGGCGCCTGGGTGGCTCAGTTAGGCATCTTGCTTCCCCTAGGGTCATGGTCCCAGGGTCCCTGTGTAAGGCTCCTTGCTCAGCAAGGAGCCTATTTCTCCCTCTTCCTGTGTCCCTCCCCACTGTTCGTGCTCTCTCTCTCTCCCAAATAAATAAATAAAATCTTAAGGGAAAAAAAAAAAAGAGAGAGAATCCAGTGGGAGAGATGGCAAAGGTACGTGGATTAAATGAAGAAAAGGATCAGAGGTTGAGACATGCAACAGTTATGTGTGGGGCAGATACTTTGTCTAAATTATAGCAGTTCTTCAAATTTTGCAGGTGACAGGCCATTTGAGTATGCTGGATGCTATGGTTCCACTCCTCAGCAAAACAAACAAAACAAAACGAAAGGAAAGGAAACGACCTCAGGTTATGAAATCCCAATACAGGGGCGCCTGGGTGGCTCAGTGGGTTAAGCCTCCGCCTTCAGCTCAGGTCATGATCTCAGGAGCCTGGGATCGAGCCCCGCATCGGGCTCTCTGCTCAGCAGGGAGCCTGCTTCCCCTTCTCTCTCTGCCTGCCTCTCTGCCTACTTGTGATCTCTCTCTCTGTCAAATAAATGAATAAAATCTTTAAAAAAAAAAAGAAATCCCAATATAGTCTTTTAACAGAAATTCCACCAACCAAAAGAAAACAATTTATACCAACTGTAATAATGATTTTTCCAGCACAACAAAACTTCATTATCTTTTAAAAATACATAGTACCTATATTTTTATGGCCCTGGACCAGATTAGAGCTGGCAAAAATCTGTTTTCACTGGAATTATCATATCTGAGGGATAAGAAAATGAGGGATGTAATGAGTGAGACTCAATGAAGAAAGGAAAGAAGGGGGTGAGAGAAGGAAGGAATAAGTAAAAGAAGAAGGAAACTTTTAAAAAGGAATGAATGATGCAGAATAGTTACAGAAATCACGATATGTTTCACTACTTGTAAATATTGTTGTTGCTATTATTTACAATCTGCTATATATCTAAATGTTTAGATTATGGAAAAAACTAGCAACATGTGGCAAACCAACAGGATACCATAATTTTTTGTTTCCATTCACTAAAAGCAATTTATATGGTTAAAAACTTCTAATTTATGTTCTGATAAGAATCTGCCTTACATTAAATGTTTCATTAACTATTTTGTAAAATAGCTAATAATTATCAAATTGAGAAAGAAAATTGACAGAACAGTTACCCTAAATTAGTTCCAACACAGATTTACAATTGTCTAATTTTCTGTCATCAGGTCTCATTTTAGCAAACAATCTGATGAATATATTTAGACCTAAATTATATCAGAAAATGTTTTAAATGTGTACTGTTTCATGATTAGATAGCTTATTAAGGAAATATATTTAAACAATGACATAGCATAGAAACCTAATATACCTGATTTGAATACTAACAATCCAAGTATCAGATTACAATGCAGAGATATTGAAAGAGTATTTAGAAAAAAGAAAGATAATTATAGAAGGCAAAATTATCCAAGAATGAACTATTTAGTGGCAGAACCTCAGCCTAGCATTCAAGCCAAAACCAATACCCCTAATTAAGACATAATGAACTTGGTGATACTATATTAAATTTTTGTATATATAATCATGGTTTGTGAGT
Organism: Enhydra lutris kenyoni; assembly: GCF_002288905.1. Taxonomy (NCBI): domain Eukaryota; kingdom Metazoa; phylum Chordata; class Mammalia; order Carnivora; family Mustelidae; genus Enhydra; species Enhydra lutris. The sequence continues at coordinate 66,847,940 of NW_019154085.1, read as the reverse complement.
AAGCTAGTAATAAAAGTGAAGACTATATTGAATTCAGTTCATGTGTAAGTTTACTTTCCTTTGATATAAGTAGATACGATTTTAATACAAACCTTTCAGTAAGGTTTAAAACCTCCTGAAGGGTCTATAAACCTATAAAACCAATCAATAGGTTTAATTAACATTGCACTTACTATTTTTTCCTACCAACTTCCCCAATAAACACTGAATTAATTTTCTTTTTACCTATGCCTCAGCCAAACCACTAAGTCAGTTCTTTAGTTCTACAGTATCACTTTCATTCTGAAGTCACTGAAAACACTTACGTTTAACTAAACTTGCATACTTTTTCTAAATTGTTTATGTAATTTTAACCAGAAAACTTTAAATTTGCTAAGAACTCATGTATATTTTTGAAGAGGGGAGGGGTGCGGGGCAGAGGAACAGGGACAGAATCTTTAGCAGGCTCCATGCCCAGCACGGAGCCAGACATGGGGCTCAATGCCACAACCTTGCGATCATGACCTGAGCGAAAACTGAGAGCCGAATGCTTAACTGCCTAAGCCACCCAGGCACCCCACTTACGTATTTTTTTAGCATGGAAAAATTAGTATTTGAAGAAACATAATTAAGAAAAGGCTAGGATTTTTAATTCACTAGTGATGAGTCGAAACCCATCTCTGGAATGATTGGAAACAGGAGCAAGGAGAAGAAAAGATGACAAATAAGTAAAATAGGTTAAGTCTGCAGATATTGTATTACTTGCTCACTGGCTGGCACAATTTTTATAATTTTTCTAAGTTTAAGACTTGCAAGCAAAAACAAAACAAAACTTCCCAAATGAAAAGGGAAAAAAGGCCAAGGTTTAAAAATAGATGCAGAAGACCTCATTGATCAAGGAAACATTTTTAACTTTTTTAATCTAAAGGTGCTCCATTTCAATTGAAAAACTTTTTTTTCAAAAGTTTTTTTTCAAAAGTTTGCCTTTCAAACACCAAATCTCATTCATTCATACCCCCAACTTAAATGAGTTAACCAAACTACTAAATGACAAATTCAGGCAAGACACTAACCTTTTTGAGAGCTCCCGTGTGTTTCCAGGCTGACCTATCTTCCTCATTGCATTTAACTGAAAGTGCCACAAGAGCTTGTGTGTATAGAAGGGTAAAAAGCACCTTCACAATGCAGGTGAAATGGTCTACAAGAGAAAGAGAAGATCATTATTTCTTTGAAATCTAGACATTTTGTACTCAAGACCATTTCACAAGTATATGTCTTTCTTTAAACATGTAATTGGTTTTGTTCAACATTTAAGTAGTTAATAAAATGAGATTATGTGATATTATATTTGCTGCCAACTGATCTGAAACCCTAAAAGCAACATTCTTTTATTCATCCACAGAATATGTAAATGAGAAGCATTTAGCATAGTGTAAAGTGTGCTCTGTTTTAGAAGACCAGAGTGCTTAATGTCACTCAACCTTGAATAGCTGTGTAATGTTGGCAAACCCCCTTACTGGACATTATGTGATTAACAAGAATGTCTAGGAGCTAGTGTTTAAAACCAACACTTCATCTGCTTCTAGTACCATATAAACCTTATAAAGAATATAATAGATAATACAGAACTTCTAAATTTTTTTTAAAAAAGGAAATACCAATATTTTAGGTACTCTGAGTTTAAAAATTCAATTTAAAACTATAACAATGCAAAAACAGTAGTAACAATATATAAAATGCCTGGTAGCTTCTGGAACATATTCAGTACTTAATAAATGATAGCTCAAAAATCGTAATATTTACATCCAGCTAATAATTTAGAAATTTCCTCAACCAAGCCTCGTAACAGTCTCAGTTGGACATCTGAGTTTCAAAAGGATGTGCCCCTATTAACAAAGCTAATAAGCACCCAGGTCTGAACTTGAATCCACACAGAGCATTTTACTGTAGGTTCAGTTTCCTTCTATTGTTGACACTGCTCCACTAATAAATGGGTAGTACCACTTAATTAGTTGCTAAAGTCAGAAACCTATAGATATCCTTGATACTTTCCTATTTTATTCTCCCCACATGAAAACAATCACTAAGTCCTATCAATTCTACTTTTAATAACTCTCTCAAGTCAGTTCCAACCACCCCGGACCAGGCTTCTAACCTTTCTTGCCCACACCTATAATCCCAGATTAAAGAGCTGTGTTAGAGGTCCCCAAGACAACTTCCAAGCTAATGATGCACTAGGAGGACCCATAAGACTCAGCATATGGTCCTACGATTTATTACAGCAAGTGATACAAAGTAAAATCAGAGAAGGCAAAAGGTACATTGGGCATAGTCCAGATGAAACTTCCAGAGTTCTCCACCAGTAGAGTAACACAGGGCATGCTTAATTCCTCTAACAATAGACTGTGAAAGCATGTGGCAAACTGACACCAGGGAAGCTCTTTAAGAGAAAGTCAGTGCCCAGGGTTTTCATTGGGGGCGGGTCACGTAGGCACCCTCTAGCACATATTAAAGTTCTAGCACATATCAAAGTTCTAAGCTTCCATGAGGAAAGCAGATATGTTCAGCATAAGCCACTGTTTGTAAAGTTTAGACACAGCAAGCCACTCTCATCAGTTCTATGGATGGTGGAAATGATGGAGACCCTCCCCAAATTGTGGTTCCCAGATGCCAGTCAAGGCCTTGCAAAAGTTAACAGTCAAGACTTTTATGTTAACTCTTTCCTGCACAATGATTTATGTGCATCATCCCTTAACCCACTGCAATCTACTTTTTTTTTTTTTTTTTTTTTTTTTAAAGCAGCCATTGATCCTTATAAAAGAAGTATCTGGGCATCTTTAAGTGGTGACTCCACATCTGTCCACCTCCCCATGTCTGACCCGGCCCCCAAACCAGCAACAGGGCCCCCAGGGAGCCTGACCCCTTCCTGAGCCAGGGCTACTCAGACGGTCCTGTGCCTTCTCTCTCCAGGAGCTCAGAGCTTGTGGCTGCAGATCTAGCACCACAAAGCAGGTGTTCTGCCTCAGGCCCAGCTCTGGCTGCGCGGCCCCTGCCCTGCCTCCAAAAGAAGTATTTGGTATCCTTCTACTGGGTCTCTGTACAAGTTGAAACACTCTTTCCTTCCTCAGAGCCTGGCTAACTCTTGGTCAGATGACAACTTAAGTTCACTTACTAAGGAAAATCTTACCTGATTTTAAAGTGACTGAGTGGGTATGTGCATGCACAAATACACATGCACTGTCTTGTACTCATGTTGGTAGGATGGGGTGGGAACTTGACATAGCTGAGCAAGTTGGAGTGCCCATCTGGGATCTTTCTAACTAGAGGTAAATGGAAGGTATAAAGATGTGAGCCTAGACGAGCCCCTGGTCCATGGCAGAGACTGTCTAAAGTAACACTGAATGAAGCAGACTCACAGAAGAGACCCAAGACAAAAAAAACTCTGTCAGCATCCAAAGCCCTGGTTCTGATAATTCCGATGACTACCCTGAAATCTACAGTTTGGTAATGTGAATCCATCAGTGTTCTTCCTCTGTGCTTTTAAGCCAAATGTTTTAAGTGTCCTAACACCAAGGTGATGAACACATGCAGGATTCAGACAATAAGAACTTACAATCTGGATAGAGAGAAAGAAACAGACAGATAACTACACACATGCACATGGTATACTGGGAGAAAACAGGAGGAGGAACTAATGGAGATAAGGACAGGGCATAGAAAAAAAGTAAAGCCTCCTGTACCAACCAGGAAAGTTAAGTCTTGAATAATAAAGAGACATAAGCCATTTAATAAGGCAGGGAAAGGGAGAGGTAAAGAAAGGGGATTCCACTAAATGAGAAAAACATGCAGCCAAGAATACTATATCCAGCTAGGCTATCATTGAAAATAGAAGGAGAAATTAAAAGCTTCCAAGACAAACAAAAACTGAAAGAATTTGAAAATACCAAACCGGCTCTACAGGAAATATTGAAAGGGGTCCTCTAAGCAAAGAGAGACCCTAAAAGTAGTAGATCAGAAAGAAACAGAGACAATATACAATAACAGTCACCTTACAGCAATACAATGGCACTAAATTCATATCTCTCAATACTTACCCTGAATGTTAATGGGCTAAATGCCCCAATCAAAAGACACAGGGTATCAGAATGGATAAAAAAAACAAAACCCATCTATATGTTGCCTACAAGAAACTCATCTTAAACCTGAAGACACCTCCAGGTTTAAAGTGAGGGGGTGGAAAAGAATTTACCATGCTAATGGACATCAGAAAAAAGCAGGAGTGGCAATCCTTATATCAGATCAATTAGATTTTAAGCCAAAGACTATAATAAGAGATGAGGAAGGACACTATATCATACTCAAAGGAACTGTCCAACAAGAAGATCTAACAATTTTAAATATCTATGCCCCTAACATGGGAGCAGCCAACTATATAAACCAATTAATAACAAAATCAAAGAAACACATTGACAATAATACAATAATCGTAGGGGACTTTAACACTCCCCTCACTGAAATGGACAGATCATCCAAGCAAAAGATCAACAAGGAAATCAAGGCCTTAAATGACACACTGGACCAGATGGACATCACAGATATATTCAGAACATTTCATCCCAAAGCAACAGAATACACATTCTTCTCTAGTGCACATGGAACATTCTCCAGAATAGATCATATTCTCGGTCCTAAATCAGGTCTCAACCGTTATCAAAAGATTGGAATCATTCCCTGCATATTTTCAGACCACAATGCTCTGAAGCTAGAACTCAATCACAAGAGGAAATTTGGAAAGAACCCAAATACATGGAGACTAAACAGCATCCTTCTAAAGAATGAATGGGTCAACCAGGAAATTAAAGAAGAGTTGAAAAAATTCACGGAAACAAATGATAATGAAAACACAACGGTTCAAAATCTGTGGGACACAACAAAGGCAGTCCTGAGAGGAAAATATATAGCGGTACAAGCCTTTCTCAAGAAACAAGAAAGGTCTCAGGTACACAACCTAACCCTACACCTAAAAGAGCTAGAGAAAGAACAAGAAAGAAACCCTAAACCCAGCAGGAGAAGAGAAATCATAAAGATCAGAGCAGAAATCAATGAAATAGAAACCAAAAAAACAATAGAACAAATCAACGAAACTAGGAGCTGGTTCTTTGAAAGAATTAATAAGATCGAAAAACCCCTGGCCAGACTTATCAAAAAGAAAAGAGAAAGGACCCAAATAAATAAAATCATGAATGAAAGAGGAGAGATCACAACGAACACCAAAGAAATACAGACAATTATAAGAACATACTATGAGCAACTCTACGCCAACAAATTTGACAATCTGGAAGAAATGGATGCATTCCTAGAGACATATAAACTACCACAACTGAACCAGGAAGAAATAGAAAGCCTGAACAGACCCATAACCAGTAAGGAGATTGAAACAGTCATCAAAAATCTCCAAACAAACAAAAGCCCAGGGCCAGATGGCTTCCCGGGGGAATTCTACCAAACATTTAAAGAAGAACTAATTCCTATTCTCCTGAAACTGTTCCAAAAAATAGAAATGGAAGGAAAACTTCCAAACTCATTTTATGAGGCCAGCATCACCTTGATCCCAAAACCAGACAAGGACCCCATCAAAAAAGAGAACTACAGACCAATATCCTTGATGAACACAGATGCAAAAATTCTCGCCAAAATACTAGCCAATAGGATTCAACAGTACATTAAAAGGATTATTCACCACGACCAAGTGGGATTTATTCCAGGGCTGCAAGGTTGGTTCAACATCCGCAAATCAATCAATGTGATACAACACATTAATAAAAGAAAGAACAAGAACCATATGATACTCTCCATAGATGCTGAAAAAGCATTTGACAAAGTACAGCATCCCTTCCTGATCAAAACTCTTCAAAGTGTAGGGATAGAGGGCACATACCTCAATATTATCAAAGCCATCTATGAAAAACCCACCGCAAATATCATTCTCAATGGAGAAAAACTGAAAGCTTTTCCGCTAAGGTCGGGAACACGGCAGGGATGTCCGTTATCACCACTGCTATTCAACATAGTACTAGAAGTCCTAGCCTCAGCAATCAGACAACAAAAGGAAATTAAAGGCATCCAAATTGGCAAAGAAGAAGTCAAACTATCACTCTTCGCAGATGATATGATACTATATGTGGAAAACCCAAAAGACTCCACTCCAAAACTGCTAGAACTTGTACAGGAATTCAGTAAAGTGTCAGGATATAAAATCAATGCACAGAAATCAGTTGCATTTCTCTACACCAACAACAAGACAGAAGAAAGAGAAATTAAGGAGTCAATCCCATTTACAATTGCACCCAAAACTATAAGATACCTAGGAATAAATCTAACCAAAGAGACTAAGAATCTATACACAGAAAACTATAAAGTACTCATGAAAGAAATTGAGGAAGACACAAAGAAATGGAAAAATGTTCCATGCTCCTGGATTGGAAGAATAAATATTGTGAAAATGTCTACGCTACCTAAAGCAATCTACACATTTAATGCAATTCCTATCAAAGTACCATCCATTTTTTTCAAAGAAATGGAACAAATAACCCTAAAATTTATATGGAACCAGAAAAGACCTCGAATAGCCAAAGCAATATTGAAAAAGAAAGCCAAAGTTGGTGGCATCACAATTCCGGACTTCAAGCTCTATTACAAAGCTGTCATCATCAAGACACAAAAACAGACACATAGATCAATGGAACAGAATAGAGAGCCCAGAAATAGACCCTCAACTCTATGGTCAACTAATCTTCGACAGAGCAGGAAAGAATAGCCAATGGAAAATAGACAGCCTCTTCAACAAATGGAGTTGGGAAAATTGGACAGCCACATGCAGAAAAATGAAATTGGATCATTTCCTTACACCACACACGAAAATAGACTCAAAATGGATGAAGGATCTCAACGTGAGAAAGGAATCCATCAAAATCCTTGAGGAGAACACAGGCAGCAACCTCTTCGACCTCAGCCGCAGCAACATCTTCCTAGGAACATCGCCAAAGGCAAGGGAAGCAAGGGCAAAAATGAACTATTGGGATTTTATCAAGATCAAAAGCTTTTGCACAGCAAAGGAAACAGTTAACAAAACCAAAAGACAACTGACAGAATGGGAGAAGATATTTGCAAATGACATATCGGATAAAGGGCTAGTGTCCAAAATCTATAAAGAACTTAGCAAACTCAACACCCAAAGAACAAATAATCCAATCAAGAAATGGGCAGAGGACATGAACAGACATTTCTGCAAAGAAGACATCCAGATGGCCAACAGACACATGAAAAAGTGCTCCACATCACTCGGCATCAGGGAAATACAAATCAAAACCACAATGAGATACCACCTCACACCAGTCAGAATGGCTAAAATTAACAAGTCAGGAAATGACAGATGCTGGCGAGGATGCGGAGAAAGGGGAACCCTCCTACACTGTTGGTGGGAATGCAAGCTGGTGCAACCACTCTGGAAAACAGCATGGAGGTTCCTCAAAATGTTGAAAATAGAACTACCCTATGACCCAGCAATTGCACTGCTGGGTATTTACCCTAAAGATACAAACGTAGTGATCCGAAGGGGCACGTGCACCCGAATGTTTATAGCAGCAATGTCTACAATAGCCAAACTATGGAAAGAACCTAGATGTCCATCAACAGACGAATGGATAAAGAAGATGTGGTATATATACACAATGGAATACTATGCAGCCATCAAAAGAAATGAAATCTTGCCATTTGCGACGACGTGGATGGAACTAGAGGGTATCATGCTTAGCGAAATAAGTCAATCGGAGAAAGACAACTATCATATGATCTCCCTGATATGAGGGAGAGGAGATGCAACATGGGGGGTTAAGGGGGTAGGAGAAGAGTAAATGAAACAAGATGGGATTGGGAGGGAGACAAACCATAAGTGACTCTTAATCTCACAAAACAAACTGAGGGTTAATGGGGGGAGGGGGGTTGGGGGGGTGGGATTATGGACATTGGGGAGGGTATGTGCTATGATGAGTGCTGTGAAGTGTGTAAACCTGGCAATTCACAGACCTGTACCCCTGGGGATAAAAATATATGTTTATAAAAAATAAAATTAAAAAAAAAATAAAATTAAAGAAAATTAAAGAAAAAAAAAACACTTTTCTAAAAATTAAAAAAAAAAAAAGAAAAAAAAAGAAAAGGGGATTCCAGACAGATGAAGTCATTTCTATGAGGGCACAGAAAAAGCCTAAGGTTTACAAGAATTGTAAACTATCCAGTGTAACCAGAATACAAGTAGTGATTTTTGAGAGATGAAGCTAGAAAAGCAATCTTTGTGCTAAAAATGAAAGGCTGTGAACTATAGGCTACCTGTTTGCAGCCTACAGAGATGTCTGGTTTGCCTTTACTCTGTTTAGTTTTTAGTTACTGACGTTTAAAAATAGGATATTTCTTATAGAAGTCTCAAATTCCCCTTATTCTCAAAAAACAGGAAGATCTGACAACACTAGGCGCACATTCTTATATGTCAACAATGATCTGAAGCTGAGTGATAACTGTCCTCTTCAGTGAAGCATACATTCTAGAGAACTGTCACAGTCCTCCACTCCTGATTATATCAAACCAAAGACTGTTTCACAAGGAGTCAGTACATAGCATTATGGTTAAGAATGAATTTAGGCTCTGAAGCCAAATTGTCCAGATTTAACTCTGACTCTTCAGATCTTAGGCAGGTTAGTAATACACTTTGGCTTTTATTTCTTCATCTATTTAATGGAGATAATAATCTCACCTACCTTAAAGGGATTAAGTGAAATAAGGTTTATACTTAAATGCTTAAAACAGTATATAGCAATGGCAACCAGTAAATATCTGTTGCTATTAATATTAATATTTATGTTACTTGTTTGATTATCTATAGGCATTTGATTTATAATCCCTAGACTGGCCAATAATGGAAGCCACTGAAGAACTTCACGCATGAGAATGATATGAGATTTGCATTTTGATATATTCACTGTTGATATAAGGTTAAGATGGTGGAAGAGTATGGCAACCCTAAGCTTGCTTCTTCCCTCAAAAACAGCTAGATAAATATCAATCCATCCAAATGTCATTCAGAACACCCAAGAAGTCAATCTGAGGACTGAAAGAACAAAGCTACATGTATACAAGCACAAAAGGTGACCAACTCAAGGAAAGCGGGAGCTGCAGAGTTGATCTTGGGGAGAAAAGAGCCATGGGAGCTGTGGAGGGGTAGGAGCTCTGATTGCAGAGAGAGGAGCAAAAGAGAGAGAATGAGAGAGAGAGAAAGAGTAAAAAAGAGAAGGAGAAGGGGCAAAATGGCTGAGTAGGAGATCCTGGTTCTACCAGTCCCCTGAATTGAGCTAAATATCTATCAGAACACTCTGCACACCCATGAAATCAACCTGGCATGTAAGATTATACACTTCTAGATCTCTCTACAGGAGCAGAAGACACCAGTGGAGAGGTACAGTGGAGTGGGAGCGCTTGAGACTGATATCAGAGATAAACAGAAGGGGGAGAAAGCCACCAGAAGCGACCCATTGGAAAGTACCCCAATAAGAAAATGCCCTGTGCCTGGAGACCAGCATTAACTTGGAGTCAGGTTAAAAGCACTCAAAAAGAACAAAGGGTCTTAAGGCGCAATTGGTGGAATCAGGCACAGACCTAAGCCCACAGTCCCAGGGCGGTCACAGCCGGCGCCCACCCATGTCTGAGAGATCCTGGTGGGGGCCCCAGTTGGTGGTCCTTGAGGCCGTGGCTTTCTGCTGCTTCCACCACCACTGGGGCTGTGCACATCCCTGCCTGTGCCTAAGAGAGCCTGATGCAGGCTTCTGCCAGAGGTTCCTGGACCCTCAGCCTTCTGTGACCTGCGCTAAAGGGTCTGAGTGCACCTGACAAGGGCATGGACTCCAGACAGCGGTCCGGGCAATGGCAGCCACTGGCATCAGGCTTGTCCAGACCAATACCATGGCAGTTTTAATGGCACGGGGGTACAGGGACAAGCGGGGGCCTCGGGTGACCACTGAGATGGTGGCTGGGAGTGTGCACCACCTGTGGGAGATTGAGGTATTCAACGAAGTTCCCAGAAGGGCAGTCTGTGTGTTCTGGACCATCCAGAGGGGAGCAGACTGAGGATTCTCTCTGAGGCATTGGTCTGGATGCTGACAGTTTACTTTGCGCTAACCCTCCAAAAAGCCGCAAAAAGCCGCCAAAGAACAAAAACCTCCAGAGAACAAAAGCCTGAAAAACCGGTTTCCACAGAGCCCAGCCCCTTGAAAGAGGGCAGAGTGACTCACCCCAAGCAAGACTGACTAAAAAACAACGCGGCGGGCCCCTCCTCCAGAAGACAAGCCAAAAGAACAAGAGGACAATAACCACAGGGTCCCCATAAAACTGTAAAACCCCAACATCAGGGGAAAACAATATATTAAGCTCCCAGTATTGTCCCCAAACCTGTATATTTCATAGATACAACTTTTTGTTTTAATTTGTTCTCATGATTCTTCTTTTTTAAATTTACTTACCATTACAACTAGACGTTTAATACAACATATTAACTTTTTAACTTGAACTTTTTTCATACATATACCTGTGTTTCTTTTTCTTTTTTTTAAATAGATATATATAGATATAAGCTTCAAGGTAATCCTTTTTCCCTATTCAATACTACCCCTATATATAAACCAGTTTTTAATTTCCCTGTATCTCTGGAAAGTTGAGCCCAATAACAAAAGTAACAAGATACACCCAGGAAGAACTGAAATAACCTTTCTCACACACATCAAGAGTTTATAACCTCCTTCCCATCTTATTCTTCTGTCAGTGTTTCTATGTATTTACTTTTGTTTTTGTACTATATAAATCTTATTCTTGAGGTTCATTTTGGATGGGTTTTTTTTTTCCTTTTATTTTTGTTGGTCTTTTTGTTTGTTCGTTTTTGTTTATATACCTTATAAATCTTACTTTTGGGGCTCATTTTGGTTGGGTCTTTTTTCTTTTTCTTTTTTTTTTCCTCTTTTTCTCTCTCTCTTTTGGTGGTGTCTTCCGATTGCTCTAAAACTTTCTAAGGTGCACCTTGGCTGGATCGTGGTTTGATATATTCAGCTATACATTCCCTCAACCACCTCTCACCAAAATGACTAGAGGAGGAACACCCCACAGAGGAAAAATTCAGAGACTGTGACCTCTGCCACAGATTGGATATGGACATAAAACAACATGTCGGAACTGGAATTCAGGGTAACAATTATCCAGGCAGTGGCTAGGATGGAGAAGACCATTAGTGGCAACATAGAATCTCTAAGGGCAGAAGTGAGAGCTGATCTGGCAGAACTTAAAAATGCTATCATTGAGATCCAATCTAATCTAAATACTCTAACAGCTAGGGTAAATGAGGCAGAAGATCAAATTAGTGATCTAGAAAACAAAATGATAGAAAAGAAGGATCAGGAGGAGGACTGGAACAAACAGAAGCTATGAAAACAGAATTAGGGAAATAAATGATGCCATGAAGCTTTCCAATGTCAGAATTATTGGGATCCCTGAGGGAGTGGAGAGAGAGAGAAGACTAGAAGATATAGATCACAATGCTCTGAAACTGGGATTTAACCACAGGAAAAAGTTTGGAAAGAATTCAAACACTTAGAAACTAAAGGTCATCCTGCTCAAAAATGTTTGGATCAATCAGGAAATCAAAGAAGAACTTAAACAGTTCATGAAAACCAATGAGAATGAAGACACATCGGTGCAAAACCTACGGGATATGGCAAAGGTGGTCCTAAGGGGAAATACATGCCATCCAAGCCTCACTCAAAAAAACTGAAAAATCCCGAATACAGCAACTCTCCTTATACATTAAAGAACTAGAAAAATCAACAATAAATTAAGCCAACCCCATGCACAAGAACAGAAATAATTAAGATTGGAGCAGAGATCAATGAGTTAGAAACTAGAGATATGGTAGAACACATCAATGAAACTAGAAGCTGGTTTTTTGAAAGAATAAGATTAATAAACCACTGGCCAAACTAATCCAAAAGAGAGGACCCAAATTAATAAAATTATGAATGAAGGGGGAGAGATCATGACCAACACCAAGGAAATAGAAACAATCATCAGAAATTATTATCAACAGCTATATGCCAGTAAGTTAAGCAATGTAGAAGAAATACATGCATTCCTAGAAACCTATAAACTTCTTCCAAGACTGAAACAGGAAGACACTGACAACCTGAAAAGACCAGTATCTAGTAATGAGATTGAAGGAGTGATCAAAAACCTCCGAAAAAACAAGAGTCCTGGACGTGATGGATTCCCTGAGGAATTCTACCAAACATTCAAAGAAGAAATAATATGTATTCTCCTGAAGTTGTTTAAAAAAATAGAAACAAAAGGAAAACTTCCAGACTCTTTCTATGAAGCCAGCATTACTTGATCCCCAAACCAGGCAAAAACCCCATCAAAAAGAATTTCAGACAAATATGGACACCAAGATTCTCAACAAGATCCTAGCTAATAGGATCCAATAGTACATTAAAAAGATTATCCACCATGACCAGGTGGGGTTTATCCCTGGGATTCAAGTGTGGTTCAACATTCACCGATCAATCATTGTGATAGAACAAATCAATAAGAGAAGAGACAAGAACCACATGGTTCCCTAAACTGATGCAGAAAAAGCATTTGACAAAATACAGCATCCGTTCCTGATTAAAACTCTTCAAAGTATAGGGATAGAGGGAATATTCCTCAACTTCATAAAATCTACCTATGAAAAACCCACAGCGAATATCATTCTCAATGGGGAAAAACTGACAGCCTTCCCATTGAGATCAGGCATGACAAGGATGCCCACTCTCACCACTGTTGTTCAACAAAGTACTAGAAGTCCTACTAACAGGAGTCAGAGAACAAAAAGAAATAAAAGGCATTCAAACTGGCAAAGAAAAAGTCAAACTCTCTCTCTTCACAGATGACATGATACTTTATATGGAAAGCCCAAAGACTCCACCCACAAACTACTAGAATTCATACAGCAATTCAGTAATGTGGCAGGATACAAAATCGATGTGCAGAAATCAATACCTTTCTTATACACTAACAATGAAAATACAGAAAGGGAAATTAGAGAATCGATTTCATTTATCATAACACCAAGAACCATAAGATACCTGAGAATAAACCTAAGCAAAGAGGTAAAAGATCTGTACTTGAGGAACTACAGAACACTCATGAAAGAAATTGAAGAAGACACAAAAACATGGAAGAGCATTCCATGCTCATGAACTGGAAGAATAAACATTGTTAAAATGTTTATACTGCCCAGAGCAATCTATACTTTCAATGCCATCCCGATCAAAATTCCATGGGCATTTTTCAAAGTTCTGGAACAAACAATCCTAAAATTTGTATGGAACCAGAAAAGACACCGAATCGCTAAGGAAATGTTGAAAAAGAAAAACAAAGCTGGGGGCATCACATTGCCTGATTTCAAACTTTACTACAAGGCTGTGATCACCAAGACAGCATGGTACTGGCACAAAAATAGACACACAGACCAATGGAACAGAGTAGAGAGTACAGATGTGGGCCCTCAACTCTCTGGTCAAATAATCTTTGACAAAGCAGGAAAAAATATCCAGTGGAAAAAAAGACAAGTCTCTTCAATAAATGGTGCTGGGAAAATTGGACAGCTATGTATAGAAGAATGAAACTTGACCATTTTCTTACACCATACACAAAGATAAACTCGAAATGGATGAAAGACCTCAACGTGAGGCAGGAATCTATCAAAATCCTAGAGGAGAACATAGGCAGTAACTTCTTTGACATCGGTCACAGCAACTTCTTTCAAGTAGGTCTCCAGGGGCGCCTGGGTGGCTCAGTGGTAAAGCCTCTGCCTTCAGCTCGGGTCGTGGTCTCGGGGTCCTGGGATCGAGCCCCGCGTCGGGCCCTCAGCTCAGCGGGGAGCCTGCTTCTCCTCTCTCTCTGCCTGCCTCTCTGCCTACTTGTGATCTCTGTCTGTCAAATAAATAAATAAAATCTTAAAAAAAAAAAAAAGATAGGTCTCCAAAGGCAAAGGAAACAAAAGTGAAAATGAACTTTTAAGACTTCATCAAGATAAAAAGCTTCTGCACAGCAAAGGAAACAGTCAACAAAACAAAGAGGCAACCCATGGAATGGGAGAAGATATTTGCAAATGACACTACAAAGGGTTGATATCCAAGATCTATAAAGAACTCTTTAAACTCAACACCCAAAAACCAGATAATCGCATCAAAAAATGGCCAGAAGACATGGATACTTCTCCAAAGAAGACATGCAAATGGCTAACAGACACATGAAGAAATGTTCATCATCATTAGCCCAGAGAAATTCAAATCAAACCACACTGAGATACCACCTTACACCAGCTGGAATGGCCAAAATTAACAGGACAGGAAACAAGTGTTGGAGAGTATGTAGAGGAAGGGGAACCCTCTCACACTGTTGGTGAGAATGCAAGGTGGTGCAGTCGCTTTGGAAAACAGTGTGGAGATTCTTCCAAAAGTTAAAAATAGAGCTACCCTATAACCCTGCAATTGCACTACTGGGTATTTACCCCAAAGATACAGATGTAGTGAAAAGAAGGGCCATCTGTACCCCACTGTTCAGAGCAGCAATGGCCACAGTCACAAAACTGTGGAAAGAGGCAAAATGCCCTTTAACAGATGAATGGATAAAGAAGATATGGTCCATATATACAATGGAGTATTATGTAGCCATTAGAAAGGATGAATACCCAACTTTTGTATCAACATGGATAGGAATGGAGGAGATTATGGTGAGTAAAATAAGTCAAGCAGAAAGTCAATTATCATATGGTTTCACTTACTTGTGGAGCCTAAGGAATAACATGGAGGACATCAGGAGACGGAAAGGAAAAGTGAATTGGGGGAAATCGGAGGGGGAGATGAACCATGAGAGACTGTGGACTCCGAGAAACAAACTGAGAGTTTTGGACAGAAGACGGGTAGTGGGATGGGTGAGCCTCGTGGTGGGTATTAAGGAGGGCACATATTGCATGGAGAACTGGGTATGGTGCATAAACAATGAATCTTGGAACACTGGAAAAATAAAATTAAATTTAAAAAAAAGAGTAAAAAAGAATAAAAACACAGGGGACTGCACCAAAAAACCCTTCCCCAAAACCACTGATTGAGGAAAGGAGAAAGTTTAAATACTGCATTTTTTATAAATAGCGGAGTACAGAGTCTGAAGTTTCAGAGCTCAACACCATCACCAAGGTCACGACTGATGGCCTTAGTAGGGCTTCCTGTAGGGACGAAGGGTGGAGACCAGGGAGTGGGCAGCCTGGTCGGAGGATGCCCTGGGTCCCACAGGGAGAAAGAGTTCCCTTGCTTGGAGTGCATTTGGCAGAGATTATATGGCCTCAGTGGGGGTAAAGACCCTGCAGGTGCCATTGAGCTGCCCTCTTCAGCAGCACAGGAACAAAGAAGATGGCTGAGGGCAGCAAACCTTGGCAGCGGCTTTGTGCTATGATTTACTCTAAACTCCAAGCCACTGTGCAGTTGTGTGGCAGTTTTCTGGGACTAACCAGCACCAGCCACAGTGCAGCGAGATCCGCCCCCAGAGGATCAGTGCAGGTCCAGCCTCAGGGGGTCTCTGAAGTTTGGAGTTTTGAAACTTAGCCACGCCTGAGGTAAAATACAGGAGTGCTGTACCGCATGGCAGTCATCCAGCCTGGACACAGACAGGGTGAAGGTGGGGATCTGATGGAAGCTGGAGACAAAGGAGGGGTAACTGTTTGCTTGTCTTTGAGGACTTCCTGAGGAGTGATGGGCATGAGCTCTCAGTCCTGAAATAAGAGTGGGTTGAAGCCATTCCCCCACCCCAACTCTAGCCCCCATCAACACTGACTAACTTCAGTGAGCACCACCAAGTGGAAGCCAGAGCTGCTTACACCAAGCTCTACCTCCCTGCACCCTGCAGATGCATCTCCAATAGGACAAGTCCACCTGAGAATGACCCTCCTCCAGAAGACAGCAGCAGGCCCCTCCTCCAGAAGACCAGCACAAACCACTTGCCCACACCAAATCTACCAGTCATAGAGCACTGCAAAGCTTCAGCTCTAGGAGAAGCAGGATCTAGCTTCTTTGGGGGTTTTCTTGGGTTTTTTGTTTTCTTTTTTGTTTTTAATTCAGAAAACATTTTATTTTTTAGATCAACATTCTCATAACAGACCAAAACACACCTAGGATCTAGCATTCTTTTTTTTTTTTTTTTAAAGATTTTATTTATTTATTTGACAGACAGAGATCACAAGTAGACAGAGAGGCAGGCAGAGAGAGAGGGAAGCAGGCTCCCTGCTGAGCAGAGAGCCCGATGCGGGACTCGATCCCAGGACCCTGAGATCATGACCTGAGCCGAAGGCAGCGGCTTAACCCACTGAGCCACCCAGGCGCCCCAGGATCTAGCATTCTTTATTTTAATTTTATTTTATTTGGACCTCCAAAACGATAAGATAGAGGAATTCACCCCAAAAGAAAGAAAAGGAAGAAGTGACAGCCAGGCATTTAATCAAAACAGATATAAGTAAGATGTCTAAACTAGAATTTGAAACAAGAATTACAAGGATACTACCTGGACTTGGGGGGGGGGGAAGCATAGAAGACACTAGAGAATCCCTTAGTACAGAGATAAAAGAACTAAAAACTAGTCTGGCCGAAATGTTTTAAAAACGCTATAACTGAGATGTCAATCAGAATGGATGCCTCAACAACAAATGGATGAATCAGAGGAATAAATCAGTGATGGAGAAAATAAATGGAAAATAATGAAACTAAGAAGAGGGAAAGAAACGTACTGGATCACAAATGTAGATGTAGGGAACTCAGCAATTCCTTAAAGTGTAATAACATTCATATCCATATATGAATATCCAATAATCCAATAACATTAACATATCCAACTTCATAGAAGTTCCAGAAGATGAAGAGAGAGAAAAGGGGGCAGAAGGTTTGTTTGTGTTGAAAACTTCCCCTAATCTGAGGAAAGAAACAGACGACAAAATCCAAGAAGCACAGAGAACTCCCATTAAATTCAACGAAAGCTGGCCATTACAAAGGCATATCATAGCCAAATTCACAACATACACAGAGAAGGAAAGACTCCTGAAAGTAGCAAGGGGAGAAAAGTCCTTAACTTACAAGGGAAAACAGAGTCAGGTTCACAGCAGATCTGTCCACAGAAATTTCGCAGGTCAGAAGAAAGTGGCAGGATATATTCAACATGCTGAATGGGAAAATATGTAACCAAGAATACTTTATCAAGCAAGGCTGTCATTCAGAATAGAAGGAAAGATAGTTTCCCAGACAAGCAAAACATAAGGGAGTTCGTGACCACTAAACCAGCCCTGCAAAATATATTAAGGGGAACTCTGAGTAGGGGGCAAAAGACCAAAGCAACAAAGACTAGAAAGGAATAGAGAACATCTCCAAAAACACCACCTTTACAGGTAATACAATGGCACTAAATTCATATCTATCAATAATCACTCTGAAAGTAAATGGACAAGATGCTCCATACAAAAGACAGAAGGTATCAGAATGGATAAAAAACAAGACCCATCTGAAATACTCACTGCTACTTCTTAGGAGAAAAAGATTGAAACAAGACAAGATTACAGGCAAGATAACCTATTCACAGATAGCAAAAGTAACACAAATGAGAAATTAGGTGACCTGAACTAAGGAAGAGTAATGATGATAGAGAGAATGAACTAGAGAAAGATTTAAATGATAAAAACAACAAGATCTGGTAGCCCTCTGAAGGTAGAGAATGATGGAAGTCTCTCACTGTACAACAAAGAGCAGACAAAGGTAGCACTGACTAAAACTGAATGACTAAAACAGAGGAAGAGGGCAAGTTTGAATGGGGAGAAAATGAATTAATGTTACATATGCTGAGCTTGAGGTATGTGTAGGAGTCTGGATCTGGAGCTCACCAGGGAGTTGTCAACTGCAGCTAGAGATTTGGGAATCATCAGAGAATAGGTGAGTTGAAGTTATGGGAAAGAAGATAAAATTGAGAAGGAGCAGGAACAAAGAACAACTCCAAGAATGGTGAAAGGAAGAGGTGAATGAAAAGGAACGTTAAAAATAAGTGGAAAAGAGATAGGAGGGAAACCAGAATATGATGGTTTCATCAAAGTCAAGAAAAGAATATTTCATGACTTAATTGAATGTCTAAATAGAACGCTCATTACAGAATTTGCCTACTAAGAACAAAATGACGGAAGTCATTTATATTGCCCAGAAATACTACTCATACATGACGTCCTCTCATTTTAAAACACATACAATTTTTTTTTCTGCTTAAAAAGAAGTAATATATTTTAGGAAAATAATAGCTACCATACGCATCATCTTAGCTTTTCAACATAGCAAAGTACTAATTTGGTGTTTCAGTCATTTTATCTGCCTTAATTATCATTTTCCAAGTATTTCCTATGGCAGTTTAAAATCACAGCTTATGCTTAGATTCTCACATTCACTCACTCATCCAACAAATATTTACTAAATGGTTACCACGTGAAATCAATGTTTTTTAGGGACTTGGAAGAAAACAAAGATTCATTCATATAAGATGTACCTTCTCTATGCAATGGCATTTGTGTTGAGTTTTGTAAAAGTAATCCAAGGAACCTATAGTCTTCTGGGGAGATATTTACTGGTCTGTGTGTATCATGCTCAGTGCAGGTGATAAAATAAGAAGACAAACAGGATTCAGATACCTGCAAAAATTCCTTTCCCATAAACTGTTTTAGAGTTAAGGTAATACAAAATGCTCCAAGTTTCTTTTAGGACAGGTATAATATATGTAAAATAATAAAACCCTAAGGGGAAAATCATATAAGTAAAAAGGAAATAATCTAAAGTTGGTATCAGACATTTTATTGTTTTCCTAAAATTATCATGAAAAATTTCTGTAAAGAAATATACTATTCCACTGCCTCTATAAAGCTCTTTGCACATATCCATACAAACATCAAGTCTTTTCGGTCTTCCTTTTTATGATCTGAGTTTCTAACTACACAACTCTGACTCTCTTCAAAAAGTCTAGTCTACAACAAAAATCAATTTGTGATGTGTTTTGTGTAATAAGCTCAACTCCATTTTCTCTTTCATGAGTGAAGAACCCAAATAGTTTAATAAGATTTTCTTTACGTTAATCAACATAGAACTGAGAAAAGATTCCAAGTCCATCTAACATCTAATAAGGTAGTTAAAGCTATTATTCCCTTGGCTATACTTCAGGACAACTGTGGTTTGGGTCTAATAAACTGCCAACATTCTCAAAGAACATTATATAGAAATGATCACAATATAAGACATAAAGATTCAAACCAAAGCAATAGCTTTCTTGAATTCCCAAAAAGAAAATAACCAATTTACCAGAAAATAAGATAATTGGATATTTAACATATCCATTCCACAATCATTTACTGAGCATATTATGTAGCAGGTAGACACTAGGGATACATGTAAAATGATACAAGTCCTAGAGGAACTGATAATTTAGAAACGGAGATATTAAAAGAAAACCTACCATTATGGCAATGAGACAAGTGTCAAAACAGAACTATAGATGAATTATTATGAGAAAGGGAAAACCACCCATTTAAGTGAAAGGCTACCAGGAGAGGGCAACAAGGTAAAAGTACCACCATGAGTCATTAAGTAAATAATGGAGAAATGGCAAACATTTAAACATGCTCAAAACTCTCCTAACTTAACAAAACAAACAAAAATAACCCGTTTGACTATATCCACATATAGCTTGTGCTCTCTCTCCACATTCATTCTTGACAGTTCTCTCTGCTATTTCCTCATTGCTCTCTCATTTCTCATCCCACTATAATCTGCTTCTGATTCTCCAACTAAACATAAGCAACTTCCTTATTATTATTCCTTATACTGTAAATAACCAGGAGTCCTCAGGAGATTTATAGCTAACTCATTTTTAGGGGTCAAGATCCTTTTGAAAACCTGGTTACAGGCTATGGAACTTCTCAGAAAAAAAACTGCACATATACATACAAAAATTTCCTATATCATTTTAGGAGATTCATGGATTCCTAATAATGAACTCCTAAATCACAAATTAAAAAGCCTTGGTCTGAAAAAACTATCAAAGACTACTGGGGTCACATCATCAGAACACAAGCCAACACAAACCAAACACAAGTGTTTATACAGTTAGTGTTCTACATCAGAAATAAAAGACATCAACTTTGTTAAAAATCCATGCATTGATAATACTAATAAAAAAGCAAACATCTCTGGAGGATGCTAAAAAAAAAAAACCAAACACTCCATAGAGATGCCTTGCTGGCTCAGTCAGTACGGCATGTGACTCTTGATCTCAGGATTATCAATTCCATGCCGGGTATAGAGATTAGTTTTGTTTTGTTTTGTTTTTTTAAGATTTTTTATTTACTTATTTGACAGACAGAGATCACAAGTAGGCAGAGAGGCAGGCAGAGAGAGAGGAAGGAAAGCAGGCTCCCTGCTAAGCAGAGAGCCTGATGTAGGGCTCGATCCCAGGACCCTGGATCACGACCTGAGCCGAAGGCAGAGGCTTTAACCCACTGAGCCACCCAGGTGCCCTAGAGATTAGTTTAAAATAAAATCTTTAAAAGAAAAACACACACACACATACAAAAGACAAACAAACAAAAAAACAGAACAATCTAGGCAATCATCCATAGCCTCTAATGTCACAAAAGAGAGACACCTGGAATCTGTCTTGTGACGAAAAGTACGTTACACCATCCATGAGGTGTTTTTTCCAAAATAAAAAGAAATAAGAAGCAATCTAGGTGCTTAGATCTATCCGCCACTTTGCAGGAAACACATGGGAACAGAACATATTATTAAAGGATGCCATGGGGATGCAAGTAGTAAAGTACAGACAAAAGATCCAGATTCTTCAACAAATAAAATGTAAAAGGAGTGGGTAAACCCATAGATTTGAAAGAGAAATAACCACCAAATCCAAGGTATAGACCTTGTCTGGATCCCAAACCAAATAAACCAACTGTAAGAAATCATTTATAACAACTACAAAAATCTGAACACTGACTTGGTATCTAATGATATTAAAGCAAAACTGTCCATTAAAAAATAGGTTCATAGTACTGTGGTTATGTTTACTGAACAAATCTTTATCTTCTAGAGATATATACTAAAGACTATATAGATGAAATGATGATGTCTGGGAGTTGCTTTGAAATAACCCAGAGTAGGAGGAAGAATGAAATAGGAGAGAGTATAAATAAAACATGAGTTGAGGGCGCCTGGGTGGCTCAGTGGGTTAAAGCCTCTGCCTTTGGCTCAGGTCATGATCCTTGGGTCCTGGGATCGAGCCCCACATCGGGCTCTCTGCTCAGCGGGGAGCCTGCTTCCCTTCCTCTGCCTGCCTCTCTGCCTACTTGTGATTTCTGTCAAATAAATAAATAAAATCTAAAAAAAAAAATGAGTTGATAATTGGTGGGTATCCGAAGTTTCATTAAACTCTGCTCTTTATTGTTATATATGGTTGAAATATTCCAAAATAAACAGTTTATTCTTATAAAGCCTTGGTTTATGACAAAGCAAGACTGAAATATTTCCTTTCTTAAAGTGAGTGAGAAATAATAAGCAATCTTCTATCTCTAGATGCTGGGTGCAGAAGATAGTCTATAATCACTAGTACAGGATGTTCCACTGAATCCTGGAATCTCTATCCTATAAGGCATGATTGAAGAGAATCATGATACTCCTCAAAGATTGACATGGGAAAGAACAATGACATGATCCAAATCTGAGTAAGTGACTCTTCCTAAAAAAGATGATGATTTTGTGTTTTAAATCCCAGAGGTAAAAGAGAAGGAAGAACTTTAGCCAAAGATATGTATAAGTTTTATGTGGAACTTCCAAGAGGACTTCTTTTTTTTTTTTTTTTTTAAGATTTTTATTTATTTTTTTGACAGAGATCATCACAAGTAGGCAGAGAGAGAGGCGGAAGCAGGCTCCCTGCTGAGCAGAGAGCCCAATGCGGGGCTCGATCCCAGGACCCTGAGACCATGACCTGAGTAGAAGGCAGAGGCTTTAACCCACTGAGCCACCCAGGCACCCCTCCAAGAGGACTTCTTAAAGTGCTCTTTTAGACTCAGACGTATTTTTTTTTTTTTTCAAGATTTTTTTATTTATTGACAGACAAAGATCACAAGTAGGCAGAGAAGCAGGCAGGGGCAGGAGTGGGAAGCAGGCTCCCCGATGAGCAGAGAGCCCAATGCAGGGCTCGATCTCATGACCTGAGCCAAAGGCAGTGGCTTAATCCACTGAGCCACCCAGGTGCCAACCCCAAGAGGGCTTCTTAAAAGAGCGAATTTCCTCTCTCAACTCTCCATCCTGCTGTCTTAATAAACAAGACTATGAAGGCCACAACTCCTGCAACTTCCTTGAAACATGAAGATGAGAGCCACATCATAGCACTACAGTCCTGTGAAGTAGAAGGACCTGACCTGCCTACCTTCAGACTTCCTACATGAAAAAATTTAAAAAAATCTATCTGTCTTACTTAAGATACTGTGTGATCTAGGGTTTCTTTTCTATTCTACACAGCCAAGACTGATCCTAAGTTATAAAAAACAAAACACGAATACCTGAAAATAGTGACATATCATAAATTACTTTAAAGCTTATTTTTGGAGGCCAGTGATATGACAGGTATAATAACGAATAAAATAAATGAAAAGAGATAAAAGGAAAATAAACATGTGTCTTTAATATACTAACTGAAGCTTCTAATGAGACAACTGGTGTAAAAAAAAGGTCTTTTAACCTAAATACAGTGCTAAACACTAAAAAGCTCAAGGTAAATTTCTGCATCACCTATTTTAAAACCATGGGAGCATTTAACATTCTACTACATGCAAACAGTATTTCCTTCACTTTCCCTTCCTCTTCTAATAACAACCAGTAACTAAATAGATACACAAATACATATTACAATAAAAACACAAATACAATAAAGACCAGTGCCTATTAACCCTAATGTCAATAGGGATTACAAAAGAAAAATTATATTAACAACTCCAATTATTCTATTCTACAACTTCCCACCTTCTTAAAAAAAAAAAAAAGAAAGAAAGCTATCTGAGAAAAATTCAAATAATTTATTGTAATTAAGCTCTAAACTCCCTAGCAATTAAATAAAGATCTCTATCTACTAATACATAAAGGTTTCTACTTAGTTCTCAATGTGTGACAAACTAAAAAAAAATTAATAAAGAGTGGCAAATTTTTTCTGGCCCCAAATTCTTTTTTTTTTTTAAGATTTTATTATTTATTTGACAGACAGAGATCACCAGTAGGCAGAGAGGCAGGCAGAAAGAGAGAGAGAGAGAGAGAGGAGGAAGCAGGCTCCCCGCTGAGCAGAGAGCCTGATGTGGGGCTCGACCCCAGAACCCTGGGATCCTGACCCGAGCTGAAGGCAGAGGCTTTAACCCACTGAGCCACCCAGGCGCCCCCTGCCCCAAATTCTAAGAGGAATTTATGACTACAATGACAGTGAGCATAACTATCACACAATACAGTATCTTTGAAGCTGTTTTATAAAAATAGATAATCCAATATTGAATTCTTATGAAGTTTTAAAAAATATAAATCATAGACATTTTTTAAGATTTTTATTTATTTATTTGATAGACAGCATGAGCGAGGAGAAGGTCAGAGGGAGAAGCAGACCACCTGTGGAGCTGGGAGCCTGGTGCGGGACTCGATCTCAGGACTCTGGGATCATGATCTGAGCCGAAGGCAGTTGGCTAACCAACTGAGCCACCCAGGTTCCCCTAAATCATAGATTTTTTTAAAGCAATTCTAACTGAAGTTAATGACTCTTAAATACTTAGCTCTGTGGTTCCCCAAAGGTAAAGTCCATGTTTTATTCATCTTTGCATCATCAGCATCTAGCAAAGAAGCTGGCACATAGCAGGTACTCATTAAATATTTCTTGAGGTACGCCTGGGTGGCTCAGTTGGTTGAGCTTCTGAAGCCTTTGGCTCAGGTCGTGATCCCAGGGTCCTGGAACCCAGTCCTGCATAGGGCTCCATGCTCAGTGGAGAGCCTGCTTTTCCCTCTCTCTCTGTCTGCTGCTCTCCCTGCTTGTGCTCTCTCTCTCTCTGATAAATAATCTAAAAAACTTGTTTTAATTAAAAAATATATTTATTGAATTGAATCAGGCAATGACTTTTACAACTAAGTACTACATAAGCAATTGTTGATTAAATTTGTCCCCTAAACAACACTTCTTTAATGATATTACTTTAAGGTACAGTTACAAACAATATTATAAATATTTATATGGATGTTTCTCTAGATCTATTCATTTAGACATTATTAAATTAAGTAGATCAATTTTCTTGACTCATATTTTAGTAAACAATTTAAGAATACGTTCCTAATTAATTTAATTTACTATGTTCAATTAATTCGATGTATTACGTCTTCTTCTGGTATTAACTTCTCCTTCTA
The DNA here is from genome assembly GCF_002288905.1 of Enhydra lutris kenyoni. Classification (NCBI taxonomy): domain Eukaryota; kingdom Metazoa; phylum Chordata; class Mammalia; order Carnivora; family Mustelidae; genus Enhydra; species Enhydra lutris. The sequence continues at coordinate 66,823,341 of NW_019154085.1, read as the reverse complement.
TTAAAGGCTAGTGTCAACAGTTGTCATCTCATGATAAGGGAGATGCACCAGTTACAGCTCTCAGACACTAATACAATAGGTCCTTTAAAATCAACTGAACTATTTTTCTCTTCAGATAAGTATAAATTATAGAAATAAGTCTATTTCTATATATCAAGCTTCCTTCATTTTAGCTTTTCAGATTTGTCATAATTATGCATATATGTAAAATGTATATTTAAATACAATTAATTAAATAAGTAAATATCTAACTATTTTAAAGACTTTATAAAACAAAGTAAAACTGTTTAAATTCCAAAATGTGATACTACTAGTATAATTAGAAGACCACAGTCAGGGAAAACCAACATAACTCCAAAGCAACTAGTTCCCTAAAATAAGGAAAACTAACTGAAGTAATACACACACGCACACAAAAACCTAAACAGCTTATAACTAATTTTGCAAAGAGATGAAATTCAATAAGGCTATTTAACGGGTACAAAATAAGTAATGAAATTCATATACATAGCCAACCCCCAAATAAGTAACATTCAAAAATATCTGAAATTTGGCAGTTCTTCAAGAAGTTAAACATAAAATGACCATGACCCTGCAAACCCACTTTTAGCTATGTACAGAAGAACTCAAGACAGGTATTCCAACAAAAACTTGTAAACAAATATCACAGTAGCACTACTCACAAGAGCCAAATCGTAGAAACAATCAAAATGTCTATCAAATGATGACTGGATAAACAAAATGTGGCATAGTCCTACAATGAAATATTACTCAGCCATGAAGAGAAATGAAGTACAACATATATAACAACATGGACGAACCTTCAAAACATTAACTGAAAGCAGACAAACACAAAAAGCCATATACTGTATAATTTTATTAATATGAAATATCTACTACAGGCAAATCCATAGAGTAAGGAAGCAGATTAGTGGTTTCTAGGAGTTGGGGAAAGAAGGAAATGGGAGTGATTGCTTAATGGGTACAAAATTTCTACTGGGCTAATGAAAATGTTCTGGAGCTAGATAATGGTGATGGTTGCATAACATATGAATGTACTGAACTGTACATTTTAAATTTTTAAAAAGGTGAATTTTATGTTTTTGTTAACGATATAATTATTTATTTTAGAAAGAGAGAGAGCACACATGAAGTGGGGGAGAGGCATTCAAGGAGAATCTCAAGCAGACTTGACACTAAGCATGGAGCCCAATGTGGGGCTCAATCCTAGGGCCCTGAGATTATAACCTGAGTTGAAATTAAGAGTTGGCAACTTAATCAACCAAGCCACTCACAGGTCCTGTGAATTTTATGTTTTATGAGTTTTATATTTAAAAACAATCCAAAATTATCAGATAGATTTAACAGATGAACTCAAATCATTTCATCCCAAAACAACAGAATAATATTCAAGTGCACATGGGATATTCTCCAGAATTGATCACATATTAGGCCATAAAACAAGCCTCAACAAATTCAAAAAGATCAAAGTAACAGCATGCATCTTTTCGACTACAACCACAAGAAAATATGAAACTGTAAGTCAAACACAAGAAAATATCTGGAAAGACCACAAAGAGATGGAGGTTAAATAACATGTTACTAAACACTGAATGCATCAACCAGGAAATAAAAGAAGAAATTAAAAAGTAAATGGAAACAGGGATGCTTGGGTGACTCGGTCAGATGGAAAACTGCCTTTGGCTCAGGTTGTGATTCTGGGTTCCTGGAATCAGGCCCAGTGTTGGGTTCCCTGCTCGGCAGGGAGCCTGCTTCTTACCCCCTGCTTGTGCACTCCACCACTCTCTCTCAAATAAATAAAAATCTTAAAAAAAAAAAAAGTACATGGAAACAAATGAAAATGAATGGTTCAAGACTTTTGGGATGCGGCAAAAGCATTTCTAAGAGGGAAGTTTGGAGCAATACAGGCTTACCTCAAGAAGCAAGAAAAAATCTCAAACAACCTAACCTTACACCTAAAAAAGCTAGAAAAACAACAAACAAACCTAAAACCAGCAAAAGGAAGAAGACAATAAAGATTAGAGCAGAAATAAATGATACAGAAACTAAAAAAATAAAACCAATAGAACAGATCAATGAAGACAGGAACAAGTTCACTGAGAAAAAAACTCAACAAAATTGATTAACCCCTAGCCAGACTTATCAAGAAAAAAAGAGAAGGCATTCAACTAAGTAGAATCACCAAAGAACCAACATCACAGAAATAAAATTATAAAAGAATATTATGAAAAGCTATATGTTGGGGTGCCTGTGTGGTGCAGTCATTAAGTGTCTGCCTTCGGGTCAGGTCATGGTCCCAGGGTCCTGAGTCCTGAGTCCCACATTGGGCTCCCTGCTCAGCGGGAAGCCTGCTTCTTCCTCTCCTACACAACCCCCGCCCCTTTGTGTTCCCTCTCTTACTGTCTCTCTCTGTCAAATAAATAAATAAAATCTTTTAAAAGAAAAGAAAAGCTATATGCCAACAAAATTGGACAACCTAGAACGAATGGATAAATTCCTAGAAATATATAAACTACAAAAACTGAAACAGGAAGAAACAGAAAATTTGAACAGACTGATTACCAGCAAAAAATTGAATCAGTAATCAAAACACTCACAATCAACAAAAGCCCAGGACCAGACGGCTTCATAGGCAAATTCTACCAAACATTTAAAGAATTAATACCCATTCTTCTCAAATATTCTAAAAAACAGAAAAAGAAAGAGTACTTCCAAATTCATTCTATGAGGCCAGCATTACCCTGATAGAAAAAAATGACAAAAACACCACACACACAAAAAAAGAATTAAAAGCCAATGTCTCTGATGAATATAGATGCAAAAATCTTCAACAAAACATCAGCAAATCAAATCCAACAATGCATTAAAAAAATAATTTACCACCATCAAGTGGGATATACTCCTGGTTTGCAAGGGTGGTTCAATATTAGCAAATCAATCATTATGATATATCATATTAATAAAAGAAAGCAAAGAACCATATGATCATTTTAATAGGTACAGAAAAAGCATCTGTCAAAGTACAATGTCCATTCATGATAGAAACCCTCGACAAAGTAGGTTAAGAGGGAACATACCTCAACATAATAAAGGCCATCTATGAAAAACCTATAGCTAACATCATCCCCAATGGGGAAAAACTGACAGCCTTTCACCTAAGGTCAAGACAAGACAAGGATATCCACTCTCACCACTTTTATTCAACACAGTACTAGAAGTCCTAGACACAACAATCAGACAACAAAAAGAAGTAAAAAGCATCCAATTCAATAAGGAAGAAATAAAACTTTCACTATTTGCAGATGATATGACATTGTATATAGAAAACCTGAAAGACTCCACCAAAAAACTGCTAGAACTGATAAATGAATTCAGTAAACTCCCAGGGTACAAAATCAACATTCAGAAATCTGGCATTTCTTTTTTTCTTTTTTTGTGGCATCTCTATACACCGATAATGAAGCAGCAGAAAGAGAAATCAAAAAAACAATCCCATTTACAACTGCACCAAAAATAATAAGATATCTAGGAATAAATCTAACCAGAGAGATGAAAGACCTGTACTCTGAAAACGAAAACACTGACTAAAGAAAGTGAAGATGACACAAAGAAATGGAAAAACATTCCATGCTTATGGATTGGAAGAATAAATATTGTTAAATTATCCATACTACCCAAAGCAATCTACATATTTAATGCAATCCCTATCAAAACACCAATAACATTTTTCACAGAGCTAGAATAAACAATCCTAAAATTTGCACGGAACCACAAAAGACCCCAAATAGCCAAAGCAACCTTGAAAATGAAAAGCAAAACTGGAGATGTCTCAAATCCGGACTTCAAGTTATATTACTAAACTGTTGTGATCAAAACAGTACGGTACTGGCACAAAAACAGACAATAGATCAGTAGAACAGAAAAGAAAACCCAGAACTACATGGTCAATTAAACTTTGACAAAGCAGAAAAGAATATCCAATGGGATATCCAAATGGTGCTGGGAAAACTTGATAGCAGCATGCAAAAGAATAAAACTGGACCACTTTCTTACACCATATGCAAAAATAAATTCAGAATGGATTAAGAACTTAAATGTGAGACCTGAAACAATAAAAATCCTAGAAAAAACACAGGCAGTAACTTCTTCGACATCGCCATTGTAACTTCTTTCTACATATGTCTCCTGAGGCAAGGTAAAGAAAAGCAAAAATGAACTATTGGGACTGCCTCAAAATAAAAACTAAAAGACAATGGACAGAATGGGAGAAGATAATTGTAAATGACATATCTGATAAAGGGTCAGTATCCAAAACCTATAAAGAACTTATACAACTCAATACCGAAAAAACAATCCAATTAAAAATGGGAAGAAGACGGGGTGCCTGGGTGGCTCAGTGGGTTAAAAGCCTCTGCCTTCAGCTCAGGTCTCGGTCCCAGGGTCCTGGGATCGAGCCCTGCATCAGGCTCTCTGCTTGGTGGGGAGCCTGCTTCCTCCTCTCTCTCTCTGCCTGCCTCTCCGCCTACTTGTGATTTCTGTCTGTCAAATAAATAAATAAAATCTTTAAAAAAAAAAATGGGAAGAAGACATGAATAGGCACTTTCCCAAAGAAGACCTCCAGATAGCCAACAGAAACATGAAAAGATGCCCAGTATCACTCATCATCAAGGAAACACAAATCAAAACTACAATGATATATTACTTCACACTGCCAGAATAGCTAACACCAAAAACGCAAGACACAAGTGTTGGCAAGAATGTAGAGAAAAAGGAAACCTCTTGCACTGCTGGTGGGAATGCAAACTGGTGCAGCCACTCTGGAAAACAGTATGGAGGTGTCTCAAAAACTTAAAAACAGAGCTACCCTCAATGGGGTATCCTCAATGATCCAGCAACCACACTACTGGATATTTACCCAAAGAATACAAAATTCTAATTCAAAGGGACATATGCACCCCTATATTTACAGCATTATTCTTTTTTAAAGATTTTATTTATTTATTTGACAGACAGAGATCACAAGCAGGCAGAGAGGCAGGCAGAGAGAGAGGAGGAAGCAGGCTCCTTGCTGAGCAGAGAGCCCGATGTGGGGCTTGATCCCAGGACCCTGAGATCATGACCTGAGCCGAAGGCAGCGGCTTAACCCACTGAGCCACCCAGGCGCCCCTACAGCATTATTTATAATAGCCAAGATATGGAATCAACCCAAATGTCCATCAATTGATGAATGGATAAAGATGTGGTGTGTGTATGTGTGTGTGTATATATTATAAATATATGTGTGTGTGTGTATAAATACATGTACATATTTACTGGATTTACTCAGCCATAAAAAGAATGAAATCTTGCCATTTACAATGACATGGATGGAGTTAGAGAGTATTAAGTTCAGTGAAATAAGTCAGAGAAAGACAAATTACCATATGATTTCACTCATACGTAGAATTTAAGAAACAAAACAAATAAGCAAAGAGAATAAAAGAGAGAGAGAGGGGCAAATCAATAAACAGACCCCTGACTATATAGAACACACTGAGGATTACCAGAGGGGAGGTGGTTGGGGGGATGGGTGAAATACATGATGGGGGTTAAGGCGTGCACTTGCCTTAATGAACACCAGGTGATTAAAATAAAAACTTTTTAAAAACCCCAAAATTCAAGTATAAAATATTGAACTACAGTTCAAATATAAAATATTATGCTTATTTATTAATGACATTTAACTCCTCAGAGAGTATCACAATTTGCATAAAATACCAATTTGCTTATGTTTAGAATAAATGATCGCTTCACACCCTTAGGTAAAAAATTATATCAAAAGATCAAGTTGAAGTACACACAAAAAATATCTTCCCCAGTAACAAGGCCTTTATACACCTATAGATGTTCTTTCATGTAACTCATAATAACACAAAAACAAAGCTTTTCACCAAAAAGGAATGGTTAATTACTTAGTAGAATATTTTAAATGTCTTTAAATGAAAACTACAAAGACTATGGAACAATAATTAAAACATTATTAATATAATATTAATGTTATTGTTATCACAGTATTAATGCTGTTACTATCAAGACAGTACATTAACATTAATTAAAAATTATGGGGTATCACATTTGAATAACCCTACGATTACTACTATATAAAGTATTTATGCATGTAGATAGAGACATTAAGGCTGATGATTAGCTCTTTTTTTTTACATTTTTGAATTATCACTTTAAATTTTTTTAAAACAAAAGTTTTCAGAGTGATTTTCCCTTATCTTTACCTTATTATTGAATAAAAACCTTAAAAGAACAGACCCATGAGGAAAAAAAAAAAACCTTTATTTCACTGTCATCTTCTTTTAGATATATATGATTTACTACTAATAAAAAAATAAAAAACTCCTTGACCTCAAAACATTACCAACAGAATTAATATTTGCCCCATAATTTTCATTTTATTTTATTTTATTTTTTTAATAATTTTTTAAGGTTTTATTTGTTTGACAGAGAGTGAGAGAAAGCCCAAGCTGGGAGAGTAGCAGGGGGGAGGGAGAAGCAGGCTTCCCACCGAGCAAGGAGCCCGATATGGGGCTCGATCCCAGGACCCTGAGATCATGACCCGAGCCGAAGGCAGAGGCTTCAACCCACTGAGCCACCCAGGTGCCCCTGCCCCATAATTTTTAGAGTATTATGTATACTATATGGCTAAGAAGCAGAATTATAAAGACATACCTTTTCGTAAGGGTTGCGGCATCATTAAGATCTGGATGAGCAAAAGAGATGTAACATCATGATAAAGAACCGGAACCTCAGGCTGTTGTTCTTCATTTCCCTGCCTAAAAGAAAATGCATAATCACTTTAGACAATATTGTATATCTTTTCTAATTCATTTTATATTTCCCATATATGTCTATGGAACAGAAATCAAACTTTCATAAACAACTAAGAAATCTCAAAAGAAAAAGTTAGGGGCCATATTTTTTTTACTTAAAAATATAATCTTTATATCCATATATTCCCTTGACTCTGCCTAATATGAAAAAATTACATAGAAAATTTATTAGATCTTACTTAAGTAAACAATTGGGATACATTAACTTGATATGAAATTTTTTTAATTTCTTAAATTACAGAAATTAAATGAAGGATTAATTGGAACTTTAGAAGATTAGTTTCACTATAAGTGGAGTGAATATAGGATACTTGCCATCACAAACCTTGCACTACGGAGTAAATGTTCACATTATTAAAAAAGAACAGGTACAATTCAAAAACAAGTTATACAGAAAAGGAATGATTTATATATTTTGTTAACAAGTTGTTTCAATTTTATGACTATCATAAAAATTCAAAAAATCTTTAAAATTTTCAAAGTTTCCAAAAAAAGATAATGATAGCCAAAGCAGAACTTAAAACACACTATAAAAGACAAAGTAGTAAATTGTAGGAATGTGGAGTACTAAGAGAAACACAGAATATATTCCAAAGCAGATCTCATTCTAGATCTATAAGAATTTTTAAAACCCTATAAAAGGAAACATTTTTTAATTATAGGTTTAATTTTTAATGTCAGGAAACAAAAACAAATCTTATGCTTCTAGAACTGACTAAATTTGAAACTATAATTCAGACTAGATTTACAATGAACAAAAACTGTTCAACACTTTTTTTTTTTTTTTTTAAAGATTTCACCTATTTATTTGACAGAGAGAGATCCCAAGTAGGCAGAGAGGCAGGCAGAGAGAAAGGAGGAAGCAGGCTCCCCGCTGAGCAGAGAGCCCGACTCGGGGCTCGATCCCAGGACTCTGGGATCATGACCTGAGCCGAAGGCAGAGGCTCCAACCCACTGAGCCACCCAGGCGCCCCTGTTCAACTCTTTTGTTAGGCTCCATCATTGACCAAATACTGATCACTTCCTATATGTCAGGCACTAGACACACTGATGAGTAAACCAGTGCCTGCTGTTCTGAAGTTTTTAAGTGCCAGGGGAAGACAGCTCTTTAAATGTCTCCATTCTCTACACCAATATCCCTTAAATTAACTTGTCTCTCTCTCCAAAGCTAACTTTCCGTTAATGCTATGAAACCTACTATTTGTCTCTCCAGTCTCTCTTTTTTAGAAGCCCAAAGTTCTTTTTTTTTTTTAAATGGGGGAGCGGCTAACATTCACTCATCTATTATTTGAATCCCCCCAAAAAGGGTTTTCCACATGGTCAACAATGACCTCCTATTTACAAAATCTAGTGGATATTTTTCAATCATTATCTTATTGACCTTTAACTCTGCATACAGTTGAACATATTTGTCTGGAAAATTCTCTTGGCTTTTGTGAAACACTCTCTCAGGTTCCCTTCTAACTTTCTGATTACTCTACTTTCGTTTTCTTGACAAGTTCTTCCTCTGACTAACCTAGAAATGGTGGTGCTTCCCAAGGCTCCAATTCCCACTCTCTTTTAACATAAAGCACTCATTTTGAAAGACTTCCTAACCCAATCACCAGCTATACATTGATGACTTCCAAGTCTGCATCTTTAGCTATGACTCTCTTACACTCTCTATCTGAATACTCACTATCTCCACTTGTATATCTAAGAGGAAGCTCAACCTGAGCTTGCCTGAAACTGAACTCATACTCTATTCTACACCCACAATCCCTGTCCCCAGTCATAACCAATCAACTCTCTCTTCTGTGTTCTTAGTCTTGATGTGGTCATTTATTATACCCTCTAGCATTTAGCACAATGTCTGAATGCAATATAATATATACAACACTAAAAATATAATGAATAGATAAGGCAGGATCTTGGGGAATATCCTGAACCTACCTTCTCTTATTCACCCCATATTTATCAATAAGTCCTAACAACTATCTTTATTTTCTTTGTCCTCTCTATAGCCACTGCCTTCTCACTATTCAATCTCCACAATTTTATGTTCTCCCAATTCATCCTCTACACTATTAAGTGCCCTGGAAAAAAAAGAAAAAAAGGAATCTTTCACGGAAACTATATCTTGTTTGCCATCATTTTCCTGATGCCTGATTAAAACAGTTTATAAAAACCAGCTGAATAAATTTAAAAATGAAAAATGAATGGATGGCTAGATGGAAAAACAGGTGGAAAAAGAGACAAAAACTAGTTGGCTAAGACTACAGAGCATCAAGAGAGAAATAAAATGCACTGAGGGAAGAAACGTCAGAGAAAATCACAAACTTTAACAAAATTAGGGCCTATAATTCCTATATGTATTTGTATTTCTCTGGTTTTACCACAGTTCCTTTAGTGAAATGAACAAAATGCCTCCAAAGGAATTATGCAAAGAGGATAAAACCTGTTCCCAAATAGTAAGAGGAAAGTCCTTGCAGACCTATGGATGATAAAGAAAGTGGTAAGAAACATGTCCATTAAAAACTACTTAGAGGGGCACCGGGTGGCTCATTGGGTTAAGCCTCTGCCTTCAGCTCAGGTCATGATCCTACGGTCCTGGGATCGAGCCCCACATCGGGCTCTCTGCTCAGCAGCGAGCCTGCTTCCTCCTCTCTCTCTGCCTGCCTCTCTGCCTACTTGTGATCTCTGTCTGTCAAATAAACAAATAAAATATTTAAAAAAGAAAACTACTTAGAATAAAAATGACTTTGGATTATCAAACTACTGTATTAAATCTAACAGCTGACAAAAGACTCATACTTAGAATTCAAACGAACTTTATGGATCCATTTAAGCTAACCCAATCTCACTTCTATGCAAAGATAAATTTTACTGGACAAAAGTCAGAGAGGCTTAAGAACTTCTTGCATCATGACCTAAAAGACTGAAAATTACAGAGATTTTAGGTATAGAAAATAAAAATATCCCCAAATGAATAAATTAAATATAGTTTCTTAAAAAAAATATAGTTTCTTAAAAAAAATATAGTTTCTTAAAAAATATAGGGATATTATAAGCAACTGAAAAGTTTAAAGGGCTAACATAAGTCTATATTCTCATTTATTTTATTATGTGTCGATAATTTTTTTGTAATAGAAGCAATCTGTCTCAAATTCAGAGGTTAATTATTTTGCTATTATGTCTTGTTTGCTTATTATTATTATTGTACTGACCTTCAATTATTTAAAATCAGTCTAAATCTCCATATGCATGGACAACTATACTTCAGATTATATCCTCTATTATAATTATTCATATACACTTGTTAAAAATTTAGCAATCTTTATATTAAATATAATTGAGAATGTATAATTAAGAAAAATTTCAAAACTATAATGATACAAAAAAGAAATTTAAAAATGGGGAATGTTCTGGGGTCCCTGGCTGGATCAGTTGGTAAAGCATGCAACTGTTGATCTTGGGGTCATGAGTTCAAGTCCCATGTTGAGCTTAATAATTACTTTTTAAAAAATGGGGAATGTTCTTAGTTGGGAAACTGTCTCTATAAAGATAACTATTTTCCCCAAAATTAATTTACGAATTTAAAATAATTCTAATCAAAATCTCAAGTGAAGGTAAGGGCTTAGAAAATGGTTCTAAAGATCATCTGGAAGAATAAGCAGATGAGAACAGTAAAGGAAAATTGGGAAGTAGGGGACGGAGTTGGAGGTGGAAGAAATGAGAGAAGCCTAATCTAACCAGAGACATACACATAACATGTCTTCCCAATAACTAAACCCGAATGGTTCTATCACAGACTATAGGCTTATAGGTCAATAAAACAAAGTGGAAAGCCCCTCATCAGAACCATAACATACAAAAAGTTAGAATAGGGACGCCTGGGTGGCTCAGTTGGTTAAGCGGCTGCCTTCGGCTCAGGTCATGATCCCAGCGTCCTGGGATCGAGTCCCACATCGGGCTCCTTGCTCATCAGGGAGCCTGCTTCTCCCTCTGCCTCTGCCTGCCATTCTGTCTGCCTGTGCTTGCTTTCTCTCCCTCTCTCTCTCTCTGACAAATAAATAAATAAAATCTTTTAAAAAAAAATTTAGAATAAAAAAAAATGGGATATAAAATTGCTAAAAAATTAGCTAGTTATTTAAAAATAAATCTTAAATCTTCACGCATTACTGATGAAAACAAATTCCAACATTTTAAAAAACCACCCCATAAGAAAATTCTACAAAGAATATATGAGTAGGTACTGCAAACCCTAAGGCAGGAAACACAATGTAATGCAGGTTCTAAAGGTAAACACCAGAACTTGGATGGGCTAGATAGGTATTCTAAATATGAAAGGAACCAGAAAAAATAAGAAATACAGGGCCTGACTGGTTTGCCTAAATGAAATTTTCAAACCTTAATATGTCAAGAAAAGTAATATAAAATTAAAAGGCAAACATATTTTGGAAAAAAGTTTCAACATCTATGAAAAAATAAGGTTTATTACTTTAAGCTGTAAAGAATCACTCAGATAATTTTTTAATTCTTTATTTAAATACAATTTAGTTAACAGATACTGTATTACTAGTTTCAGAGATAGAATCTAGTGATTCATTATTTGCATACAACACCCAGTGATTATTACATCAAGTGCCCTCCTTAACACTCAGCACCCAGTTACTCCTTCCTCCCACCGACCTCCCCTCCAACAAACTTCTGTTTCCTAGAGTTTAGCATTTCGTGTGGTTTGCCTCCCTTCCTACTTTCATCTTATTTTATTTTCCTATATTCATCTGTTTGGTAATAGATAATTTTTAAAAACTAAGATGTCAACAGAAAAATGGGCAGATGTTCTGAATATAAAATTCACAAAGAATGTACACAAATAGCTAGTAAACATGAAATATTTATATAAAGTTAACTTTACTTTTGTTTTACTAAAAAAATTTCTATTACTTTGGAATCCCATTTTTTTAATCTATCAAACTAGCCCAAAATATGTTTTTAAAGTGATAATACTCAAGAGTAACAGAAACAGGATTATCTCTGCATTGCCAGTGAAAGCTAATCTAGGTACAATCTTTCCAAAAACCAATACTGTGCTATGTAACACAGTGCCTGACATACAGTGAATATTTCTCAAATAAATGACTAAATACATAAAATATTTATATGCTTTCACATTATTACAGAGTTCTGAGATTACATCTGACATGTCAAGAAGTGCTTAATACATCATCTGATATTATGGTAGAAAAGGAGAAACAATTTAAAAAATTAACAATAGGAATGAATACATAAATTAGGTATGTTTAGAAATGTTTAATGATGTGGGAATTTGGGTGTTATGTGTTAATTTTAAAAAGCAGATTCTAAAGAAATTTTTAATGATGTGGAAATTGGGGTGTTATGTGTTAATTTTAAAAAGCAGATTCTAAAACTGGTATAGTATGACTCAAAAAGTATTTAAAAATTTAAAATATATATACAGAAAAAAAAAGAAACTGGAAATAAGTATCTCAAAATGTTAATAATGTTAGAGGAATTCCCAGAAAACAGGACTGATTTCTCCCCCTCATATTTGGTCTCCTTTTTATAGTTCATGAATTCATGAAACTATAATAAACTATATATAACATGTGGGTTACAAGATTTTGGATTCTTTCGGGGAGAGAGTCCAAGACAGTGGAGGAATAGGAAACCTTAATTTCATCTGGTCCCAGAAATTCAGCTAGACAGCTATCAAACCATTCTGAACACCTGCAAACTGAACTAGAGATCAAAGAAAAGAATAGCTGCAACTATAGAAAAGTGACCACTTTCTTCAGGGTAGGACATGTGTAGAAGTGAATCTGAGTAAACATATGGGAAGCTAGACCGTGGCAGGAGAGAGCCTCCATCAGCCAGCTACTGACAAGTGACAGAGTAGCGGAGCACAAAACTGGAACTTCTGGAAGTCTGCTCCAATGAGGGATGTCACTCCAGTGGATAAGCAGGCCGGGTGGAACCTTCCCTGGGACGGTGTGGCCCGAGGATCCCTGGAGTCACAGGAAGATGGAGGCAGGGCAGGGGGGAGCACCTGAGTGCAACAGACCTCCCAGGTATTGGAGTGGGGAAGCTGACTGCAAAGAGTGAGCCCAAGAGTGGGCTCTCAGTTGGGGGTTGCCATAAACCGTGATCTGGAGCACAGTCAGGCCACTACTCTTCATGCAGGGGCCCAACAAGTAGCAGATCCAGGGAGACTCCCCTTCCTACCCTGGGAAAAGCAGCGCAGGATTGCACCACAGGAGCATGCTGAGTTTGGAGACTCCAAACGGTGTCTTGTACTGAGATAGAAATGCTCCGTCATAGGCTGGGTAAACATCAAGTGCAGCCAGAGACCAGGAAGACAGGAGTGACTGACTGCTTTTCTCTGAGCGCCCACTGAGGAGTGGGGCCCAGAGCTTTAGGCTGGGGCCAGAGATTGGGGGTCACCATTTTCATTCTAATCCTCTAAAGCTGTGCCAAAAGCCTTCAGGGAACAAAAGCAACATAAAGCAGTAGAAAGCAGATTACTTAGCCTGTCCCCAGGCAAGGTTGGTACAATTCTGCCTGGGGCAAAGATATCTGAGAATCAGTGCAACAAAAGATCAGCAAGAATGTCTAGCCAACACCAAGTTTACCCATCAATGAGAACTGCAAAACTACAGTACAAGGGGAATATAGCACATAGAACTCTCGGCCTTTGCCCCATGATTCTTTAGTCTTTCAACTTTAATTTTTTCTTAATTTTATTTTCTTTTTAAAAAAACATTTCTTCTTTCCTTTTTCAACCTTATCATATCCGTTTTTAATATCTTTTTAATTTTTCATTTTTACAGTCACATTCTATCCCACCACTGTATTTAATCTTATTTTTATATATAGATGGTTCCCTTTCTTTAAAATTTTGGGATGCAATTTCTTCTAACAGACCAAAACACACCCAAAATCTAGTGTATGGTTCTGTTCTATTCACCTGTCTAATCCTACACTTTTTTTTCTTTCTTCTTCTGTTTTGTTTTGTTATTTTTTTGAGATTTTATTGTTTTACTAAAATCTTTTTAATTTTTAAATTTTCATTCTTACGGTTACATTCTATCTTTTCAAGGTATTTAATTTTATTTTTCTATATATAAGTTTTTCTTCCCTTACAATTTTATGATGTAGTCTCCTCTAACAAACTGACCAAAATACACTCAGGAAATAGTGTATTGCTCTGTTCACCTGTCTGTTTATATCCCTTCCTTTTGATGTTGTTGTTTTCTCTCTTTTGTTTTTTCTTGTCATTTAATTTCCATTTTTATAGTTACAGCCTATCCTTTTATTTTATTTAATTTTATTTTTGTACATATATGGTTTTTTTTTTTCTTTACAATTTGGGGATCTAGTTTTCTTAAAAAAAAAAAAAAACAGACCAAAATATACAGAGAATCCAATGTATTGCCTTATTCTGCTCACCTGTTTGATTCAACTCCCCACCCTCACTCCACCCAGTTTCAGGTTTCTTCTGATTTGTTTAGCATGTATTTCTCTGGAGTCATTGTTGCCATTTTAGTATTTTGCTCTCTTGTTCATCTATTCTTCTCTAGACAGAATGACAAGATGGAAAGACTCACTTAAAAGAGAGAACAAGAGGCAGTGCTGACTGCCAGAGACCTAAGCAATATGGACATTAGTACGATGTCAGAACTAGAGTTCAGAACAACAATTATAAAGAAATAGCTGGGCTTGAAATAAGCACAGAAGACACTAGAGAATCCCTTTATGGAGAAATAAAAGGACTAAAATCTAACCAAGTCGAAATCAAAAAGGCTATTAATGAGGTGCAGTAAAAAATGGAGGCTCTAACTGCTAGGATAAATGAGGCAGAAAAGAGATTTAGTGATACAGAAGATCAAATGATGGAGAATGAAGAAGCTGAGAAAAAGAGAGAGAAACAACTACAGGATCACAAGGGGAGAATTCGAGAGATAAGTAAAACCATAAAGCAAAGCAGTATTAGAATAATTGGGATTCCAGAAGAAGAGGAAAGACAGAGTGGGACAGAAGTCAGATTGGAGCAAATTGTAACAGAGAAAGAACTTCACTATTCTGGGGAAGAAAAAAGGCATCAAAATCCAGGAGGTACAGTGAACCCCCCTCAAAATGAATATAAATAAGTCAACATCCCAACATATAATAGTGAAACTTACAAATCTCAGAGACAAAAAGAAAATTCTGAAAGCAGTGCAGGACAAGAAGTTTGTAACCGACAAAGGTAGAAACATTAGACAGGCAGCAGTCCTGTCCACAGAGACCTGGCAGGCCAGAAAGGACTGACATGATATATTCAATGAGAAAAATATGCAGCCAACAACACTTTTATCCACCTAGGATGTCATTTCAAAATAGGAGTGATAAAAAGGTTCCAGGACAAACAGAAACTAAAAGAATTTGTGATCACCAAACCAGCCCTATAAGAACTACTGAAAGAGGTTCTCTAAGCAAAGAAAGATCCCAAAAGTAACATAGACCAGAAGGGAACAGCAACAACATACAGTAACAATCCCCCCACCCCACTCCCCACAGGCAATACAATGGCACTAAATTCGTATCTTTCAATAGCCACCCTGAATAGCTCATCACTCAGCATCACGGAAATGCAAATCAAAAGCCACAATGAGATACCAACTCACACCAGTCAGAATGGCTAAAATTAACAAGTCAAGAAACAACAAATGTTGGTGAGGATATGGAGAAAGGGGAACACTCTTACAATACTGGTAGGAATTCAAACTCGTGCAGCCACTCTGGAAAACAGTATGGAGGTTCCTCAAGAAGTTGAAAATAGAACTACCCTATGACCCAGTAACTGTACTACTGGGGATTTATCCCAAAGATACAAATGTAGGGATCCGAAGGGGCACCTGCACCCCAATATTTATAGCAGCCATGACCACAATAGCCAAACTATGGAAAAGGCCAGAAGTCCATTGACAGATGAATGGATAAAGATGTGGTGTGTATATATACAATGGAATAATATACAGCTATCAAAAAAATGCCTTGCCACTTGCAACGACGTGGATGGAACTAGACAGCATCACGCTAAGTGAAGTTAAGTTAATCAAAGACAATTATATGATCTCACTCATATATGGAATTTAAGAAACAAGGCAGAGGAGCATGGGGAAGAGAGGGAAAAAAATGAAACAAAATGAAGCAAGAGAGGGAGACAAAAGCATAAGAGACTCCTAATCTTAGGAAACAAACTGAGTGTTGCTGGAAGGGAGGGGCATGGGGGGATGGAGTAACTGCATGATGGACATTGGGGAGGATATGTGTTGTAATGTGCACTGGGTATTATATAAGACAAATGAATCACAGACCTGTACCCCTGAAACAAATAATATCTTCTATGTTAATTTAAAAAATAATTATAAATCAATCAATCAATCAATCTTGTAGGTTCTTTCATTTTTTCCCCTCACCATTTTTGCACATTCTAAACATTGTACAATATAATTTTTATAATCAGGAAAGAAATTTACAAAAATAATAATAACCTGTAGCTCGTTAGCTACAAAGACAAAAACAATCATTCTGAGGACAGAAAAATGGATCTTTCCTGGCACATAGCAGGCACATAATCAGAATGAATGAATATAGAAAAAGAAACAAAAATTTTGACTATAGGGTTTAATACCATCATTGTGATAACTATTCTTTTAATGTTTAATATTTTAAAATACAAAAAAAATTTTAAATACATAATTGTTTCTATTTCTTAAAGTTTTTAAATAATCTTCAAAATCCAGATTATAAAACTGCATACTTCTATTAGCTCTATGAATGATAAGAGGAAAAGGGTGTGTTAGATTTAATAGGCTTGAGTTTCCATTTTTTTTAAACCAAAGTCATTATCAATACAATGAGATAAAGATAAATAACTTTCAAGAAGATTTAAAAAAAGGTATATATGAGAAACCCCTAACATTAGACACAGAATTTTATATTCAGAAAGTATTAAAAGTAAGAAAATAGAAAAAGATATTCAATCTTCTAAAATCTAATATATAGGTAAGAAACACAGATATCAACTATAATATTATAAGTTAGTGAATTAATGAACCATAAAATTGAGAACAAATACAGGGGTGCGGAGGGGGGGGTTAACCAGATTTTTCAGAAATTACTCGGATCTCTTATTACTAAGAAAGGAAACAGAGTAATAGTTAGACTTAGGCTCTTGAGGGGCACCTGGGTGTCTCAGTTGTTAAGCATCTGCCTTCGGCTCAGTCCTGGGATCGAGCCCTGCATCAGGGTCCCTGCTCAGAGGGAAGCCTGCTTCTCCCTCTCCCTCTCTCCTGGCTTGTGTTCCCTCTCTCTCTGTCTTTCTCTCTGTCAAATAAATAAATAAAATCTTTTAAAAAAAAAACAACAAAAAAAGACCTAGGCTCTTGAATCAGAAAGATATGAATTCAAATGCCACCCCTATTTCTTAACGGCTATATCCCCTAAAAACCAGGTTAATTAATATTTCTTTTTTTCTTTTTTTTTTAAGTAGGCTTCATACCCACCATGGAGCCCAGCATGGAGCTTGAACTCACAACCCTGTGATCAAGACCTGAGCTGCGCTGAGATCAAGAGTCGGATGCTTAACTGACTGAGCCACCCAAGCACCCCAATTATTTCTTAAGCCTCAGGTTCTTCATATGTAAAATTTGGGATAACAATGGTACCTCATGTATACAGTTATAGTGATGATTAAATGAGATTATATATGCAAAGCACAAAATTACCTAGTATGAAATAATCACTGGTTAAGTGTTCATACATTTACTACTAACCTAGTGGGTATTAAATCTTAGGGGTTGATAGGAACACATCTGACAAATAGTATTATTGAAAGCATCATACCTATGTCTCGTCTTTAAAACCTTTACTTCATCAATACTACACTTAGGAAAACTTTTGTTTGCTAAACATCTTTAGACTCAGAGAATTAGGTCTTCTAATATTTTACTAGTACACCATCCCTGCCTTTGAGTATGTAAGTCTAGCTAGGAAAGAAAATTACTAGCTAATGTCAAGAAATTTAACTTTCCTTAGCCATAACATGCAAAATACTCATGGCTTGCTAATTTTGTCTATAAACACAAAACATAGACACATTTTTTTTTTTGAGAAGTAGCAGGACATATTCATAGCTTCAAAGTATCTCCCCAGAAGATAACTGTAATTACTGATTACAAAGGATAAAATAATAAATTTACAGTTGAAAAGCCTGGCAGATGCCACATTAACCCATTATCATCAATAACAACACAAATCAACAGCATGTACCTCCTAATATGATGCACTAAAAAGAATATATTACTTTTGATATTTCTGCCAAAGGTTTATCATCTGAATCTAACCACAAGGAACTACTGAACAAAAATAATTGAGGGATTCTACGAAATAATCGGCCTGAGTTCTTTAAAAAAAAAAAAAAATCAATGTCATGGAATACAAAAAAAAGGTTGGGAACAATTTCAGATTAAAGGAAATTAAAGAGATAGGACACTCTAAATGCAAGCACAATCTTCGATTCTCTTTGCATTGCATTTGTATTTCTAAGACATTTCTGAAACAACTGGCAAAAGGTGAGTAGTTCTGTATGAGATAGGGGTCAATATTATTACTTCTCGTATAAATTTCCATTTAACCTTGCACTGTTTACTATAAAGACTAGACTTCCCTCACTGTTCCTCAGTGCCATCTATGCTTTAATTCCAATATCCAGACATGTGTGGGTCTGGTCTGTTTTAATAAATAAATGCAAATGCATTTTATCAGCCCTACTTGATTAACACAAATGGTGGCATAATGCACACATTTTTTTTCTCCTGTATTTTCCTCCTAACATTGTATCTTGATGGAGAGCTTTTCATATCAATAAACAAAGTGCTTTCTCACTTTTCTTTCCATTTCTTTCTTTTTTTTTTTTTGATAGCTGTTTTATTTTACTATTGTATGGAGGGCAACGCAATAGGACATCTGTTAGCTATACGGACAAAAATAAAACTGGATCTGTTCCTTATATCAGATATCATGGCAAATTCCAAATAGAGATCTAAATATAAAAACTGAAGTCACAGAAGTATTAGAAGAATCATAAACCTGATAAGAGGTTAATATCCAAAATATATAAGGAATTCATACAACTCGATAGCAAAAAAAAAAAAAGCCAATTAAAAAATGAGCAGAGGATATAAACAGACATTTTCCCAAAGAAGACATACAGATGACCAAGAGGTACTGAAAGATGTTCAACACCACTAATCACCAAGGAAATGCAAGTCAAAACCAAAATGAGATATCACTTCACAATTGTTAACATGGCTATTATCAAAAAGAAATACCAAGTATTGACAAGAATGTAGAGAAAAGGAACCTTTGTGCATTGTTGGTAGGAATGTAAACTGGTACAGCCATTATAGTAAACAGTATGGAGGTTCCTCAAAAAATTAAATATGACTACCATATGATCCAGCAATTCCACTTCTGGGTATTTATCCAAAGGAAATAAAAACAGTAACTCAAAAAAATACATGCAACCCCAAGTTCACTACAGCATTATTTACAGTCACCAACACGAGGAAACAATCTAAGTGTCCATCAATGGATGAGTGGATAAAGAAAACATCACACACACACACACACACACACACACACACACACACACACGAATATTATTCAGCCATTAAAAAAAGGAAACCCTGACATTTTTGACAATAAGGATGGACCTTGAGGACATTATGTTAAGTGAAATAAATCAGCCAAAGAAAGACGAATACCATATGATTTCACTTATGTGTGGAATCTTTTTTTAAAAAATTAACTCATAGATAAAAGAACAAATTGGTGGTTGTCAGAGATGGTGGATGGTGAGTAAGCAAAATAGGTGAAAGTAGTCAAATGGTACCAACTTCCAGTTTAAAATAAATAAGTCATGGAGACGTAATATACAGCAGGATGACTATAGTTAATAATACCGTGCTGTGTATCGGAAAGTTGCTAAGAAGTTGCCTGGGTGACTCAGTCAGTTAAGCGTCTGCCTTCAGCACAGATCATGATCCCAGGATCCTGGGATGGAGTACCAAATCAGACTCCCTGGGAGTCTGCTTCTTCCTTAGCCCCTCTCTCCCAACACTTGTTCTCTCTTGTGTTTGAGCAAAAATAAGTAAAATTGGGGCACCTGGGTGGCTCAGTTGGTTAAGCGGCTGCCTTCGGCTCAGGTCATGATCCCAGCATTCTGGGATCGAGTCCCACATCCTTGCTCTGCAGGGAGCCTGCTTCTCCCTCTGCCTTTGCCTGCCACTCTGCCTGCCTGTACTCTCTCTGACAAATAAATAAACAAAATCTTTAAAAAAAAAAAAAAAAAGTTGGTAAGAGAACTTAAAAGTTCTCATCACAAGAAAAAAAGTTTGTAATTATGTGCAGTGACAGACGTTAACTAGACTTACTATGGTGATCATTATACAATATACAAATATCAAATCACTATGTGGTAATCAGTTTCATTCCTCCTAAACTAATATGATGTTGTATGTCAATTACATCTCAATTTAAAAAAAGAAATAGGAAAAGAAAACCCAAGTGAATTTCTTTATAACCAGGCAGTGGGGTAAGACCTGAATAAAGAGAAATCAAATTCCAGAATTAATAAATGAAAAGATTATGAAAATGACATTTTAAAAAACTTTGGATGGCAAAAAAAAATCATAAAATAAAAACATGTTTGACAATCTACTGAAATATATTTGCAACTTAAAATACAAAAGGCTAATATCCATAATCCATAAACATGTTTTTAAAATGAAGACGAAAAGACCAACAACTCAATATTTAGAAACGGGTAACAGATAAAGAGTTCTCAAAAAGAAATGCAAATGGGCATGAATGGGAGATAAAGGTCTCTGAATTGATCACACAGTTTTTCCTTTGGAAAAATATAAGCTTTATAAAATTAAATAAATCAAGGGGAAAAGGTAATCTTTACTGAGTAAAAAAAGAACTAAAACAAGTGAGTCTCACTATCAATCAAGTTGAAGGCAGAACAACACAAGAAAAAAAGTTACTTTAAATGACTTAAAAGCAATATTTTGCCTGTACATCCTTAGTGGTATATATTCTAGGTCAAAAGAACTTAAAGTCAGTAGTAGTATCATTTTTTCAAAATAATTATAGTTATACGTAAGTAATAGAAGTAGTAATAAAGTTAATATCATTATGAACCTAGATTTTCAAAGAAGAGAAAAAAGATGGAAATAACAAAAAGAAATAAAACGTAACTTTGCAATCTTACATTTGAATTACAAATATCAGTAAGAACTTGGGATCGTTATCTTATTTAAAAAAAGAAGACTTACGAGGTGCCTGGGTGGCTCAGTCAGTTAAGTGACCAATTCTTTTTTTTTTTTTTTTTAAGATTTTATTTATTTATTTGACAGACAGAGATCACAAGTAGGCAGAGAAGCAGGCAGAGAGAGAGGAGGAAGCAGGCTCCCTGCTGAGCAGAGAGCCCAATGCTGGGCTCCATCCCAGGACCCTGGGATCATGACCTGAGCGGAAGGCAGAGGCTTTAACCCACTGAGCCAACCAGGTGCCCCTAAGTGACCAATTCTTGATTTCCGCTCAGATCATTATCTCAGGGTCCTAAGATCAAGCCCCACATCAAGCTCCGCACTCAGTGCAAAGTCTGCCTGTCCCTCTCTTTCCCCTTCCATCCTCCCCCTGCTTGTCTGCTCTCTTTCTCTAAAATAAATAAATCTTCTTTAAAAGACTTCTGGGGTGCCTGGGTGGCTCAGTGGGTTAAAGCCTCTGCCTTCGGCTCAGGTCATGATCTCGGAGTCCTGGGATTGAGCCCACATTAGGCTCTCTGCTCAGCAGAGAGTTTCCCCTGCTCAGTTTCCCCACCCCCCACCCACCTGCCTCTCTCCCTACTTGTGATCTCTGTCAAGTAAATAAATAAAATCTTTAAAAAAAAAAACAAAACAGACTTCCTTACTGCCACTGGAATGGCCTATAAGCCTATAAATTATTGTGATAACACAATAGCTATATATACCCCTTAGCACCAAGATTATGATCTCTAAATACCATTTCCCAATAAAAGGAACTACTCAAAGAAATGGCTGATACCAGGTAGAGAGTGTAATATGTACAAAATAAGCCTAGGTTAACTTATTGTGCCAGAAAGTAAGGATATTATCAAAGACTGCTTGGATCATTTCGAAGTTCAACAGCAATTTTAAAGGGATTCTTACTAACCTAAAAGAGAACAATATATCTCTCTTCAAATTGGTGTCTTCACTTTCTTTGGGTAAATACCCAGAAGCAGAATTTGTGGATTGTGTGGTAGTAGTTGTATTTCTAGTTTTCTAAGAAACTTCCATAGCAGCTGCACCAATTTACATTTCCACTAACACTGTATGAGTGTTCCCCTTTCTCCACATTCTTGCCAGCACTAGGGAATAGATATACACACCCCTATGTTCACTGCAGCATTATTTATAATAGCCGAGATATGGAAGCAACCCAAGTGTCCATCAATGGATGAATAAAGATGTGATGTATACATATGTGTGTCATATATACACACCCTAGAACATTACTCAGCCATAAAAAAGAATAAAATCATGCCATTTGTGACAACATGGATGGACCCAGAGGGTATTATGCTTAGTGAAATTAAGTGATGGACAAATCCTGTATGATCTCACTCTTACATGTGGAATCTAAAAAACAAAACAACCAAGCAGACAAAACAAAACAGAAAGAAACTCATACATACAGGAAACAAACTGGTGGTTACCAGATTGGAGCGGAATTGGGGATGGGTGGAACAGGTGAAGGGGATCAAGAGGTACAAACTTCCAATTATAAAATAAGCCATGGGGATGTAATATACAGCAAAGGGACTATAGTATGTAATATTGTAATGACTTTGTATGGTGACTAGACTTATCGAGATCATTTTGTAACACACAAAAACACTGAATTTCTACGATGTGCACATAAAACTAATAGGATATGGTATGTCAACTATACTTCAATTAAAATTAAAAATAAAATAAAATAAAATGGGACAATTTACACCAAAAAGAATGGCTGAATGGAGTGAACACATCAAATATATAAAAATTATGAGATCAAATAAATAACCACAACTTATTGGTCACCACTGGAACCTGCTAGGGCATCAAGTCCCTTCTTTGAAAACTTATGAACTGGGAAATATCAAGCATTCATCCTGCCAAACTATATTTCAGGGTAACCAAATAGATGATATCAGAAAGCTTTTCTTTATTAAAAAATCATTCCTAGCTAATAAATCAGAAGGGAGGTTTTTTGTTTTTGTTTTGTTTTTACAAAATCACTCTTTTGAATCATCTAAGGGAATACTAGATTTAGGCAAGAATCATCAGGGGTGGGGCGCCTGGGTGGCTCAGTTGGTTCAGCATCTGCCTTTGGCTCACGTCATGATCCTGGGATGGAGCCCCGCATTGGGCTCTCTGCTCACCAGAGAGTCCACTTCTCCCCACCTCTCTCTCTGACCCTCCCTCCTCCCCACATCCCTAAACAACAATAATCAGGGGTTACAAAAATCACTTGGGTGTAAGGCTGACGGAGAACAATAAAGGGATCAAACTAAGGCTACCTGAACCCACTAATCAATTCTGACATAAAAAGAGGGGCAATAAGTCATTGTGTACCTCCATTCAAACGTTTTAACTGCTTAAAAATTAATGGATTCTTTAAGACATTTTCTAACTTGTTATGAATTTTTATACAATTTTTACAGAAAGTATAATGTTAAACTTTTTTATGTATTTGTATGTTTAAAAAGGAAAATTCACACATTCATAAAGAATTTTAATTCTATTTCAGTATGTAACATTTCTCAAAAACAGTTTTAATTGACTTTAATCTCCCAATAATACTTACTGTGAATTCTCCTCTTCTACTAATTGCGTAAGCTTTCTCCAGGGATTATACTCAGAATCAATGCTATAAAGCCGCATGTGCAAGGCTAATACATGGAACAGCTGATCTAAATAAATTGAAGAAAAGTTTTAATTAGAACATTCACACAATTCTTCCAGGACAAAATTCATATAAAATTTCTAGCTAATTCATGTGGAAATATTTCCCATCTTCATAATTATAATTCACCAAGTTTAAGTATCAACTACTTCACACTCTCTTTTAAGGTAAACTCTGAAATATTTATGCAAAAAATTACCACTAGAATCTGGACTATCCTTATGCTCAGTCTCAATACTGGAATGGTTCGTTCTCCTTATCTCCTGTCAGACCTACTTTTCCTTGGCTTTATGCATCAGACTTGACAAATGGTACTTCTCACACTTATGGCTATCCCTAACGAAGATTTACTATTATCAATACTCTAATCTGAGTAATACTGACAACGACATCCACATAAATTGCTGTTAGATGAAATTCTTTACATAGTATTTTCCCCTAAGTCCTCTTTAGACTGAGTTGTGACTTCATTATCTTTTGATTCTAATGAAGAAAAAACTGAAATAACGTTATTACTTAGCATAGCTACTCCAGCTATTTTCATTTCTTCTGTCTAAACCATACTAATAATCTACAAGTCTTAGCTTTCAAAAAAATCTGCTCATGACATTTGGGGAAAAAAGGTTTTTCTTTAAAATTTTAAAATCATTCAGAAGAAAATCCTAAATTTTGCTTTCATTTTCATTTTAATCCTTTTTGGGATTAAAAATGACAAGGAATGGATTAGATTATTCTGCCACAAATTCTCAAAAACATACGTGACACAAAAGTAATTTTTTGGAAAATCAGATAATACTTTCTGACATAGGACTAAAATTAACTCTTAAAACCAGACAGGGGGGTGCGCCTGGGTGGCCCCAGTGGGTTAAGCCTCTGCCTTCGGCTCAGGTCATGATCTCCTGGGATCCAGCCCTGCATTGGGCTCTCTGCTTAGCAGGGAGCCTGCTCCTCGCCCCTCCCCCCACCTGCCTCTGCCTAC
The DNA here is from genome assembly GCF_002288905.1 of Enhydra lutris kenyoni. Lineage (NCBI taxonomy): Eukaryota > Metazoa > Chordata > Mammalia > Carnivora > Mustelidae > Enhydra > Enhydra lutris. The sequence continues at coordinate 66,798,393 of NW_019154085.1, read as the reverse complement.
CTGTGATCTCTGTCTGTCAAATAAATAAATTCTTAAAAAAACAAAAACAAAAACAAAACAGACAGAGGGCAAATGGGTGGCTCAGTTGGTTAAGCGACTGCCTGAGGCTCAGGTCATGATCCCGGAGTCCTGGGATCAAGACCCACATCAGGATCCCTGCTCAGAGGGTAGCCTGCTTTTCCCTCTCCTCCCTGCTCCTGCCCTCTCTCATTAACTCTGTCTCTCTCCCCAGTAAATAAATAGATAAAATCTTTTTTAAAAAGAAAAAGAAAAAAAGCCAAATAACACACGCATTTTGTTGTCACTTATTCTCTAAATTAAAATCAAAAGAAAACAAGATTTTGTTTCTGAGCAACCAACTTAGAAACCAACTATATTTTAGATTAATTTATGATCTATCAATATGATTCTTGTGAGGGGGTGTAGTAATAGTAAAGGTAATAGTAGTAGTTTGGTTTGGGGAAGCTATTGTAAGGCATTATGAGAGCTATAAGATGAACAAAGTAAATATTCCACTCTGTGTGGCAGGTAGAGGAAATGGGAGGTGGGAAAGGGAACTGAATCTTAACACTCTATACATACCTGTAAGTTTCACCTTGATCTCTCTATAACAAACAGAAGGTAAATACCTCAACCTGCTTCGTCTCATGTTTATAGGTCAACCTACAGTACAAATCCTCTCTTAAAATTTCTTCATCCTATTAATACCCAGATTAGCTGAGTATTTGTTACATGCCCGGCGCTATTTGGAAATCATTTAACATAGATTATCTCAATTACTTTTCACAAAAATTCTACTTTGTTATCCCCAGTTTTGAGACCACTTAAGTTTCCCAAACTTCCAGTTTTTCCAGTAAACTTGTTCAACTAATAACACTGACAAAAGGGATGTTTTCAGCAGAGAAATAAAATGATGAACGATATACTGGTCATTTTATTTCAATTTAATTTTACATAAGAGATTATTTCTGCCAAGTACATAATGTATAATTGAAGTGTCTAAAACCTAAAAGTGTTTAAAAAAAAAAAAACAACATAAATTTCCCTAGCAGGAAAATATTTAACTCAAATTGCTAGGTGGAGAGTGTTACATTTTTTATATAGGTGTTAACTGAATTAAAGAGTTGTTTTTAACTACATCGGAAACTAAGTATGTACTACTATACACTGGCTAATTCAATTTATATTAAAATTTTTTTTAAAAAGCTGTTTTTGATACTTTCTTTCAATACGAAAGTCAATTATCAGACAGTTTATCTGATTTAATCAAAAGCATAGGAGTTGCAATTCTACTAACTTGTTTTGCATTGAAACCATGGTAGCATAGAAAAATGCTACAATCCATCTATTTTCCTAACCTCTAACATAATTAAAGAAACAAATGTTGAAGGAAACTTTTTTATCTCTTCTATTTCCTCATTTCTGCAAACGAGGAAATAGGCCCAGAGAAAGGAAGAACCTTGCCAGATCACCCTAATACCAATGGAAAAGCTAAGAAAAGAATTCATGATTTGCAACTTCCTTGTTATTTCTACCACTCTAGTTCTCCCTAGGGTTTTTACAATTAAAAGAAAAGTGCAATATTCCTTCTCTAACACAAACATACCCCTTTCCATTCCTATGAGAAACTGATATTGTAACCCTGATGCATCTTCTAAAGCTATTAATATAATATATAACAAGTGTCTTTGGTATTGATTTTAGAGCTGAAGACTACTAATAAGGTACATCTACCTTTGAAAAACAATGCTAGAAACCGCAAATAACTTCAGTAGGAAATAGAGAATTGGCCAAATAATAATCAACACCTTTCACTATTCATTGTATTCTTCAAAATTTAGTCTGAGGGCTATCAGTAATAAACTCTCATTTAGCAGCAAAAAGATCTCTTAACCAAGACAAATAATGACAGTAGTAGACTAAGGAGAACCTATGTTCATAATCGAAAAGTTAAAAACTGAAACTAATGGGAAAACATTTTTAAGTTTTATTTAAGAAATCTCTACACCCCATGTGGGGTTCAAACTCACAACCTCAAGATCAAGAGCTGCATGCTCGTCCAACTGAGAAAGCCAGGCACCCCAATGGGAAACTATTTTAAATTCCAACCATTTGTATGATATTTTAAAAACTGAGAAATAATTATATCAAGAAATTATATTATTTAAATCTTGAAAAACAACAGCAAAAAAAAAATAGATAACTTCTTTTCTGGAACAACATGTTTTAAGTTCTAAAGTTAGACCCACATTTATAAAAGAGTTTTGGAAATGAGAAACACCATTAAATTTATTTAGAGGTATGTTATGATTTTAACACATGTATAGGAGGCACCATTGTCTACTAGGAATCAGGAAGTCCTAGGTTTGAATCCAAGTTCTGTACTGATCATGTGTCCTTGGACAAAAGACCTTAGTTTTATTATCTGTAAAGTGGGAATAATGCCACCTTTCTGGCCTGTTATATAGCAATAATAGTTACAGTAATCGCATATATATGTAGTGTATAAATAGCTGTGCTTATACATATATATGTATATACACATATGGCTTGCAAGAATAAATTCCAAATAATAAATTTAATATTTATAAACTTGAAGTATTACAATTAAAATTAGAAATTATGGCATTACAAACATCAGGTCTCTACATAAAACTACCTCTCCACAAAAAATATAAATATATATTTTTAAATCTCGTCTTTTCTCTCTCTTCTCCTGAACTTTTGGTACTACTCATTCCTGGTTCTCCCTCAGTTCCATCTCAGTTACCTTTACACATTCTTCTTCCTTTGTTAAAACCCTAAATGCTAGGATTCTTCATAAGAAAAAGGAACCCTTCCTAGTTCTCCTTTCCTCTCATTCTGCACATACTATTTCACCAAATTCAACTGCCATGTCTACTTGTAAGTTTACAATTCATAAATTTCTCTAGCTCTTCAATGTTCAACAGGCACCACAAAATCAATGTATCTAAAAATAGACTGATTATATAGCCCAATCTGGGCTGCAATGTTTAGTTCCTCTTATAATCCCTATTTGGGGGAATGACATCACTGCCCCTACAAACACTAAAACAGAAACAAACAAAAAAACTTGGAGACTCAAATCCCACATCCTTGCGCTCCATAGCCAACTGATTAGCAATCCTACTGGTTCTACTTCTGTGATCCATCCTCTTCTGCTTCACTCTACAGCTATATCATTTCTCAACTGGATTACTCAACAGAGTGATCATTCAGCTTCATGCCTTTTGTTTCACTCTCTCCTGATCCCTGTAAACAATATGTCTATCACATTATCTCATAACTGGTTGGTAAACCAAAGAAGGAATAGGTTTCGAAAGCCCTTCATGAGATAACCTCTATCTTTTATTTCCTAACCTCCTTTTTCCCTTTGCTTTCCAAGTATTCCCCAGTGTGTCACGTTGTCTCATTCTGTCTCTGCAAGGTGTTCTCTCAGCTTAGAATAGTATATTCCTGTTCTCCAGGCAAACTTGACTCATCTTTCAAGAGCTAGCTCAAGTTCTCCTCTGTAAAGTTTTCTCTAATACTGTAACTGAGACAGAAGTAATCATCCTTTGCTTTATACATTCTCTATACCCTGAGTTAATTCTATCACTCATATAGTCCGGTAATTATTTTCACATGTTTTTCTCTCCTGTTAATGGTGAGCGCTCCCTGAAGAAGACAATTGTGTCCCTTCCTCTTTGTACTTTGTAGCCTAGCACAGTGCTTGGCATATAGAAGGATTTTAAGTATGCTGAATATTGCATGAATAAATCAACAGTCCTATAAAAAAATCATACAATATAAGCATAAAATTCATGAAGGATTTATACTCTTTTTAAATCATGACACACTGGCTCAGTAACCAAGAAGTAGGCCAATTAATCAGCCCTAATTTTATTGCCCCAAAGAGACTGACCTCTCAACTCTTAACTACTAGAGCAGTGCTTGACCTACTTGCTCTCACCATCTTCTTTCCCATTCTGGTTGCTCTGACAACTCACCTGGGACAAAGAACTCTATTTTCTGCAATACGAAATCAAATTCATTATACCTGTGATAAGTCTAAAGTATTATAATGTGCTTAATCACAAGACAGACACGTCCTTACCACGAAAGACTGGTTTGTCCTTAAAACAAAACAAAACAAACAAAACTCTATGCTTTAATTATAAGAACTCTTAGCTGGAACAAAAAGATAAGCTTTAACAATCCCTTCTATCTTTATCAATATTAAAATAACTAGTAATCTAAAACTGGTAGATTATTTCTTAGTAGAACTCATGTCATTAAAACAGAAATATATGTTAAAGAGCTGTCCTAAAACCTTTTATAAGTTGGCTCCATGTTAAATTGTACCACTGTTAAAATTTACCTACAGTAAACTTAACTGGGTCTGCATTTCAGATCATTCAAGATTTTAGTCCTTTCAGTGCAGTTACCTCTGATCAAATAATTGTCGGTGAAAAAAAATCTCAATTAGCCAAATGGCTCTCTGAACTACCGAGGGAGGAGGGGGATCTCAGTTTCTCCATAACTGACGAATCAAAGTAAGGAAACAGTTCTGACCAATTTATCCAAGGTGAATATACTAGCTGTGGATATACTCCTCTCACAGCTGAGTCAGCTAATGTTCAATAGTCAGCACATCTATTATCATCCCCATTTTCATAATAAGGTAAAAAATTAGGTGACTTCCCTAAAGTCCAAAAGATAACAAACATGACTAAAATCCAGATCTTTTAATTCCAGTGCTCCTTCCAGCACTATATCCTATGTTGCTTCTAGTCAATAAAGGCACAGCCAAGTTTGGGGATAAAGTAGCAGAGCTTTGTTTACTTAAGACAGGTTTTATTCCCCCATGTGAGTATGGGAACACGTGAAGGGAAAAAGCTATCATTAGTAACTTCTTGTTCTCCGTGCTGCGTTCCTTTCCTGCCTCCCAGAGTTCCTGTGTCTCCATTCCCCGGCACACTGTGCCATCATTTTCTGGTCACCTCAAGTATCATAGCATTAGTATTTTTATGGAACTGTTTTCCTTCTACTTTTAAGGTTTAAAAGGCAGCCTCCTGCTTCATGTTTGCAACACTGTGTGGAACAATATGGGGAAAGGCACAAATCTGCTTCCACACATAGGTAATCATAAGAAAGATAAGAAAACATAGCTTCTTAGGAATCCCAATTTCTTCCTTATCAAAAAGGACACACTCCATGAATTCAGGCCTAATCTGAGCACCTCATATAAGGGGCAGGAGTTCTAAACTAAGAAAGGGTTGCCCTCCCTAAGCCTAGCAAGATCCGAGGGCCCCTACGCCCCCTATGCCCTGATAGTGGAAATTACTATCTGTGGTATCTAGTTCCTGGAATACACAGATCATAAATTCCCGAAGGCCTGACTACCTGGCCACAAAGCATAGAACCTTCAGAATGACTTTAAAGAATAAAGCCACTCCTTTTAGTCAAATTTTCAAGCTATACTCTTGTCCCTCTAACTCAGGCTTCCCAAAATTAACAATCTATTTTGTTAGTAGATAAACTATATTAATCTTTGGTAATAAATCCCATTCTGACCACCTCATCTCATCTCTGAACAGGTCAACAAAGTATCTATTAACCCCTTAAAAAAAAAAAAAAAAAAGCTGAGCTAAAAATTAACTTTTATCTTGCTTCTGGTCTCCTTACTCACACACATCCATGCCCGAATTTGATAAAGGTAGTGTTGAAGTAGAAACAGTAATGTCAAGATTTATAATGTATGAAGACTTGACATACATTACAAAATTGAGTTCTTACAACAATCTTTTGGTTGTGTACAAAGAGGAAGAGAATCCATGAGATAAAATAGCTAGCTCCCAAATCATCTGTGTATTCATAAAGAATAGAATCAGGAGGCAATTTCCACATTTTTTATATTAACTTATGCATTTTGACTGTTATAACAATTTGGTGGCCAAATTTTCCTCTTGTTATATGGGGTAACGAAAAGGATAGAACAAAAGTTGTTATTCAACCTATTTATAGAATTCATAATTTTTAAATCTAAAAACAGACCTTAATAAGCTCTAGATACTAGAATTTTACCACTGTTAAAGAACAAGGTCAGACTACTTACGAGAAATTTTGCGATCTTAACAGTATCTTTATGTAGTCTTACGGTAAGATGAAATTAACATTAAATAATTCTTCTAACTCTGAATTCAACAAAAATTCAATCTTTGAGCAATTAAAATTATTTTAAGTTGCCTGTACACATCAAAGCTAGATTGCTTTCTATGAATAACAAAACACATGCATCATTTCTTGATAAGATCATAACTTGTATCAAAATTACTCACCACGTGCATCAATTCTTGATAAGATCATAAACTGTATCAAAATTAAGTTAGAGCCCCCCCCCAGTGAAGCTGTCAAAGCAAAGGTCTGCCATAACCCCTCTCGACTAAAGTTTAGTTTTTAATCTCTCTATAAAATCATGAAATTCGGGGTGCCTGGGTGGCTTAGTCATTAAGCGTCTGCCTTCAGCTCAGGTAATGATCCCAGGGTCTTGGGATTGAGCCCCACATGGGGCTCCCTGCTTCTTCCCTCTTCTTGGTGGGGATCCTGCTTCTCCTCCCATTCCCCCTGCTTGTGTTCCTTCTCTTACTGTGTGTCTCTCTGTGTCTAATAAATAACTAAAATCTTTTTTAAAAAGTCATGAAATTCATTTGTGATGAGAACTGTAGTTTCTTAAACAACAGTAATATGCAGAAAGCCTCAGACCCAAAGATAGGGAAAGATGTTGTTTACCTAAAGATAGACATTTTTTAAAAACTTAATAATTTATCAAATGACACCTCTTCCTTCCACCACACCCTAGCCAGTGGTTTCAACAATTTTTACTCGAGAAATTTTGTGCTACTAATTTCACTGGACTCTATGGAGCTCTGTATCTACTTACGAATTACCTGAATGAAGAAATTAACTAATTTTAATAAAACATTATTCTTAACAAAAAGTTATCCTTCAATTTTTACATCTGCTTTGTCCTACATCTACTGCTAATAAAATTGGTGGTATTTATCAGTGTATGTATCAATTTGCAAAAAAGTCCTAAATTCACTTATCTTTTATAGTCTTGTTCAGGTGCCATGTCCACCAAAAGCATCACTGATTTTACCAACTAAATATGATCTCAAACAAGGGGAACCAGCCAGCAAGCTGGTGAAAAATAAAAGAAAACTCAACTGGTATCCAAGGAAGAAGGAATCAGGACTTGAGAAAATATCTGAAGGAGTGGCCCAAAACAAAAATAGGAATCTTAGTGAAAGGTTAACGAAAGAAAATAGGTAAAACAACAGGAGTGTTAGCAGGCAGAGCCTGGAAAGATACCAAGGCAATAGTATACAGTAAGAAGTCACTGACTAAACCTGTGAGTAAAAGTTCTTAAAAGTTCTGTATCCTTTGGGACACTTAACAAGCAAGGGATATGTGTTACATAACTGAATTTAGAGTCAGAATAGCTGGATTCTAGAGCAAGCTCTGTATTTGCCAGCTTATGACTTGGCAAGGCAACCACTCTGAATTTCAGTCTCCTTTTCTATGAAAAAGTAATAAGAGCTATTTCACATGGTCATTCTATAGGACTAAATAACTTATGTGAAAGTATTTCATAAACTTTAAAAATACAAACGTTAAGTATTATTAAATACCACAGTATGCTGCTTTGTTGATAAGTTTTGCTCATTTTTTACTTTGAAAAATTTCCCAGATGCATATTTAGGAATGAACTTTTATTATGATTGGGTACTGGTTATTTACTTAAAAAATCTGAACATGTAAGTGCTGAATGGCATTGTACCACTACAATTTTATCTCTCAGTATAAATTTTGCCAATAATATTTTCCTGCTTTCATTGTTATAGAAAAAGCAATCTTCTCCTGCTCTCAAATGTGTGTGTGTGTGTGTGTGTGTGTGTGTGTGTGTGTGTGTGTGTGTCCCCATCCATAATTATATACTGGGCATCATTCAAGCTGCTCCAGGCAAAACTTATTAAATCTTTTCTTGACTAATCTTCAGTTTTATCAAGAAGTTCTAATGGAACACTTTTCCAAAGTGTAAGTTCCATATCATTTGCTTAATTGTGGAACACTTTCTTACTCTTTCCCCAAAATATTATGGAAAAACAAACACTTTACAAATGAGGTATGTGGGGCACCTAGGTGGCTCAGTCATTAGGCAACTGCCCTCGGCTCAGGTCATGATCCCAGGATCCTAGGATCGAGCCCAACATCAGGGTCCATGCTCAGAAAAAAGCCTGCTTCTCTCTCTCCCTCTGCCTGCTGTTCTGCCTACTTGTGCTATCTCTCTGTCAAATACATACATACATACATACATATGCTTGAAAATGAAATATTTAAAAGGTAACAAAGAGCAATAAATGGAAATGGGAAAATACTGACTTATGAGGAGTCTCTAGAGAAAAGAGAGAATCTTTAATAATACCATTAAAATTCTACTGGAAAATGAAAAAATGAAATACTTGATCTAAGGTCCTAAGACACACCATCAATTTAAGTTCTGGTATTCAACAAATCAGGTTTGAGTTAGGCTTGTGTAAACAACAAATACTTTAAGTTTATACACTTGCAAAATAGTGGGATTTTATACAACATAAAATACATTCTACATTAGGATAAATAATGTGTAAGCAATTAAACAGTAATAAATCATATGGAAACTAAAAGCAAAAAGCACATGTTGTACAACCTATACAACTGTATACAATATGTCAATCATACTTCAATAAAGTTTGGGGGGAAAGGACTAACATAAATCATTAAAAAAAAAGAAAACCAAAAATAGTATTAAATTTAGATTTAGGATGATCTTCATCAGGACCTTTTCTATACTGGAACGTTTTGATTGCTTATTCACAAAAGGGGAAATAAAAAGAAATGAAAGTGGAAGTAACTATCAATTTAATAATTTACATTTAAATTAAGGACGCTAATTGAAGTGGTCACTGCTAGAATTTTACACCAGCATTTTTAAGATTCTGAATAAATTCGTTATTTACAAGTCTCCGGATAAATGTAAGTACCCCTGAGGGGGAAGAAAATGAAGTACAGCTTTTGAACATAAGACTGAAATTCCTTTACTAAATACTTCCTAATATAACAATTTCTGGATTATTATTAGCCAATGCCAAACAGCAATTAAGAATAATTAATAAGAAAAGATAATTAAAATAAGTGAACTTACAGTTTTTGCTAATTCAAATAGTCTAGAAGCTAAAACTCCTATGTATCAACAACTTCTCCTTTAAAACATAATACTAAGTCACTGGGTGTAAGTAGGGCTTAAGTATGTAAAAGTCAGTAAATACTAGATATTCAGTAAAAAATAACTTCCAAAACCTTACATTTCTAGGAATCAAGTGATAACAAAAAAATAATAATAAAAATAAAAATCTAATACAATTAGTAAGAATTTTAAAAGTAACTCAGTTGAAATTTCACATAAGTTTGTATCTTTACATTAAAAATTTCAAGAGTGGGCTGCCTGGGTGGCTCAGTGGGTTAAGCCTCTGCCTTCAGCTCAGGTCATGATCTCAGGGTCCTGGGATCGAGTCCCACATCGGGCTCTCTGCTAGGCAGGGAGCCTGCTTCCTCCTCTCTCTCTCTCCCTACTTGTGATCTCTCTCTGTCAAATAAATAAAATCTTAAAAAAAAAAAAATTTTTTTTCAAGAGAGGCATCTGGGTGGCTCAGTCAGTTAAGCATCTGACTCCTGATCCCAGCTCAGGTCTCTATCTCATGATGATGAGTTCAAGCCCCACGTTGGGCTCCCTGCTGGAACGTAGAGCCTACTTAAAAATTAATTAATTAATTAAAATCAAATGAATATTTTAAGATGTTTTTGATCAGTCCTTGCTTTGAAATCATCCCCAAGTCACATATATATCTTTTCATAATAATACACATATATTTTTGGGGCGCCTGGGTGGCTCGTTGGTTAAGTATCTGCCTTTGGCTGATCATCATCTCAGAGTCTTGGGATCAAGCCCGGCATCAGGCTCCTTGCTAAGCAGGGAGCCTGTTTCTCCCTCTCCTCCCCACTCATGCTCTCTCTATTTCATATTTCTCTCTTTCAAATAAATAAAATCTTTAAGTACACACATATATTTTTGAAAAACCTATGTGTTGATAATTTTTATTAACTACTAATATTTTTAGCATTTAAGAAAATATATTCATTTTTCAAAAGAATACACTATGTATTTTAAACAATTTTTATTTTCTGTACCAGTCATGTTAGGTAATATTTTAACTCCAGTGATTTGGGGCTAATAATTAGCTATACTTGACATTATGTAATATTACCCTAGTATTCACATTAATTCTCTAAACAATTGCTAAATAGTGATAACATCACTATGAAGAATCTACATTAAGTTCCAAATGACACTTCTCTCAAACCTACCCTTACAAGAAGTACTGAAGAATCATGCTCATTTTACAATATAAAGTATATTCATAAATAAAACCAAACATCCATAATTTTAATACATTTTAATGTTCACATCAAAATATAGTACAATGCCTTCATTAATTAACAGCAGCACTGTATATTATAGGAATCTGCAGGCAACACAAATTATTTTTATAAAAATATTTTCTTAAATCTAGACAATGTAAAAATTCTTTTAAAAAATTTAAGTTTGAAGATAATTTTTTATAGCCAAGGATACCACACTGCTTAATTTTGAGCCAATGTAAATCTGATCTATCGTTATGGCATTTATTTACTGAGCAATCATAGTATAGAAAGAGCTAAATATTCATATGATTCTTTTAAGTATAAGATTAGCCATTTAAAGCATATAATCACCATTAAAACCAATTATATGTCATATAAAAAGAATCTGAAAATACATCAAAAGACCACTTTGTTTGTATAGGCTTTCAAAAATGACATAATTTAAAATGTTTTTAAATTTACACTTTTTACTACTTACTTAAGCAAGAGCGTTTGCCAGCTGTGCTTGCACCACCTGAACACAAATTGCCTCCCCGATGAATTAATTCAAGTTCCAAATTGGTTCTGTAAGTAAAGCATTAAAATATATCTCAATTAGGCTGAAGCGATACTTTTTAATTTGTTTTAATGATCTGTCTGAATGAACCTAAATAATAAAGTTGACGAACTTTATGAATAGTTTATGGAATATCTGTAATAATATTTTATCTGATATTTAGAAATAAAAAGGGAAACATATCCTTATATGTTCATATTTATAACCTCAAAACTGTACACATCATAATGTAATTGTTGCAAAACCCCAAATGTTGGCAAATACTGAAAACTGGGCCTTAAGGAAAACAACAGCAACACACTTCATAAACCCGCACATGAATCTGGCAAAAGAGCTTACACCCAACTGTTAGCCACTGAGTAGTAGGTGGTTACTGTCATCTAAAACACAAGGGCATACCAACTTTTTATCAGAGAAATGATTATCACTCACTAGAGCTTAGATGGTTTCTAGAAATCAATATTAAACAAAATCACTAACATCATAGTAGGTATGAACAACACATATAATGAACAGTAGCCTCTTCTATGGACTTCTAAAATTACAGTTTTATTAAAGTACACTGTGTAACTCCTGACACTGCTAAACATCAAAAAAGTTCGTATAGATCTGAAATTATAATATATTTAGCAATTTTTAGCTTACAGATTAGTTACAATTAGTAAATTGACATTTTAAAAATCTAATTGCTTCAGAATCTAAAGATTTACTCAAAAAAATATAGTAAAATAGCCAATGAACTTTGTCAGAATAAATGAAAATTGTGAGTGATATAATGCATGTATTTTTACTTCAACAGTATTAATAAACTTAAACACATCTTCATTTGCCATTGCTAAAACTGAATAAACTAATTTATATCCAAAATATGCATTTGACATTAGCAATGAGATATCCTCGTCTTAAAAAAAAAAAAAAAAAAGGCAAAATTTTAAGCTTACTTTGCAAATGAATTCAAGGAAGAATATGATCCTATTTTACTTAAAACAGTCTGAACTGGTTTGGGTTGTATTTTAACACAAAATGTTTTTGAAACATTATTTTCATATATTTACTTATAAATGCAAACTGTTAACAAAATTAATATTCTTAAATCTGTATATTTGCCACCCATTTTTAAAGGAATGCTTTAATCCTCTCTACTGGGGTAGGGGAAAAGCAATTTAACATTGATAATGTTCCTGCTCAGAGCTCCATCTGGTTGCTGCTGATAAGGGCATCTGTGTGACAAGGGAATTTTCCACCCTTCAGGCGATTTGCATTGCTCACTGAACTTCTAAAAACCTACCAGCAAGGAAGCAGGGACAAGGATTTCATATTAGTGGACAGAAAGCGAGCGGAGACCAGCATGTGTTCCTTCATCAAGGGAATATAAATGAGATCAATATATTTTGTTTTCACAAATCTTCTGTTGCCTAATCTGTAGAAAAAAATTAACGGCTATATTCTCTTATAAAAACTAAGATTTCCTAGATTGTACTTTTAAAAGAGCTAACCAGAAACACGATCAATTTTTACCAACGAATGTCAGAACCAGAATGTCAACTTTTATTTTAGCACAGTTTGCAAAAATATTCATTAAGATATAAATATAAGAACAATTCTCTTTATTCAATCATCAAATAAAATACCTCAAAGGCTGATAAACATGTTACCAGGAGTTTGATTTTAGAGAATATTTGAAAGAAAACTACTAAATCTAATTATTTCAGATTATGGCTAGAAAATCTCTTAAAAAAACATTCCTCCTGACATTAAAAACAAAACAAAACAAAACAAAAAAAACCTACCTATCCAAACAGTTAGTGTCATGTAATAACCTAGGACTTTAAAAATCAATATGTCAGAGGCCCTAACCCTCAGCTTTTCCTGATTTCACTTACATCAAAACTAGCCCTTTAAGTTGAAACTTGCTAAAGAATCGAACACACAAACATGTCATATGCCCTATGACTGTCTGATCTTCTCTAACTGTTGAAAATCCCAACACAATATTCTGTTTCTGCCCTCCTGAATGGATGATAGAAAAATACAGATTGCTCCCAAGAAAAGTAGACTCTACTTTTTATATTCCTAACACAAATCTATTCCAATTAGTTTGGAAAGAAAAAAAAAAAAAAGAATTAAAAAAAAAAAGAAAAAAATATCTGTAACTGAAATAATAATGAGAAAGATTACTTACAGCCTATCTTGGCGCCCACCTACATATTCCATTTAAAAACTCCTCCAACTATGCTCCAGCTTCTTTTTGCATGACTGAGGGCTGCTTTCCCTTCTATCCCCTCTCCACCCTCCTTTGGTATGAACTTCTATTTTTAGAGCTATAATTTAAAAAACAAATGTGTGTATACACATGCACATACAGAGACACTCAAACACGTACTGATGTCCGTGTGGGTTCAAGGCCTAAGCCTACCACTTACTGGTTGAGCAAGTTACCCAATACCTCAGAGAGAAAAAATATCTTCTTCGTTCATACCATAGGCTATATTATACAAGACTCAGCTCAAGCTCTAACTCTTCTAGGAGTTAGGGAGAATTAATTCCCTTTTCTTGAGACAGGAAAGAAACATTTCCAAATACTTTATATTTCAATTTGTTCATCTTCCCTTTTAAAGTTCTATAGCACTTTTTCAATATGATATTTTTAAAACAAACTCTATTCTGTTTTATACGGACTGATGTATATTGGTTTTGTCTCTCCAACTAATGGTAAATTCCTGGAGAGCAGGGACCATTTCAGATAAAGTTTCTAAATCCCTGATGGTACATAGCAAAGTGCTCAAAAATACCTTAGAAACCAGAACTCTCTTTGTTTGGGTATGGAACCAATGGTAAGATTCTCTTTAGACCCCATAGCTTATTCTCTTTATTTTGTTGACCCTTCCTTAGATTCCCTTAAATTCAAACATGAAAAGGGGTGAGGGGAAGGAAAGGTATTTTATCAAAGAATTTCTTGGCTTTAAAAAGGATTCATAATTTGGTATTTTAGCAAACATTCCTTTTATTTTGAAAATACTTAGTTTATAAAGTTTAAACTTATAATGCAACTAGTATGTAAAGTAAGTTGACTCACTCTACTGAGCAGTTCACCCACTGTGACTTAAACATATCTCTCCAGCTATATCTCAGTTATTCATGTTTCATCTTCTTTCCATTTAAATGTTTCTCACTATATACAGGGTGAGTGTCACTCACCAATACCTCTAGGCTATGTGTAACCTGAGTCCAAAACCCTTGGAAAAATCAATTATTAAAATTAGTCTCATTTATTGTTTCAATTAAGAAATAATGAACTGGTATTTAAATGAGGAAAGCTTTCCTCCCCCAAATTAACCTTCCATAATCCATCTGAATGGTATTTGCAACAGACTGCTCTTTGGGAATATAATAAAACCTGAATATACTAATTTTGATTAATTTTAATGTAAGAGAAAGATACCATTCCAACAATTTCTTCTCTGCTGCCCTCAAAAAATCCTCCAAGGCTTCACCATGCAAATAAAATAAAAAACAAAGGGATAAGGTGCTCTACCAAAAAACTCCAAAAAACAAAACAAAAAAATCCTCTAAAACAATTACTAAAATTAACAGCTTTACAGGCTACTTAACCATTAGAAATATTTTGTTCCGGGCGCCTGGGTGGCTCAGTGGGTTAAGCCACTGCCTTCGGCTCAGGTCATGATCCCAGGGTCCTGGGATCGAGTCCCGCATCGGGCTCTCTGCTCAGCAGGGAGCCTGCTTCCCTCTCTCTCTCTCTGCCTGCCTCTGTCTACTGTGATCTCTCTCTCTGTCAAATAAATAAATAAAATCTTAAAAAAAAAAAAAAAAAAAGAAATATTTTGTTCCTAAACAACAAAAAAATTTAAGTTCCGTAAAAAACAAACTAAATTGCTCATTCAGTAGAGAGAAACTCAGCTCTGGGAAACAAGGGTTGTATTCTATTCAAATTTCTAATGTCAAATACAAATAAATGTGCTCATCCTAATGAATTATACATTTAAGAATCACAATATTTAATTTAAAAGTTAAATAACTCAAAATAAGTTTACTTCTAAATAGTTCACTTAAACATTTAAGCATTTTAAATATTACCAAATATTTTAATGCCTACCTTTTAGGCATGAAAATAAGCATAATCTGTAATCATACATATTTGTGAAATAATGTTATATGCTAGGCATTAGATACCTATAAAGACCAGTTTCTTACCTTGAGAAAATTACATTCTATCCAAATAGGATACAACATCCTTTTTTCTCTCAATTCATGTTTTTGTTAATTTTTTTTAGCTAATTTGGTTTTTGTTTTCTCTTTAATAACTAAGTAAAACTTAGAGAAGGCATGCAATCTCACTGTGAGAACTTCGCAATGGCCTGTGTAACTTTAACCAAAGGATAATGAGTGTTTTAAGGATTACATACTCTGATTTTCAGAAGCATTATCTTGTTGCTTTGGAGTTTATCATGAGCAATCAGAGAAAAATGGAAGGAGAACACATTTTCTGTTTCTCTATATACATCCATAGTAAATAACATTTGATATCTGTCCCTGCTTCCCAATAAATGAGAAAAACCAAAATATGTTGACCTAAAAAGTCTATTACCACAGCAAGCTATATAGGAAGAAAACAAGAATTTATATATTCAAGAAATAGGAATCTAAAACTTCCACTAAACTAAATTTAAGTCAAGGCATTTGATTTATCATACTATAAAAAAATTCGATGGAGACATCATTCCTATTCACCCAGAATTTTCTTATAAGATCAATCTTAAGAAAAATACATAAGCATAAATACATAAGAAACATAAATACAGTATTTACACACATGCACACACACGCACGCACACACACACACACACACACACACACACACACATATACATCTATATAAACAGACACATATATACATGGCATAACTGAGTTGGTCTATATTCATCTCAATTTTCTACAACATTATTACCGCAATATGGTATAGAAGGTTTTTAAAATCTTGAAACCATGGCAAAATTAAATCATACTCAATTTAGTTTTCACATAAAGTGTATTTTATTGCAAGCATGCAGCTGGTAACTCTCCAGACACAAAATGCTGAATTAACTGTTATATCTTCTCCTGAAGCATTCTGGATAAATAACAACAATAGTTTAGGAATGTACAGACTAGAAAAGTTACTTCCCAATCCATTACATTCTATTACATCAATCCATGTCTGGCATTTGCATTCTTCAACTAAAGACTAATGTTTCCTTATCTTGAGCTCTAACTTGCTTGTAATTTGCCTAAGTCTGGTTGCTTTTTTCCTGGGTTCTAAAGACGCATATAGTTCATTTACTCTTGTTACCCTCTGGTCCGTGAATGGGGCAGAGAGACTGGCCCGGTGAACTGCATGTACATATGACCTATAAGAGTTGAATACAGGAAGGAAAAAGAAGGATAATAATTGAAAGTAAAATAGACCTTGACTCAGATCTGAGTTGTAGTCCTCCATGGCACTAATTTGCTGCATGACATTCAAGTTATATTCTCTCTCTAAATCTTACCTATCATAATACTACTTGGGACAAGATACCAAAAAAGTATATACTTCTAGAGATATCCAGGGGTCTACAACATCAATTCTGGCAGAATGTGTTTACAAGTTTCTAATTGTACCTGCTCCTTGCCTATTTACTTCTTTTATGGTTCTCCATTTTCATTCAATTACGTTTTCTAAAATCCCTATTTAGAACCATTTCTTAGTTACTAAACACCCACTCAGTCAATTAGACTAATCCTACCTACACTGAAAGATGAGGAGTATCTCTGAAGTATCTCCAGAAAACAGAGGTTCTTTGGAAATATAATAAAACCTGAATATAGTAATTCAGTAAATAGAGGTACTGTTTTCTGGAGTGCCGGGCTAGCTACTAATATAGGCTTAGAACTTGCCTGATCACTTGCTCCATCTCCCTCATCTGATTTTCTAAACCACCTACAGGATATTACTGTTTTACTGGCTTAAAACAAAGTAAGTTCTTCTTACTTAAAATAAATTAAAAAGAAATTAAAAGTGTTTAACATATTACAATGTATTCCTTTTCAGTATTATTACTTTTTGACAGGACTTGAACAGTGATTTCTTAACAAGACCCTTCATATTTAATATTCACACGCTTCGAGGTAGACATCTGTCCCAAAATGTTAATAATACACTTTTTCCCACATATTCTATAATATATAATAACACTTCACCCAATATTTCATGAAAATAAAAACTCTTCAGAAAATGAAGGAAACCTACATTTTATGATCCGTTGAGAAGGTTTGAAAACTAGCCATAATTTCAAGCACCATAAAAAATACACACCCCCTTTCTTCAAATAAATATTAATGGCATAAATAAAACAAAAACCAACTATTCAGAGTAAGTAAATATTAAAGTATATACCATGTATACCTACCTAGCAACAGAATACATAAAGAGAAAATCATTGTCTGGTGAACCTGGGGTCTTGCTATAGTCTCTATACTTTTTCTGAGTAGTATTTTTGATATCTTTCATTACAGATTCCATTTCTTTACTTAAGTTGGTTTCTGACTGTAAAAAATGCAAACATACATATCAAGTTTATTCATATTCATTTTCTCTAAAATAGTCCAACACTACAATGTTTATCATATGAATTCATTAGGAAATTAAAAGTTAAAAAGTTAAAACAGATGTACATTAGCTATCCACTATAAATATACTTAGTGCACAAAGATAAAATAGATCAAGAAATATCTTCTCCTATTTTATCCTAATTCTATATTGTGATTGGTTAGCCTATAATCTAACCATGAATTAACCACACAAGCCTACATTCTAAAGAAATGAGTAGATGTCATTAAAATAATATTTTAGAACAAATTCCATGTTGATAAGCAATCTTTCATTTACATTCTCTTCTCAAAGACTAATATTGATGTCCCTTGCTTTGAGCATATTTTAAACACATAAAAATTCGGATTTACCAAGGGAAAAAAAAAAATCACAGATTCTAAAATTAGTCTTCAACTGAGAAAAGAAACTGTGAGGAGAGAAATCTTTGAGTAGCATTTAACTATGAATTTCTG
Source organism: Enhydra lutris kenyoni (assembly GCF_002288905.1). Lineage (NCBI taxonomy): Eukaryota > Metazoa > Chordata > Mammalia > Carnivora > Mustelidae > Enhydra > Enhydra lutris. The sequence continues at coordinate 66,780,212 of NW_019154085.1, read as the reverse complement.
TTTCAAAAGTCAAATATTAATAGTTTTCATAAATTCGCTGCTTAAACTAGGCACAGTTATCACTTCTTTCAGATACTATATCCTAAATCTATGATGAAAGTGAAATATTTAAATATTTAAATCAAATAAATAAATCCTACTGGATGGGATAAAAGATGGGTTCACTTACACCAAATCCCACAATAAAGTAGACTGACTTCAGTGAATGGTTCAATCAAGTATATGATATTTTATCTCATACACACACACATAAATTGTACATAAATCTATAATTACATACATATAAAGTGTGTGTGTGTGTGTGTGTGTGTATAAATGTATCATCTTAATCCTAATATACCTAATGGGCATATTTTTAAATGATTAGACTATGTTTTTAAAGATTTCAACATCTTACAGAGTCTAACCATATCTAAGCTTATAGAACTTCATGATCTGGAAGAAGTATATTAAAACTACAGCAATTTGGACTAAGGAAAAGTATAGCCTTTGGTAATAATTTGTTCCATTATCATTTTTGTTTTTAGTAACCACAAATAGAAGAGAAAAACATCTAAAAGTAATTGCTGATAAATGTTTAAAGGTTAAAAAAAAAAAAAGATTCAAAGGTCCAGAGTAACTTAGAAAGGAATGAAAATGAAAGGAACGAAAATGAGAGCTGAAAGCAGAGCTGAGTTTACCAGGATATTTCTGCCTTACACTGATGCTTACTGGGAAAGCTCCCGGCCGTCCCTGCAGCTCTTCCACTTCCTTTATGAGATCTTGTATGCTTTTGTTACTAGGACGTTGCCAAAGGTTACTTTCCACATTGCTCCCAGGATAACAAGGAAGAACACTGTTAGCAAACTGCCTACAGAGAGGACACGTGAATTCTCCTTTGTCCACCGAGAAGCCCTGAAGAACCTGATCATTCTAAAAGATGAAATAAACATACAGATTTATAATGCACTTTATAGAAAACAAAATTTACACCATTACATTTTATAGTAAACAAATGAACCAGGCCAAAAAAGAAAAAAAAGATATCTCTAATATATGTCATAAAAAACATAAAGTCTCTTGATGTAATGAACACAGGCTGTTATATGCAACTGATGAATTACTAAACTCTACCTCTGAAACTAATAATACACTATATGTTAATTAATTGAATTTAAATTAAAAAAAAAAAAGAAAGACGATGTTACTTGAAGAAAAAAAACATAAACAATGTCTCTCATTTGACTGTTGAAGCTTATCAAATCACTTCTTTCAACATGGCAATCATGCAACACATCACCAAGAACTGTTTAAGTATCTTACTCTTCTCTCAGTATGAAACATTCAAACACTGAGGCAATTAATGTGTAATATAGATTTAAGATAGAGAATAACTTAAAAAGGAGGCCACTTTACAGTAGATCACCTTCCCCTTACCCCATGCCCCTGTTTTTATAATCTATAGGTGACCACTGGGAAGATTCTCTCAATGTCCATGTTCCTTGATAGAGAATAGATAACTTCTGAGAATAAATCAAGCCTAAAAAATGTGGTATGTCTTTGTCTGTCAAACACAACTGACTGGACTTTATGCAGTGAATCTGTTTAGCTTTAATGGATAGGGGAAAGATTCAGTTAGAGTATTCAGAATGTAAGTGTGATATGAGGGAAATTAATGTAATACCTTTCCTTCAGATATTTCTGATAGAAGAAGAGAAAACAGAATTGTTTAAACATAGACACATATGCATATGTGCCTACGAGGAAATTCTTACTCATGAGAGCCTGCTATACATGCTAACTAACTAGAGGACTAAAGGCAGGAATCCAGACTATTACATCTGTTCCTTTATTTTGCCTGAAACCACCACACAGTCATTTTGCTCTTTTAGGCTATTACAATTGTGTAGTCCTAACCATTATTTCGCTCTTTTTCCCAGCAGTTTCTTTCTTACTCTGCCACTAACCTAATGCTTTATTTCAAAATATGTTTTAATGCATTAATGTATATGTATGAATGCTACAATATGAACATTATTACTAACAAACAAAAAAATAAGGAAAGAAGGATACAAAAAGAAGAAAATGAATTTGTCTATGATTACAAAGGTAATGACAATATTAGGAAGAATTTAATTTTCCCACTCTTAATTCAGTGCTCATTTCACTATATCTTAGGTCTCAAATACTTTGACTAAAAAACCAAATTCTACTTTTTTTTTTTTACTTTTTGACATTTATTTTTTTCAAGTTCTTAAAAATGAAACACCACATCTTTTTAAATCCAATTCTGCAAATATTTACTAAGCTCCTATCATATGTCAAATGCTATGCCAGGTAAGGGCATAAAGACTTAAGGTACATCTTCACGTAAGGTACTAACAATATAAAAGCAAACAGAAACAAATAAATTATAATGATAGCATGAAAAATACAAAAGAGAAGGCTTCTCAGAGAAGACTTGTGAGCTAACTTTTAAAGATACACAAGAAGGGTATATAGAAAGTTGGGGTGAGAGTCCTGATCATTGAAGGACATTCTATAAGCTCCCCTACAGCCTTAATTTTAAAGAATGCTAGATCCTTGTCCTTGCCTTGATTGAAACTACATTTTTTCTTGAAGCCTCCCCAGAAGCCTTCTCACACCTCACCCCTCACACCTCAGTATTCTTCTCATCTCTAGTACTGGCTTAGGATCTTTACTCTTGCATTCTCCCATCTTTGTGGCTCATATCATTTAGGGATATCACACTTTTCCTTCCTTTTTACTGTCATCCACTGCCCTCAGTCACTGAAGACTTTGGTTTTCCTCATTGCTCCAAGACCTACGACCCTCTTATGCTAATTCAGTGAGTATGGGAACAAGCAATCTTGTATCTTAGTCCATCAGCTTTTTGACCTCATTAGCTCCTATGGCACTGACCTCCACCTACCTGTTACACCATGACCTGTTACCTGTAACCATGACCACCCCCTTATACTAAAATGACCCAAAATTGTCCATATCTAAAAATATTAAATCCAAACAGCTTACAGTCTGATTGCCAACTGCTTTCTCCTCTTTTAGTTCCCTCCTTCTCTCTCAGTTTATCAAGACTTTCCTATTCTGCCTATACACCATGATGTACCACTTCAAAAACTGGTCAATACTTCTCATTCACCCTCCATATGTCCTTCCATCATACATACCCTATAAAACCTTCATACAAAATTAATCCAGTGGATAACTTCTCTAATTCTGTACTCAAATTAAGTGTTGTTAAAGAAGACTGAAGTAACTTCTTGCTACAAGCTGTTTCCACCTCAACTGAGGCCTGAATACTTCCAGGCAATCTTTCTCCAACACCCAATGAAGAATTCTCACCCAATTCCAAAGCGGTTTTTCCTTTTCACTTCTCAAGTCCCGTCACCTATCCCAGCCTCGCTTCCTTTACTCTAGAAGCATAAAGCTACATCTCCTACCTCAGAAAGAAGAGAAACATGACAGTTCCTTCAGCTTTCTGCCTTCTTCCACTCCAATATTTACTTAATGAATCCCATAAGTCCTTCCATCCACTTTCTCTCTTCTAGTCTCTTTGCTAGTATCTCCTAACTAGTCTTCCAATCACACTGTTGCCACTATGATCCACCTAATGTGAGACTCTTACTCCCAATCAAAATCTTTCAGTGATCACAATTATCTCTCACCTTGATTCCTTCCTCCTTCTTACATTCCACATGTCATCTCTCACCAAGTCCAGACTTCCTCTAAATATATTTCAAAGCTCTAAGCTCTTCTCCATCTCCAGTGTGATGACTAAGCTCAAGCCACTATCATCTTGTACCTCCTGAATATCATCACATTCTTTCTAACTCTACTGCAATCCCACAATAATCCCCTACCATCTACAGAGCTGCCACAATGACCTTTCTGAAGATGTCATAACTCTATTTAAAAGTCTTTAATAACTTTAGTGGCTCTCTGTAAAGAACTTATCTAAATAAAGTTCAATTTCCTTACACCAACTACAAGGCCCTTTACAGTAAGACCTCTAAATACTTTTTCAGTCTTACCTCTCATCACTCAAGCACCATACTTCATCAAATGTTCTGGCATTCAGGAGAAGTTCCAGTAACACTTAACACATATACTGCAACTGTCTATTTATTCTATCTCATGCAAGGCATAGTAAACCCCTGGAAGGAAGGAACTGTTTCTTATTCACTGCTGAATCCCCAATGTCTATCACAGTATCTGGAACACTATAGACACTAACTAAAATATTTGTTGAATGAACGAATGCAGATGTATGAAAAATGCATAATGTTCTCAAGAAACTATTAAGCAGTTTATTAATGCTGAATTGATGAAAGATAAAGATAAAGCAATAGGCAAGCCCAGATCATGAAGTACCCTGAATACCATTCAAAGAAGAGTGAACTTTACCCCATTAGGAAGAATTCAATAAAGGATTTTTAAGCCAACGACATATGTCATCAGATTTACATTTTAGAAAGATCAATGTAGTGAATAAATTAGACTTAGAGTAAGGAAACTGATAAGAAAGGAACTGCAATAGTCAAGATGAGAGATGAAGGCATACACAAAAATGAAGAATAATGAAAAGTAGAATACAGTCAAGTGATACTTAAGAGACAGAATAAGTAGAATTTACTTAGTGACTAAATGTGAGAGGTAAGGATACGAAGGGAAAAGTAGGAATCCACTCCTTTTAAGTTGGGAACTGGGAAATAAGAAGGCCATCCTTTTAAGAGGCTGAGCTGAGAAAAAGAAAAACTGCAGCTACAGGGGAATGCAAAGTCAAGGGAAGAAATTCAGAATGAGAGGGACCTTAGCATCTTTATAAATTGAAAAAAAGGACAGAATAGGCAGAAAAACTGAAGACAGAAACAAAAAAGAAGTTACCTTCTAATAGATAAAGGCCCCTGAGGTGAAGAGGAGAAAGGAATACTAGAGCATCAACAGGAAAATTATTCCTGAACAGAAGAAGGAATACTATCTCAAAGAGTAAATAAGAAAGGATTGGTTGGGATGCAGACTTATTTGTCAGGGAATAGATAAGCAAAGCAAGAAGCTAAGCTTAGTATGTGACAGAAAGCCACACTGTTTTCTTGGTGACAAAGAAAGAGATAGAATCTGATGAGAGAAAAGGGATCTTGGAGTTCAGGTGAAGAGCTTGGGATAGGGGAGCAAAGGATTGGAATAACTGCTAAAGATACTAGGAGAGGAAACTAATCAAAGGTAGGTAAATGAATTGATAAGTAGTATCCACAGTTAGTAACCCTAGTTTAAGCTGCTATTATACAGGAAACCACAAAATTACAGACATACCACTTCACTTAGTTTTATGATTTTTCTGGCAGGACTAGCTGTCTGGGTCTCAAATCAAGGCAGGAGGATTAAATGACTGCTATTCAGAGCAGAATAGGCATAGTACAAAAAAAGTGAGGCTAGGAAAGAACTAATGCTGGGAAATATACAAAGGGGTAAAGGACTAGAGATCTTGATGTCAGAAGCAAACACACTAATGAGAATGAAAATAAGAGAATCTGAAGGATAATCATATAATAAAATGATATTGTAGGATATTTTAAAGCTTAATATTTCAGAGCTAGAGTAGCAAAGTCTAAAATTACTACCATGGAAATCAATTTCTAAAGTGATATAAAAAAATGAAATCCCTAAAGCTGAAGAGGTCAAGGAACCACAAGGCTGCATAGTTCAAATGGCAATCAAAATCACATAAAATGAGACACTCAGAATGTACAGTGTGGGGGAGGAGTCAAGATGGCGGAGAAGTAGCAGGCTGAGACTACTTCAGGTAGCGGAAGATCAGCTAGATAGCTTATCTAAAGATTGCAAACACCTACAAATCCAACGGGAGATCGAAGAGAAGAAGAACAGCAACTCTAGAAACAGAAAATCAACCACTTTCTGAAAGGTAGGACTGGCGGAGAAGTGAATCCAAAGCGACGGGAAGATAGACCGCGGGGGGAGGGGCCGGCTCCCGGCAAGCGGCGGAGCAACGGAGCACAAAATTGGGACTTTTAAAAGTCTGTTCCGCTGAGGGACATCGCTCCAGAGGCTTAACCGGGGTGAAGCCCACGCAGGGTCAGCGTGGCCTCAGGTCCCGCAGGGTCACAGAAGGATCGGGGGTGTCTGAGTGTCGCAGAGCTTACAGGTATTAGAACAGGGAAGCTGGCTACAGAGACAGAGCCGAGGAGTAAGCTCTAAGTTCGGGGTTACCTTGAACCGGTCGCAGGCTCGGTCAGCTCGGAGCGCGGCCGGAGGCAGGGTGACAGGAGTAAATCGGCGCTGTTCTCTGAGGGCGCACTGAGGAGTGGGGCCCTGGGCTCTCGGCTCCTCCGGCCGGAGACCAGGAGGCCGCCATCTTCATTCCCGCCTTCCGGAACTCTACGGAAAGCGTTCAGGGGACAAAAGCTCCCGAAAGCAAACCCTAGCGGATTACTCAGCCCGGCCCCTGGTAAGGGCGGTGCAACTCCGCCCGGGGCAAAGACACTTGAGAATCACTACAACAGGCCCCTCCCCCAGAAGATCAACAAGAAGCCCAGCCAGGACCAAGTTCACCTACCAAGGAGTACAGTTTCAATACCAAGGAGAGCAGCGGAATTCCAAAGGAGGGGAAAGCAAAGCACGGAACTCAAGGCTTTCTCCCCATGATTCTTTAGCCTTGCAGTTAATTTAACTTTTTTTTCTTTTTCAATTTATTTTTCTTCTTCTGTTAAATTTTTTTAACTTTTACCCTTTTCTTTTTTAACGTTTTTTAACTAGTTTATCTAATATATATATATTTTTTTTCCTTTTATATTTTTTTATTGGTTTTCTTTTTTTGTTTCTTTCTTTTTATTTCTTTTTTTTTTTCTTCTTTCTGAACCTCTTTTTATCCCCTTTCTCCCCCCTCACGATTTGGGATCCCTTCTGATTTGGCTAAAGCACATTTTCCTAGGGTTGTTGCCACCCTTTTAGTATTTTACTTGTTCCTTCATCTACTCTTACCTGGACAAAATGACAAGGCGGAAAAATTCACCACAAAAAAAAGAACAAGAGGCAGTACCAAAGGCTAGGGACCTAATCAATACAGACATTGGTAATATGTCAGATCTAGAGTTCAAAATGACGATTCTCAAGGTTCTAGCCGGGCTTGAAAAAGGCATGGAAGATATTAGAGAAACCCTCTCGGGAGATATAAAAGCCCTTTCTGGAGAAATAAAAGAACTAAAATCAAACCAAGTTGAAATCAAAAAAGCTATTAATGAGGTGCAATCAAAAATGGAGGCTCTGACTGCTAGGATAAATGAGGCAGAAGAAAGAATTAGCGATATAGAAGACCAAATGACAGAGAATAAAGAAGCTGAGCAAAAGAGGGACAAACAGCTACTGGACCATGAGGGGAGAATTCGAGAGATAAGTGACACCATAAGACGAAACAACATTAGAATAATTGGGATTCCAGAAGAAGAGGAAACAGAGAGGGGAGCAGAAGGTATATTGGAGAGAATTATTGGAGAGAATTTCCCCCATATGGCAAAGGGAACAAGCATCAAAATCCAGGAGGTTCAGAGAACCCCCCTCAAAATCAATAAGAATAGGTCCACACCCCATCACCTAATAGTAAAATTTACAAGTCTTAGTGACAAAGAGAAGATCCTGAAAGCAGCCCGGGAAAAGAAGTCTGTAACATACAATGGTAAAAATATTAGATTGGCAGCAGACTTATCCACAGAGACCTGGAAGGCCAGAAAGAGCTGGCATGATATATTCAGAGTACTAAAACATGCAGCCAAGAATACTATATCCAGCTAGGCTATCATTGAAAATAGAAGGAGAGATTAAAAGCTTCCAGGACAAACAAAAACTGAAAGAATTTGCAAATACCAAACCGGCTCTACAGGAAATATTGAAAGGGGTCCTCTAAGCAAAGAGAGACCCTAAAAGTAGTAGATCAGAAAGAAACAGAGACAATATACAATAACAGTCACCTTACAGGCAATACAATGGCACTAAATTCATATCTCTCAATACTTACCCTGAATGTTAATGGGCTAAATGCCCCAATCAAAAGACACAGGGTATCAGAATGGATAAAAAAACAAAACCCATCTATATGTTGCCTACAAGAAACTCATCTTAAACCTGAAGACACCTCCAGGTTTAAAGTGAGGGGGTGGAAAAGAATTTACCATGCTAATGGACATCAGAAAAAAGCAGGAGTGGCAATCCTTATATCAGATCAATTAGATTTTAAGCCAAAGACTATAATAAGAGATGAGGAAGGACACTATATCATACTCAAAGGAACTGTCCAACAAGAAGATCTAACAATTTTAAATATCTATGCCCCTAACATGGGAGCAGCCAACTATATAAACCAATTAATAACAAAATCAAAGAAACACATTGACAATAATACAATAATCGTAGGGGACTTTAACACTCCCCTCACTGAAATGGACAGATCATCCAAGCAAAAGATCAACAAGGAAATCAAGGCCTTAAATGACACACTGGACCAGATGGACATCACAGATATATTCAGAACATTTCATCCCAAAGCAACAGAATACACATTCTTCTCTAGTGCACATGGAACATTCTCCAGAATAGATCATATTCTCGGTCCTAAATCAGGTCTCAACCGTTATCAAAAGATTGGAATCATTCCCTGCATATTTTCAGACCACAATGCTCTGAAGCTAGAACTCAATCACAAGAGGAAATTTGGAAAGAACCCAATTACATGGAGACTAAACAGCATCCTTCTAAAGAATGAATGGGTCAACCAGGAAATTAAAGAAGAGTTGAAAAAATTCATGGAAACAAATGATAATGAAAACACAACGGTTCAAAATCTGTGGGACACAACAAAGGCAGTCCTGAGAGGAAAATATATAGCGGTACAAGCCTTTCTCAAGAAACAAGAAAGGTCTCAGGTACACAACCTAACCCTACACCTAAAGGAGCTGGAGAAAGAACAAGAAAGAAACCCTAAACCCAGCAGGAGAAGAGAAATCATAAAGATCAGAGCAGAAATCAATGAAATAGAAACCAAAAAAACAATAGAACAAATCAACGAAACTAGGAGCTGGTTCTTTGAAAGAATTAATAAGATCGATAAACCCCTGGCCAGACTTATCAAAAAGAAAAGAGAAAGGACCCAAATAAATAAAATCATGAATGAAAGAGGAGAGATCACAACGAACACCAAAGAAATACAGACAATTATAAGAACATACTATGAGCAACTCTACGCCAACAAATTTGACAATCTGGAAGAAATGGATGCATTCCTAGAGACATATAAACTACCACAACTGAACCAGGAAGAAATAGAAAGCCTGAACAGACCCATAACCAGTAAGGAGATTGAAACAGTCATCAAAAATCTCCAAACAAACAAAAGCCCAGGGCCAGATGGCTTCCCGGGGGAATTCTACCAAACATTTAAAGAAGAACTAATTCCTATTCTCCTGAAACTGTTCCAAAAAATAGAAATGGAAGGAAAACTTCCAAACTCATTTTATGAGGCCAGCATCACCTTGATCCCAAAACCAGACAAGGATCCCATCAAAAAAGAGAACTACAGGCCAATATCCTTGATGAACACAGATGCAAAAATTCTCGCCAAAATACTAGCCAATAGGATTCAACAGTACATTAAAAGGATTATTCACCACGACCAAGTGGGATTTATTCCAGGGCTGCAAGGTTGGTTCAACATCCGCAAATCAATCAATGTGATACAACACATTAATAAAAGAAAGAACAAGAACCATATGATACTCTCCATAGATGCTGAAAAAGCATTTGACAAAGTACAGCATCCCTTCCTGATCAAAACTCTTCAAAGTGTAGGGATAGAGGGCACATACCTCAATATTATCAAAGCCATCCATGAAAAACCACCGCAAATATCATTCTCAATGGAGAAAAACTGAAAGCTTTTCCGCTAAGGTCGGGAACACGGCAGGGATGTCCGTTATCACCACTGCTATTCAACATAGTACTAGAAGTCCTAGCCTCAGCAATCAGACAACAAAAGGAAATTAAAGGCATCCACATCGGCAAAGAAGAAGTCAAACTATCACTCTTCGCAGATGATATGATACTATATGTGGAAAACCCAAAAGACTCCACTCCAAAACTGCTAGAACTTGTACAGGAATTCAGTAAAGTGTCAGGATATAAAATCAATGCACAGAAATCAGTTGCATTTCTCTACACCAACAACAAGACAGAAGAAAGAGAAATTAAGGAGTCAATCCCATTTACAATTGCACCCAAAACTATAAGATACCTAGGAATAAATCTAACCAAAGAGACTAAGAATCTATACACAGAAAACTATAAAGTACTCATGAAAGAAATTGAGGAAGACACAAAGAAATGGAAAAATGTTCCATGCTCCTGGATTGGAAGAATAAATATTGTGAAAATGTCTACGCTACCTAAAGCAATCTACACATTTAATGCAATTCCTATCAAAGTACCATCCATTTTTTTCAAAGAAATGGAACAAATAACCCTAAAATTTATATGGAACCAGAAAAGACCTCGAATAGCCAAAGCAATATTGAAAAAGAAAGCCAAAGTTGGTGGCATCACAATTCCGGACTTCAAGCTCTATTACAAAGCTGTCATCATCAAGACACAAAAACAGACACATAGATCAATGGAACAGAATAGAGAGCCCAGAAATAGACCCTCAACTCTATGGTCAACTAATCTTCGACAGAGCAGGAAAGAATAGCCAATGGAAAATAGACAGCCTCTTCAACAAATGGAGTTGGGAAAATTGGACAGCCACATGCAGAAAAATGAAATTGGATCATTTCCTTACACCACACACGAAAATAGACTCAAAATGGATGAAGGATCTCAACGTGAGAAAGGAATCCATCAAAATCCTTGAGGAGAACACAGGCAGCAACCTCTTCGACCTCAGCCACAGCAACATCTTCCTAGGAACATCGCCAAAGGCAAGGGAAGCAAGGGCAAAAATGAACTATTGGGATTTTATCAAGATCAAAAGCTTTTGCACAGCAAAGGAAACAGTTAACAAAACCAAAAGACAACTGACAGAATGGGAGAAGATATTTGCAAATGACATATCGGATAAAGGGCTAGTGTCCAAAATCTATAAAGAACTTAGCAAACTCAACACCCAAAGAACAAATAATCCAATCAAGAAATGGGCAGAGGACATGAACAGACATTTCTGCAAAGAAGACATCCAGATGGCCAACAGACACATGAAAAAGTGCTCCATATCACTCGGCATCAGGGAAATACAAATCAAAACCACAATGAGATACCACCTCACACCAGTCAGAATGGCTAAAATTAACAAGTCAGGAAATGACAGATGCTGGCGAGGATGCGGAGAAAGGGGAACCCTCCTACACTGTTGGTGGGAATGCAAGCTGGTGCAACCACTCTGGAAAACAGCATGGAGGTTCCTCAAAATGTTGAAAATAGAACTACCCTATGACCCAGCAATTGCACTGCTGGGTATTTACCCTAAAGATACAAACGTAGTGATCCGAAGGGGCACATGCACCCGAATGTTTATAGCAGCAATGTCTACAATAGCCAAACTATGGAAAGAACCTAGATGTCCATCAACAGACGAATGGATAAAGAAGATGTGGTATATATACACAATGGAATACTATGCAGCCATCAAAAGAAATGAAATCTTGCCATTTGCGACGACGTGGATGGAACTAGAGGGTATCATGCTTAGCGAAATAAGTCAATCGGAGAAAGACAACTATCATATGATCTCCCTGATATGAGGGAGAGGAGATGCAACATGGGGGGTTAAGGGGGTAGGAGAAGAGTAAATGAAACAAGATGGGATTGGGAGGGAGACAAACCATAAGTGACTCTTAATCTCACAAAACAAACTGAGGGTTAATGGGGGGAGGGGGGTTGGGGGGGTGGGATTATGGACATTGGGGAGGGTATGTGCTATGGTGAGTGCTGTGAAGTGTGTAAACCTGGCGATTCACAGACCTGTACCCCTGGGGATAAAAATATATGTTTATAAAAAAATTTAAAAAAAAAATCACATAAAATGAACTGGGATGTATATGCTATAAAAGCATTTAATACCTAGAATGATATATACATTTTTAAATCAACTTACCCGTAATGATTCCATGTAAGATTTATGACAATCTATGTGCAACGTGTGGCCACAGGTTTGTACATAAACACCTCCTTCCCAACCAATTGATACTGCCAAGAGACAAGAACTCTTTAAAAAAAAAAAAAAAAAAAATTAATTTCAAAGAAAAATATACCTATTTAAATATATCCACGTAAACCTCTGAATGATTTCATAGTTATATTAATGCGAACTTTCTATTTTTGTGATATAAAGTTAGTACCCCTTTGACAGTCATAAGGCAGTATCTTTAAACTTGAAATACCACAAAGTTTCAGCTTCCACTATCTAGGCTCGTAAAGAATAAGAATAATTATAAATTATACTTTCTCCACCCCATGAAAAATAAACTCTCAATATTATACTATATACTTCAGTGTAAACTATTCTGCTGTTGATTATTTTACCTATTCTATATATCTCTCTGTGATACCTGACATTAACAACTTCCTTCTTTTCTTTCAATTTCATGATAGTTACCAAACAGTGTTATATTAGCTTCAGGTGTACAACATAGTAATTCAACAGTACCATACATGACCTGGTGCTCATCACAAGTGCACACCTTAATTCCCATCACCTGTTTCACCCCACCCCACACACCTCCCCACTAGTAAATATCAATTCATTCTCTATAGAGTTCATTTCTTATTTTGTCTCTCTCTCTTTCCTTTGCTCATTTGTTTTGTTTCTTAAATTTCACATGAGTGAAATCATATGGTATTTGTCTTTCTCGGACTGACTTATTTTGCTTAGCATTATACTCTCTAGCTTCACCCATGTTGTAAATGGCAACATTTCACTCTTTTTTATGGCTGAAAGGGATAGTATCCAAAATACATAAAGAATTTATACAATTCAGGTGCCTGGGTGGCTCAGTTGTTAAGCATCTGCCTTCAGCTCAGGTCATGATCCCAGCAATCTGGGATTAAACCCCTCAGGGGGGTTCCCAGATGGCTCAGTCATTAAGCGTCTGCCTTGGGCTCAGGTCGTGATCCCGGGGTCCTGGGATCAAGCCCTGCACAAGGCTCCCTGCTCAGCGGGGAGCCTGCTTCTCCCTCTCCCACTCCCCTTGCTTGTGTTCCCTCTCTCACTGTGTCTCTGTCAAATAAATAAAATCTTTTAAAAAAATTTATACAACACCCAAAAAAACAAGTAATCCATTTAAAAAATGGGCAGAAGACATGAACAGACACTTCTCCAGAGAAAACATCCAAATGACCAACAGACACATGAAAAGATGCTCAACATCACTCATCATCAGGTAAATGCAAATCAAAACTATAGTGAGCTATCACTTCACACCTGTCACAATGGCTAAAGTCAAAAACACAAGAAACAACAGGTGTTGGCAAAAATGTGGGAAAAAAAGGAACTCTCATGCACTGTTGGTAGGGATGTAAATTGGTACAACTGCTATGGAAAACAGTAAAGAGGTTCCTCAAAAAGTTAAAATTAAAACTACCCCATGATCCAATAATCACACTACTGGGTATACACACCCGAAATACAAAAATCTTAATTCAAAGGGATACATGTGCCCCTATATTTATAAAAGTATGGGAGCAGCCCAATTGTCCATTGATAGAGGAATGGATAAAGATGTGGTATATATAAATATATATACATACACAATGGAATAACAACTTCTTTTTTAAAACACCTACTTCCCCCTGGCTTCCATAATGCTACTCTCTTTTGATGTTCCTCTGATCTCTTTAAACCATTTGGTTTAGGCTTCCTTTTAAGACTTTTTTCTTCATCTGCCCCTTCAATGTTTATATTTCTTAAGGTTATATGTTTTCTGTGCTACTCTCTTACTAAAATTGTTCTCCCTGAGTGACTTTAATCAGTAAATTCAACTATCTTACCAACTTGGATCGTTTGCCTCTGTGACAGATATTTGAGTATTTCTGCAATCTCTAGTTTGATGTCCCTCAGATAACATTTAAAAATGTGTCATGGGGCGCCTGGGTGGCTCAGCTATTAAGCGTCCGACTCAATTTTGGCTCAGGTCATGATCGTAGGGTCCTGGGATCAAGCCCCATGTCAGGCTCTGCACTTAGCTTGGAGTCTTCTTAAGATTCTCTCCCTCTGCCCTCCCCGCTGCTCGCATGTGTGCCTGCCCACACTCCCTCTCTAAAATAAATAAATAAAATCTTTTTTTCCATGAATCTTTCTTTTCCTCTTGGTTTAAAAAACTCCACAATCTATGTAGTCACCAAATCAGAAAGCTAAAAGTCATTCTACATCACATTCTTTTCCTTCATACCACAGTATTAGCTCCCAAACCACACAGATTCTATCTCCTAAATAACTTGTGATTTTGGCCCCTCCTCTTTGTTCCCACTATAACATTCATGTCTGTATCATTTGTTGTGGGGGAATGGGTTCTTCAATAAAGTTTCTTTTTCTTTTTTTTTAATTTATTTGAGAGAGAGAGAGAGACAGAGACCGCGTTCGATCATGCACGTGGGGTGGGGGAGGTAGGGAGGGAATGAAGGAGAGGGAGAGAGAAAAAAATCCCAAGCAGACTCCCCACTCAGCAGAGAGCCCACATGGGGCTTGATCTCACATCTCTGGGATTATGACCTGAGCCAAAGTCAAGAGCTGGTCACCTAACCAACCAAGCCACCCAGGCACCTCTTCAATAAAGTTTCTTAACTCGTCTCCCTGACTCCAATATCTTCTCTGCATAATGTATCACCCTCCATACATTTTTCTAGACTACAAATTTGGCCATAAGATAACCCCAAAAGGTACCTTAACATTTACAAAGGTTTAATATAATATGCAATAAAGAAGGGACCCAGATTATATAAGCAACAATACCTTTTTGAAATCTGTTCTAAAAGTTAATTGCTTTTATCGCCTCTCCCTCTCTTACATCTTCAACTTACTCTTCTCTCCTTCCCTACCAATTTTTTCCCTTCAACCAATAAACAGGCTTAGACTTTTCCTCCTAAAATAATTTTCTTTGAATTTTCATTTGGCCTCTGTTAAACAGTACTTGGGCCTGAACCTGAGTTTACCCTCCAGAGTCTGTAGTAAACAGATGACTATGTGAGAGCAATAAAGGTCTATCATGAGTGACAGCACTTCATGAAAGATTTGAAAAGCCATTAAAACTGAGTACACCTTTAAACTTTATTTTTACATTGAGATGAAACATTTACATTATAATGTAAGATAACCAAATAATCTTTAAACAATAACAAACAAAATTCCAATGTTAAATCAAGATTGTTCACGAGTAACTAAAAGTTGAAAATATGACACAGTGCAAAATGCTTTCCCAGCCAATTTAAAGATGCATAACAGCACAAATCAAATACCCACAGCAGGTGAGCTAACTTCTACTGTTACAAATCAGAAAAGCAACAGAGACCTCTCATCTCTGTTTTATGTTTTGGAGCCACCTGAAGTAGCAGATTTAGATCATTTTAGAATGGTTGGTACTCAGGTAATAAACAAGCTGCTCTCTTTGGCAATATATTATAAAAACATAATCTCTCCTTTTAATAAAAGCAGTTAGCTTTCAAAACTAAAATCAGGGGGCGCCTGGGTGGTGCACTCAGCTGAGCATCTGACTCTTGGTTTCGGCTCAGGCTGTGATCTCAGGGTCTTTTTTTTTTTTTTTTTTTTAAGATTTTATTTATATATTTATTTGAGAGGGAGAGAGCGTGCACATGAGCACAAGCAGCAGGAGGGGCAGAGGGAAAGAGAAAGGGAGAAGAAGACTCTCCGCTGACCAGGAAGCCAGATGTGGGACTTGTTCCCAGGACTCCTGGATTATGACCCGAGCTGAAGGCAGGCACTTAACCCACTGAGCCACCCAGGCGCCCCATGACCTCAGGATCTTGAGATCTGGCCCCACAGCGAGCTCCATGCTCAGCACAAATCTGCTTGAGACTTCCTCTTCCTCTCCCTCTGCCCCTCCTCCAAATCCTGCTCTCTCTCAAATAAACTTAAAAAAAAAAAGTAAAATCAGTCCATCATTTGTCTATGTGATGGTTAGATTTCTTATATGAATCAGATAGAAAAAAAGGGCAGGAAACATTTACTAACACAAGACTAATATTTTAGAAAGATTTCAATGATGTGCCCACTATTGTGCTAAAAATTGCTTAATGCTGAATCTTAACCTCAATATTTATTAAAACCTTACAAAAAAGGAATGAAAAATTTACCAAGATCACACAGTTACAAATGCCAGAGCCCCACTTCAAACCCAAGTCTATCGACTCCAAAGCTCAGGTTCCCTCCCTACTGGGTCCCATCTCTTATATATAATACTCTAGAGTTTCAGCAGCAGTACTACTTGCATGACTAAAATTCTATAGGTCATCTCTGTAAATTGCATGCAACTCACGTGAAGACAGCAGAGTCTACACAGTTCAATTCTGTAATCAAAATCAGTGCCCATTAACAGTAACTCTTCTGCTGTACAGAGTCTGTCTGCCTATGAAACCATACTAGAGTAGTTCAGTAAGAAATCTAGTAAGCATCTACAACCCACATAGCATGTGCTATGCCCTGAGGGAACCATAAAACCGATGTAAGAACAGCCCTACACTTATAGAGGTATACAGTCCAGGGAACACACTAGATATTTTGTGTATACTATTTATGTATATAAATAACCACGATGAAAATAGGAAAGTATTGTGTGAAAATATATATATTTAAGAATAAAATCCCACATCACTGACAATCACACAATAGAGATTCTGTCCAATTCAGATATCAGTTCAGAGTTCTTACAAAAGAGATTTTTTTTCTAGAAATGAATAACTATTCTGGATACTTTAAGAAAGATACACCATACTCTTTATCTCCTTTATTAGATCTCCCCTTCCCTCAAACTTATTTTGATCTTAAGTCTAGGTTATATTCTCATTTGATCAAGTTATTTTGCTTTTCTGTTGGCTCTAGGATTCATCTCTACTCATCTACTCTAAAGTGATTCAAAATGACAAAATTAAAACCAGGATTATGGCAACAGAATAAAATCCAAATAAAGGTGGTAGTAAATTTCTGCAAAAGCAGAACTTAGTACAATTTAATCATTTTCTTCAAAATGAAGATATTTATTGGTCTATGACTAATATATATATGCTGCAAAAAATTAAAAGAAATAGAGAATAAAGAAAAAAGTGTGAAATGTGTGCATACGTATGCCAGTGCATGCGCGCACATGCGCGCGCGCACACACACACACACACACACACACACACACACACACACACAGAGGCTTCTTTTACCAAGTAATAATTTCTTTTTAAAGCCTCTGAAAACATATGGAAGCATGGTCCTCATTACCTAATCCAAACTGCCTTATAAGGCCTATCTAACCTGAGCACTCTGAGAAGGCTAGCTTAAATATTAAAAACCCTACTATACATTTATACTGACCTTTATAACGTGCAAAGTGATCTAAAGAAATTTTTAACCTTGTAGGTAACTGCATGAAAAATTACATGAGCCCTATTTTATAGCCAAGGAAATTGAATCCTAGACTGTTTATCCGGCAAGCTTACATTGCTAAGACCAGGCTCCAGTTTTCCTCACCTGGAACTCTTTCTGCTCTACATAATGCCTCCCTCACTAGAGCCGCCATCTCCTCAAGAACCCACCAGAAGCCTTCTCCTCAGTCCAGGCTACTGAACCACATCCTATTCTGATGCTCGTCATTACTAGGTCAGTTATGTTCACTTTACATTTTTAAAGCATTATAATGAGATCTTAATTGTATATCTTTAAATGCAAATAAAAGGAGGCAAATATCTTCATAAAATATTCAATGTAATTCTAAAAGTTTTTATAGAGTGAATATCATTGCATTGAACTGAATGTGAATATCACAATAAACAACATTTAAAACATAGTTGTAACACTTACAACCTGAAATTTTTACTTATTAACAGATTTCCATTTCTTTACTACCTATGTAGTAACTTTTTTTCTAATAAACTTCAACATTCCAAATAAGAATGACATTTGATAGAAGAAAAAATAAAAAGTAAAACTCTGGAGAAAGTAACCATCAATTTTGCTGACAAAAATACTATATGATAAAAAGGGTACTTACATCCTTAAAATAACGCTGTAATAATGAAAGTCTCACATCATGAACTGCTGCACATGTATCCCAAGGGTAAATCTGCTCCTCTTCAGTGATAGGCAATTTTTTTGGATCAATGTTGTCACGGCACTGCCCTAAAACTACATTAACAACAAAAATAAGAGCTCATTAAATAACAAACCTGAATCAACATGATTCACTGAAAGTTGTTATTTATCACAAGCTACACTAATTTTTCTACAATTAGGACATTTTTAAAAGACCCCCCAAAAAGTGATATGCTAGTTTTCTTCTACAGAGTAAATAAATCTTAAAATATGACAAGGGTGCATGGGTGGCTCAGTTGGGTTAAACATTCAACTCTTGGCTTCTGCTCAGGTCATGATCTCAGGGTTGTAAGACTAAGCCCTACATACGCTCCATGCTCAGTGTGCAGTTTGCTTGAGATTCTCTCCCTCTCCCTGTCCCTCTATCCCTCCCACTTGTCAAAAAAATGAATAAATAATTTTTTAAAATCGGACAATTTTTTTTTGAAATAACACTAAAAGATTAGTATGAACTTTGGGTGGATGGATGGATGGATCGTAATGGAGGATGAATGGTTTTCAAAATATGTCCACTGAAAAAGCCTAGAAGTTATGATTCTCCAGTATCAATAACCTTTATTTCTAAATATTCTGTTTCTCACTAAAAGGAAACAGATACTTGGAGAAAGAAGTGCATCCAGGGTTGGAGCCTGGAATTGTATGTAATAAAGAGCAAGGGGGTATTTAAACACAGAGGGGCCACATCATGAAGACATGCAGGAGTTCTGAAGGCCAAATTTGAGAAAATTTGAGTACTGAAAAGAGTAATAGTAAGAGATAACACACGCGTTGATTCAGGCAAGGAAAATCAAGTAAAAGGGTGAAGTGTCAGAGTCTCAATGTATCATCCTATAGACTACCTACCACCATAACCAAGCGATCAAACTTGGTTGGCATCACCAATAATGAGACAAACTGTCACTGTGAGCCTCTTAATGTGATGGAATGGAAGGGACATCATTTATATAATGCCATTGCCAAAAATGTTTAACTTAAACCTAATAAGGAAATAATCACAGGAATCCAGAAAATGAGATATTCTACAGAACTGACCTAGATGCTTCAAAATTTTAAAAAGGGCCTGAAAAAAACTATTTTAGTCAAGGACACTAACAAGAAATTAGAACTAAGGGGTACCTGGGTGACTCAGTCAGTTAAGTGTCTGCCCTTGGCTCAGGTCATGATCCTAGGGTTCTGGGATCAAGCCCCACACGGGGCTCCCTGCTCAGCAGAGAGTCTGCTTCTTCCCCTGAATCTCCCCTACCCCTGTCCCCAGCTTGCTCTCTCTCTCAAATAAATAAATAATATCTTAAAGAAAAAAGAAAAAGAAATGATAACTAAATGCAATGTATGATCATTTTCTTGGATCAAGAAAAAAAATCTGAGGCGCCTAGGTGGCTCAGTTAGTTAAATGTCTGCCTTTGGCTCAGGTCATGATCCCAGGGTCCTGGGATCAAGCCCTGCATTGGGCTCCCAGCTCAGCCGGAGAGTCAGCTTCTCCTTCTCCATCTGCCTGCCACTCCCCCTGCTTCTGCGCTTGCTCTCTCTCTCTCTCTCTCTCTCTCTCTCTGTCAAATAAATAAATAATCAATCAATCTTTATTTTAAAAACCTGTTATAAAAATACTGAGAGAATTTGAACACAAAATATTAGATATTACTATTAAATTTCTTGGGTATAATAATATAGAAGAATATCTTTGTTCTTAGGAGATACATTCTTAAATATTCAGAGATAAAACATCATGACATCTGCCACTTTCTTCTAAAAAGTGTGTGTGTGTATATGTGTGTATAGATGAGAGGAAAAGAAAAACAAACATGGCAATATGTCAACAATTATTGAGTGCAGGTTAAGAGTATTCTGTAGATTCAAAACTTTCAAAATGAGGGGCGCCTGGATGGCTCAGTGGGTTGGAGCCTCTGCCTTCGGCTCAGGTCGTGATCCCAGGGTCCTGGGATCGAGCCCCGCGTCGGGCTCTCTGCTCGGTGGGGAGCCTGCTTCCCTTCCTCTCTCTGCCTGCCTCTCTGCCTACCTGTGATCTCTGTCTGTCAAATAAATAAAATCTTTAAAAAAAAAAAAAAAAAAAAACTTTCAAAATGAAAAGTTGGGAAAGAGGCATATAGCAAGAGGAAAAAAATAATATTAATAAGATTTTATAATTGTAAAATATCTAAAGCACAAAAAAAGGGAGTGGGGATATAAACATACAGTGCCATATATTATTAAAAGACTCAGTAAGCATGGGAAGAATATTCTTCAGGAAACAGTATTAGATATATGAATGTGGGCCCTAAGTTCTGAAGAGATTTACAGCAGCAGCAGAAAGAAGAAATAGAAGGAGGGAGATGCTAGGAACTAAAATAATATTAACTATAATGTATAATCCTCTTAATACACTGCTGGATTTGGCTTGCTAGGATTTTGCTGAAGATTTCTGGATCTATATTCATAAAAGATACTAGGTCTATCATTTTCTTTTCATGTGATATTTTTATGTGTCTTTGGTATCAGGATAAGGCTGTTAATATAGAATGAGTTAGCATGTATTCCCTCTTTTTCTTTTTCTTTTTTAAGTTTGAGAAGGACTAATGATAATTCTTTAAATATTTGGTAGCATCATGAGTTAAGCTTTCTGGTCTTGGGCCTTCATTCGTTGAGAAGTTTTTGATTACTAATTCACTCTCTTTAACTGTTCAATGTCTGTTCAAATTTTCTATTTCTTCTTGAGTCAGTTTTGGTAGTTTCTGTGTTTCTAGGAACGTATCCATTTCATCTAGGATATCAAATTCATTGACAAAAAATTGTTCGTAATATTCCTTTATAGTCTTCTATTTCTTTAAGACTGTGGTAATGTTCATAATTTCCATTTCTGATTTTAGTTATTTCTGTGGTTTTTTTTTTTTTTTTAACTCTTGGCCAGTCAAGCTATAAAACTGTCAATTTTGACATTTTCAAATTTGCTTTTCAAATTTTGCTTTTGCTGACTCTTTCTACTGTTTTCCTATTCTCTACTTCATTTATCTATGCTTTAATCTTTATTATTTCTTTCCATCTGCTAGCTTTGGGTTTAGGTTGCTTTTCTTTCTCAAGTTCCTTAAAAGTGTAAAGTTAGGTTATTGATTTGGGATCTTTGTTTTTAATGTAAATATTTACAGTTACAAATTTCCTTCTGTGTACTACTTTCCCATAGGTTTTAGTATGTTGTGTTTTCATTTTCATTTATTTCAAAGTATTTTCTAATTTCACTTGTAATCTCTTGTTGGACCCAGTAGTTGTTTAAGAATGTGTTATTTTCCCCCAACTTACTTCTCCTCTCCATCTCCCAATGTCTCCATGTTATTCCTTATGTTCCACAAGTAAATGAAACCATATGATAACTGACTCTCTCTGCTTGACTTATTTCACTCAGCATAACTGGGAAATCGGAGGGGGAGATAAACCATGAGAGACGATGGACTTTGAGAAACAAACTGAGGGTTTTGGAAAGGAGGAGGTGGGGGGTGGGTGAGCCTGGTGGTGGGTATTGTGGAGGGCACATATTGCATGGAGCACTGGGTGTGGTGCATAAACAACGAATTTTGGAACACTGAAAAAAAATAAAATTTTTAAAAAGTCAAAAACAAAAAATAAAATAAAATTTTTTAAAAAGAATGTGTTATTTTAATTTCCATTTATTTGTGAATTTTCCAGTTTTCAAATTTTCCAATTTAATGACTTCTAGTTTCATTCCATTCTGATCAGAGAGGATACTTTGGATGATTTCAATCTTTTTAAATGTATTATGGTTTCTTTTGTGGCATAATACATAGTCTATCTTGGAGAATTTTCCATGTACAACAGAGAAAAATGTGTATTCTACTCTTGTTGGCTAAAGTGTTCTATATAAGTTGGTTAGATCTGTTTTATACTGTTGTTAAAGTGATTTGTTTCTTTTTTTGTTTTTTAATTTAGAGAGGGGGAGAAAGAGAGAGAGGTGAGGGAAAAGGCAAGGGAGGAGAAAGAGATTCCCAAGCAGACTCCACACTCAGCACACACCCAACATGGGTCTCCATCTCACAGCCCTGAGATCATGACCTGAGCCAAAGTCAACAGTCCGGAGGCTTAACTAACTAAGCCATCTGGGTGCCACTGAAGTGTTTTCCCTCTTTAATCTTCTGTTTAGTTGTTCTACCCATTATTTAAAATGGGGGCACTGAAGTCTCAACTATTATTATAAAACTACTTCTCCCTCTAATTCTGTCAATTTTTGCTTCATATATTTTGGGTTTCTGCTGTTTGGTATGTATTCTTTTTTTTTAATTTAGTTATTTATTTTGAGAAAGAGAAAGAGCATGAGCAACGGGCCAGAGGGAGAGGCAGAGAGAATCCCAAACAGATTCTGCACTGAGCAAGGAGCCTGACACAGGGCTCAATCTCACAACCCTAAGATCATGACCTGAGATCAAGACCTAAGCCAAAACCAAGAGTCAGATGTTTAATCAATTGCACCAACCAGGCGCCCATTTGGTATGTATCACATCTTTTATTTTTTTTTTAAAGATTTTTTTTATTTATTTATTTGTCAGAGAGAGAGAGAGGGAGAGAGAGCAAGCACAGGCAGACAGAATGGCAGGCAGAGGCAGAGGGAGAAGCAGGCTCCCTGCTGAGCAAGGAGCCCGATGTGGGACTCGATCCCAGGACACTGGGATCATGACCTGAGCCGAAGGCAGCTGCTTAACCAACTGAGCCACCCAGGCGTCCCTGTATCACATCTTTTAAAACAAAGAAAACAAACAGACAAAAAAAGACTTTATTTATTTGAGAAAGAGACAGAGAGAATAAGCAGGCATAGGGCAGAGGGAGAGGGGCAAGCAGATTCCCTGCTATGTGACAGAGCCGGACGGACATGGGGCTCGATCTTAGGACTCTGAGATCATGACCTAAGTCAAAGTCAGATACTTAACCAACTGAGTCACCCAGGTAGCTCTGGTATGTATCATGTTCATAATTATTTTATCTTCTTGATGGAGTGACTCATTTATCAATATATAATGTCCTTTTTCTTCTTGTGACAATGTTTTGCTTAAAATCTATTCTGTCTGAAATTAGCATAGCCATCCCAGCTCTCTTTTGGTTCTGTTTGCATGGAATACTTTTTCTCATCCATTTTCAACCTATTTGTGTCTTTGGATCTAAAATGTCTCCTATATTCACGTTTTTTAGTCTATTCTATCAATCTCTGCCTTTTAATTGGAGAGTTGAATGCATTTATATTTCAAATAATTATTGATTTAGAAGGGCTTAATTCTGCTTTTTGCTTTTCATTTCTATATGTTCCTCAGTTTGTTTATTACCACTTACTTTTGTGATTAATTGAATATTCTAGTTTACCATATTGATTCTCTTCTCATTTCTTATCTTAGATTTTTCTTAAATGGTTACCTTCACTTTCTAAGTCAAGGTTGAAACATTAATATCAACTTCCAATAGTATACAAAAATTCTGCTCCTTTACAGCTCCATCTTCCCTCCTTGCCGTGCATGTTTTTGACTATCTGCATTTTTCTACAAGAACATTGATATTTGGTTTAAAAATCTCAATCTGCAGGTCTTTCTGGATTCAGTTCATTATTACAGGCTTTTTGTTTATTACATATGTTTTTTAAAGCACTAAGATTAAAACACTGACTTTCTTGAGTTTTTCAAAGACTGTGGTGAGTAATAAAATGGAAAAGATTATATAATATTGTATTCTTTTACGAGGAACTGAAACTCCCCAAGTCAATAATATTTACAACAGACATTCTGCACAATAGTGAGACAGCATATAAAACAATACCTTTAGAACTTTATAAAACTGCCCTTAACTTAAGCAGTGTTTTGAAGGGCTCCTAATCAAAAGTCTGTAATTCAGCACAACTTGAATGTTAGACTAAGGGGAGAAATCATGGGACTCTTCTTTGATGCATGGTTTCGAGACAGGCCAATAAAGGATTGATGGCTATAAAAAAAAGTCTAGAGCAATAAGCACAACTAGCACCCAGACTGTGGTCTCTAAATACCATTTCCCAGTAAAAGAAACTTCTTAGAGAAATGACTGATTTCTGGGTGAGAAAGGTATAACTTGCCATGCCAAAAGATGTAAACTCCCAAGTCTATAAGTTTTGTATCAAAAGAACTGAGGAGGGCACCTAGGTGGCTCAGTTGGTTAAGCGACTGCCTTCAGCTCAGGTCATGATCCTGGAGTCCCGGGATCGAGTCCCGCATCAGGCTCCCAGCTCCACGGGGAGTCTGCTTCTCTCTCTGACCTTCTCCTTGCTCATGCTCTCTCTCACTGTCTCTCTCTCTCTCAAATAAATAAATAAAATGTTTTAAAAAATAAAAAAAATAAATAAAAATAAAAAAGAACTGAGGAAGTAACTTGAAGAGCTCTCACTGAACAAAGAAGAATGTGATCATCAATAAGAAATTAACTGAAACAGATCATAATAATACTAAAAGTACTAATTAATTATTTGGGGAAAGGACTAAAGAACCACTACCTCAATACTTGGAGCACTACTAAATAAAGGGAAAGAAGATGGTATTTATCCTGTCTTTCAGGTATAATTTATTTGTCAGAGTAACCAAAATAGTTGATGAAGTAAAATTTCTTTTATAGAAATATTTCAGGTAATAAACAAAAAATGAAAGATTTGTGATCTCTGATGAACTGACTACTCTAGGCAATAGTTATCATTTAAAGTGAATTATCTCAAACAGACAGAAAACAGAGTGGACAGAGGAAAGAGTTAAACATCATGGGGATATCTCCAGCAAAATCCAAAATGTTTTTCAATGAGCCAATTTTGTAAAAAAAGAGTAAAATGTATGGGTGTAGGAGAGCGCCTACCTGGGAGAATGGAGGAGAAAGGCAGGAGATGAAAAGGAAACTACTAATTAAAAGATTACAAGGAGACCCTATAACTATAAATTAATTAATCTAATAAAGTAAATAAGAAACAACTGGAGAATTTTGAACACTGATTAGATATATAACTATACTGAGGAACTAATTTACTTATGAGTCACTGTGGTAATGTTTTAAAAACAAGAACTTTCTTTTTAACTAAAACAGTAAAAATATTTATAGATGAAATGAAATGATGTCTGGAACATGCTTCAATATAATTTGGGGCATGGGGAAGATAAATAAGATTAGCTCAAGTTAATTACTATTGAAGATTGATGGAGACATGGAAGTACATTTCACTAGTCTCTTTACTCCATTATGTGGTTAAAATGTTCCATATTCATATACATCATGATCAAGTGAGATTTACTTCTGGGCTGCAGGGAATGCAGAGTGGTTCAACATCCACGAAACGGTCAACGTGAAACACCGCATTAGTAAAAGAAAGGATAACCATATGATTCTCTCAACAGATGCAGAAAAAGCACCTGACAAAATACAGCAACCATTCTTGATAAAAACTTCAACTAAATAGGGATAGAGGGAACATACCTCAACTTCATAATGGCCATATACAAAAAAGCCAAAGCTAATACCATCCTCAATGGGGAAAAACTGAGAGCTTTTCCTCTACAGTCAGGAACAAAACAGTAACATCCACTTTCCCCACTGTTATTTAACATAGTACTGGAAGTCCTAGCCTCAGCAATAAGACAAGAAACAGAAATAAGAGGCATCCAAATATGCAGGGAAGAAATCAGACTTTCACTATTGGCAAAAGACATGATACTCTAGGTAGAAAACCCCAAAGACTCCACCAAAAAATTGCTAAAACTGATACAAGAATTTAGCAAAGTCACAGGATAAAAAAATCAACGTAACGAAATCTGTTTCATTTGTGTACACAAATAATAAAGCAGCAGAAAGAGAAATCAAGGAAGCGATCCCATTATTACTGCTCCAAAAACCATTCCATAACCAGGAATAAACCTAACTAAAGAGGTATAAGATCTGTACTCTGAAAATAATAGAACACTTATAAAAGAAATTGAAGAGGACACAAAGAAATGAAAAAAAATTCCATGCTCACGGATTGGAAGAATAAATATTATTAAAATGTCTATACTATCCAAAGCAGTCTACATATTTAATACAATCCTGATCAAAATACCAACAACATTTTTCACAGAGCTATAACAAATAATCCTAAACCATGTATGGAACCACAAAAGACCCCAAACAGCCAAAGCAATCTTGAAAAAGAAAAGCAAAGTTGGAGGCACCACAATTCTGGATGTCAAGCTCTATTACAAAGCTATAGCCATCAAAACAGTATGATACTGGCACAAAAACAGACACATAGATAAACAGAACAAAATAGAAAGCCCAGAAATAGACCCATAACTATGTGGTCAACTAATCTTTGACAAAGCAGGAAAGAACATCCAATGTAAAAAAAGACAGTCTCTTCAACAAATGGTGTTGGGAAAACTGGACAGCAACATGCAAAAAAATGAAACTGGACCACTTTCTTACACCATCCATAAAAATAAATTCAAAATGGATTAAAGACCTAAATATGAGACCTGAAACCATAAAAATCCTAGAGAAAAACCCTGGCAGTAACCTCTTCAACATCAGCTGTAGCAACTTCTTACTAGACACATAACCTATGGCAAGGGAAAAAAAGTAAAAATGAGTTATTGGGACTATGTCAAAATAAAAAGCTCCTGCACAGCAAAGGAAACACGCAACAAAACTAAAAGGAAACTGATGGAATAGGGAAAGTTATGTGCAAATCACATCTGATAAAGGGTTAGTATCTAAAATCTGTAAAGCACTTATCAAACTCAACACTCAAAAAACAAATAATCCAGTTAAGAAATAGGAAGAAGACATGAAGAGACATTTTCCCAAAGAAGGTATATATACAGATGGCCAACAGACACATGATAGGATGCCGAACATCAGTCATCATCAGGGAAATGCAAATTAGAACTACAGATATAGAGATATCACCTCGCACTGTGAGAACGGCAAAAACAAACAGCACAGGAAACAACAGGTGTTGGTAAGGATGCGGAGAAAGGGGAACCTTCTTACACCGTTGGTAGGAATGCAAGCTGGTGCAGCCACTCTGGAAAACAGTATGGTGGGTCCTCAAAAAGTCAAAAATAGAACTACCCTATGACTCAGGAATTGCACTACCAGGTATTTACTCAAAGCATACAAAAATACTAATTTAAAGGGACACATGTTTATAGCAGCATTATCAATAATAGCCAAATTATGGAAAGAGCCCAAATGTCTGATGAATGGATAAAGAACATGTGGTATGTGTGTGTGCATGTGTGCGTGTGTGTGTGTGTGTGTGTGTGTGTGTGTGTGATATATCACACAATAGAATATTACTCAGCCTTCAAAAAGAATGAAATCTTGCCATTTGCAACAAGGTGGATGGAGTTAAGTGTTTATTATGTTAAGGGAAACAGGTTAGTCAGAGAAAGACAAATACTTGATTTCACTTATATGTGGAATTTTTTTTTAAGATTTTATTTATTTATTTGACAGACAGAGATCACAAGTAGGCAGAGAGGGGATGGGGGAAGCAGGCTCCCTGCTGAGCAGAGAGCCCAATGCAGGGCTCGATCCTAGGACCCTGGGATCATGACCTGAGCCGAAGGCAGAGGCCTTAACCCACTGAACCACCCAGGCGCCCCTTATATGTGGAATTTAAGAGACAAAACAGATGAACATAGGAGGAGGGGGGAAAAAGAGAGGCAAATCCTAAGACACTCTCAACTATGGAGAACAAACAGAGTTGGTGGAGGGGAGATGGGGGGAAGAGGGCTAAATGAATGATGGGCACTTGTTTCGATGAGCACTGGATTTTATATGTAAGTGATGAATCATTCAATTCTATCCTTAAACTAATATTGCACTATATGTTAACTAACTAGAATTTAAATAAACACTTGAAACAAAAAATTAAATAAAACATTCCATATTAAAACTTAAAAAGATAAAATAAAAAGAGAAGGGACAGATTAAAATAGAGGTCAGAAGTAAGGAAAAAAGTAGAGAGTGGTAAAATGCAAGATGTCAGTAGGTGTGTGAGGCTCAGAAAGTTAGGAAACAGCCAGAGACTTCACCTGCTACAGTTCCCAATTAAAGTCACTCTTTAGAGATCTAATGCTTTTTCATGTTAGTTTCTTATTCATTTCCTTCTATCTATAAAAAAGAGCTACAATATAGTGGAATGATCCAGTATTAATAAGTTTAGCTAGTGTACAAAATTGTAAAAAAGAATTAAATGAAGTGACAATTTGGTCAAAGCAATTTTAAAAATATAAAATAATAAACAAATAAAGATTAAAACAACAAAAACAAAATCTCTGCCTTCATTAGGGCAGAGATTCTGTTTTGCTTTGTTTTATACTATGACAGTATCTGGCACCTAGGTTCCCAATAAATATTTGTGGGATGAATGAATAAAGGAATAAAGAAAACATTTATGATTATGAAGTTTTGGTGAAAAAGTTATAAGAAGTTAAGTGGCAATAATCTAATAGGCTAGTTTTGTCACAGCAGTAGAAAACAGAAATAGCTACAAAACTAGCCAATACTCTCAGACATTTCCTTATTTTTTTTAAAGATTTACTTATTTAGGGGCGCCTGGGTGGCTCAGTGGGTTAAAGCCTCTGCCTTCGGCTCAGGTCATGATCCCAGAATCCTGGGATCGAGCCCCGCATCGGGCTCTCTGCTCAGCGGGGAGCCTGCTTTCCCCTCTCTCTCTGCCTGCCTCTCTGCCTACTTGTGATCTCTGTCAAATAAATAAATAAATAAAAATCTTTTTTTTTTTAATAAATAAATAAGATTTACTTATTTATTAGAGAGAGAGACAGAGAGCATGCATGGGCCCAGGGGCAGGGGGAGGGTAGAGGGAGATGGGGGAGGCAGACTCCCCGCTGAGCACAGGGCTTCATCTCATGACCCTGAGATCATGACCTGAGCCAAAATCAAGATACTTAACCCACTGAGCCACCCAGGTACCCCATACATTTCCTTTTTAGTAGGCCTTTCTGGTCTTGACAGCTCTACTCCAATGTCCTATTCAACTGGGATTTTCCAAAGGAATTTTGTTTTTAAGCAAGAAAAGAAAGAAGAGGATAAACTAAATTACCAGCACCCCATTAGATCCTTTTGCCTATATTACATTACTTAACCAAACAATTCTCTGAAGTCAACATTGTCTCCAGTTAAAAGAAAGCAACAAACTTAGCCAGATTACATCAAGCAATACTTGCATTTGAACTCAGGGGAGTGTCATATCTCTTTCCACTTTACTATACTAATTTAGAGAATAAACACCCTAGGAAAAAATGCTCAGAAGCAAGGTCAAAGAATTTTATTTTCTCTTTGCTTCACACAAACTCCTGTCAAAAATGGATTCGATACATTAGGACTAGAGTGTGTAAGAGTTATCACACCTTAAAATACTTTAGCATGGGAAAGGATAGAGAGCATTCAGACAAATCCTTCAAAATTATTTTTCAAAAAAATTTTAGGGACACGTGGGTAGCTCTGTTAAATGTCTGACTCTTGATTTCAGTTCAGGTCATGATCTCACTCATGAGATGGAGCCCCATGTCAGGCTCCCTGCTCAGTGCAGAATCTGCTTGAGAGTCTCTGCTTCTCCCTCTGCCCCTCCCCCGACGACCCACGTGCATGCTCTAAAATAAATTTTAAAAATTTTTTTAATTACATATTGGCAAAGATATTCAGCAAGCTGTTTCAAGAATTACTGCTTCTACTAGCTCAAGAAATAAATGCAAAACTACCTGAATGTGCCTTATGTAGTTAAAATACTTAACTGACAATATTTCTGGGCTTAAAATGCACCCCAACTTTAAAACAATTAAATTGTCAAGAAAGCTGAACTCCATTCAGGCTCTCTAGGATAGGTAATATACCATAACAGTTTAAGGAAAAAGACTGTATAACATATAGAGAGACTTCTCTGTAAAGGGCTTCTTCCAACACTCATACCCAGGAAAGTCAGAGAAAACCAAATTTAAAATCCTTGCTAACAGATCTAAATTGATCCCTGCTATATAGATCTATAGTTATATCAAGACGAAGATATAACTTTCAATTAATACAGATATTTATTAACATGTTGTATACACTTAGGCTCTAAGATAATCCACTGAAAAATTACTTTGTTTTTACCTGAGGATGCTTGTAACAGTACAACCAATCCTGTAGGTCGGTCTTCAGAGGAGGGGCCGCTCTGACCACAAATAACACAATCATATACTGCTTCAGAAACTTGTGGTTCTGCTGTTGTGATCTCCATAGGAATATCATTCTCAGGAGAATCTGAGGTGAAAAAAATTACAGCTCTTAATTCTCGAGGAGAAAAATCTTTCTTCAATGAAAATACAGAGGAAAAAAAATCAAGTTCAAATAATTTTGTGCTTCAATACCAATCAAGTTTTATAGTATTAAAACTATGGGGAAAAAATTAACCTTGCCGAAGTAAAACGTTCAATCAGAAAAAAAATACAGTTTATATAATGAAAGATTTTGGTTTTTTAAAGATTTTATTTATTTATTTGAGAGAGATAGTTGTGGAGGGAGAGAGAGAGAGAGACACATGAGCAGGGGAAGGGGCATAGGCAGAGAAAGAAGCAGACTCCCCAGTGAGCAGGGAGCCCGATGAGGGGCTTGATCCCAGGATCCCAAGATCATGACCTGAGCAGAAAGGAGATCTTAATGAACTGAGCTACCCAGGTGCCCCATAATGAAAGATTTTAATTTATATGGTTAAATACACTTCAAATGTTGTTGTATCATTCACATATAAAAACTGAAACCAAGGGGCACCTGGGTGGCTCAGTGGGTTAAAGCCTCTGCCTTCGGCTCAGGTCATGATCCCAGGGTACTGGGATGGAGCCCCGCATCGGGCTCTCTGCTCAGTGGGGAGCCTGCTTCCTCCTCTCTCTCTCTGCCTGCCTCTCTGCCTGCTTGTGATCTCTCTCTGTCAAATAAATAAACAAAATCTTTAAAAAAAAAAAAAAAACTGAAACCAAAACACAGGAAGGAAAGGATTTTAGGAGGAGACTGTTTTAATTTTTTTTTTTTTTTTTTTTTGAGGCATTTCAGAAGGGAAATGTGTAATGTGGCAGCTCCTGGGGAAGAAAATGGCAATATTTACTAGGAGATAAAAGAGGAATGAACCATTTCTCCTTTATTTTGAATTCTAGTGATTATATCTTAGCAATAATGATAATCAATATATATTTATGTAAGGAAATCATTTAGATAAAACCATATATATTAATAAAGCAGAACTACTATAGGAAATAACAGTAATCCTCTGGTATTAATGTCATTAACAGCAAGAAATTAAACACTGAGCCAATAATGATACTCAGATAAAGACTCTTACATTCTGTGAAGAACATGATGTTGTCCACAGTGGCAAAGAAATAAGTAGGGGGGACTGGGAAGACCAGAAAAATAGAAATGATGTGTGACATATTTAAAAGATGCAGGCATATCTAAATAAATAGGTAAAAATACATGAGAGAAATAGAAAAAGAAAGATGTCAAGTTCAGATACATTTTATATAAAGATTCATGCAAATAAACATATCTAATATGTATTAAGAGTTACTGAGAAAAAAATGGAGCCAGAAACCTAAAAGAGAACTTTGGATGATGCTCAGTATTAATGGAAATAAAAAGAAGCCAATGAAGAAATCAGAGAAAAAACAATTTAACAATAGAATACAATGGAACTAGAATAGAATCAGAACCAGAAAGCTTGATGCCAATGAAAATAAGATTAACTGATCAAAATGAAAAGATTTCGAAAGAAGTACCAGAAGGTATTAAGATTTGACACATGATTGCTCTGTTTTTTTAGAGAGAAAACTTTACTACAGAAAAGAGGGAATGTAACTGATTGCTCTCAAGTTCAAAAGAAAACAAAGAAATACCTGACCTGAAGTGACATGAAAAAAAATTGTCTCAGATTAAATGCTAAAGAATTAAATTGTCACTGACTCTATCTCACACACATAGTTTTCCTTTTTTCTGTCTTGGTACCATCAACTTGAAAACTTCAGGGAAATCCCCATAGCAAAACACATTACCAAAGAAGCTGCTAAATCACTCTTTCTGGAGTTTTTTAAAGTAAGGCTTGATAATCTTCTATAGTGATACAGGGTTAAAAGCATGAAAATAAAATAGATGACCTCTTTTTCATGCACAGTAAATTTTTTTCTATTTTTTTACTTCCTCCCTTTAGTTTTTAATTTTACTCTTTGTATAGCCTCTTTTTTTTTAATTTTTTTAATTTATTTTCAGCCTAACAGTATTCACTGTTTTTGCACCACACCCAGTGCTCCATGCAATCAGTGCCCTCTCCAATACCCACCACCTGGTTCCCCCAACTTCCCACCCACCCCCCTTCAAAACCCTCAGATTGTTTTTCAGAGTCCATAGTCTCTCATGGTTCACCTCCCCTTCCAATTTCCCTCAACTCCCTTCTCCTCTCTAACTCCCCTTGTCCTCCATACTATTTGTTATGCTCCACAAATAAGTGAAACCATATGATAATTGATTCTCTCTACTTGACTTATTTCACTCAGCATAATCTCTTCCAGTCCTGTCCGTGTTGCTACAAAAGTTGGGTATTCATCCTTTCTGATGGAGGCATAATACTCCATAGTGTATATGGACCACATCTTCCTTATCCATTCGTCCATTGAAGGGCATCTTGGTTCTTTCCACAGTTTGGCGACCGTGGCCATTGCTGCTATAAACATTGGGGTACATATGGCCCTTCTTTTCACTACATCTGTATCTTTGGGGTAAATACCCAGTAGTGCAATTGCAGGGTCATAGGGAAGCTCTATTTTTAATTTCTTGAGGAATCTCCACACTGTTCTCCAAAGTGCCTGTACCAACTTGCATTCCCACCAACAGTGTAAGAGGGTTCCCCTTTCTCCACATCCCCTCCAACACATGTCGTTTCCTGTCTTGCTAATTTTGGCCATTCTAAGTGGTGTAAGGTGGTATCTCAATGTGGTTTTAATTTGAATCTCCCTGATGGCTAGTGATGATGAACATTTTTTCATGTGTCTGATAGCCATTTGTATGTCTTCTTTGGAGAAGTGTCTGTTCATATCTTCTGCCCATTTTTTTTACATGATTGTCTGTTTTGTGTGCATGCACAGCAAATTTCATCTGAGTTCTAATTTTAGTAATTACAGACACCAACATCCCTTTTTGCTTTTCCTCAAGAAACTAAAAAGATCATGCTTTATTTCTTAAAAGAAAAAAACTACTGCTTCTGTATATTCGATAATGAATTAAAATATATTATCCCTCCAATAAATATGTATGTATATTTATTATTGGTAACTTATAATTGAGTCTATCATTCAGTATCCAATTTCAAATTTTAGTTAAAATTTTAAAAGGATCTCTGACCAAATTATATGTAGTTATTATTCCTTACCTATACAGACATGGAGAAATATTAACAGCATCTTATTCTGAAAGAGTCAAGCTCAGAAGAGTAGGTATTATATTTAAATGGTTACATAAAGAACAAAAATAGGCAAAACATGTATGGGATTAGGAATAAGGATACTTGTTACTCTTACAGGCAGTGACAGAGAACATGAAGCAGTGACAGAGAACATAAAGGGGTTAGAGGATGCTGGTAATGTTCAATTTCTCAACCCAGATGCTGATTACCCAGGAACACCCAGTTTTTAAAAACTCATATAGCATGGAGTGCCTGGGTGGCCCAGTCAGGTAAGCACCTGTCTACAGCTCAGGTCATGATCCCAGGGTCCTGAAGTCCTGAATCAGGCTCCTTGCTCAACAAGGAATCTGCTTCTCCCTTTCCTGGTCTTTCTCTTTGTCAAATAAATAAATAAAATATTTTTTAAAAAACTCATATAGCTCTATACTCATGATACCTGTATGTACTTTTCTATGCATATGTTAGATTTCAACAAAAAGTTGAAAAGTTCTTAAGCTTTATTAAATGAACAGCATAACAGGGTATATTCTGTAGTAAGAATTATAATAAAGATACTTAATTCTGCCAATCACATGCACACATCAATACCTGTATATATTTTCTACACCAAAGAAGAAAAAAAAATTCTAAAAAGATATGTCATACAAATTGATGCAATGAAGAGATTACGATGATTTCTTTTAGGTAAACTTTAAAAATGAAGACTGATGCAAAACTGAGACAGTAATAGTAGAAAATGATCAATCCAAGTACAACCAGAGACGATTCTAATAATGAAAACACTCCTCCTACAAATCACACTTCAATTACTTAAATTATACTTTGACTTTCAACACAATTAAATTTAAAATGTGAAATGTTGGCATGGATGCAGAGAAAGGGGAACCCTCCTACACTGTTGGTGGGAATGCAAGCTGGTGCAGCCACTCTGGAAAACAGTATGGAGGTTCCTCAAAAAGTTGAAAACAGAGCTACCTATGATCCAGGAATTGCACTACTGGGTATTTACTCTAAAGATACAAATGTAGTGATCTGAAGGGGCACGTGCACCTGAATGTTTACATCAGCAATATCCACAATAGCCAAACTATGGAAAGAACCTTGATGTCCATCAATGGATAAATGGATAAAGAAGATGTGGTGTGTGTACACACACACACACACACACACACACACACACACACACACACTGGAATACTATGCAGCCATCATAAACCCTGAAATCTTACTATCTGCAATGACATGGATGGAACTAGAGGGTATTATGCTAAGTGAAGTAGGTCAATCAGAGAAAGACAATTATCGTATGATTTCTCTGATATGAGGAATTTGAGAGGCAGGGTGGGGGGTCGTGGAGGGCAAGGAGGGAAAAAATGAAACAAGATGGGACTGGGAGGGATACAAACTATAAGAGACTCTTAATCTCAGAAAACAAATTGAGGGTTACTAGGTGAGGGATTGGGGGGAGATAGGGTGGCTGGGTTATGGTCACTGGTGGGGATATGTGCTATGTATGGTGAGTGCTATGGATTGTGTAAGACTGATGATTCACAGACCTATACCCCTGAAGCAAATAATACACTATATATTAATTAAAAATAAATAAAATTTAAAAATTTAAAATGTGTTTGTTTAAAATTGACACTTGCTCTTTAAAAACAAGTGCCTATTTTAAATTACCGTAAGGAATGTTATTACAATAAAGGCAAAATAAAGTGATAGTTAATTCACCTCTTTGGTTTTACATGAACAGAAAAGAATCTATCTGAATTAAGCAGGTGATTCTTCTGAATACTATTTCAAATTTGCCAAAGTTCTGTTTACAATCACTGTTATAGAATGACTGCAAAATGGCCCCAATTCTCCACTTCTCCATCCCTGTTTCTATGATCTTTGCAATGTGACTTTGAAACTCCTCCTATCAAAATGTAAAATTTATTTCCCCACCCTTTGTATATGAGCTGGTCTTGATTTGCTTTACTCAAGAGAATGAAGCAGAAGTAACATGCTTTTCCAAAACAAGGGCTCAAATTACCTTGCATGCTTTCCCTCCTTCTTTATTTCTTGCACTCTACACCATGTCACCTATATAAGAATAAGTCTGGGCTAGCTGGCTTGAGGATGAGAACCCACATGGAGCAGCGTCGGGTTGTCCCATCAATTCAGCTCAGTCCCAATCAGCTGAATAGCAGATTTCAACCAACCAGTTAAACCTCTCACAGAAAAGTCAGGTCCAAATTAAAACTACCAGCCAACCCACTAACCACTAACTCAGGAGAAATAATAAATGGCTGTTGTTTTAAATCACTAAATTTGGGGATGGTCTGTTACACAGTAACTGCTAACTGACAAAATTTCTACTGTATGTTAATTACAGTATGTAACCTCTCAAAAGAATTGAAGAACTCTGCCTTACTGAGATATGTGAATCATGAAAGCTAATATTTAAAGTGATAAAGGTGTTTCCATTCAGATATTTTGATTTAAGGGATTAAAAATCATTTTCCAACAGCAGCATTTTAACACCTATTTAGTCAACTACTCGTTTTAACATCACCAAAGTGAAAAGCTTCAGTATTCATGAATATTACAATTCCACTTCAAGAGTTGATACTGTTATGCAAAATTTCTTATTCTAATATTGGTTTAAATTGCTTAAAATCTATTTTCACATTGAATTAATCTTTAATTAAAAATAGCTTTGCCTTTACTTTTACCTTTGACATGAACTCACTGTATTAAACTAAAATAAGTATTTGTAAAACAATCAAAAATCTTCTTGGTGCATGTTTTGTCTTTGTATTTCCGAAGTTTTCTTGGATGAATAGAGAAAAGAAAAGATAAATGATGTAGGGAAGATATATTTAATGCCCTCAAAATTATGAGAAACATATTTTTGTTTCAAAACATTAGGCCTCCTCTGGGAACAGTCAACTGCAAAGCACTAGTATCACAGGGTGAAGTGTGGTTTGTAGCCCAGTGGTAGGCATAGAGAATTTTCTTTATTGCATAAACTGATCTAAAATGTGAAGCCTTTTATTTGTTTTAAAAACATACAATACACTTTTTTTTAAGATTTTATTTATTTGACAGCGAGAGATCACAAGTAGGCAGAGAGGCAGGCAGAGAGAGGGTGGGAAGCAGGCTCCCCTCCAA
This sequence comes from Enhydra lutris kenyoni, assembly GCF_002288905.1. Lineage (NCBI taxonomy): Eukaryota > Metazoa > Chordata > Mammalia > Carnivora > Mustelidae > Enhydra > Enhydra lutris. The sequence goes on along the minus strand of NW_019154085.1, from coordinate 66,743,217 downwards.
GCAGAGATCCCGACATGGGGCTCAATCCCAGGACCCCGAGATCATGACCTGAGCCGCAGGCAGAGGCCCAACCTACTGAGCCACCCAGGCACCCCTATAAACTTTAATTTTTAACTACAACTGAGTACTTGTTAGTAACCCACTAGGTGAGTTACTATTCATAAACTAAGCACACTATTAGCGTTTACTGTTTTCTACTAAGAAGTCTGACTGCCCTGTGACAAATGCCACAACGGCAAAACTCTCACTGCACATCATTAATTCTAGTAAGGAAGTATTATTTTTTATTATTTTTTTATTTTTATTACCATCATTCTTGCTTTCCTCTTTATTTTTTTTTTTACTTGCCAAAAAACAATCTCATTTTAAAATAATTTTAGATTTGTAGGGAAGTTTTCAAGCTACTACAAAGAGTTCATATACCCCATACCCAGTTTCCTTTTACATCTTTTATTAGGGGTATGCTTGTCACAATGAACTAATATTGGTATATTACTGATCCATTTTTATTGGTAAAATGTTGATACATTAACTAAAATCTATATTTCCTTCAGATTCCCTTAGCTTCTATCTAATGTCCTTCTTCTATTCCAGAATCCCATCCAGGATACCATATTACATTCAGTTGCCATGTCTCCTTAAGCTTCTCTTGGCTGTGACAGTTTCTCAGACTTTCCTTTTTTTTTTTTTTTTTTTTTTTTTTAAAGATTTTATTTATTTATTTGACAGAGAGAGATCACAAGTAGGCAGAGAGGCAGGCAGAGAGAGAGAGGAGGAAGCAGGCTCCCTGCTGAGCAGAGAGCCTGATGTGGGACTCGATCCCAGGACCCTGAGACCATGACCTGAGCCGAAGGCAGAGGCTTTAACCCACTGAGCCACCCAGGTGCCCCAGACTTTCCTTGTTTTTGATGACCTTGATAGTTTTGAGAAGTACTCGTCAGGTGTTCTGTAGAATGTTACTTAATACTAACTCATCTAATGTTTTTTTCAAGATCAGTCCTAGGTTATGGGTTTTAGGGAGGAAGGCCACTGAGGTAAAGTACCATTCTCATCATACCATATCAAAGGTACATAATACCAACATGACATCGCTGTTGATATTTACCTAAATCATCTGGTTAAGGTAGTGTTTGCCACCTTTCTCTACTGTAACATAACTCCATCCACTCCTTCTACACTGTACTTTTTGGAGGAAGTCATGAAGTATACAGCCTATACTTAAGGAGTCGGGGAGAGTTGTTCCATTTGCTTGAGGGTGAGTTAACTACATAAATAGTTTGGAATTCTTCTGCGTGGGAAATCTGTCTATTCTTCCTCATTTATTTATTCATTTGTTTATATAAGTATGAATTCAGGATATTTATTTTATACTCAGGGTTATAATCTGATACTATTTATTTTCTTGCATAAATTGTTCCAGCTTGGCCACTGGGAGCACTTTCAGTATCTAACTCTATTACCACATGAACCATTCCAGCCTTCTCCTCTTGCCTATCTATTACTTCCCACTCCAGCAGTGAGAAATCTGGCTCCCATCATCCACATCCATTTACCTAACTGTTCAGTATATAAGGATAGTGGTTTCAGAAGAGTAAACCCATAGTGCCACAGGAGTAATGTTATCAACTAGACTACAGTGCTTGTGTGTAGTTCCCTTTGGCTTCAGTATTACAGACTCCACTAATTTCCAAAGTTACTTAGCACTTTTTCTCCTCATCCCCTAAATGAGGTTGTTTCATGTATTTGTAATATAGATTCTCTTGTCACATTCTGTAGTCCATCCCGGGACCTCCAAACTCCTAAATGACTTTTTAAACTTAAATAAATTAAAATTCACCTTACTGTTATAAAGTTTTAACAGATGCATAGTGTTACATATCCAACTGTACAGTCTCATACAGAATAATTCCACTACTCTAAAAAATACCTTGTGCTTCACTTATTTAAGCCCATTCCCCAACTTTGGCAACCACTGATTTGTTCACTATATATAGTTTTGGCCTTTCCAAAATGTTGTATAATTGGAAACATACAGTATACTGATTATTTTCATTAAGCAATAATGCATTTAAGATTCATCCCAGTCTTAGCATGGCTTGACAGTTGATTCTTTTTTATTGCTGAATATACTCCACTATATGGATATATAATTTGCTTGTACATATTTGCTTATACATATAATTTGCATATACATAACTTGCTTATCCATTCATCTATTGAAAAACATCTTGGCTACTTCCAGTTTTAAGAGATTAAAGATAAAGCTTCAATAAACATTCATGTGCAGATTCTTGTGTAGACCTATATTTTTACATCAATTGGGTAAATACCTAACAGCATGATGGCTGGATCATATGGTCAGACTAAATTTAGCTTTGTAGGAAAATGTCAAATTCTTAAACCCAAAAATTCTAAGAAAGAACTTTTTGTACTTTAAACAGGCAACAAGCAGAAAAAATATGAGTTAAATGTCACATTTACATCACTATAACTAGATCTTTAGAAATTTTGGGTAATACATATTAGAACCATATATAAACACTTATCTCCATCTAGTGGCTATCAAAGAGTAGATACATACAGTGATACTCCAATTTCAGAAACTTAACATTGATTGTTAACTGCAGCACTATCAAGGTAGAGCAGAATAAAAAAAAAAAAAAACTGAAAATAAAGTGAATGTCCAATAATAAAGATATGCTGAGTAAATTACTTCCTTATGAACCATTATGGGCTTTTCCCCCACTTGCCCCCAAATAAAGAAAAAAGAAACACTAAATTAAAGCAGTGGTTCTCAACTTTGGCTGCACATTAGAATCAGCTGGAAACTTTCACTATGCCTGACCCCCACTCTCAAAGACTCTTCTTTAACTAGTCTATAGTGGAGCCTAGGCACAGGTATTACTTCAAGGAGGCTATCATGAGTCTAATATGCACCAAGGTTGAGAACTGCTGAATCAGAACTACTAGTAAAGACTTAGAAGTATTACTGAGATACAGAACAGAGAAGGGTGATCTCACTTGGTAAAGTAAGCAATGACCAAAAACAAGGAAGGAAGAAAGCAGAAGAAGGAGGAGAAAGAGAGGGAGAAGATTAAATGACTATATAATTGTAGTATGATTGTATATGATTATACAAATATAGAGAAAACCACAGGAATACACAAACCAAGTTGTAATCACAGGTCATGGAAGAAAAAGAAAAAATAACACAAATTAAAAGCGTGTATATTAATCTCATTCATGTAATACTGCATGCATGTGTGCACATAGGTGTTCATAATGAAATCTGGGATAAAAAGAGATCTATATATACCATACATAATTTTCAGGGATATTCATGATACATTAAGTTTTTAAAAAGGAAGCAAAGTACACAGCCTTATGTACAGTATAATTTTATTTCAGAAAAAAACCTATAAAATCCAGTTATATAATTTTTATATGTATTCATATGAAGCAAGAAAGTCTGTTTATAGTAATTTATTCCAGAGGGGTGAGGTTAAAAGGAACATAGGAAGAGATGATTAGCTTTGCTTTCATTTAGTTTTATATGATATATTAAGCACACTATTATGCTTTTTAAAAAATGTTTTAGATTGGTATAAGTGTGTGCCTTATTTATAGAATAACCAAAATCTAACTTCTATTTATGGGCTGCAGTTTTTGAAACATACCACATCACAGATGACGGACATAAAATGTCAGACCTAGCCCCACAACTATATGGTCAACTCATCTTCAAAAAAGCAAGAAAGAATACACAATGAAAAAAGACAGTCTCTTCAACAAATGGTGTTGGGAAAGCTGGACAGCAACATGCAAGAATGAACTGGACCACTTTCTTTTACCATACACAAAAATAAATTCAAAACGGATTGAAGGCCTAAATGCGAGACATGAAACCTTTAAAATCCTAGGGCAGAGTTCAGGCCATAGTACTGATCTTTGGCATTAGCTGTAGCAATTTCTTACTAGGTATGTCTCCTGAGGCAAGGGAAACAAAAGCAAAAATAAACTATCGGGACTACATGAAAATAAAAACCTTCTACACAGCAAAGGAAAACTACAGAATGGAAGAAGATATTTGCAAATGACATATCTGATAAAGGGTCAGTAACCAAAATACATAAAGAACTTATACAATTCAACACCCAAAGAAACAAATAAGCCAATTAAAAATGGGCAGAAGACATGAAAAGACATTCTCCCAAAGAATGTCCATTCTTTGGCCATCCAGATGGCCAAGAGACACGTAAAAAGATGTTCAACATCACTCATCATGAGGGAAATGCAAGTCAAAGGGACAATAAGACACCACCTCACACTGTCAGAATGGCTAAAATCAACAACACAAGAAACAACAGGTGTTGTCTAGGATGTGGAGAAAGGGAATCCTCCTACACCACTGGTGGGAATGCAAACTGGAATAGCCACTCTGGAAAACAGTATGGAGGTTCCTCAAAAAGTCAACAGAACTACAGTACAACCCAGCAACTGCACTACTAGGTAGTTACACAAAAAATACAAAAATATTAATTCAAAGGGATACATATTTACAGCAGCATTATCTACAACAGCCAAATTATGGAAACAGCCCATGTCCATCAACTGATGAATGGATAAAGAAGATGGGGAGGGAGGTGTGCACGCACACGCACATGTGTGTGTGTGTTTGTGCATGTGTGTGTGTGTGTGTGTGTGTGATGGATATTACTCAGCCATAAAAAAGAATGCAATCTTGCCATTTGCAAGGACATGGATGGAGCTAGAGAGTATTATTTTAAGCTAAGTAAGTCAGAGAAAGAGAAATACCATATGATTTCATTCATATGTGGAATTTAAAAAACAAAACAAATGAGCAAAGGGGAAAAAAAGAGACACAAACCAAGAACAGACTCTTAACTACAGAAAACAAACTGATGGTTACCAGAGAGGAGGTCCATGGGGGAATAGGTCAAATAGGTGATGGGGATTAAGGAGCGTACTGGTGATGAACATCGTGTTGTACTTAAGTGTTGAATCATTAAATTGTACACCTGAAACTAATATTACACTGTACATTAACTAACTGGAATTTAAATAAAAACTTTAAAAACATGACAGACTAACACTATCCCCAAAACTGATATATTTATTTTCAGAGCAAACAGTGCAAAAAATATTCTATACATGAGGTCTGCTTTCTAATTTCATTGAAAAGGAATTCAAGAAGTTTCTACTTAGTTGAGAGACCAAGAATTTCACAAGTTACAGAGAATAATTCAAAACTATAATAATTCATAAAATGTTTTTACATATATATGCAACAGCCATAGATACATAAAACTATGCACTACATGCATTCCAATGTCACAAGTAGATCTGTCCTACTTGAAAGAGAACAAAGTTCACAGCTGTGCCTGATTCTAAGGAAATGGAAGAGCACTAAAAAAGAGTCTAATTTATGATAAAATTATACCCCAAACTGTCTAAAGCAGCAAAAAGATATATCAGGGAATAAGAAGCAGTTAAAAATGTAAAGATCATCCTTTTTAATAGTAACAGAAATGCTAATTAAAATTAGACTATGAAACCATTTCTTCTCCCCTACCATGTTTTCAAAAAAACAAAAGTTTGACAACTTATTCTAATGATAAGGATGTAAGGAAATTGATACTATGACACAATGTTGATGGGAATGCAGAACAGTACAACTCCTATGAAAGCAATTTGACAATATCTAGCAAAATTACATATGTATTTACCCTTTGACCTAGCAATACCACTTCTAAAAATCCATCTTATAGATATATTATGAAAATATGAATAGATACATATGCGAGGATATTCACTGCAGTGCTATTTGTAGTAGAAACAACCCAAATTCCAATAACAGAAGACCATCTGAATAAAATATGGGGAGAAGGAGAAACCTATAAAATGGAATACTGTACAGCTAGAAAAGGGAATGAAGAAGATCTCTATACACTACATGGTGGGATCTCCAGGATAGAATGTTAAGTGGAAAAAAAACAAGGTAAAGAAAGCATACATAGTACGTTATCATTAACCTAAGAAAGGGATACTAGGGATATAAATATTTTTGTATCTCAACATAATTTATAAAATACATTCATATCCTCACCCTCCCTTCTTATATAAATAACACTAAATATTTAGCATACATGTTAAAAAATAAAAGGATAAACCTCAAATTAAGCTGTATTATTAAATAACAAAATAAACAGCTTCCTCTACAACCAACAACAATAAAAAATCAACCAAATCCTGATGTGTGCCAGCTGCTGCTTAGACAATCCCACATACCAAATGAAATCTTAAAGGCTGGGTATGGTGGACAAATGTTATTTCAACTTACCTAGTATCTCCTACCCTTCTGCTGACAGCGGACTTTAGTTTTTGTTAGCAGAATTGCCCCCTCACCACTCCCTTTCAGTTCATGTGATTTGGGCGGGGCTGGCCCTACAACAGGCTAGACTAATAGAGGAACATCAAAGATTTTTGCTTCAGCTATTGGAAAAGCAGTATTCTTTTCATTCTGTTTTTTTAAAAAAAACAAAAATTTCCAAATATGTTGCATATCTTGTGCCTTGTGCCTGAATCAATCAATCAATCAATCATCAGGTCTGTTCAACTCTTACTTGGCAACTGATCTCATGTCTGTCCCTTTCATCCCATGGCTACCAACGTAGGGGAAGAGCACTTAACTCTCCTTTATTTGCTCCAAATATGAAGAAATAGTAAAGAGCAGACAAGCCTTGTCGATTGCCCAGGCCCTACAATTTACTACAGTATAACCTCAGAGGAATTACTTACTCTGAGTCTAGGCATCTTTGTCTGGAATAACACCACCTCTCTCATGGGGATGTCAGGACAAATAAGTCAATATACAGAATGTATTTAGCACAGTGGTGGGAACACAGTTAACATGCAAAGCAATGTATCACCATCATCCCCCAAAACTCATACTCTTAGACCCAAACTCAAAATACAGAAAAAGTTTTGGGTACACAGTATTTATAATTAAAATTAGAAAAAAACCATAGGGGGAGCCTGGGTGGCTCAGATCCTGATCCCAGGGTCTCGGAATTGAGCCCTGCATTGGGCTCTCTGCTCCACAGAGGGTCTGCTTCTCCCTCTCCCAGTTGCCCTCCCCCCTTCTCGTGCACTCTCTCTCTCATGTAAGTAAATAAAATCTTTTAAAAAAAGAAGAAAACTATAGTCTAATTATGAAGGGATAATTAAGTAAATTATATAATTCAAAATAAGAATAGCAATAGCCAATGCTTATAAACACTTCTTATATGCAAAGTACTCTAAGAGTTTTATTTATTTATTTGACAGACAGAGATCACAAGTAGGCAGAGAGGCAGGCAGAGAGACAGAGGAGGAAGCAGGCTCCCTGCTGAGCAGAGAACCCCATGTGGGGCTCCATCCCAGTACCCTGGGATCATGACCTGAGCCAAAGGCAGAGGCTTTAACCCACTGAGCCACCCAGGCGCCCCTACTCTAAGTGTTTTAAATGTACTAATACATTCAATCCTCACAGCAGCCCGAGGAAGTAGGTAGTATAATAATTCCTTTTTCACTATATGAAAACTGATGCAGAGAGAGGTTAAGTAAATTGCCCCAGATAGTGGTGTGGCTGAGGTATAAACCTAGGCAGACAGGCTCCAGAGTCCATGTTCAAAGCCACTATACCTTGCTCTCTCTCCAATGAACTTTAAAAATTCTTTCTTCAACTTTAAATATTATAGGAAACAGGAGTTTTAATAATAATACAAGGATATTTGTATGTTAAAATGCTGTGTATAAAGGCAAAATTGTAATATACAGTATCGTATCATCAGTAATGTACATGTCTTTTGTATGGTGGGATTAGGGAAAAAATATGTCCTTGCTTATGCTCTCCTATACTGTACAATTTATACAATTAAAATGTAGTATGTTTAAGATCAGAAGATAATTTCCAAAATAAATTCTTATTCTATGTTAAACATCTGAACTCCCGCTTGGAATTCAATTCTGTTGCATTTCAGCCATATCTATATGATAAACCTTAATGGATCAAGATTATAATCTAACATCCTGACTCCTATACCTAGATGACTAGTAAAAATAAATAATGGGAATAATGACCAGGAGAGAAAGATGAAACAATATGCAGAGGTAAATCTCTTCATATAAAAATTTGATAACTATAACAAATAACATGGAGGACATGGGGAGATGGAGAGGAGAAGGGAGTTGAGGGAAATTGGAAGGGGAGGTGAACCATGAGAGACTATGGACTCTGAAAAACAACCTGAGGGTTCTGAAGGGGCGGGGGGTAGAGGTTGGGGGAACAAGGTGGTGGGTATTAGGGAGGGCACGTATTGCGTGGAGCACTGGGTGTGGTGCAAAAACAATGAATACTGTTATGCTGAAAAGAAATAAAAAAAATTTTTTTGATAACTATAGAAAGGCATTAAGGAACAGAAAAAAAGAGTACTAATCACAGAGCAGAAATCAGCTGTATTCAGAAAGAAAAACTTTGGTCCCTAAATTTTTACTTACTAATGTGCTATATAGATTAGAGAATTTGTAAAATACTCTGTGTTATAAATCTGAAATATTCTGAGTGTTATGTTACGTTAAGTGTTATGTTAAGAAAACATCCCTCATAAAGAAAGATAAAGGCAAAATAAGAAGCAACTAAAAATGCTAACATTTTTTACAACACAAATGAGAAATAACGCAAGACAAAGGAATCTGACAAATGAAGCAAAGCAGTGGACTAAAATTAAATTGTATCTAGGTAATGCCAGATGGTGCCTCAGGTGCAGGCCATGTGTCATGTATTAATAATATTATAATATATAATGTCAAAAGCAAATGGTAATCAGAGACAGAGAGACATGTGACTTTGCAATTTTTATCTCGGGAATGGTGAAAATGGGCTCTCAAATAGGTTTTTGGAGTCAGATTTCTTTGGGAAGGGACTCAGTTATAAACAAAAGGAACATACAGATCTGAATGGTCCAGAATCCCACTGGCACTGCCATAACCAACATAAATAAACCAAGTGCTCATGAATCTATACTACCTCATTGTCACCACAGAGGCACGCAAGAACAGGGACTGGGAGAAAGCAAAGCTCATTATCCTGATGGCTTCTGTGATATTGCCTCTATTGGTTAGCAATAATACCTACCTAATTTCTCAAGTGTTTTTCTGGTGCCCTGGCTACTGCCAAAAAAAAAGGTCAAACCTTCCACAAGTAACAAGATTTAGGAAAGGAAGTCATTAACTTTGCAGACTCATGACATTCAAAATGATCCTGAATATAACTGGTCTCTAAATATTGCTTATAAATTTTTACACTTTTATACTCAGCCTTCATGAGCAACATCTCCCACTGTCCTCAGCAGCTATTTCAAATCTCAGGTGTTACTCTTTTCACTCAACAGAGCTTACCTTTTAATTAACCCTGAAAACTGAAGCAAACGAGTAATTGCCTCAATTTCCCATCTGCCTTAACCACAGTGGAACTCACCTCTATCTCTATCTACTCTTCCTTCTTCCCTGCAGTCTCCTCAGGGGAAGGGTGACCATTCTCCTATTCAAGACAGCACTTCCTAACCTCCTCTAGGTACTTTGCTTAATCAACTCCTCAGAAAACTATATCTGTTTTATCTCACTTGGGAAAGGGAGGCAACAGATAAAAGCAAGTTCCACAAATATTATTAACTAAGCCCTTTTTCTTAGCTCCTAAAGTTGCAAACAAATAAGCCAAACTGTGTATCACACTGGTTACATTACTTCCCACAAAAAGGACTGCCTTGAAGTGACTTCAGAACACAGAATTTTGATATTAAAGGACAAAATGATCCATAAACAATTTAAAATTTTTAACTTAATTTAATAATTTCATAGTTTAACATAATATCAAGGTTGATATTGTGAAGATATTTACTTTGTAAAAAAAAAAAAAAAGTAATGTTCTTACATATGATATATTGTGGTTGAATAGGAGAATATTTTCAACTCCAGGACATGCATGCTTAAATATTTAGGGGTAAACTGTCATGATGTCTGTAACTTACTTCATTTATCAGAAATATATTCTGCCATATTCCAGCAGTCATGCTCAGCAGGGAAATCTGCTTCTCCCTCTCCCTCCCCCTGCTCATGTTTTCTCTCTCTCTCTCTCTCACTCTCTCTCTCAAATAAAGTCTTTTTTAAAAAATAAGTAAGCAAAATTTTAAGAAAAAAAAATTTTAAGTCCTATTATTTCTCAACACTTAAAGTCAACCTCTGGATGGAACACCTGATTGTGACGGCAAAAGAAAATGTTAGCACCCTAATGATTTAAAAGGAAATACCTGATAAAGGCAAAACATAGAGACGAGGAAAGGAAAAACAGGGGTGCTTATTAATTCACTTTATATGAAGGAGTATGAAGGAACTGGCTACAGAGAGAACAGTTCATATACATTATAATTATATTTGATATGTAAAAAATAATACTGATTATGAATTTCCAGAAAGAGAAGATGCAATAGAAAAAGGAAAAGTAGTGTCAATGAACTAAATCCTCATCTTTCATATGAGAAAGTCAACAAATTAATCTGATAAACAGTATTCTTTACATCAAAGTTATGTCTTGAACACAAACTCACCTGTTGAGGGTTCAGAAGACATAATATTATATCTAGACTAACCCACCCCCACACCTCTTCTGGATGTTGATTATGTGTGCTTATGTGCACAAAAGTGCATGAGAATGTACTTTTGTACAGAAATACTGTCATTTCTAAGATTACATTGTGAAAGAATGTATGCATGTTTGCACATACATGTATACACTTTAACTAAATGCACAACTTTATTTCAGCATTTCTGTCTAAAAGTTAAAAAAAAAAGAAAAAAATCACTAGAATGCAAGAGGTAGTCAGGAAAGGGAATATACTGGTTAACTGAAAACTGAGATTAACTGAAATTTAATCTATTCTTACAAGGTTTGTAAAACATTCCTCATAGCAATCTACTATCCTATAGAAAAATGGCATCCCCTCTCACTATACAAAGGTTAACACTAATCTTAATGAAGTGAGAAGTGCAACTGATCTTAAGAACTACTGAAAGAGTAGTGGAAGGAGGAGGCACTAAAAGTATTTGAAAGCTATTTCAAAAGTCTTAGGATGATTTCACAGGAAAAATCAGATTAAGTAAATACATGTTGGTGAACCTCACAAATCTGAAGGACAAAGTAACAGAAGAAAATATAGGATATCATACTGTTACCATCAGAAAGAACTTTCTAACAATTAAAACTATGCAACAACAGAATAAACCGGCTATAACAGCCTGATCCTCCATCGCTCTATTGTTTAAATAAAGACTAGAAATCATCCATCTGTAATGTTGAAAACTGGTGAAAAACTGAACTAGATAATCCCTGAAGTAATATGTGTCATTGTAAGAGTTCTAAACTAATAAATTTTAACTTACCAACATCCATTGCAGTTTCCATGAAGCTTTTCTGTCGTGAAGCAAACTCTGCAAGCAATTTCTGCTGCCTCTCTCTAGCCTTTTGTCGCCTAGATTAAACAGAAATAAAGTGATATGTATCAGACGTGTTTAAGACTTACTAAATTTCAGGAGTGTATACTGTATGAAAAGCCTCTGGCACACAGTTGAGGACAATCTGAGAGAATCTTTAAGTAGATTCCCCGCTGAGCGGGTATCCCAATGTGGGTCTTGATCTCACAACCCATGAGATCATGACCTGAGCCAAAACCAAGAGTCAGATGCTTAACCAACTAAACCACTCAGGCACACCTCCACTGCTGAAAGATGGTTTGAAGATCACTGGCTTAAAAAGGTAAAAATAAAAGCCAAGATTTACTTTAAAATGTGAAATAATTAAAACAGAAAATTTGGATTTTCAACAACACAATTTCCTAAGTATATGTCAGTTGGTAGCAAGAGAAAATTCTTTCTAGCAAGGAAACCACAATTTAACCCCAGGCACAAATAATAGCAAACTGGTTGCTAGATGAAGCTAGGATGTTTAGATATGAACAAAATCTAAAAGATAAGAATAGTAAGATTTACTGTTACATTAAGAATAGGGCTTTCCTATAAAAGACCTCAATGTGAGGCAGGAATCCATCAGAATCCTAGAGGAGAACATCGTCAGTAACCTCTTTGACAACGGTCACAGCAACTTCTTTCAAAATATGTCTCCAAAGGCAAAGGAAACAAAAGCGAAAATGAACTTTTGGGACTTCATCAAGATCAAAAGCTTCTGCAAAGCAAAGGAAACAGTCAACAAAACAAAGAGGCAACCCACAGAATGGTAGAAGATATTCCCAAATGACAGTACAGACAAAGGGCTGATGTCCAAGATCTATAAAGAACTCCTCAAACTCAACACACACAAAACAGATTATCACATCAAAAAATGGGCAAAAGACATGAACAGACACTTCTCCAAAGAAGACATACAAATGGCTAACAGACACATGAAAAAATGTTCATCATCACTAGCTATCAGGGAGATTCAAATCAAACCACACTGAGATACCACTTTATACAACTTAGAATGGCCAAAATTAACAAGACAGTAAACAACATGTGTTGGAGAGGATGTGGAGAAAGGGGAATCCTCTTACACTGTTGGTGGGAATGCAAGTTTGTGCAGCCACTTTGGAAAACAGTGTGGAGATTCCTTAAGAAATTAAAAATAGAGGGTGCCTGGGTAGCTCAGTTGGTTAAGCAACTGCCCTCAGCTCAGGCCATGATTCCAGAGTCCTCGGATCAAGTCCCACATCAGGCTCCCAGCTCCACGGAGAGTCGGCTTCTCCCTCTGACTTTCTCCCCTCTCATGCTCTCTCTCACTGTCTCTCTTTCTCAAATAAATAAATAAAACCTTAAAAAAAAAAGGAATTAAAAATAAGAGCTTCCCTATGACCCTGCAATTGCACTATTGGGTATTTACCCCCAAAGATACAGATGTAGTGAAAAGAAGGGCCATCTGTACCCCAATGTTCATAGCAGCAATGGCCACAATCGCCAAACTGTGGAAAGAACCAAGATACCCTTCAACAGACAAATGGATAAAGAAGATATGGTCCAACTGTTGGTGGAAATGCAAGCTGGTGCAGCCACTCTGGAAAACAGCATGGAGGTTCCTCAAAAAGTTGAAAACAGAGCTACCCTATGACACAGCATTCGCACTACTGGGTATTTACCCTAAAGATACAAATGTAGTGATCCGAAGGGGCACATGCACCCCAATGTTTATAGCAGCAATGTCCACAATAGCCAAACTATTGAAAGAACCTAGATGTCCATCAACAGATGAATGGATAAAGAAGATGTGGTAGATACACACAGTGGAATACTATGCAGCCATCAAAAGAAATGCAATCTTGCCATTTGCAACGATGTGGATGGAACTAGAGGGTATTGTGCTGAGCAAAATAAGTCAATCAGAGAAAAACAATTATCATATGATCTCCCTGATATGAGGAAGTTGAGAGGCAAAGTGGGGTTTGGGGAGTAGGGAAGGAAAAAATGAAACAAGATGGGATTGGGAGGGAGACAAACCATAAGAGACTCTTAATCTCACAAAACAGAGGGTTGCTGGGAGGAAAGGGGTAGGGAGAAAGTGGCTGGGTTACGGACAATGGGGAAGGTATGTGCTATGGTGAGTGCTGTGAAGTGTGTAAACCTGGTGATTCATAGACCTGTACCCCTGGGGCTAATAATACATTATATGTTAATAAAAAATAAAAATTTTTTAAAAAGATATGGTCCATATATACTATGGAGTATTATGTCTCCATCAAAAAGGATGAACACCCAACTTTTGTATCAGCATGAACAGGACTGGAAGAGATTATGCTGAGTGAAATAAGTCAAAGAGAGAGAGTCAATTATCATATGGTTTCGCTTATTTGTGGAGCATAAGGAATAACACAGAGGACATGGGGAGATGGAGAGGAGAAGTGAGTTGGGGGAAATTGGAGGGAGAGACGAACCATGAGACTATGGACTCTGAGAAACAAACTGAGGGTTTTGTAAGGGAGGGGCGTGGGAGGTTGGGTGAGCTGGTGATGGGTATTATGGAAGGCACGTATTGCATGGAGCACTGGGTGTGGTGCATAAACAATGAATTCTGGAACACTGAAAAGAAAAAATAAATAAATAAAAATTTAAAAAAAAGAATAGGTCTTTCCTAAAAGAGAATGAGCAGAAGCCAGAGATTTCCCAGTTTCTACTAAGATGTCTTTCTTCTAAGTTTAGTTTGTTTCAAGTAAAAAAAAAATAAGAGTCTCAAATATGACAAAGAATAAAACTATATTCCAAACCTAAGCATAAATATTCCTTTGGATTAATTCATCAGTTATGAATTATTTATTATTTAGGCTATGCAATGATGAATTATTGAACTCTACATGTGAAACTAATGATGTACTATATGGCTAACTGAATTTAATTTAAAAAAATTTAAATATATCCTCAAAGGACAAAAATTTGCACCATAGAAGAAATGGAAACAAAGATGTGCTAGAGATGCTCGAAGCATTTTGTGGACCTCCAAAAATGCTGTCAGAAACAATAGCATTGACAGAATACAAGTTTGGTCTCCTACATCACTACTCTGTAAATTTATAAGTTTCTTATGTTTCTTTAATTAAAACAATCAGTTATGCCACTCTATAAATCACCTTTACATGTACATTTAGAGTATATCCATAAAAAATATTTCAAATAATAATTCCATGTACCAAACATAAGGAAGCCACAAATGTAATTGCTTAGCACTAGTATTAAAATGCATGTCTACTCTCCCACAACCACATAAGCCTAGAAGACTGTAAGCTCCAGATAATTATGACTGTAACCTTGATTTTAGCCTGTGAGACTGTAAGTCGAGAACCCTGTCATACCACACCTACATTTCAATATACATTAACAGCGAGTAAATAAACGAATGCTGTTTTAAACTGTTTAAAGAAAAAAATTCTATCCTCACTTTCTGTGATTTGCATAAAAAAGGTATCAATTATTTTTCCCTTGTGAATTTTTTATTAACTTGGGTAATTCTTTTCTAAAACTGGGCATAAATGTAAATAAAAATGAAAAGACAAACAAGTTCTGGCAGATTTCATACAACCCAGGAATTTTCCATTACTATACCAGAGGTGGAAACACTGAGGTTGCATATTGTTATAACTGTCTAAAGGTTTCCTTCCTATTTGTATCTTATTTTCTATGGAGTTACTATTACGGAAGTGATGCCAAGTTTGTCCATAGGTGAGGTAGTTGGGACTGTATCACCATCAAGTGTTTATAAACTGTCTGGCCTTTATTAAATAAAACTTAATCCAAAATCCAAAATAAATTGAGAAAAGACATGAGAAGCATAGTGAGATTCAAATAAATTCGTCTTAATCCTTCACCGTCTGCTATAGAATTAGCTTCAAGGACTTCTCAATATCATCAACATTACCACTCAAAGGAAACAAAGCCCAAAAGGGAGAAAAAAAAAAAAAACACCTTTTTTCAGACTATTATTTATTATAACAGCATTAGAGCCTTTGCAAATATGGTATCTGATCTACTCCAGTATCACATCTATTATGAGTAACTGTTACAAAATAAACCAAAATAACCAAATAAAATAAACTTTGATTCACTAAAAGTTTATCTTCTTTAAAAAAAAGACATTATTCTAAGTGTGTAAACCTGGCGATTCACAGACCTGTACCCCTGGGGATAAAAATACATTATATGTTTATTAAAAATTTTTAAAATTTAAAAAAATTTTAAATAAAAAAATAAAAGACATTATTCTATAACCAAGAAAATATGACCAATTTAAGAGGTTAATAAAAATAAGAATTTTACCTCATTTTTCAACCTTCTAATTTTATCGGTAGATCTATTAAATCTTAGGCAATTACTGATTCAAAATTAACGAACTGTCATATAAATTATATTTTAGTTATTTATAACAACTCCTATTTATGAAGTACTGTGAGAAATAAAACTCTTCGGGGCGCCCGGGTGGCTCAGTGGGTTAAAGCCTCTGCCTTCGACTCGGGTCATGATCTCAGGGTCCTGGGATTGAGCCCGGCATCGGCCTCTCTGCTCGGCGGGGAGCCTGCTTTCTCCTCTTTCTCTGCCTGCCTCTCTGCCTACTTGTGATCTCTGTCTGTCAAATAAATATATAAAATCTTTAAAAAAAAAAAAAAAAAAACTCTTCTACATTCTTTTTTTTCTAAGATTGATGGATTGATTTGAGAAAGAGATAGTGCAAGGGAGGGGCAGAAGGAGAGGGAGGAGGAGACAGCCCAATGCAGGGCTCAATACCAGGACTCTGGGATCATAACCTGAGCTGAAGGCAGATGCCTAACCAACTGAGCCACCTAGGCACATTCTCCTACATTCTTCATCTACTGAAGGCTTTTATATATACTTTTAATATAAATTATCTGTAACAAATTTAATTGCATCAGAAATGAAGTACAACTATATATGTGATTTAAATTGCTCCTGATACAGTTACCAAAGGATAACCTCCTAACTACTGAATCAAATGGAACTGCCAATCTTACCTGAACTTCTGTAGTGTAATCTCACTGTTTCTTCCCTTCTCAACCCCCTTGAACACCACTCTCTACAGTGTTCCTCCTCTTTCACTCTAGCCATCCCTTTCCAGTCACCTTTAGAGGTATTCCTTTCTCAGTCATTCCCTTTAATGTTTTTTTCTTATTCTATAAAAGTTTTATAGTAAGTGTTCTCATTTCTTACTATACACACTCTTCCATATAAGCCTTTAACTACTTACCTATATGCCCACATCTAAAGCGCTAACTCAGAATTCTCCCCTAAGTCTCAAACCCTTTATCTGACTGGACGTCTTCACCTGGATGTCCTCTTTAAATTCAGTAATGGACAAAATTGAGCATGATCAACTTTACTGCTAAGCCTAAGCATCTCTTATCTTGGTCCCCATCCTCTCCTATACTGGTAAACAGGAACATTATCCAAGAAAGATTTTTATTTTTAAATACAAATATTACAATTTAACAGGGGCAGCTAGCTGGCTAGGTTGGTAGAGCAAGCAACTCTTGATCTCAGGGTCATGAGTTTGAGCCCCACATTAGGAGTAGAATTCACTTAAAAAATTCTTTTAATTTAAAAAAAAATTTAAGTACATTATGATTTAACAACAAATTAAAAGCAACCTGAAGTTCTAAAAGCTAGAGCTATAAGTATGTTTTGAAACAATTACTTGTTCAATAACTAGTGATCATTTGTTGGAAAGATTGGAAAAGGCTAAAAAAACAAAAAACCAAAACAATCAAATTTTTATTCTGAGAAATATTAGGGTATTTTTTTTTAATTTTCTATTCTCATTTAAAGTTGAATTGAGGATAGTTTTTTAAAGAAGCAGAATTGTTAGATAACCTACTAAGAGCAATTTTTCTAAAAGGGGCTGCCTACAAGTTTAGGGTAATAATTTAATGCTGGGGTCAGCATTCTTTTCATCCCCAACTAACTCAAGCATAATACATGCCCAAGCACTGACTGTGTTTGGTTCCCTTTATCTTACAAAGGAATCAGCTATGACTATAGATGTTAAACATCCAGGTGATTAGCCTCAGATGGCCAAAAAAGGAGATCTATCAAATCTTCAACTGTACCAGACAACATGTTTAAAACATCAAAATAAAAATTACCTTTCTTCTTTGTCCAGTGTTTTCTTTTCTGCTGCAGTGATTTTTTTGGGTGGTACAGGAGGGGTCACTTTTCTACATATCTCTTCGATGATGCGCTTGTTCATTCTGCTTTGCAATGCAGCTTTTAGTAAAATTCTTTCTACTGCAGTTATACCATCTCCATGATTATATTTAGGAATTTCTGGTTGGATTAAAATTTCTATGTCATCAAGCCAAGGAGGATAGTAGGAGTTTTGTTTTCCTGAGAGTTTGTGATGAAGTTTAATTAACAAAGACAATATGCTTTCTTTAATTTCCAAAATGGCTGTAGTTAACTGTGGAGCCGAACCAGGAGCAGACCATTTACTTGAAGTTTTGGGACGAACCACCTGATTTGCTTCACTGCTACTGCGATTGATGATCTCTTGAAACTTCTTTCTACGCTCTGCTACTAAGCTGAAAACTTGAGCTGTACCAGAATTCTACCGTTAAAAAAGAGAAAGAAAATCAAGAGAAGTTATTCAGTGTTAAGTGTAAAAATATGTTAGCACTATAATGTTCAAAGTTTCCTCTGAGGATTTATTCAATAGATTTGTCCTTTGAGTAAGTCTATCCCTTTACCTCTCTTAAATATATTTAGTCTCATTCAATCTGGAAACAATTCTGAGGAGAAAGATGGCTATTCACAATAATACCTCTTTCTCAGCCTCCTAGGCCTATCTACCAGGAAAAACAGACAGCCTGAGTAGTATATATAGCCACATTAAAGAGGAATCATACACTAAGTTCCTCACCAGTTTACAGGAATAAAAGATGTCCCACCACTATTCATTAAGACTACTATATTCTTCGAATATAACATTGTATGTCAACTATACTTCTACTAAAAAAAAGAATACTATACTCTTTACTAACTTGCTACATTTTCTAGTTAAGTAAATTATAAATTTTTTTAGTTAAGTAAATTATAAATTATAAATTTTTTCCTAAATTGATGGATCTGAACTACTAATTAATTTCATTTCTAAAGAACTTCAAAGTTTGAAAATTACTTCTTTTTTTTTTTTGAAAATTACTTCTAACACACAGTTACTAAAAGGAAATATAAAGATGAAAAA
Source organism: Enhydra lutris kenyoni (assembly GCF_002288905.1). Taxonomy (NCBI): domain Eukaryota; kingdom Metazoa; phylum Chordata; class Mammalia; order Carnivora; family Mustelidae; genus Enhydra; species Enhydra lutris. The sequence continues at coordinate 66,724,376 of NW_019154085.1, read as the reverse complement.
CCAAACTGATTTGTGTCATATCTGAATACCACTATAATTTGTTATTTGAACAAATTTTAAATATTTCTCTCAATAATTTATCTTCTAAATAGTCTTTTGTTCAAGCAGTCAAGCTGCATCAGAGCTCTTAGAAATCATCTTTTAATTAGGATCTGAGTCAATTTAATGGATTTAATTTTTTTTTAAGCAAGCACTGAAAGGATGCTCCAGTATCAGTTGAGCTTTTATGAGCTAAATTATAGTATACACTATTTTTTAACATCCAAACTATTTTTCAAAGTACTCTGTACCAACATTAGAGGCAAAAGCTGCTTCTTATTAAGATTTCAGTTTAATCAAAATTCTTATGGTGTTCACAGTAAAAATACGTTGTCAAAGGCAAAGAAAGCTCCTATAAATGGACCCTACTAAGAGAAACATCTGATGCAGTGCTCTCTACCCACAAAAATAAATTGTACAGATTAGAGATGATTAAGTTTAGTTACTTGGCATGTCATTTTAAGATTTTTCATTTCTGCCTTTTAAAAATTAGTTAATTAGCTACATGCAATGAAAAAGGTGGTTTTCAAACTAAATCCAAATACACAATATATTAAGATTTGTGTGGGCTTATTTTATCAAAGTTAATTGCCTTAGAAGCAAAAAAAAAAAGAAAAGAAAAGAAAAGAAACTATAAATGGACATGCTGCCAGCAATTAAAGATTAAATTTATTTTGATTTAGGAAACATTCATTTTTAAGATGTTAGTAACAATGCTAAATGCAAACAGACCTAAATGTGCTGTTTATAATTTGTCCAAAATCCTAAGAAATACACACTATTAAATACTATGTATTTTTTTAACTTCAGTAATATGAATTTTCTTTAAAATTAAACCTAAATCACTATATAAAAACACACACACAGTAAACTTTTTTTTAATTTAACCATATTAAACACACACATATACACACAAATACTTCAAAGTGTTTTTCCGATTTCCAGTTAAAGCCATATTGCTAGTTAATGCAAATATTATGTACATCTACCTCTCTTTGAAGAACTTTTGGCCTTCGTGAACTCTGGCAGATTAAAGGAAAAAGATGGGTGAGGAAGAAGTTGCTTAGATATATAATAGGAAACAAAAGACAATTTAAAGTTACCTAAAACCACATTTTTCTTTTGAGTATCATAGGATGATCTAAACAATATACCCCAACATAACATAGAGTCTTTCCTTTTTATCTTTCTCTCTTCTACACTTACTTGTAAAGAACTCAAGCTGTCAGAGCTGGTACTTGCAAGTGAGTCTCTCTTCACTTCCGGAGCAGTCTCTGGAACTCTCACCCTAACATAGTTTATAAAGTGTCGCATGTTTGACACTAAGTTACTGCCAGGAAACCAACTGTCGTGACAACGTTCTGGTCCACACACTGATGCCTAAAACATGAACATCATGAATATGAAACCTTGTCAAATCTGCTCTAACATACAGAGTAGATGTAACCAGCCCAAACAATCATCCACTGCCTGTCTTATTTCCAAATCCTTTACAGTCTCATCTTGAATATATATATTATAAAATGCTAATAAACACAAATCCAAACATAAAATACAAGAATAAATTTCTCAATACTAATATGGGTAAGTCCAATGGAAATCAGCTAAATTTCTCCTGAAAAAAATGCATTTTTCAATCTGGAAATACTTAACAGTACAGAATATTTTTCAGCATCTATTAGTAATAACTCATAATAGAGTCAAGTAATCCTAATGTGGACTAATTGCAGAAGAAAGTCTGAAAAATCAAAGTCTGACCTAGTCTTAGGGAAATATTAATGATCTTTGAATATCTACGGAAGAATATATGTTGACTCAACTTAGACAACAACATACTGCCTAGTCTTTTTACTTGTTTATTTTTGCTGTTACTATGCTGTGCTATATTTTGTCTTTTTGGAGAGAAGGGATAAAGGGAATCTTACACTTGTAAAATCAATTTCTAGTAACAACTGTTTTTATGGAAATGATACTTCTAAAGTCCTATAACATATTAACAACCTGTATTCTTGAATACTTTAAAAATTCTCCCATATTTACTTCATATACTTAAAACCTTCCCAAAAAGAATTTGCTACTCAAAAATAATCCCTAATCAAATTATTAGGAATTCTAGATGGAAATCCTAACGTAAGAATTATTAGTCAGTAGTCAATGCTATCAGCATAACACCAAAAGTACACTAACCCCTTTTCTTAGATCTACATTTTATGAATTATAAATTTCAAATTCAATAATATCATAAGTAGAGGGAAACCTCTAAAAGAATATATATACTTGAAGATCAAAAAGGGCCTTTTCCAGTAGTTAAAAATATCTTCTGTGTATGATGAATCCATAAATACATTTCCAGATGACACACTACCTTTGTTAAGGCATTTTATAATTTTAATATTTAAAAACATAAGAAACTAACTTACCTCTTCATCTGATTCCTCTTCAGCTGAATTTTCAAGTCCTAATTCAATCAGATACAAAACCATGCAGAGTACGTGTTCTGACAGATTTTGATGATCCATCAAAATCTTTAAAGAGGGAAAAAATGCCTCATAATTACTTTTTCTGCACAATATATTTTACCCAAAAATATGTTGTTATAGATGAAAATGACATAATAATATATATATAAATAAATGTACAGCATGATCAGAAAATAAGTAAAGCTACATCTTAGTAAAAAGACAAACTAAAATCAAAAGAACAGGTTCCTTTTCAAGATCACACAGAATTTTAAACAATATCTAGAAATACTGGTTCATGGATTCCTAAAGGTAATACATTAAGTAGTCCACTAAATCCATCATTTTATACTAGTATCTAATAAAATAATTTAACAAGAACGTTTTGCATCCTCGTTTGCTGATACTCTTTCTCTTGATGACAAAAATACCAGATAAGTAAGTGCAGTAAATAAGATAATTCATGCAAATGTATTTAGCATAGCACCTGGCATGTAACTGGAAGCATAATAAATATTTATGGAATATTAATGTTCTTAAAATGTCTCTAAAATTAAAGTTCCCAGCCTGAGTATTTTGTGCAGATGAGTATATATATGTATAAGTATGTGGTTTATATGGGTGAGAAAGAAAAAAGGGATGCAACTAGGTAAGAGAGGCTTCTCTAAGGAAACATCGATAAATCTGACTTTATGTGGATTACACATTGCAAGCTTTACATAGCTTATGCAGGATTTCAGGGCTAACCTACAATAATCATTCATTATATATGACGCAACAAACTACTACCTGGAAGATACCTAAAATATCCTAAGAAAAAAAACGGCCTGGCAGCCATCATGTTGTCCTCACTATAAGAAACCCTTCTGGCCAAATGATGGAAGGGGTACAAAGAGGAGGTTCTATGGGAATACCTTGCTAGCTGCAAGAGAGTACAAAAGAGGACATTCTAGAATGGGCCTCATAGAAACTGCCCAAATGGCTGGGAAGGCTTAAAAAAGTACTTGTCACCTAAGAGCTAATTTATTCGGACTAAAGAACAAAGACTTTCAGTTAGCTGCCTTTCTAATGTTTATTTTGACTACTAAGAAGGCTTTTCTGTTCATCTTTGGCACAGTGGTGAAGACAGTAAACTTTCATAATCTTTTAAAAACCTGTTTTATACAAATTCTGTATATACCTAGCTATTTGACCTTGAGCAACAGATTCTGGCCTTAGTTTTCTCATCTTTATAACTGGAACAACAGATCAGAATTATTGTGAGGATTATACAAGGTAACATCTACAATTTGTGCAGTACAGTATCTATCAATTGGTGTTCCACAAACAGTAGGCAGGTAGTGCAGATGGTGGGAGGAACAGCGTCAGGAGGAGATGACTGTAGGCTGGGAGGCAACAGAGATCATCCTTTCTAATCCACGATTTACAGAGAGGAAACCAAGGCTCAGCCACACACCCAGCTAGTATGAACAACACTAGAACAGATTTCAGACTCCCAACTATGACCTATCATTACTATACTGCCTCTTCTTGATAAATAAAACATTACTAACTAAACTCAAATAAATTTTGGCTTGAAATCTTATGATGGTGAATCCTACAGTTTCAAATGAGTAACCTAAAAGCTAAGAAAAAAATGACTAAGAATTATTTTCTGAGTTTTATTAACATATTCTATATTAATGTTTTTTAACATTATCTGAAACTGGGTAAGATGAATAGTTTCCCACAAAGAATGGTGTAGTTACTCCACTTTCAACTTAGAATTCACATATATGTGTTTATGACATATCCTCACACCCCTTTAATATGAATAGTATTTAGTATAAATACACTTTGCTTTATAAATAGTACTTTTATGTAAATATTATCTGTTAACACTTTTATTTGAAAATTATGGAAATTAATTCTAATCTGATTCTTTCTATTCAAATTACTACTGTACCTTGTAAAGCAGAGTGAATAGCACAATGTGTAAAGTTTTACAGTGCAAAAGTCTCATGAGACCTTTATAGCTGGGATGCAGTGGCGTCCTTTTCTTATAGGGAGGCCAGGGATTTCCAGGGAATTTTCCACTCTGTTTTAAACTGTAAAAATAAAGCAAAACTAAAATTAGGTGATAGATTTAAGATTAAACTGTGGTTTAAATAGTTTTCTATAATTTTTTTCATATTTTTCTATGCAGTACCATTTTTAATTAAATTGCTCAAAAATGCCAAACAGATAGCTATTCTTTCATAATAAACATGTTGTATAGAATAAAAATGAGTAGGGAGACCTAAGCTGAAAACTAGAAAAAAGAAATATGAGGGGCACCTGGGTGGCTCAGTGGGTTAAAGCCTCTGCCTTCGACTCTGGTCATGATCCCAAGGTCCTGGGATCGAGCCCCACATCGGGTTCTCTGCTTGGCAAGGAGCCTGCTTCCACCCTCTCTCTCTGCCTGCCTCTCTGCCTACTTGTAATCTCTGTCAGTCAAATAAACAAACAAAATCTTAAAAAAAAAAAAAAAAGGCACTAACAATGTGATTACCAATGATTTCAAAGTCCTTGAGCAGGCAGATCTCAAGGTATTAGGCTCATACAAGGTTTAGAGATGGAACTGAGATTCCACATAAAGCTGACACCTTTGAAAAGCTTCACCCTCAAATAACAGCAGACTCAAAACACAAAAGGCAAAGTCTGAGAGAATTACACAAGAAACTGACAAATTTACAAACATAATAAAGGATATTAACACATTTCTAACAGAAAGCCTAAGAAAATAAACTGATTAGGATGTTGAAGACTATTTTTAAAGATTTATTTATTTATTTGAGTGAGAGAGTATGTGCATGTGGGGAGGAGGAAGGGGAGAGAATCTCAAGCAGACTCCCCACTGAGCACAGAGACACACGGGGCTTGACCTCATAATCCTCTGATCATGACCTGAGACAAAATGAAGAGTCAGACACTTAACTAAGCCACTCAGGGGCCCCAGGATTTTGAAGGTTTTTAAATATCATTAATAGGCTTGAACCAAAGACATTTAAAGAACATCCAATAATTAGAGAATACATATAATCTTAAGTGCATTTAGATTATTTAGGGAAATTTACAAAGTATTAGAATTGAAAGTAAATTTCAAAAAATACCAAAAGAATGGATATATGGGCCACAACCACTTGTCACAAAGCAAATAAAATTAGAAATCCACTAAATGATAACCCAAAACTTCAGACATGTAGACATTTTATAACACAATGCTCTTAGAAATTCACACATAATTAAAATCATAATAGAAAAATTTAAAATTTAGAACTCAAACTATACAGAAAAAAGCTGTGAAATACAAATTCAGTTGTAGAATACAACTAAAGCAGTACTTAGAAGGAAACTCCCAGTATTAAATGTGTTTGTTTTTGTAAAATGTCAAAAACTAAGTGTATAAGGGAAAAAATCCGAACTAAATTGAAAGGAGATAATAATAAAGAAGAAAAAAGTACAAAATAGAAAACAAGGGGGAAAAGGAAGAAACAAAATCAAAGTTTATTCTTAAAAAAAAATAGTAAAACTGGCAGTCCTCTGATAAGATGATGAGGAATAAGAAACACCAAACACAAATAAATAAAAGGAATGAAAAAAGGCAAAGACAATTTTTTAATTACTATATATTAAGACAAAATGTTTCCTAGAAAAATATAACTTGACCATCCCTTTCAAAAAGAAATTAAAATCCTAAGACTATAAGCTTTAAAGAAAGTGATTTATTTTTAAAATTACAACCCCCTCAAAAAAAAAAAAAAAAATGAGGCCAGGTAGTTGATACGCAAGTTCTGTCAAAACTTCAAGAAATATCTACCTAAGTAAGAATGAAGCTGGACCACTTATATACATACCTTATACCGTATGTAAAAATTAACTCAAAATGCATCAAAGACTTAAATACAAGAGCTAAAACTATAAAACTCTTAGAAGAGAACATAGGCATAAGTCTTTGTAACTTGGATTAAGCAATAGATACGACACCAAAAGCACAAGCAACAAAAGAAAAAACTAGATAAATTGAACTTCATTAAAATTAACTTTTGTGCATCAAAATACATTCAAAAAGTGAAAAGATAACCCGCAACCCACAGAATAGTAGAAAATATTTACAAATCCTATTTCTGGTGTTACTAGTCATAATATATAAAGAGCTCTTAAAATTTAATAGTGAAAAGATACTCCAATTAAAAATGCACAAAGGATCTGGACAGTTCTCCAAAGATGATACACAAATGGCCAATAAACAGATAAAAATATGCTCAACATCATCAGCCATCAGGGAAAATGCAAATCAATACTACAATGAGATACTATTTGACACCCACAAGGATGGCTATCATCAAAAAGATTATAAGTGTTAGTAAGAGAAGGAGAAACTGGAATCCTCATACACTGCTGATGGGAAAGTATAAAGCTAAAGCTGACTTGGAAACAATCTGGTAGTCCTTTGACAATTAAACATAGAGGGGCGCCTGCGTGGCTCAGTTAGTTAAGTAAGGTTAAGTGCCTGCCTTTGGTTCAGGTCATGATCTCAGGGTCCTGGGATAATGTCCTGCATCTGGCTTCCTGCTCAGTGGGGAGCCTGCTTCTCCCTCTACACTACCCCCCTCATCGACCCTCATGATCTCTCTTGCCATCCGCAACAACATGGATGGAGCTAGAGAGTATTATGCTAAGCAAAATTGGTCAGTCAGAGAAAGACAAATACAAGTTGATTTCACTCATATGTAGAATTTAAGAAACAAAACAAGGAAGCAAAGGGGGAAAAAAGTAAGAGAGAGAGAGAGACAAATTAAGAAATGAGTCCTTAAGTATAGAGAACAAACTGTTACCAGAGGGGAGGTGGATGGGGGGCAAAGGGGAGGAATGGGTTAAACAGATGATATGGACTAAAGAGTGCTCTTGTTGTGATGAGAACCTGGAGATGTATGGTGTTGCTGAATCACACTATATTATATACCGAAAACTAATATAACACTGTATATAACACTGCTAACTGGAATTAAAAAAAAACTTAAAAAGATGGCATTTCACCAAATTAATCCATGAATTAATCTAAATGCTATTGATTAATTTCAATCAACACGATTTCAATCAAAATCCAATTATGTTTCATCATTAAGTTTCACATGATCATCGTATAATTCTAGGCAAAGAGCCAAGAATAAATATCATAAATAGAAAAGAGAAGAAAGGAGGAGAATGAAGAGAAGTAAGAAGAGGAGAAAGAAGAGAAACTTAACAATATTTGTGGTAGTATGGGATTAACTTACAAACTGAACAAAAGAGATACAGATCTATACACATAAAGATATCTGATACAGTCAAGTGCCTTTATTAACAGTAGTTATGTTCTATAAAATCACCACAAACATTTAATTATTGCTCCCAGAAGAAATACAGGATTAGGTTCCTGTAAGTTGAGGTCAATTTTGTTAATCAAAATTCCATTTGCATTACATTTGTCAATGTCCTTGTAAATCAAGACACTCTTATAACAATGAAAAATCTGCTTTTTCACGGGACCCTTTTCTAACTCTTAGCAAGTATTTTTAAAATTCTTCCACCTCATGATCTACAAAACCTGCCTTGCCTGTATATTTAACATTTTTCACATTATAGTACCTTACTACCTTTTGAAACAGGAAGCCAGCCAAGCACTAGCAAAAAAGGCTTAACATTTTCCTGACCCTTGCTAAACATGAAAGGAATTTCTTTGGCTTTCAGCCTCACAACAAAGCTATCCGCCACACTTTTTTTATGAGTCTTCATTCACGAGTCCACAAATTTAGCTTTTAACCTTCCCATAGCTTCATCACACACTACAAGTGTTATTTTAACACTTTTTGGGAATGACCTCATGTACAGATCAGTGAATTTCCTCTCCCTCTTTCTGAATGTACCATATGAGTGATCCATTACCACTGAAGTCACAGCCAACAACACTATAATCCATGAATGAACAAAGCATATCTAACAATGAATTTTCTCTGGAAGGCACAGCAAAGCCTTCTGGCCCTTAGGAACACCAGACAGCACTTTGGTGGTACATTTGGGGGCCACTTTAAATAGCAAAATCAAACAAAAAGAACAAAAATGCAAAAACATAGCATTAAATACACCCCAAAAAAATACTTGATTAAAGTATGAGAGCTGGAAGAGAGGGCAGAACTTTGCTCTAACCTCAGCTGATGCACTCTGCATGTTCATACACACCTGCAAATACCCAGGAAAAACTACAAGTATTAATTGTGGATTCAAAACTTTAGCAAGTAGCCAAATTTGCAAATAAAGAATTTGCAAACAATGAGGATCAACTATAAATGACAGAATTAGCATATTACAAATCAGTAAGAAAGGAATGAATCACTACCACAAACAAAAATCAATTCCAGATGGATTAGAGATCAAATGTAAAAAGGAAAACTTGAGAACTAATAAACTTTAGACGACCTAATAGAAAAACTGGCAAAAAATAATCCATACACAGTTCTCACAGCAAGAAACATGGAAAGAAATCAACAGATTTTTTAAAAGCTCAATCTCACCTAGTAATCCAGGCAATGCAAATTAAGGTGAGTTACAAATTCAGCACTTGAAGTTAAAAATCAAAGAATGAATGTAAGTATTTAATTTTACTTTCACCCAAAACTCCAACAGAACTATAGTGATGGTATTTTTTTTTTTTAAGATTTTATTTTATTTGACAGATCACAAGTAGGAAGAGCAGCAGGCAGAGAGAGGAGGAAGCAGGCTCCCCGCTGAGCAGAGAGCCCGATGTGGGGCTCGATCCCAGGGCCCTGGGATCATGACCTGAGCTGAAGGCAGAGGCTTAACCCACTGAGCCACCCAGGCACCCTAGTGATGGTATTTTTTAAAGGACAAAAGCCACAAAGATGGGGAAAGTCACAAAAAAAAAAAAAAATTAAAGATTTTGTTAACTAGGAAGCATATGGACACCTGGTTAACTCATCTAGTAGCGTTAAGAAAACCAAATCACAAGAAGGCAATGGGGAAAGCTGAGCATCAATCCAAGTAACACCAGAGAATCCTCAAAAGGCTCAGAAACCAGCAGCACCTGGTACCTTGGTTAACTGGAGACAGACGATTAGAAGTGCTCTCCCAGGGGTACATAGGTGGCTCAGTCAGTTAAGGGTCTGCCTTCCATTCACTTGTTGAGCCCAGGATTTTGGGATCAGCCCCGTATCAGGCTCCCTGCTCAGTGGGGAGTCTGCTTCTCCCTCTCCCTCTGCCCCTCCCCTGCTTGAGCACACGTGCTCGCTCGCTCTCTCAAACAAATAAAATCTTTTTAAGAAAAAGAGTATGAAGAACCTCAGACTATTTCTCCAAGGGTTTTAGAGAAAGGTAGAGAGAGATGCTGATGGCTGAACAAGGTGTTGCTTTCTGTCTTTGTTTTGAGGAGAAGGAGGGGTCTGCTAAAACTCTACATTACATACTACTTCAGATATATCTCTGATGGATCAAAAATTCAACATGTATCTTTTACTGCAAAGTCTTGGCAAAAGAGAAGTTTCAATTATACCTAATATCTATATTTACACTTGGATAGACAAATATTTTCTCAAGATCAAAGAAATTTTTATCATTTAAAACTTGTTTTAAAACATAAAAATAAAAAAATAAAATTTTTTAAATATTTAATATATGCTTTAGAAAATCAGATAAAAGATATTATATGATGTTCAGCAATACAACATTTTTAAAATAGTCTACAAAAACAGCAAACGAAAATGAATTCTTCATTGAAAAGATATTCTTCAAAACTTTTTTCTGCAATCATTTTGAACCACTTTGTTAAATATTTATGAGTAAAATTCAATTTGCTTTAGCTATTTTCCCAGTTGTGAAAAACACAGCAACATCACCACACTTTTTGTAAATACTCATCATCTCTGATAGCAGACAATTTTATTCTCTTAACTTGTGCCTCCTCTACTGGTTTAAAAGTAGAACAACATAAAACCAGGTTTTGCATCTGACTGGTCAAATAGCAACTAAGTGTGTTTTTTTTAATTTATGTCTATTTCTGACATTTTATAAAATTTATCAGATTCTGCATCAAGAATCTTGAGAACAAAAATATCTGGCAGACATTTTTTTAATCTCAAAATATTATTTTCTCTCCTAAAGATTAAGAGTATATTTCAATGATAGCATATCACATTTGTGTTATAACTGAAATTTTTCTACATAAATAGAAAACACCCATTATTATACTAATATAACAACAGACTTACAATGCTGTATATCTGTCCATTGCAGATTGCACATCTCTACGGTAAACTGTTCGAAGAATGACCATGACAGGGTCAAACTCCTGATCCCAGACTTCAGCTATTATTCAAAAGAAAGTAGAAACAAAACACTGACTTCAGTCAATCCTTGATGACTAAGTACATTTAAGTATATTTTAAATTCATAAGATGGGATAGTTTGATTTGATTATATATTTGCTTTAATAAGCCTGATATTGTGACTACTATTCTAAGTCAAAAATCATAATTTCATCATTATGAATATTAAGTCAGCAAGAACTAATGAGCAAAAACTATTATAATGTAAAAAAGATGTTATAATGTGATAAAGCTTCACCATAAAAGTTTAGTTCATCTTTTTTTTGTAAAGTGCCAACAGAATGTAAGAAACACAATGCATTAACAACTTTGAAAATATTCAGATATATAAATATGAAAACTAAATTAAAAAACTAATGAGCTATTGATTTTTAAGAGTCTTACTTTGTAATATTTTGGTTTGTAAAAATTGATCATTGATCACCTTACCGTCTTCACAGTTAGGAACCATCACCTTATGTGTGGTATGTGTATAACTGGTAGTACACAGATGATTTTAAGTGTACAAAGATTTTCATTTTAATAACTATACAATTATAACATATATTAGGAAATTGTACATTGTATATAAAACCCATAATCTCACTAATAATCATGCTCAGCAGGAGGTAAAGTTTAAAAAAGTGAATCCATTTAGGGATATACAGTTGTATATACAGTTTATTATATACAACTAGGTATATAATAAAAGAGATGATATTTAGATGTGGTAAAAATCTACAACATGGCCTGAGAATAGTAATTTTAGAAACCACTGCCTCAAGAGTATATCTTGCCTAGATATATTTTTTCCCATCTCATTCTAGCAAAATTCTTAGCATCTGAAAACATTAAGAAGCTTAAGTTTCTCTCTATACATCTACTGTAATTTCAACTTCCTGGCATAAGAAACTGTTAACAATTGTCCCTATTTTCATGTAACAGACCATTCATTCATCCTAAATTATCTCTCATAAGTATGACTTAAGATCCTTAAGACAGGCCTCCACAAAGACAAAGACCTTTGTTATTATATCTATTATCATTTCTTGTCCTTCACTGTTAAATCTATTAATCTGTACAACTAAAATGCCAATGTTTTTTACCAGAATTATAAAACCATAGCAACAGAAGAAAACTTCAGTGATTAACTAGTCTAGCAGACTTTAGTGTTCTGTGGACTCCCACAGAAGTTTAACTGGGGCCACTTCAGGAGCAAGGAGATGACAAAACAGATGAGAAATGATGTCCACTACCCACACCCACATTAACAAGAGCAGGTCTGCTTTCACTGGTTTTGTGTAACAGATTTACTTAAGGTTTAGTTCCCCAAAACTAAAGGTTTATTTCAACCACTTTTAAAAAGCCTTTAAAACTCTGATGTATTCCAATTCTGTCTTTTTACAAATAAGTCAAATCCAAAGTTAAGAGACTGCTTTTCTCAATATCACACAAACTAACACAATTCAATACTGTATTTGTATATGAAAACTAGTTTCTTAAATCTAATCTTCAAAAGCCCAATGCTCCATCTCAGTGTCTCAAACTTTACTGTGCATGACAATCACCTTATAGAGCTTGTTAAAAATACAGATTCCCAGAATCTATCCCCAGAGATCCTGATGAGAGCAGATTGGGGCTGAGGCATAGAAACCCATATTTTTAATAAGGACCACAAGTAAGTATGACAAAGGTAATCCTCACATTACACCTTATTAAGCACTGTACTACTCCACACCAAAAATTCACCTGAACTTTAGATGCAAAGTATTCTCTACAATACAATAATTCTCTGTGCTTTTCCTTTAATGGAATATACACTGCAACCAGAGACTCTGGATTCACCTTTGTGATCTCCTGGAAAAAAATCCCACATGATCAGGTTTATTCTGCTGTGTTTTGCCAAACAGGATGTGCTATTTACAGCTTCTATGTGGGCATCAGTTTTCAGTTAGACAAGCGTCCTGAGGAAGTCAAGAAGCATGTAAGTGCCTCCTTCAGAATTTTAACTTAGATTAGTGAACATGTGAAAGTAAGAAAGACAAGACTGTGAATGAAGACTTCACCTACTTCTGGCTCTTGTCAAGCATGTCTCTATGAAGCCAGGGAGAAAACCTTGGAAAACCAACCACTTAAGGAAAAAAAAATGTAAGAAAATGTAATCAATATTCTATACAGATTTTAATTTTAAACTGTTTCAAGTTAAATTTGGGGTGCTGAGAACTATTTCAAAATCAAATTTAGAGAGCAAATACATTTTTAAAAAATTTTAAGTATATAGTTTTATAATTTCTGGCTCATTTAGAGTTGATTCACTTATAAAAATGAACTAGAATTTATATATAAAGTTCCTCTTCTAATTTAGAGTCATCTAAAACAGTTTACTATAACATAAAACCATAGATTTGTAAATAAATAGAAGCAATATCACCATATACCATAAAAACTCAAACCTGAATACATAAAAAGCAAAACATTTTCTTGTACTATACACAACAAATCACATTCAGAAAACTGATTTTGAAAGAAAATGTTCATGCATATAAACATACCTTTAGGAGTATACATGCCTTGCTGCATAGAACCTCCAGGTTCAAAAACAGGAGCCTTAAAATCAGCTACAGCTGAAAGAACTGATTCAAAACTGTAACTGCCTGGAATAATGCCACTTTTGGGATTTGGATTTTCTGGAATATGATGTATGTGTCAAGAAAAAAAAATGCCTAAATCCAGCTTTTAAGTATAAAATTACCAAGGTACTCTAGTTTCTAACTACTTTTGTTAAAACGGAGTAATTGGCTGTAATATATAAAATTGGCCACAAGAGGGCTATACAGTACAAGAGCTCAATAATAACTTTTTATTAATTGTGAACTTTTAAAATATTTTTAATCTAGAAGCCTATTAATAAATTAAATGCTAAAGTAGTTCCCAAGTTTATTTCCCCCCAAAGAAATTAGCTAAATCTCAGGAAATGAAAAAAAAAGTTTTTTAAAATTTATCTCCATTTTCTTCATTTTATAAATGTTATACCTTCCTTTAGAGAATCAAAAACAGTATGCTAAAAATTAGCCAAGATTTTTATGAGCAGACTATTTTTCCAAAAACGCAAAATGTCATCCTCAAAGAAAAATGAAAACGATGCTAAACAAATTTTTACAAAGAAGAAAACCAGAAAGCCACAAAGATCCTTTTTCCATTGATTTCATATGAATTAATTAATTTTTTAAATTCAAAGTTACAGAAAAGTGCTTTTGCTCAGTTACAGCACTATATACATATATAACAGTTGAATGAAATTATCAAACATCAAATTGATGCCACTTATGAAAGTCTTCAAGGTTATCACATAGGCATTCCACAGAAGTTATTTCACAAAATTGTAGCCAATTATTCCATATTCATAATATGCAAAGTAAACTCAGTCCAAATTTTACAAAATAAATTCTTATCACAAAATAACACAATCTTTGTCTAAAATTTTATTAACAATAACTTAAAAAATAATAAAGTATGTATTATATATTCTGTCCTACCCAAAGAACCATAAGTTTTGTAAGTTTATAGATGATATAATCTTTGCCCTTAAAAACCTCTTGGCTTGGGGCACGTGGGTAGCTCAGTCGGTTAGGTCTGAGCCCATGTCCTGGGATCAAGCCCCCTCATTCGGGATCCCTGCTCTGCGGTGGAGTATGCTGCTCCCCCGCTCCCTCTGCCTGCCGAAGTCCCTGCTTGTGCTCACTCTCTCTCTTTTGGTCAAATAAAATCCTTAGAAAAAAAAGAAAAGAAAAAAAAAAAAACCTCTTGGTTTAAGACTAAATTCTAAGGGATGCCTGGGTGGCTCAGGCCATTGAGTCTGCCTTCGGCTCAGGGTCCTGGGATCAAGCCCTGCATAGGGCTCCCTATTCACTGAAAAGCCTACTTCTCCCTCTCCTTCTGCCCCTGCCCCAGAGCATGCTCTCTGTCTCTCTCTCTCTCTCTCTCTCTCTCTCTCTCTCAAATAAATAAATAAAATCCTTAAAAAAAAAAAAAAAAAAAAAGACTGAATTCTAAGAAAAAAAAATCCTTAAAATATTTAAAACCCTGGTAATAATTATAAAGTATGCCTTTAAATTTAAGCCATGAATTCCAACCTAGGTATACAGTAAAGTAGACCTAGCTGCCTTTTACAAAATGTCCAGCTTCCTTTCAGGAATGCTGTCCTAGAAGGGCAGATCCTTGGGTACTCAGAGCTATCAGTTCTGAAGTCTAACCAAGGCCTGTAAGAGCTCCCTAAGAGGTAACAATGGCAAAAACATCTGCCACTAGCCCTGAACACACAGTTGAACAAACTGAAGTTCTTTTCCATACTATTTTTCAACTCTAAAAATATTTTTTAACCACAAAAGTGATATATCTTTAATCTGTACAAATCATTGTTTAGATCCTATATTTAACAAAAAATTAAACTTTTAAAAGGATATAAGGTCCAACAATGAACTATGTGTCCTGTCATTCATACACAACTGGGCTACCATTTCTGCTCTGAGAATCTCATCATCAGACATCCCTAAAACAATTAAAAAGAGAATTAATAAACCTGAAAATATATAAATTTTAAAGAAACAACTTACCACACTTTTTATTAAGCTGTTTTACTAAAAATGAGAAGCTTCAAAAATTAAAGAGCAAAGACTGCAATGCCCCAAATATAACCAGTTTAAATAACCTACTGTTTGCAGCTCCCTTAAATAAAGGGTTTTTTAAAGGATATTCTAAAAGGAGTAATAACTATACATCATGTCAAGAATTTGAAACAATGTTTAAAAATATCCAAATCCTTTTCTTTTTTCCATAAGCAAGTTACTACCACAGGGAGAGGGGAGGAAAGGGAGGATAGTTAATACCCAAGCATTAGTATGAGTGCTTTTTACCTAAATGTAAACGAAGACTTAAAAGAATCACAAGAAATGTAAGAGCGCCTTCTAACATCGATCTCTCATGCTCTGCATCAAGTACTGTGTTTTGATGTTGTGACGCCATTGTCAACAAATCCACTACCTTAAATCTATAATAAGAAATATTTGAGACAGATTTTTTTTAAGTTAAAACAAAATCAACTTAAATTCCAAATACTTCCTAAAATACCTGTCTTAATAAACTATGCTTACCTTTCAAAGACAGATGAAATAAAATAATCTGGGTCAAGTCTAGAAGCACAAACCTTTAAAAGACAAAAAAAAAAGAAAAGAAAGAAATTTTATTTCTCAATATTGTTTCATTTCTTGTATTTATTATGTTGTTTGTTTGTGTTCTGTATCTTATGTTTTGACATTGGGGGCGGGGTGGCTTGCGACATGGAGAGAGACCACCTCTCTCCCATCTACCTAAGAATAGTAAATATTCCTAAAGCTATTCCTAAAGACAGTAAACAACTTACCTAGCAGTAAACATCTTACAAGCAAGTCAATCACCGCCTTTATCTAACTCTCACACAGCAAGCCAATATTCCCCCTGCCCTAAACCAACCCAAGACCAAGCACCAAATCGGGAAGGACAGCTCTGATGCCCCAAAGTCCACAGGAATTATTCAAACTAACCAATCTTAAACTGTTTCCCCTGCCCTGTCTTGTCCTTCCTATGCAAATGCCAAAAAAGGTTCTGCTCTAGGATTGCCCCTTGCCCCTGCTCCTACCACTTGACCAAAATCGAATGCTTCCCCTGCGGCTCTGTGTGGCATCGAATGCCTCCTTCTCTTGGGAAATTTAAGTAATAAATTCTTTCAAGAGCAATGACCTCTTTGTGTCATCACTGAGTCACCTCTCTAAACTAATCCCATATTTGTAAAGTACAACATCTGCATTATCAAGTTGGCTTACCTGTAGTAAGTAAATGTCAGGGTCAATCATGGAATTACAGAAATGAGACTGGACATAGGTCATAGCTTGTCCTTTGATTTGTAGACCATTTCTTACCCACATATTGCTATGGATTTCAGCAAGACTTGCCTAGTAAACCAAAAATTAAGTAAATTAAAGAAGTCTTCTAAATTTAATCTTTATGAAAAACATGTTACAGTGAACAATCATTTCAAAATATTTTATAAATTGATCAGAGCATAAGCATGACATCCTGACCCATGTTAGTTTAAAATATCCAATTCAAATACATATTTTAAAATTTTTAAGTGCTCATTATGCTTTATACAATCCCTTCTTTTGGAGTTTATACATGAGTTAGTTTTCCATGATTCCAGGAAACACTTATAACAATTTTCAATGAAATCTTTCATAAGGAATCAATGACACTTACATTTAACTCCTTCATTCTCAAGAAAAAAAAAAATTAAGTTATGCTTAAAGAAACACAGCAATAAGTATAAAACAAAGTTGACTGTCCCAAACTAGTCATTTTTCAAATAATTAGCAGGTAACAGAAGGTCAGATTAGAATGTTTCATAACATTAATGTTTAATTCTTCATGTATTTGTGTCCTGCATCAATTAAAACCAAGCACAGTCATAACTTCATCTCTTACTTGCTCTTAACCTGCAGTGTGAAAGTTCAATGATAATTAAAAAATCTAAAATAGCCAGGAAAAATAAATTAAAGTGCCAGTCCATCTACTATACATAAGCAGTTGGCCCACAAAATTATAGTATTAGAACTGAAAGAAACCATAGTGCTTATGCCTGAAAATCCTCTTTTCTCTCCTCTCATTTTTCAGATGGGGAAACTAAGAATCAAATTACCCCAAACAACATGGTAATTAAATTGATGTAGTACTAATGCTAGAAATCTGTTGGGTCTCCTGACTCTCAAAACAGTGCTGTAGTATGTTAAAAACTTCCCTATGAGGGTCGTCGAGGGAAGGGAGGGAAAAATGAAACAAGATGGGACCCGGGAGGGAGACAAACCATAAGAGACTTTTAATCTCAGGAAACAAACTGAGGGTTGCTGGGGATGGGGACAGGGTGGTTGGGTTATGGACATTGGGGAGGGTATGTGCTATAGTGAGTGCTGTGAAATGTGTAAGACTGATGATTCACAGCCCTGTACCCCTGGGACAAATAATGCATTATACGTTAATAAAAAAAAATAAAAAAGAAAGAAAGAAACTTCCCTATGAGTAAATACAGTGAAAAGAATTCCTGGGAAATTGTAACTAAATATAAGTTTCATAGGACAAAAAAAAAGACCAAACTATAATCTAGCAAAAATACCTAAGTTTAAAAAAAATTTTTTTCAAACATTTTGGCTATAAGAACAATGTAAATTTAAGGCATTAAATTAAAATAAAGAACAAACCACATAACCAAGAAATTCAATTAAAATAAAAGCCTGGGGGCGCCTGGGTGGCTCAGTGGGTTAAGGCCTCTGCCTTCGGCTCAGGTCATGATCCCAGGGTCCTGGGATCGAGCCCCGCATCGGGCTCTCTGCTCAGCGGGGAGCCTGCTTCCTCCTCTCTCTCTGCCTGCCTCTCTGCCTACTTGTGATCTCTGTCAAATGAATAAATAAAAAAAAAAAAAAAAATCTTTTAAAAAAATAAATAAATAAATAAATAAAATAAAATAAAATAAAATAAAAGCCTGAATACATACTTGAATTTGGAGTGGGTGAATCATTAGTTTCATTAACATTTCCTGATCAGGTA